>NC_083105.1:69084923-69702423 GCF_949774975.1 Lagenorhynchus albirostris
AATAAATCCCACTTGAACATAGTGGATAGCCCTTTTAATGTATTGTTGAACTCAGTTTACTAATATTTTGTTGAGGATTTTCTCACCAATGTCATCAGGAATACTAGCCTGTAATTTTCTTCTTCTGTGGCATACTTGTCTGGTTTTGGTATCAGTGTCATACTGACCTCATAAAATGTGTTTGGAAGAGTTCCCCCTGATTATTTAACTTTTCACGTGGGTCCCTCTCCCTGAAAAACAGTGACTGTATATTTTGCGTCTTTGAATGTTTGAGCATAATAAATTTTCAATGAAATAGTGAAATGTATTGGTGATGAATCACCTCAACTAGAGGGTGAAATGTCTTAGTAATAAGTAATTAAGGTAAGAAAGTAAAGTGTTTATTGTGCCATATTGTGGTGGGAGGATTATATGGGATGCTTGTTAACAACAGCAGATTTTCAGAAGAGGGAAAACTAGGCAAGGAGACTAAGCTGTTGATGTGAGGTAAAGTGAAGGCTTTTTCACAAATTCTTGGGTAGAAAGTGCATCAAGGGGATAGACTGGCAACTGTGGCAAGTGCTGGTGAGCAGTCATATGATAATTATGTTTGACAAGACAGGAATCATTGCAGAATTTGATGAGAGCTATTTCAATGGAGTGCTGGGTCTAGGAATCTGCATCTTTAACAAGAACCTCAGATAATTTGTATGCAAGATAACTTCAGACAACACTGAGCAACTATTTTTACAAACTTAAGTTGGAGAAAACTTGATACTGGACACAAATTAAATGACTTGATTTTCTGCCCAAATAGATTATTTATTTAGATTATTATAGATTATTCTGCCTAAGTAAGAGGTCTCATTGTAACTGGAAATAACCTGATATCTAGGTGTTTTCTTTTTAAGTGAAAGGGACTTCAATTAAAACATTAGTAATAAATATTCTAAGTTCCAAAATGTGGCTTTCTATACTTATGTCATGAACACAAGATGTAAGGGAGTTTTTATTGTTGTTGTTTATGAAAAAAGAATTATAATAAGATAAAAACTTCTCATAATGTTTTCCGAATAAGACAAAAAATGAAATATTTTAAGTACAAGAATAGAAAGAAGTGTCAGGTATATGCATGAGAATGAATTTCCAAAGGATAAACATTATAGGAAGAAAATTTTATGCAGATCTCACTGTGTTGAAATTATATACATATATATATATATTATATATATATATGTATTTCCCACTACAAATTATGCTGAAAAGGCTGTTTTACAAAGATTTAATGCAAAAATAAGGGTATTAAAATAATCTGAAGAAATATTTGTAATATTTATTTGATGGTTTCCACAGGAAATAAAGATTTGGTAATAATTAAATACAAATAGCATCAACTGAAAGAGGCTTATAAATGGTTTTACATAATACCAGATTTAGAATTGGAAGTTTCCTGCACCTACCTCTATTTTTGAGAATAATAGTAGAAAAGAAAACATAACAAGAGACCATTACTTAGAAAAGATAATTGTGTTTGTGTGTGCATTCACACAGATTACAGAGAGACATACTATGTAGGAATATAATTTTTATTATGTAAGGTAATGGGCTCAAGAAAGTCAGTTGGTAATTAATAACCCTCAGGGGGTTTTAATTGTTATTGTCCATTTTTATGAACTTGTTTCTGAAGCCCAATAAATAGCTGATGAATCATGCAATAGCTAATGGAAAAAAAAAACAAACTTACCGATCAGTGCTTTTTGTACACTGATTGAAACACTGATGTTTCTTGGTGTCCAAAAAACAGTACCCAAAGCAATTTTAACATAGTTTACTAATGGAAATGTATATATTCAATAGACTAAAATGTGATTTTGAAATTCTCAAAGGGAAAGTGGATGATTATTTTAGAACAGATCATCAAGAAAGGCATCCTAGGGCTTCCCTGGTGGCGCGGTGGTTGAGAGTCCGCCTGCCGATGCAGGTGACCTGGGTTCGTGCCCCGGTCCGGGAAGATCCCACATGCCGCGGAGTGGCTGGGCCCTGAGCCGTGGCCGCTGAGCCTGCACGTCCAGAGCCTGTGCTCCGCAACAGGAGAGGCCACAACAGTGAGAGGTCCGCCTACTGCAAAAAAAAAAAAGAAAAAAGGAAAGGCATCCTAATATATTTGAAAATTATTCATCAATAAATGCTTAAATGCTTTTCTTAAAAATACAAGGAATGAAATTATTTAACAAAATGTACAGTAACTGAATTTCCGAATTCACTTGAGTTGTACATCACAATTCCCAAAGCAAAAGTTATATAGTTTCCACCAAATAGCACATATTCATTCATCTTCTTCCCTTCTGTTCTTAATATTCCAACTCATTTCAAATCTCATGTTTTGGTTGCCATGTGTTCTAGCCATTTGCTGTACCCTTCCCCAGAAAACCTGGTCAATTTAAAAGGGTGAAAAATTGTACTTTCTGGTTTGCAACTTTAACATCTCATGAACCTCATTCTAATGACAATGGACATGGATGTGAGGGTTGCTACATGGTAATAATCAGTTTGGAATGAAGAGTTTATAGAGAAAAGGGAGCACTATTTGTAAATATGTAAGACATATAGTGGGAGATAAGTATTAAAATTAGTTAAAAAGGAGACAATGAATTTCCTCACCTTAATAAACTCACTCTTATTCAGAGAAACCTTAGGCAAAGCAAGAATTTCACAAGTTAATATAACAAACATAACCTTAATCTTTAAGTTCCATGGAAGCAAGGCAGTCAGGCCTGGAAAATCTCCCTGGGTTATGGAGGCAGAATCACCATAATTGGTGAGTATCCCACCACTTACAGGAACCTAGAATCTGAGCTTCCCCAGGTTTACAGCAGGCTTCCCCATCCATGGAGGCCCAGCTTCTTAGCTTTGGCTTCACAATGATTTTTAGACCTTTGAATTTTAAGAGAGAATTTTTTTTTTAACCTAGGAGGAATTCTTCCAGAACTGTCAAGCATAATCCTGTCAGACTTCTCTCAAAAGTATATTTTCATATATAAGAGCCAAATGAAATTTTGTATGGGAGGATAGCTCAGAGCAAAAGTGATGAAGTCACTGCCTTGTGAGGGAGGAATTCATAAGGAGGAAGCAGATATAACCTGAAAGTTCAGGTGTCCCCATTCTATGCGTGGTCATTAATTCAGATGTAGTAATCAACATGACTACTTAAGTCCTACACACTGCAGTATCCCAACTGCATGCATAGATTTTTTTAAACTTATCTATTTATATTTTTAAATACACTTTATTTTTTAGAGCAGTTTTAGGTTCATAGCAAAAATGAGCAGAAATTATTCCCATATATACCCTGTTCCCACATGCATACAGCCTCCCCATCCTCTACATCCCCCACCACAGTGGTACATTTGTTACAAGGGATGAATGTACATTGACACATCATTATCACCCAAAGTCCAATTTCTTTCTTCTTTTTCTGTCTCTCTTCCTGCTTTTTAAAAAATCCTTTCTATTCCCTTGAGGACTACTTTTATTTCAATGTTTCAGAAGTTTTCAGTTATTTAAAGAATAGGTTTTGACAGCAGGATGAAATATTATATGTCCCTTAGCCTTGATCTCATTATCCACATTTCTTCAAACTAACAAGTGCAGAGAATTATGGGTAAGTTAGTTCAGGGTATAGAAAATGCCTGTTAATGTGCTACTTCCCAGCAAACATGACCAGCCAAGAAACAGAGTACAATCGATATATGTCTATGATCTTTATATAGTTTGAAGAAAAAGAATGTATTAATGCATTTCAAGTGTCAGAATTGCATCCTGAGGCCCAAATGGTTCTTATGGTTCCTTAAACGATGGGATAGAGTCACTCTATCTGGCATTTCAAACCCCACATATGCACAGTTACTTCTCACCATGTTACTGAGTCCAAACTCATTCTGCTTGCCACACAACAGGCCAGTAAATCGGGAGAAAAGTTGTTGGGACAAGGAATTGAGCAACTTTATTCTGAAAGCCAGCAGACTAAGAAGATGGCAGACTAATGTCCTAGAGAACCATCTTACCCCAGTCAGAATTCAGGCCTCTTTTATACTAAAAAGTGGAGGGGGGTGGTTGGTTGTTGCAGACTTCTTGGTGCAAGAATCTTTTGTTCTTGCAGCTGTCCACGTAGGTCAGGTCACAGTGTTCCTGCAAACCTCCAACAGAACAAATGTTATTCTTTGTTCTGCAACTTTTTCTGTCTATATGAATGTACTCTTAAAGGTCAGAGCCCTGAGAATAGGCTGTCCTGTATATTTCAGGCTATAGGCAACACTCTTTTACACAAGGTACAGAGACAGCATGACTAAGTACAAGCAGCAGAGCACAAATGTTAAAAAAAAGAAACAGATCCAGTATGGAACCAGATTTGTTCTTCCCTATTACAACCACAAGCAATTTCTCTCTGAATTTTCTCCTCTCTTCATACATTGGGGTGTGTGAGGGGGAGAAGGGAAGGAGGTGGTAAAGCTCTTTCTAATGTGACTCTTTGCAATGGCTTTTGACTGTAAGTTGTGTACATTTTACCCTCTTGGATGGCCTCTCTGAACACAGATTCTCTCCCATTGATGATGCTATGCACTGCGCAGGGCTGCCCGCTGATTGATACAAGTTGCAGTTTGTGTGACCTACCTGGTAGACATGATGGATGTCATTGACTCACTTCTTCCCTCTGCCAGTTAAACTGTGAGCCCAGTACCACTAACATGAACCATGGCACTGGGTTAGCTCTGTGGAAAGACATTTACCATAGGACACTGTGTATGTGCCTTTTGACCCTCTAAGGGATCAAATTCAAAATAGTAAAAAGATAAAGAAAACTATTTCTCCACAAGCAAAGAAACACTGATAAGAAAGGTCTAAATCTGCCAAATGCTGAGGGTGCTTTATGCCTGAATTACCTGCATAATAGTTCAAATCTCTACTCCTCTCCTTTTTCCTCTCTGCCTTCTCTCCTGCTCTGACAGCACCTTCTTAGTGAGGCCTACCCTGACCTTTCAAGTGTTGTAGAGAGGACTAAAAAAAATAAGGAAAAATGAAACGTAGCACAAGGTCTGGCCTATAATACTAGTTTAATAAATGAAAGTGTCTGTAGTAGCAAATCTGCCTGTTGGATTTTTGTTGTTGCTATTTGTTTTTCATCACTCAGCCTGCAGCCACTAATGGGTATAAAATTCTACATCCAATATGCTGGGATCCCATCAGAAGTGACCCAGGTGAATTCCCCTGCTGGAATCTCATTCTACACTTCTTCCTCAGTCATTAATTCACGTACACATCCACTCACTCATACATTAATTCCATCTCCAGATACTTTTTAAGCATCCACTATCTGCCAAGCATTGAACCACGATCGCTGAGCAAACATTGGTAAATAAGACAGACGTGATCCCTGCACTTGCAGAGATTTCATTCTTGTGGGGCAAAACATAACCAAAACAAATAAGCAAAATGATTGCCAGAACAAGGAGAAGAGAGGCTAACTTTTATAAGATGGTCAAGAAAAGACTCCTTCAAGAGGAGAGTCTTAATCCTACATACCTTCAGAAGACCTGAAACTAGAAAGGACTTTCAAAGTAAGTACATCCACAGGAGGGGGAACTATGCACTTTCACGAAGAAGAAAAACTTTAGGAGCATGGGGATCGTTGTTTCTTGTAAACAACTTGTTTCTGAATTTATTTGAATATGCACTAATAGCAGAAATTGTTATGAAAATGATATGGTTAACAAACTTGTTTCCCCAAAAGTATACATTATAAATGGTAAAAAGGGAGAAAGTTTTAGATACTCGTTGGTTAAAAAATTGAAAAACTCCCTTCACTTTTCTGGCCCTCAAATCCTTCTAAAAATAATAAAGATGATAAAAATATCTACCACATTAAGTCCTGGAGTTATAGTCACAAATGAAACCATGGCACACTAGTCCAAAATATCTAGTAATACATTTAAAAAACATTTTGTGAGAAATATCTAGCCTGGTGATATTAGCCTAATGATAATAGAATTTACAATATAAAAGTGTCAAAGACTAAAAGTTTCAGAGAAGTTTCAGTTTATTGTCACATATGATTCAATAAAAATTAAAATGCAGGTTAGGTTCCAATTGTATATCAATGCAATCTTATGCTCTCTGCCTGTGAAGAGGAGACATAAGAAAGAAAATGTGCTGCTATTCATTTATTGGCCACAAAAGCTACTCTTTAAGAATGTATTTTGAAGAGCTTTGGAGTTATAGCAAAATCAAGACATACTTGTAAGAAAAGATGTGGTTGTCAACAGTACATGTGGTTGCAATGCTGCTAATATTATTTGTAATCATTGACACTACGAAAGGGCAAAACAAAGAGAAAGCAAACACTTTTCCTAGATGAGTCACTGTGTGTTCACTGGTCATTGTCAGCCTCGCTAAGCAATTTTCTGGCTTGTCTTTTTTTTTTTTTTTATCATGGTCATGTGTCACACTGGTCAAGAGGTTAGCCTCTAGCACAAGGTTTAATCAAGATTTAGTAACTAAGATTTTCTTTCCTGTGATAAGGAATATTTTAAATGTAATTACCTAATGAGAACAGGCAAAATGCTGCTGAATCCTAATTGATAAATACCCAGGAGTACACGACAGCACTGCAGACCATCTGCCCTGAATTTTGAATGACAACCAATTTCAGGCCTACAGGACAACCAAATCAATTCAGAGCATTCTGGGTTCTTTCTTAAAGAACCCCTCATCTCCGTTATCAGCAAATCCTATTTATTTCAGCTTTGTAAGCTGCTGCTATGACAACAATTCAAATGCTCTGATGACCTGTTTTTGAAAGTCAGTGAAATAGTAAATGTCTCCTAGAACTGACAGGTATAATTTGTCTTTTTTTTTTTTTTTTATGGAACAAGTCACTATCAAGTTGGATGAGTAAGCTCAAAATGTACAAGATGAGGTTCAGTAGTGAAAAAAATAACAAAAGTACAACAAAAACAAAGCAGGGTTTGGAAACAGAGCCAGATTCCAATTCTACTTCTGAACTTCTTTAGTCTTAGATAGGTAACTCTTAAACTAGTTGCCTTATTTGTGAAATAGGAGTACTAAGCTTACCTTGTAGATTTGTCGGGAGGCCTGCTGCAAGCATGTGTGTCCTATGGTCTGGCATGAGATAAAATGTGCAATTAATGTTATTACCTCCGCAGGTTGTCCGGGGTTAACGAGCCACACCCTGTGTGCAATCTGCCCTGGCCTCTGAGTCCAGCATTGGCTGATTAGCTCACTGTGCCTCAGCAACGGTTCTGAGTAGTCACAGGAAGACTAAGGATCCGGGTGTTTTATACTCTGGAGGTCCAGATTTAAAACTGTGAGAGGAAAGAAAGGCCATGTCTTTCCAACCGCAGCAAAGTAGACAAGTGAAGATTAAATGGGCCAAATACTAACAGCACATTTTACACCTGATTTACTGAAGTAACACCCCATATCTACCCTTACCTTTGGCCATGACTCAAATTCATCTCTAACATCTAAGAACCACACACTTCAGTTTGTTCAGGAGACCCAAGCCCTAGGCACAGGAGACTTCACGAATCAGCACTGAAGTTCTGAGTGAAAGTCCTCTATGGAATCATTTCCCAATTCATAAATGTCCACCCCTAGGATTCTCTGCAGTTTTATACACATGAAACTTCTCTGTATTCAGAACATAATAATATTAAACATTTGTAGGAGAGTAAATTGATACCAACATCAAAATGTAAACACATAAAGTAACAGGATTTTATAAGATCTGCTTTTTACATTTTTTTCATATTCTATAAAAAGAATATAGTATAAGCAAAATGGTTGTCTACATCTAACTGCAGACACAGTTTTAGCTCTTTTAACTAAAGATCCTCTCTTTAATCCTTCAAGATCCTCTCTCATAGTTTATAATATCATTCAAATTTTACATTTACCCTTTCCATATGTTCCGAGCAGGAAACGTGACTGAAAACAGAAATTCAGAGAGACATGTGATATTCAATAATATAAAACATTTTTGAGGAGAAGAAAAGGAACACCCTAATGAAAATACTTGTTGGATTTGGTTTTACTCCGATGTCATCCAAGTATCATTCCTTTGGTAATCATTGTTTTACTTCTAAGGGTTTATTTTTTCTGAGATTTTTTGAATGTTCTTCTATGAAGATGTTTTTATAACAAAGGTTGTTATTTTAAGTCTTATTTCAAGTCTCATCTAACTAAAAAGTATAGCTGAAGCCACTTCTCAAATGAGACTTTCCCCCACAGTTTTCTGAAACTGTAGGCCTTATGATACAATAGTACAATTGTTTGGGCTGTGGCACGTAGCATTAGATAAGATGAGACACTGATGAAGTCACCAGAAGTTTAAGATGTGTCACATCACTTAAAAGATTAAAACTAACATAATAGATGAAGGAAATCCATCAAATGATGATTACATTTTTGTTGACAGTTACACTTTAATCTTGAGACTATAAGTGGTGGTTAGTTTCTGAAAAATCCAGACAGTAATTTCTCTAAGTAAAGGTATAAAAGTATTACCAGTGGGGAACTCTCTACAGCATAGACGGGTGAGTGACGGATGCATAGCGAATGTGGTCTGAAATTTTGAATTATATAATGGGATGGAACAAGATAGGGAGGATTTTAAACACCTTCTTAGAAAATCACGCAGCAATAAAGTAAAAGGTACATTTATTGAAATCTCTCTTCATGAGATATAAAGTCTATGTCTTCCCACCTTTCAAATTAAAAAATCTTTAGGACTTAAGTTATTTCATTTTATGCAATAATATTCTTGAAGTTTTGTCAATAAAAGGAATTTTCTTACACTAAAGGAAGATTTAAATAAAACCAGGATAAGGATGGCAAACACATGGCAGGAATAATGCTTCTCAGCCCTCCTCAACATGCTGCAAGCCTTTGTTGTGAAATCGAGTGGGGCCTGTGCATGAAGGTGTCTTTTTTTTCCCCATTTCTTGTAAGCAAGACTCCAGCCTCCATGACCTTCCCTGAGTTCCAAAGGGCATATTATTGAACTGTTGCTAGTCAAGGGAGAAGCAGCCAAGAAACCACCTGAGGCCAGATTACAGGGACCAGGGAAGCTCATTAAGATTAAGAGACCACTTGAGACCCTGCACACACTCTAATCTTGTCAGCAACCTCACCCTTGAAGTATTGGTAAAAACTCATCAAATCCTCCCAGGTGTGGACACATAGATTTTCGAAGCAGGAGCCTGCTGTGTTCCCCTCTGCCTGACAAAATAATAAAGCTATCCTTTTCTACTTCACCCAAAGCTCTGTCTCTGAGATTCGATTCAGCACTGGCGTACAGAGAAGCTGAGCTTTCAGTAACAGTTGCCCTCTTCCTCAATGTGATATTTAATTTTATGTGTCAACTTGGCTAGGCTAGAGTGCCTAGTTGTTTGGTCATACAGTCTAGATGTCGCTGTGAAGATATTGCCTTGGTGTGATTAACATTTACAATCAATAGATTTGAGTAAAGCAGATTACCCTCCATAATACGGGTGGGGCTCACCTAATGAGTTGAAGACCTTAAGAGCAAAGATTGAGGTTTCTGAAAGAAGACACAAGTCTGTCTCAAGACTGTACCATCAATTCTTACCTGAATTTCCAACCTGCTGGACTGCCCTACAGATTCCACACTTTGCCAGCTCCCACAATCACAAGAGCTAATTCCTTAAAATGAATCGCTTTCTGTATATAAATATACACGTTGATTCTGGAGAGCTCTAACTAATATGCCCAGTAAGTCCAGGCATGGCCTTTTCTCAGTGCTTGCTCCAGGCAGCCACTACCAATTAGAAGTGACACACATAATTAAACCTATTTGCCATTTCAGTACTAGGAGATCTTATGTTTAAGGAAATAGCATGTAGGATACTTGCATAAAGTAAAAAAAATCCTTTTGTAACGTGTTTAATCATTTTTGTCATTTAGGTATAGTTTGTTTGTTATATAATCAGCTTGCTTAAATCAAAACACATCTCACAACTTTTTATTTTTTATATTGTAGAAAAGTTTCCTGCAGCCTACCAGTAATTACAAACAGCACACAGATGTTTTAAAAATCAAAGCTTATATTATAAAACGGTCTACTTGAGCTTTTCCAAACTTCATGCAAGCTAAACCTGATGTCTGAAATGCATATTTCTCATAGAGCATAAAGCCATCTCTGGAGACATGTCATCAAAATGTGTCTTTATAGGAACTACGTGAAGAGTCTTGAGAGAGAATTTCGAAGACCTGGCTGAGACTATGAACAACCCCTTCAGCATCTCTGAGTTTCAGTTTCTCCATCAGAAAATGATGTGATGGATTAGAAGTCTTTACAACCCCTTCCTCCCATGGGACCAGTGGCTCACAGCAAATGGAGAACATGAGTTGAAGGCAGTTTCATTTCAGAGACTTGACTTTTAAGGTCACTTTAAAATTTCTCTAGTAGGTGACCATACATATTACGCTTTATTATCTTCATCATTTAGCATTACAAGAACCTCAGTGTTGTCAATTCCAACATTTATAGTGATAGTTTGTTAGTCATTAACTAATAAAGAAATGTGAGCTTGTGAAATTTGTGTCATTTATCATGTTATGAATGACTATTGCAAAGCATTCCATAATTTAAAATCTTTTAGGTTAAGCAGTATTTTAAACATATTAAAAAACTATAGAACATACGAGAATGGAAATCTATGCATCTGTCATCCAGATTTATCAATACATTTTGTAATTTTTGCTCAAGACACCTTAAGGATAAAATATTACAGATAAAGCTGGTTTCAACTGTCGAATCTCCTTTGTGAGTTTCTCCATCTCCACTCAACCTTTAAATGTTGGTGTTCTCGACCTTGATCTCGAATTGACCTTTCCTCTTTCTCTGTAAATGATTTCATCCATTTCCTCAGAGTTAAAGGCATAGTTAAGATGAAGGCACACATATTGTTGGAGGGCCTTAGCCATAGGGCCTTTCCCCAGCACCAAAAGAGTCTACCAGCCTCCCCTGCCAGACCATCTTCTCAGAGCCCAGATCCATTGTATTCAACTGGCTACTTAACGGCACCACTGCTATCCATCCCACCAACTCATATGTCTCCCACCTCTCAATACATATTACCACCAGCAGCTTGGTTGCTTAGTCAGACATTTAAGTCATTCTTGATTTCTCTTTTATTTACTCCCTACATCCAAGCATCACCTTATACATTTGTTCCCACCTAAAAGACACATCTCATTTTGCCTACTATTCTCCATTTCCTCTGCTATCATCCTACTCCCTGATGCCAATATGTCTGACCTGGACAATTTCAACTGCCTTTATGTGGTCTCCATTTCCTCCCTCAATTCATTCTTCACGTTGGGTGAAGAGTAAACTTAACTTGGAAGTTGGACCATGTTACCATGTTGATTAATCATTCACAGGTTTCACATTACTCTAAGAACAAAGCCCACATTGATAATCCCAGCCGACAAGTCTGCCTTATCGAGTCTCTCAATCTGATCCTGTCACTTCAGTCTCTTCATGCCATTTACCCTCTGCTCACTGTCTGAGGCTCACTCCTCCCCACCCCCACTACTAGTTTTTCAAATAAGCTCTTCTCCACCTCAGAGCTTTATCTCATGTGTTCCCACTGCCTGAAAGCTTTCCCCACACAATCTGACCCCTTGCAATCAGAGGACCAATATGGAATTCACCAACCTCTCTCTAAACAGACATTCCCAATCTGTGATGCTTTTTTTAAAAAAATTCCTTCCTGGATGTATTATAATTCATAAATATTTTATTTGTCTAATTATCTGTTTTTAGTTTCTTCCCTCCACTGGAATATAAATTGTAATAGTTGATGTGTATGTGCATTTTTGTGATTTCAGCAAAATCCCAATTTCTAAAACATAGTAAACATTCAGAAATGTACTTTAAAGGAAATAAAGTATTCCATCCATCTGGAAAAAAAAAAAGAGTCCTTAGCCACAAGCTCTTTTCCTGCTATTCCCCATGTCATTAAATCAATAGCCCATTATTTTCTGACAAAACATTTTTCATTTTGCCACAGACCTCTAAACAAAATTGTCAGAAGAAAATAGAGAGAATTTTATATTTCATTTAGGTAGCCTGAACGATTTATTTTGGACTTCGGACAGATGTTTACCTAATTAGCTAGATGATAGATAGATAGATAGAGAGATAGAGAGATAGATAGATGATAGGCAAATTTATATATTTATTTTAATGTATATTATATAAATAATAAATTTAATTTTCATTTATATTATATATAGTATATATGGCATATATGTGTATCTGTGTATAATATGCATACATTATAACACAATGCCATAATAGAAAAATATACTTTTCTAAAAATTGTAATAATGAAGACCATGCTGAAACATGATGAAATATTATGATATGGTGTTCAGTAATTTCAATACAATTACAGGTATACAAAATGTGTATACACATATATATAAGAAAAGTCACTGGCCAAAATGAAAATCATTGTATTAGGGTTTCTATTATTACTTAATATGTTTTCAAAATATTTGCTTTTATATCATCATCTTTTACATCAAAGGTAAAAATAAGGACAAATGGAGCAATAACAACCTTTCATGAAACATTTGTAAAGCTGATCTTAAAAGCTGAATTATATCATGCTACAGGCGACATATATTTTACTGTTGATTGTTACAATTGCTTTGAGCAGTAGTGTATCTGGAGCCATAAACAAAAGATGATTCTTAAGCAAAATTGGAGACAATAGAGCAATTTTAGCAAATTAAATAGGCATTATTTTTCATAAATATTGTTGATATTTAGCCATTTGGTCTTTAACCTATTCAAAAACAAGTACAGAGAGAGAAACAAAATAAAAGCCTTTCAGCCTGGATCCCATCACTTGAACCATGAAGATAATAAATGTTTCTTTCTTTGAAGTAAAATTTTTATTTCCTTGAGTTAGTAGGAAAATAATGGTATTTTCATTTGAAACATATCTAAAGACTGTCAACTTATTTTATGTTTCACTATTTAAGTCAAACACTCTTGTGTGACAGGTACTGAATCACCCACTGGGCCCCAAAGAAGGTGAAGTGGCAGGCCACCTTCATTAAAAACCACAGCAGGACTTCCCTAGTGGTGCAGTGTTTAAGAATCTTCCTGCCAGTGCAGGGGACATGGGTTTGATCCCTGGTCCGGGAAGAACCCACATGCTGTGGAGCAACTAAGCCCATGCACCAGAACTGCTAAGCCTGCACTCTAGAGCCCACCAGCCACAACTACTGAGCCTGCGTGCCACAGCTGCTGAAGCTGGCACTCCTAGATCCTGTGCTCTGCAACAAGAGAAGCCACTGCAATGAGAAGCCCGTGCACCACAATGAAGAGTAGCCCCTGCTCGCCACAGGTAGAGGAAGCCCACGCACAGCAACGAAGACCCAATGCAGCCAAAAATAAATAAATAAATAAATAAAAACCACAGCAGACAGCATATCTTTGTCATAGGTGCTGCCCAACCCAGTGGCCCAGGTCAAAGGGAGCACATAAGAAGGCAAGTTGATTCCTTCCGTGAAGAGTCCTTTGGGGAAGATGATATTTGTACAGGCTTTTGAAGGATGGGTAAGGTTTCACCAAATTTAGAGTAGAAGGATAGGGCAATCAACATTGAAATCAGGATGAGTAAGGTCATGAGAAGCAGTTTTTAAAATCGCATCATCATTCTTGACTAGAGGAGAAGGCAAAAGATGAAAGAACTAATATTTTCTTTTATATACAGCATTGACTTGTCCTTCAATAAGAATCTAGTTCATTTTTTTAGTTATATACACTTTATAATAGGCAATGAATCAAATGTACTATCTTTGTTATAAAATTATATTTTTGATTAAATACTCCAAGGCAAATATATTAGTGGAAGAGATAATCACATACTTATACTGAAAGAAAAAATATTTATTAGTATATAATGAAATTTAAAAAATATATATGTTAGGTTCATGGCAATTCATATCCCACTCACAGAGTGATAGAAAATTGTTTTTAAAATCTAATTTTAGCAAATTATTTTTCATACGGGTAATTGATTTGTTTTCCTTTTTAAATGCTAATACTATCATTATAGGAGACAATAAATGTTAGTTAACAATATAAGTAACTTCAATACAGAATAGCATCTGTCACAACGCAGTCAGAGCCCCCTGTAACAAATCTCCCACCTCTGAATTGTAGATACATGCTTTTGTTATTCTTTCCCTTATACAATATGGAAGAATCACAGAAATTAATGGCCTTTTAATTTGGTGTCTTGAAATAAACAAGATGAAAGACACATGTGAACTTCACAGCCATTAACAAGTTTACAGAACAGACACATATATGTGATCAAAAAATGTTTATATTTTTGGGACACTATATAAGAAATTTCACTGCCCAATCCTTACCTCTTTTTTATTGTGCCTATTGCACATGGACAACATAATGTCAGGCATTCCTCTGAGTCATCAGGCCAAACTGTGCTAGGGCAAATACCACCACGTTCCTAGACAGTGTTCCATGCTTCATTTAAACAGAGAGCTTATGACATGTGTTTTTCATTTTAAGTTCTGCCTCCTTGAATGCTGTTTCCTCTCTTTTGGCTTTCACCAATGTCAAAGGAATCTCCCGCAAACAAAAAGTGTAAATGTCCAGTCTTGTACTGGAAACCTGTCCATCCAGTGTCTTAAACAACCCTAACCTCAAAGTTCACGAGTTCATTTAGTACACTACCAAGTCAACATCAAGATTCTAATGGTCAAGGGCAATAACATAATCTATTAAAGATATTAACTGTGATGACTTTAGCTAATGTTTCTCCTTTTTGTTCAGTCTCCGAGCATATATGCAAGGCTAATCATCACAAGGATGATCAATTCTAAACACCAATCTCTAAACAGTACCCAGGTTAAAGAGTTTCTAATTCACCTCCCAACACACCCCATCATCCCCCAACTATAGAGCATCTCAACATTACGGCGTTCATCCCAATTGGCAGAATAGAACTTCCAAGAGTCTCATGACAACCGGGGGAAATGTAGACAGACCTGTGGTTGTGAACACAACCTCAAGAAGCAATTCTACTCTTCCACAAATGACCCTTCATAACTAATCTTTTCTTCTTCTCATTTCTTAAAGTCCTGTAGTATTCGTTGGCCAGAGGCTGAATATGAGATGTGAATGCTGCATTGCAGAAGCTTTCAGCAAGATCTTTAAAAGTAGTGCCCTGGGAAAGTGAAGCATCCATTTATTAATTACAGATAGAGGAATTGCCAGGATTCAATTTTCAAAAGAGCTACCCAATTACTCACACTCTTTGTTGCCTCATTATCAACACATGTATGTTGAACAATTATAATTTTATCACTAAACTGAAGCTGAACTTACTTTTACAAATTAGAATACATTAAAGAGACTCTCTTTCCATGAATATTATAAGTAGGTTTCAAAGATGTTTGGAAATGTTCTTGCATCCCCAAAAGCAAATAATATATGAAATTTCATTACAGCAAACTTCAGTTTATATACTGCTTCATTTTGATGTTTGCTGACTTTAAATGTTTATATGTTAAATCTCAGCCAAAAGCTCTTATGACTAAATTACTCACTGTGTAGCATTTTCTCACATAAAATGTGGAGAAATAGCCTCCTGGAAGTCATTAAAAATACATTTTTAAGTATACATTTTTGACTTAGATGTTCCTAAAAACAATTCAGTGTAAAAAATATTGGTCTCATTTGGTTTGCTAAAGCAAGTTGTGTGCTAATAACATGAAGGATATTTTTTTTTACATCTTTATTGGAGTATGATTGCTTTACAATGGTGTGTTAGTTTCTGCTTCATAACAAAGTGAAGGATATTTTTTAACTCTATAACTTCTGTTATCTCTTAGTGTTTCTCAATTTTCTGAAATTAATTTAATTATTTATTCAAGAAATATTTTGAGCACTTCCTATGTCCCTGGCACTGTGCAAAGCACAGGGGACATTCAGGTGAGTGAGGGAATATAGTCCCTTTGGGGGCATCAGGCTGCAGTTGTGATTTGGAAGATGTTCAGGCAGCATTTCACCAGGACTGGGTGATTGTTTGGATGGAGACAGGCACAGAGAGGAGTCAAAAGAAGACCCCTCGGTTTTTGGAGTTGACAAGAAGCCATCTGGTGGTACCATTCTCAAAAGTAGAAAAACAAAAGAAGGAACAGGTCCAAGGGAGAAAGACCAAGAAGGAAAGCTGCTGAGGTGACATGCTTGCAAGATAGCTAGACATCCATATCTGATAGGCAACTGAGATGAGGAGAGTTATCAGGCTAGATATATAATTTTAGTAATGAATGAGACTGCACAGAATGTGTGTACAGGATGAAAAGAGGGAGTGGAACCAAACCCTGAGAAATGCTAACTTTTAAGGGACAGATGGAGTTAGAAGAATTTGAAGAAGAAGCTGAGAAGGAGAGGCCAGAAAGAGAGTAAGAAAAAATTCCAGTAGCATGTGGTGTCAGGGACTCCATGGGAACAGCACATTCTGAGAAAGAAGCAGTGAGAACTAAATCAGTAGGGCTGAGAAGTATGGCATGGATTGACCACTGAGGAAATCAGGCTGACTTTCAAGGAGACAGCTTCATGGCTAGGGAAATGAAAGGGAAGTAGTGGAGACAGTGATTGCCGACTTTTTTCAACATGGAGAGAAAGAGATGGCAGAGGCTGGAGGGGATCTGGAGCTTTCATTTTAAAACCCCAAAGGAAGGATTTTAGTTTTGTAAGGTGAGACTTGAAACCCTTTAGTCACTCTTGGAAGGGGACCTGTGACAAAGAGCATAGAGATAAAAGCATGAAAGAGATAGTATCACCAACCTTACATGAAAAAGAAATACTTCCATCAATAAATAGTCCTGGATAGGACTTAGTTATAAATAAATAAAAATAAATAAATAAAAAGTCTTCCCCGAACCTGTGTTACTTTCTCTCTGTTGATTATTTACTTAAATATATACACTTAAGTACCACCTCCTTCCCTAAAGGACTTGAGGTCGATAACAGCAAAACAATAAATAAAAACTAAAATTATATTACAAAATTGCAAGGTAGATGTGGAGGTTTGGGGAAAAAGGAAGAATAAGATAGAAAATATAATAAATGTATAAATAAATACAGAAGTATATACAATTATAAATTGTAAATATATAAATTATAAAATAATAAATATAAAATCTTTAAAGTGTTCCTACCATTTAACTTAACAATGTCTCATCTGAGGAATTTATCTAAGCAAATAATCTGTTATATGCTGAAAAATTATGTACAGAAATACTCATCAAAGAGTTATTCGTAGTAACAAAAAATGCAAACAATCTAATTTTGCAGTTATATGACATTGGTTAAATTAATTATGATACACCCAGATGATTGAATAATATTGGGGAATTAAAAATAATATTTTTAAATAATACAGAATGTAATACACAAAATTGTATATATCCTTTGAATTAAATTTATATATATAAATAATTTATACTCATAAATAATATTTTCAAAATAAAAGCAGTGATTACCTATGGATTGTAAGATTATGAGACTTTTATTTTTCTTCATATTTTATGTTCCCATTTTCCAAAATTTATATAATAATGACCATATATTACTTTTATAATCAGAAATATATTATTGTTGTTATTATTAAGGCCAGATAACTTGTCTTTTTCAAAATATTTTCCTCAAGTTTAATAGGCGTTAATACTGCTTAGGATGTTGTAAAGGCTGATTCTCTTGGTCATTATTCAGCACAGAACTGGTTTAACACCCTCATCCAACTTGTCTTGATGTTTACTAGAGGTTTACATTCAATGAGGTTTTCTGACACTATACGTATTGGTGCGCCATTAAGGCTAGATTAACAAGTTAGTGAAATTCTCTGGTGATATAGCATTTGGCAGGCCGCTATTACCAGCAGTCTGTGGTCATGATTTCTCTGGAACACTCAAATAATGAAAATTTAAATTTATGGGTGGAATTGGTTTATATGACATTCTACTACCTACACACTGTATGAACTAAAACCCTTGCATTTTTAGAGTATAACTGGTAACCACAATAAAACTGCAGCAAAATCTTTAATACTCTGTTGCCAGCAACAAAATTAAATAGTGCCTGATTATGTTAAATATAACTTATTAAACTGATTCTCTAAAAATATTTATTTATTTAATTCAGTAGATGGATGTTAAAATTCACTCCAATCCTGAGATTCTATGATTGCAAGAATTTATCATATTTGACATAGGATAAGTCTCCTTTAACAAGAATATTCAGAATAATTGCAATAGAGATTTTTCTGTATAAATCTATTCTTATTGAATATATATGTGAGCACAGTTCCAGAAATTGTGGAGACTTGTTTTTTAAAAGTTCAAAGATACCTTAAACATCTATTCATTATCAAATTATTCTTCCAACATAGTTTAAAATGTTTGCCATTGAGACTTTAAAAAAATGACCCATACAATTTTTTAAAAGTCAAAAAATTAGCATAATTTGGTTCTTGGAAATTTTGGAGTCCATGTTTTGTGAAATACTAAATTGTCTTCATTGTTTAAGCCAGGTTCAATTAGACATGCAGTCACTTGAATCTAAAATTATCCTAACTGGCGCAGTAGACATATTTAGCAAAGCCAATGTTTTCATGGTTGATTTGGGAGAGGTTTGTGTTTGAGAACATATTTGTTTATGTTTTATTACCATCTCATACCTAAATATGCTTTAGCTTACAAAACTGCAGTGGGAAATCATTCATGTTTAATTACATTTTAACTAGTCATTCTCTTGCCATTGATATTCACGAAACTGGCACTAAACCAGGTGATTTGATGTGAGTCCAGAAACATCAAATGCATTTGATGAAATTGCCTGAATTATAGAACTAGTGCTTAATTCAGTGTCTCAGCATTTAGACAATTTAATTAGATTCCTTTTACATTAATGTGGAAATCAAAACAAATGGCACTTTAGAGTTTTCCTATTCTGCTCTAAGAGCACTATGGCAAACATCTGCATAAAAGGTTAAAAGCTTCATGAATCATTTTTGTATTTTATCTACAAAATGTCAAAACTCTAAAATATTGAAAGTATCAAAATGTTTAACACTATGAACTCAAATATCAGATGATGATTGATTTCCTCAGTATTCATCTAGATGTTTTGGTGACATCATCAGCAAGACTATCTCCTACTGAACATCATCTTACCTGGAAACAAACTATGAGTATAAAATATTGGTACGTGTCCCCTTATCATTTTTATAACTCATTCAGAGTCATAGAGTTAAATGTCAACATCATTTTAACCAGTCCGTTTCAAAATATTTCCAGATTCATGGTCTAGCAACCAAAAACTGTGTTTGTCTACTTACTTACAAATATGGCATCAATAAGTTTTAAGCATAATGATTATAATAAAATATTAGGTCCCCAAGATTTATGGCAATTAATGTTGAAGGAATGAAAATAAGGAAATAATAATGATCACTTGATCACATACTATTTTTGTCTGAGTTCAGTTAGGGAAACTGAAACATCACATGTGTTGAAAATAAAGTGATAAATAACATAGGAATTAGAGGTTTTATGAATGTGGGAAGAACTAGGCTGCAAATACCTGGAAGTCTGTAGCTAGAACATCAGAGAAGCAATTACTCATGACTTCAGTCCACAGCACTGGAGAAGATGGCCAAGTCAGAGTCACTGAGAAGATCAAGAATCTACCACAGCTGGCTGCCATGACTGTGGAGGAGGGGCTCATGGAAAGATCTGTGATGCTACCATGTCTGGCTATGAAGTGAAGCTCCTGGAGAGCTACCACATATGTCCAACATGCTCCCACCACGTCCTCCCAAGACTAGTGGCTTCTTCTTTATTTCCAAATTCCAAATCTCCAGTAGTTCTTCTCATTGGCAAACTCTATGCCAGAACCATACAGGGAAGCAAATCCTTAGAAATATAGTTATCGCTTTTAAAAGTGTTGGTGGTTGGATCAACTCAACATTCATAAACATCCCTTTACCTATATTTAATTTCCAAATAAAGACAAAAATATTATATTTCCACCTAATATGTTGCAACTATTATTCATTCAACTGAAGACAAGCTCACCTCCACAAAAGATGAAACATAAAGCCCCATATCATTTTATGCATCTCTGGGTGATCTTTGTTTCTTTTCTAGATGATTCACACTCCTTCTTTGATACCATGTAGTTAAATATTGAGGTTACAGGGTTAATCATTGATTACACACCTTAGATTTTAAGAGAATTGAGCAGAGGAAAAGATTAGTTAATGTAAAGGAATATATTAATAGCAAAGCAAGGAAAAAATACATATGACTTCTGCGGCCCTTGTTTGTGAAACCACCCACAGGGCTGTAGTTAGTATTTATAATATCCTTCTTCCATTAGTGTTCTATATTGGCACCTAACTAGTCTTGGCTCTTTGCCTGACGTGGTAGCCCGCCATTGCAGTGTCCCTTGCAATGGGACACTGCAATGACGAATATTGCAGTCCCACAAGGAAGGGAACGTTCCTTCCTTGTGAACTAAAATCTCTAAACATGTGGAGATTAAAGTACAGGAAAAGTGCTTTGAGAGTAGATCAGTAAGCTACATATTGAGAAGTCACTCTTATTTTCCTTACATTTTGTCTTTTTGGTTATTAACACATTCACTTTGGCAATGCCCTCAACCCCTATGGTGAGAGTAAATTTGCCTGGGTGGGACCCTCCCAGCCTGAGGGACCTCATGCAGCACTTTAATTGCTTCAGTTTATTTCTACCACTCCCTGCACACTGCATTGACTCCACGTCAAGTGCTGGTGAACAAAGGGCACCTTTTCCATTGACCCTCGTGCTCTACTTTCCTTTATCTTACTTTTAGCTTCAAATGTTAAAATGGGAAACTAATCAAGTCAACAGCAGCAAACAACAAACCATTGATTATTATCCCTGAATTCCTTAAATCATTTTCCTGGAGTTGAGTGTAAGCAAGAAAACAAATACTGAGTTTAGAGGAAAACTTTCTAAAGTAATGGCAGCATCCCTCTATCTATAATCAGAACTGCTGCATACCTAATAAATAAGAACCTATTAAATGAAAATTCATGTGAATGAATTTCAGGAGATAGCAGTGAATAAGAAGGAAAGAGTTAAAGAAAATTTAAAGGCCATAGCATAATAGTCTAGAGAAGACAAAGTTATGGGGTGACAATAATCTTCCAGTATTTTTCTCATTTTCATCCAAAGTCATTAATGAGGAAAATTTAGTTTAGTAAAGGGGGAAAAAAGACTTCTTGAGTAAAAAGATCAAAGGGCTGGACTGGATTATTGAAAGGAAACTTTATGAGTCTTGTCTGTGGTTCCAGAAAAACGGTCCTGTGTTAAGAGAGGGGTAAAGTAGGTGACCATAAGGTCCTTATAACTTCTAGCTTTTTCATATTATATCTTATTTACAGAGAGGAAAAGTAGCCCCAAAAGTCTGTCAATATAATATAAATGTAGCAGAACAAGGTGTAACAATCGTTATGTCATGTACGTTCCAGGGATAGGAATAGGGTTTGGGGAGGCTTCCTGGTAAGTTTATGTTGCACAAAGCTCTACCTCCCACAGAGCCTTCTCTTAGCCCCTTAACAGCCCTATGAGCTTTGTATCATTAAATACATGTTACGTAAGTGACTATTTAAGGTTACACAACCAGAAGAGAGAGTAGAGGGTATGTGGAATACTTATTGACCACTAATGAATAAAAGCTCTTATGAATAAAGTTTGTTCTACATACTTTAATCAATATTAAAATAATTTGACAAATAAGCACTTGCGCAAGCATAAATCTTAAAGAAGGACATTTGTGATTAATAAAAGAAGTATCTCCAAAATCAGTTGTTACTGTTTGGTTTCCTCAAACATTGTCAGTACAGGAAAAGCATTATAATGAGGAGATAGAGTTTGTGCTTTGGAGTTTGTTAGACCTCTTGAATCCTGACAAGCATGAACTGGATTACTTTGGAAAAGTTACTTAACCTCTCTGAGCTGCTGTTTCTTCCCCTATGAAAACAGAGAAAATAACATACATCCCACAGAGGTGTTTTGAGTAGAAACTTCCCAATAGAGTGTATTTTTCTTTCCTTCCTTTTTTTCCATCTGTCTTTATTTATTTTCTACCTAATTTGGTCCCTTCAGCTTTTATTAAAACCAAATAGAAGTCACCTAGCACTAGCATCAGATTCTCAGGACAATTACAAATTACAAGACAAATATAAATAGAGATAATCAGCTCCCATGAACAGTGAGTTTATATGTACAACCAAAGGGTTTCAGCAAAATAATCAAGAATTACCAAATGCTTTGAACCTAGGAGAATCTGGGAGACCAATGGCATTCTTCTGGAGCAGCACATTCCCACAGAAGTACAAGGGGAGCCACATATGTAATCTACATTCTCTAGTAGCCACATTAGAATAAGTAAAAAAGAAACCAGTGAAATTAATTTTATATTATCACTTCAAAATGGAATCGATATAAAAAATTGAGATATTTTCATTCTTTTTTTATATACTAAGCCTCTGAAATCCGGCGTATTTTACACTCACAGTGCATGTCAATTCTAGCCACGTTTTAAGGGCTCAGCAGCCACATGTGGTTCATGGCTCCCACATTGAACAGAGTAGCACTAGACCTCAGTCTTCTGGGAAATATTGAACATACAAAACAGAAGCCACCGGAAGGAAGCCCACTCACTATCTCTTGTAGGTAATGACAGGTTGCTAAGAGTTACTCCAGCCCAGATCTCAGGTCTGTACTGAGTTTCTGGGCCAGAAACCAAATGCCCCTTGGCAAGCCTCTGACCTCCTCATGAGCTTCTTTGTGACTTTTTAGAGGTTTTGGTCATTGACTTGTGAAACAGACAAACAAAAACATGTTAGTCTTCGGACCAATAGGATAGACTTCTAAATACCCAAAGCTCTGGTGGGAACAAAGGGACTTGGTGAATATCCTCAGAACTGCAAAAGCATTTTATGGTCCAGCTGTGAGGCCTTATGCCTTGAATTGGCTGGGAACACCCAAATCAGTCCTATAACCTGGCTTTGAAAAAAGGGCAATTTGGGGCAATTTATTGTCTTTTATTTGTTTGCAAAAATCAATGGAGCCTCATTAAAGAAAGGAAGGGGTTGGTCTTTCTGCTAGTTAATTTGATCTTTGTTGCTGTTTAGACAGGTGTGAAGGCTAGAATTATCACGTGTATTTACAGAATTTTTTGACTGGAACAAACCATTGTAAATTTGGTCATCAAACTTTTTAAACCTAGACACTCAACAGGGAAAAGCTTTAATTTTTGGACAATTAAAAACCACACATTTCACTTTTAATTTCTCACCTATTGAAGGTTTTAAAATGTTTGACCCCTGATGTTACCGGAATTGGCACCCCAAGTCAAGCCCTCACTGTACCTCATTAGGACCTCTTGCCAAATAGGCTCCAACTTGCTTCGTGAACTTCAACTTGACTCCCTTCTCCAGGTATTCTACCTCCCTTTGCCGCCCCCCACCCCCACTGCCTGTTGTCAGTTCACCCCATCATAACCTTCCTGAGGGTCTCCTTTAATCACATCCTAGCTATGACTAATAATTATTTTCCAGTGCTATGTTTCAGGTATATGTACTTTGCCCATTTAAAGCCTCACAACAATCCTTAAATGTAATGACTCTATGTGCATTTTACTGTTGAGAAAACTGAGGTTTAAAGTCCAAGATCAAACAATTTATAAGTGCTCTGAACGGAGATTTAAACCTCAGTAGACCGAGCCTCATTTCATGAACAAGAAACTATCTCAAAAATACTTGGTGGCTCCTCATCTTCTTATGTAAGACCCTCCATCATCCAACATCCGAATTTGCATAAATCCATGCTTTTATTTAACATCATTTCAACTGTCAGATATGCCAAATCTTTGTACTTTAAACCATTTTCAAGGCCCATTTTATTTTACCCAGCTGAAATTGGTATCTTCATTTCCCCAGCTGGAACCGGTCTTTCTTTTGTCAGGGTCCCAATAAAAACCCTTTACAGCCAATTTTTTTTTTTTCTTTGCGGTACGCGGGCCTGTCACTGTTGTGGCCTCTCCCATTGTGGAGCACAGGCTCCAGATGCGCAGGCTCAGCGGCCATGGCTCACGGGCCTAGCCGCTCCCTGGCATGTGGGATCTTCCCGGACCGGGGCACGAACCCGTGTCCCCTGCATCGGCAGGCAGACTCTCAACCACTGCGCCACAAGGGAAGCCCTACAGCCATTATTAATTTAAGACACTGCCTTGCCAAACTAGCTGTTTGACCTTGTGCAAGGCAACTACTGTCTCTGGTCTTGTTCCTCCTCTGTGTCCAAAAAGATTGATAATGATAGCTGTCAGGTGTACTTCCCTGGGTGGTTGAAAGATCAAAATGAATAATAAATATTAAAGTACGCAGTAAGCTGCAAGTGCAACACAATGTAGGAATTTTGTGGTGTCTACCTTCATATTTTCTGTGGTGCTTGGCACCATGTCTCACACTGAAATGGACCTCTTTCTCTTCTTTTTTTGAATTTTTGAATTTTATTTTTTGTATTATTTTATACAGCAGGTTTTTATTAGTCATCAATTCTATACTCATCAGTGTATACATGTCAATCCCAATCGCCCAATTCAGCACACAACCAAACCCCCCCCCACGGCTTTACCCCCTTTGTGTCCATACATTTGTCCTCTACATCTGTGTCTCAATTGCTGCCCTGCAAACTGGTTCATCTATACCATTTTTCTAGGTTCCATATATATGTGTTAATATACGATATTTGTTTTTCTCTTTCTGACTTACTTCACTCTGTATAACAGTCTCTAGAGCCATCCACGTCTCCACAAATGACCCAATTTCGTTCCTTTTCATGGCTGAGTAATATTCAATAGTATATATGTATCACAACTTCTTTATCCATTTGTCTGTCTATGGGCATTTAGCTTGCTTCCATGACCTAGCTATTGTAAATAGTGCTGCAATGAACATTGGGGTGCATGTGTCTTTTTGAATTATGGTTTTCTCTGGGTAAATGCCCAGTAGTGGGATTGCTGGATCATATGGTAATAATATTTTTAGTATTTAAAGGAACTTCCGTACTGTTCTCCATAGTGGCTATATCAGTTTACATTCCCACCAACAGTGCAAGAGGGTTCCCTTTTCTCCACACCCTCTCAAGCATTTGTTGTTTGTTCAAGCATTTTCTGATGATGCTCATTCTAACTGGTGTGAGGTGATACCTCATTGTAGTTTTGATTTGCATTTCTCTAATAATTAGTGATGTTGAGCAGCTTTTCATGTGCTTCTTGGCCATCTGTGTGTCTTCTTTGGAGAAAGGTCTATTTAGGTCTTCTGCCCATTTTCTGATAGGGTTGTTTGTTTTTTTTAATATTGAGCTGCATGAGCTGTTTATATATTTTGGAGATGAATCCTTTGTCTGTTGATTCATTTGCAAATATTTTCTCCCATTCTGAGGTTGTCTTTTTGTCTTGTTTATGGTTTCCTTTGCTGTGCAAAAGCTTTGAAGTTTCATTAGGTCCCATTTGTTTATTTTTGTTTTTATTTCAATTACTATAGGAGGTGGATCATAAAAGATCTTGCTGTGATTTATGTCAAAGAGTTTTCTTCCTATGTTTTCCTCTAAGAGTTTTATAGTGTCCGGTCTTACATTTAGGTCTCTAATCCATTTTGAGTTTAATTTTGTGTATAGTGTTAGGGAGTGTTCTAATTTCATTCTTTTATATGTAGCTGTCCAGTTTTCCCAGTACCACTTATTGAAGAGACTGTCTTTTCTCCATTGTGTATCCCTGCCTCCTTTGCCATAGATTATTTGACCATAGGTGCATGGGTTTATCTCTGGGCTTTCTATCTTGTTCCATTGATCTCTGTTTCTGTTTTTGTGCCACTACCATACTGTCTTGATTACTGTAGCTTTATAGTATAGTCTGAAGTCAGGGAGTCTGATTCTTCCATCTCTGTTTTTTTCTGTAAAGACTGCTTTGGCTATTCGGGGTCTTTTGTGTTTCCATACAGATGTTAAGATATTTGTTCTAGCTCCATAAAAAATGTGATTGGTAATTTGATGGGGACTGCATTGAATCTGTAGATTGCTTTGGGTAGTTTGGTCATTTTCACAATATTGATTCTTCCAATCCAAGAACGTGGTATCTCTCTCCATCTGTTGGTATCATCTTTAATTTCTTTCATCAGTGTCTTATAGTTTTCTGCCTAAAGGACTTTTGTCTCCCTAGGTAGGTTTATTCCTAGGTATTTTATTCTTTTTGTTGCAATGGTAAATGGGAGTGTTTCCTTAATTTCTCTTTCAGATTTTTCATCATTAGTGTATAAGAATGCAAGAGATTTCTGTGCATTAATTTTGTATCCTACAACTTTACCAGATTCATTGATTAGCTCTAGTAGTTTTCTGGTGGCATCTTTAGGATTCTCTATATATAGTATCATGTTATCTGATACTTTTCCAATTTGTATTCCTTTTATTTCTTTTTCTTCTCTGATTGCCGTGGCTTTCTTCTTCTTTTCCAATTTGTATTTTACTTCTTCTTTTACTTCTTCTTTTCCAATTTGTATTCCTTCTTTTCCAATTTGTATTGGAAAAAGAAGGAATTGTATTCCAATTCCTTCTTTTTATTGGAAAAAGAAGGAATTGTATTCCAATTCCTTCTTTTCCAATTTGTATTCCTTTTATTTCTTTTTCTTCTCTGATTGCCATGGCTAAGACTTCCAAAACTATGTTGAATAATAATGGTGAGACTGGACATCTTTGTGTTGTTCCTGATCTTAGAGGAAATGCTTTCAGTTTATCACCATTGAGAATGATGTTTGCTGTGGGTTTGTCATATATGGCCTTTATTATGTTGACATAGGTTCCCTCTATGCCCGCTTTCTGGAAACTTTTTATCATAAATGGCTGTTGAATTTGTCAAAAGCTTTTTCTGCATCTATTGAGATGATCATATGGTTTTTATTGTTCAATTTGTTAATATGGTGTATCACATTGATTGATTTGTGTATATTGAAGAATCCTTGCATCCCTGGGATAAATACCACTTGATAAATCCCACTTGATGGTGTATGATCCTTTTAATGTGTTGTTGGATTCTGTTTGCTGGTATTTTGTTGAGGATTTTTGCATCTATATTCATCAGTGATATCAGTCTGCAATTTTCTTTTTTTGTAGTATCTTTGGCTTGTTTTGGTATCAGGATGGTGGTGGCCTCATAGAATGAGTTTGGGAGTGTTCCTCCCTCTGCAATTTTTTGGAAGAGTTTGAGAAGGATAGGTGTTAGCTCTTCTCTAAATGTTTGATAGAATTCACCTGTGAAGCCATCTGGTCCTGGACTTTTGTTTGTTGGAAGATTTTTAATCACAGTTTCAATTTCATTGCTTGTGATTGGTCTGTTCATATTTTCTATTTCTTCCTGGTTCAGTCTTGGAAGGTTATACCTTTCTAAGAATTTGTCCATTTCTTCCAGGTTGTCCATTTTATTGGCATAGAGTTGCTTGTAGTAGTCTCTTAGGATGCTTTGTATTTCTGTGGTTTCTGTTGTAACTTCTCCTTTTTCATTTCTAATTTTATTGATTGGAGTCCTCTCCCTCTTTTTCTTGATTAGTCTGGCTAATGGTTTATCAATTGTGTTATCTTCTCAAAGAACCATCTTTTAGTTTTATTGATCTTTGCTATTGCTTTCTTTGTTTCTGTTTCATTTATTTCTGCTCTGATCTTTATGATTTCTTTCATTCTGCCACTTTGTGTTTTGTTTGTTCTTCTTTCTCTAGTTCCTTTAGGTGTAAGGTTAGATTGTTTATTTGAGATTTTTCTTGTTTCTTGAGGTAGGCTTGTATAGCTATAAACTTCCCTTTTAGAACTGCTTTTGCTGCAACCCATAGGTTTTGGATTGTCGAGTTTTCATTGTCATTTGTCTCTAGGTATTTTTTTATTTCCTCTTGATTTCTTCAGTGATCTCTTGGTTATTTAGTAACGTATTGTTTAGCCTCCATGTGTTTGTGTATTTTACGTGTTTTTTCCTGTAATTCATTTCTAATCTCATAGTGTTGTGGTCAGAAATGATGCTTGATATGATTTCAATTTTCTTAAATTTACTGAGGCTTGATTTTTGACCAGTGATGTGATCTATCCTGGAGAATGTTCCATGCACACTTGAGAAGAAAGTGTAACCTGCTGTTTTTGGATGGAATGTCCTATTAATATCAATTAAATCTATCTGGTCTATTTTGTCATTTAAAGTTTCTCTTTCCTTATTAATTTCATGCCTGGATGATCTGTCCATTGGTGTAAGTGAGGTGTTAAAGTCCCCCACTATTATTGTGTTACTATCAATTTCTTCTTTTATAGTTGTTAGCAGTTGCCTTATGTATTGAGGTGCTCCTATGTTGGGTGTATATACATTTATAATTGTTATATCATCTTCTTGGATTGATCCCTTGATCATTATGTAGTGTCCTTCCTTGTCTCTTGTAACGTTCTTTATTTTAAAGTCTCTTTTATCTGATATGAGTATTGCTACTCCAGCTTTCTTTTGATTTCCATTTGCATGGAATATCGTTTTCCATTCCCTCACTTTCAGTCTATATGTGTCCCTAGGTCTGAAGTGGGTCTCTTGTAGACAGCATATATATGGGTCTTGTTTTTGTATCCATTCACAAGCCTGTGTCTTTTGGTTGGAGTATTTAATCCATTCTCATTTAAGGTAATTATCGACATGTATGTTCCTATTACCATTTTCTTAATTGTTTTGAGTTTGTTTTTGTACGTCCTTTTCTTCTCTTGTGTTTCCCACTTAGAGAAGTTCCTTTAGCATTTGTTGTAGAGCTGGTTTGGTGGTGCTGAATTCTCTTAGCTTTTGCTCATCTGTAAAGCTTTTGATTTCTCCATCGAATCTGAATGAGATCCTTGCCAGGTAGAGTAATCTTCGTGGTAGGTTCTTCCCTTTCATCCCTTTAAGTATATCATGCCATTCCCTTCTGGCTTGTAGAGTTTCTGCTGAGAAATCAGCTGTTAAATTTATGGGAGTTCCCTTGTATGTTATTTGTCATTTTTCCCTTGCTGCTTTCAATAATTTTTCTTTGTCTTTAATTTTTGCCAATTTGATTACTATGTGTCTCAGTGTGTTTCTCCTTGGGTTTCTCCTTGAAATGGACCTATTTCTTAACTTGGCACATTTACCACTAAATTGTAAAAATAAACAAACAAAAAAGAACACATGGAAACTTTCCCTAATGATCCTTTGGCTGTTTAATTTTTTATTTAAAAAATATGTAAACATTACTAGATGAATTTCCCTGGATAATTTATTTATCTTCAAAACAACTTTTGCTTTTTATATGTTTCTAGAAAAAATTATAATCTTTCTGGCCAGAGTGAAGGCAGAGAAAATCATTTTTATCAAAGAAAATTAAAATACCAGGTCTTCCCCAGTGGCACAGTGGTTAAGAATCTGCCTGCCAATGTAGGAGACACAGTTTCGAGCCCTGGTCTGGGAAGATCCCATATGCGTGGAGTGACTAAGCCCATGTGCCACAACTACTGAGCCTGCACTCTAGAGCCCATGAGTCTCAACTACTGAGCCCATGTGCCACAACTACTGAAACCTGTGCTCCTAGAGCCCCTGCTCCGCAATAAGAGAAGCCACTGCAATGAGAAGCCTTGCACTGCAATGAAGAGTAGCCCCTGGTTGCTGCAGCTAGAGAAAACCCACGCACAGCAACAAAGACCCAATGCAGCCAAAAATAAATTAAATAATTTTAAAAAAAGAAAATTAAAATACCAATTAATTATTGATCAAAACATTCTTTCTTAATACAAACATCAGAGTTATTGCCATCTACCCACCTACATCCAAACCCATTCATGCCAATTAGGCCATTGAGTTTGTTCTAAGCAAAATTCATCTGAAGCTGTACTTGCTATGACTTTTTTCCCTTATAGGTCTATATTAAGATTTATCTCTTACAAGATATCTTGGACCTAAAATTTTGGCTTCAGCTATAGTAAAGACTAACCAATGTAAGAGATTATATTCTTCTACCTTCTCATTTAATCATATTACAAATGTAAATTTTTAGTTATGGCAAGGTCCTCTTGAATACTCCAGCTTGAACTAATAATCAGGGGCTTTCTTAAAACAAAAAATATGGCTTTACCAGTGAGGGATTTGTGAGCCAGTAAGAGTGCTCCAGGATGTATTCTCTTAGCTTCACACAGAACATACATGCTTCTGGTCATTTTCCCATTCCCTTCAGAGGAAACAAAATTCTAAAAACAAATATAAGTATATAACTACCTATTGCTTGTATATTCTTCTATGCTGGTATAATCTTCTTTTGCTCATAGGATTTTATAAGGTTTAGAAAAGTGCAAGATACATATGAAAAGCTGACCTGCTGTAAAAGTTCAAGTGGTCCCCTCACCCAGACTTTCCAGGAAGAATAAAAAATGAACTTCAGGCCTAATCCATAACATAAAAATCTCACTCCTTGTTCCCTACTAAAAAACAGGATGATTGGGAGCAGTTAATGTCTTGGATTTATATAACTCATTTTTTTCCTAAATTGCTCAATTTTTTGTACAGGTTTCAAATGTATCCCTATAAATTAAACATTAAAAGAGTAAGAGTAATAAATAAAATTTGTATTTGACTGGCTTTAATATTTTCTAGAGGTTTGTACATTAGATCTGGCACCAACCTGTGAGGTAGCTACTTTGTCGGTAGATTCAAAATTGACAAGAGAGTGTATAAATGGTTCCTTTTAAGGAATAGTTAATACAAATATGCAACTGAAGCTTAGATTCCATGTATCTTGTCCTTCAGATTCTTTTGACTTAACCATTCTGCTTTCCCTGACATTTTAATCTGTTCATTGGGATTTCATGACAAGTTCAATAACACTAAAAGAAAAGATATTGCAGTCACTAAGATTGCCTCTATGAAAAAAACTCAAAGGTAAAAGGAGCCCAAGTCACAGTCTACAAAATTTGTGCTCATTACACACTGCTGATAAAAGACCGAGACAGAGAGAGAGAGAGAGAGAGAGAGAGAGAGAGAGAGAGAGAGAGAGAGAGAGAGAGAGAAACTACTCTATATTATCTAGATTAAACCTGTTTATTTTATGGGATTATTTTTCTTGGTTGTCATTATAACAATGGATACATGCCATCAGGGAGAGACAATTTTAAAAGAAAAGTAGAAAAAGAAATTTAAACCAAAATTCAATTTTCATAATTATTCATTGAATGTTATTGACCTAAAACAAATAGACTGCCAGCTATTTCTCCAGCAAAAATGGGTTTATTTAGTATCAGCAGAGAATTGCAGTTTGTGGTCTGCAACCATGATGAGCTATGTGCAGGTTCCCACATAGCAAAAGAAGGAGAATTCATTTATTGAGGGAGAAAAGAAAGTTGAGAGGGTAATAGTAAACAAAGGGTCCATGGCTTTACATTGGCTCAGTTGTTGCCAAAAAAAGCGGGGTCTTTCCTCTTCCTTTAGGGCTCAGCTATACATGAAGAGCATGAAAGCTTCCCCTTCTGACCACCTGACTCTAATTTAATTGAGATTTCTGTTTATTAATTTTTCACATTTCCCCCTTTTGATCAAGACCTTTCTCTGAAATCATTGCTGATCAAGAGCCAGGTTTACCACTCTTGAGGGACCTTTTCCCCTCAATGCGAGGAAAGACCTTTCTTGAGTGTAGTGTCCCATATTGGAGGGAAAGCACACAGATGGAAACCTACTAATATCACATTCAAATACAAGGAGGAGTAGAAGGGAGAACTCTGAGACACTTTTATTTAAAATCCATAAGTTATCAAGATCATAGACAATGGAGTTCATTTGAAGTGTTATGTCATCATCAAAGTTTTGATGACCAGCTTCCAACTGGTCTGATTGGGATATCTTGGGAAATCTCTTTCATCAGATGTTTTCTGCTTCAATTTGGGGAAATCTTTACCTTCAGTTCACCAGATGATGTGCAGGTCCAGTCAGGTTAAGTGTGGCACATTAATCCAAGAGTCTATTCCCTGGCATTTGTCAGTACAAGTGTTTGTTAGCAATAGTTATTAGGGGCTTTTCCAGTGGGGTTGAAGAGAATTATTCTGGAGGTGTCTTTTCCAATAGACGAAATCTCCAGGTTGCAAGTTTTGGTGCTTAAGGTCTTCACCTCCTTAGGGTGCACTGTGAAAAGATTGCTCTACCAAGACATGGTTATTTTTAATTGAAGCAATTAGACCTTTGTGATATTGGAGTATCTCTCCTTTATCAATTGCTGTCAAAAGAAGAAGGAGTCAAGTGCATTGGGCATCTTGTGACTATTTCAAAAGATGAGAGTTTAACAGTTCCTAAAGGGGTGGATCTACGATCTAGAAGGACCAGAGGCAATGCTTTTGACAAAAGTATTTAGAGGACCTCTACAAATTTTGCCAGTTGAGTCTTAATAATGCTGTTAGTGCATTCAACTGAACCAAAAGATTGAGGGTGGTAAACACAGTGAAAGTGCTGTAAAACTGGCCAAACAATTAAAATATTTGACCTGCAAAACACGTTTCTCAATCACTGTGAAGTTTAAGAGAAGTTCCTCAATACAGATAATCCTTTCCAAAAGGATTTTAGCCACATAGGCGGCAGTAGCCTGTCTGCAAAGGAAGGCAGCGTCAAAACATACATACCATGGCTAAAACATATTTATATTCATGAGATGCAGGAAGTTATAGGAAACCCAATTGCCAGATCTCAAATGATCCACCAGTTTAAAAAGCCCATTAGCAGTATGAACAGGCTTCCCTTGGTTGTATTTCAGACAAGTGGGGCAGTGAAGTGGGCACTTTTTACAGCTTTATTAATGTTTCCCACAGTATTGGTTCATTAATGCTATAATTTGTCAGAATACCAATGGTTTAATGTCTGTACAGTGGTGAGGAATGGAGATTTTAGAATCTCCGGTAGGACTGGGTTGTTATTTCGTCTAAACTAGAGTTCACTCTTTATCAGACCAACAACTGTTGAATCTCCAATCTTGTTTTTCCTTTTCTGAGGCCCATTGTTGGGCCTCTCTAGCCAGTTTTTCTAAGTTATCATTCAGGGAAATATCCCTTTGGTCCTGACAAAGGTTTGTCTGCTCTTGCTTTCTTTAAGGGCAGTGCTCTCTGTAGAAATGTCAGCAAGGTGATTCCCCTTAGCTTTAGAGAATCAAGTTTATAATGTCCCAGAATCTTAGTAGCTAAAGTAGCAGGTAATAATTTCATCCAATAATTCCTGAACATAGGGGCATTTTAAAAATTTTATTTCCACCAGAAGTAAGGAAGCCATGTTGCTTCCGCAACATTCCAAAATCATGAGCGACTCCAAAAGCATACCTGCTATCAGTATATATATTGGCGGTTTTGCCCTTGGCTAAAGTACAAACCCATGTAAGAGCATATAATTCAGCCTGTTGAGCTGAAGTAACCATAGGTAAACATCAACAACATCAAAAGGAGTTGCAATAACAGACAAAGGATTAATCTCCAAAATATACAAGCAGCTCATGCAGCTCAATATCAAAAAAACAAACAACCTGATCCAGAAATGGGCAGAAGATATAAACAGACATTTCTCCAAAGAAGATATACAGATTGCCAACAAACACATGAAAGGATGCTCATTATCACTAATCGTTAGAGAAATGCAAATCAAAACTACAATGAGGTATCCCTTCACACTGGTCAGAATGGCCATCATCAAAAAATCTACAAGCAATAAGTTCTGGAGAGGGTGTGGAGAAAAGGGAATCCTCTTGCACTGTTGGTGGGAATGTATATTGATACAGCCACTATGGAGAACAGTATGGAGGTTCCTTAAAAACTAAAAGTAGAACTACCAAACGATCCAGCAATCCCACTCCTGGGCATATACCCTGAGAAAACCATAATTCAAAGAGTCATGTACTACAATCACAATGTTCATTGCAGCACTATTTACAATAGCCAGGACATGGAAGCAATCTAAGTGCCCATCAATAGATGAATGGATAAAGAAGATGTGGCACATATATACCATGGAATATTATTCAGCCATAAAAAGAAATGAAATTGAGTTATTTGTAGTGAGGTGGATGGACCTAGAGTCTGTCATACATAGTAAAGTAAGTCAGAAAGAGAAAAACAAATACCGTATGCTAACACATATATATGGAATCTAAAAAAAAAAATGGTTCTGATGAACCTAGGGGAAGGACAGGAATAAAAATGCAGATGTAGAGAATGGGCTTGAGGACACAGGGACAGGGAAGTGTAAGCTGAGATGAAATGAAAGAGTGGCATGGACATATATACACTACCAAATGTAAAATAGATAGCTAGAGAGAAGTAGTTGTATAACACAGGGAGATCAGCTTGGTGCTTTGTGACCACCTAGAGGGATGGGATAGGGAGGGTGGGAGGGAGATGCAAGAGGGAGGAGATATGGGGATATATGTATATGTATAGCTAATTCACTTTGTTATACAGCAGAATTTATCACACAATTGTAAAGCAATTATACTCCAATAAAGATGTTTAAAAAAAATGGAGTTGCATACCCAGCACATACCCAGCACAATATTTGCCATTGTCACTCTTTAAATAAGAACCACCAGTGAACCATGAGAAGTCAGCATTACCTAAAAGATTTTCCTATAGATCATCATGAGGAGTCAGTAGGTGATCTGTCTATGTTAAGCAGTCATGAGGGAATTTGTTGATGTCAAAAGTGAGAAGAGTAGCAGGGCTCGGGTTATGATGTAAAAGAATCATGTGAGGAGCAGTTAACAAATAGACTTCGTAGGAGGTGAGGTGGTTGACTGAGAAATGTTGAGTGTGATGAGAATTCAGGAGGGATTTTATTGCATGAGGTGCAAAATGGTTAAGGGAGATCCCACGATTATCCTCTCAGTGGCTTTAACCAATAGCTTACCATGTATTTATGTGCCATGGAAACGTTGTCACCCTGCTTGCAGACTAATAGAAATTGGACAATTTACCTCTAAATTTGCACTCATTGTCTCTAATGGGCTAGGAAACTTACAGGGCTATTGAGAAGATTAAATATCGCCCAAGTAACTAAAGTCACTTCAGGCACAGGACAGTCACTTGAGATGTGGAGTCACATTCCACAGGAACCAACACAATATCAGGCCCATTCCAGGAATTCCCTGAGTAGGATGGACTCATCAATTAATTGGAGAGGGTGGCGGTATAACCACAATCATTCCTTCAGTGTTCCCATATTAGAGAATAATATGATTGGAGGAGGTTGACAAAGAGAAAGGAAATGGGCAGTAATTTGAGGGAAGTAGTGAGGGAAGTAAGACAATGTCATGCACAGAAATGCAAGCATACAGTGACTGCCTTCTTAAAGAAATAGGATAACACAGGCATTGTTTTCTGGTCATAATTATAGAATTTGAGGGCTGAAAAGCATCCCTGGAGATCCTAGACCTACTCCCTCATTGAAGAGGTAAAGCAATCAAGACCCTGGGAGAAGACTGTAGAGATAGGGACAGAATTGAGTTCTGGGATTGGGCTATACAACCCCAGGAGCAGCAGGGGTCCAAATTCTCCCCTCAGGCCTGACTCCCCCTTTTCTTTCCCAAGGCCACTCCGTCACTATTCCTGTCCTCATACATGTGGATGATTACTTCACAGATTTTGAAGATTCAACATACAGATCAACAATCTGCATATAATGTATTTCCTCTTTTTCCTTTTGTATTTTCACTCTTTCTTGTTCCTAAGCTTTTCTTTCTCTTTTCCTCTGTTTTACAATTCTCATGTTGAAGGACTTGGTCTCATCCAGGCCGATGAAGCCATTGGAACTTCAATGTCTATAAATCCCTCTCCAGCCCTGCTCACCCATATTTTTGCATTGACCCAGTTTCTGACCACCTAGTTACAATGAAAGACTGAATATACCAATGGACCACAGCTGACCATGTGTAAAAATAGGACTCTGACCTGCAATAGGCAGCAATGAAGCCAGGAACCAACACATTATCTACAGTTTTCAGGCCAGGAAGCAGGCTTACCATGTATAAGTCAAATTAGTAGGAAGTTTGACCACTGTATCTAGCAACCATCTCAGGAATCTAAACAATAATCCTATAACAGTTGGTCTAAAATGGCCATATTTATAACTGAGAGTTTTCCTAATTTTTTGTACTCACTTCCAACTTAGGACCAACCAGAGAAAGCCAAATATGCACCCCTGACAATCACAGAGGATGACCTCCTTCTAGATAGCTTCATACAGCTTCCTCTTTCTACAGCCTCTAATCAGGACACAGCTGAAGACTTCCCTTCTCCCACTGTAAATATTCCCCACTCCTCTGTCTGATTTTGAGTCTCTGTCAAAATGCAAGTTATAGTGGCTGACTTCCTTACTCCAGCAAACTCTGAATAAATATTCTTGAGTTGTTCTCATTTGGTTGGCATTTGTTTATTAGACAGTTAATTATGGAGGTCTCACTGAGGCCCAGTATGAGCTTCCTGTTACTCCAGACCCCAGCTGAGGTATGTGTGGTACCCATAGATGCCCCTTTATGCCACGCTGCTTGCAGCTGGTAGAGTTCATGATGATGTGGTAAATCCACTGGGTCTGAACTTCACTGTCTTTGTGTGAGTTCCTAGGCTATTTATTCTGTTTGGTGCCCATTTGTTTAGCCTCCTTGGTGGAATCAGGCCATTCCTTTTCATCCCTTTTTGCTGTCTTTTGTGTTACTGTTTTGTGTTGTGCTGTGTAAAAGTGTTGTGTGTCATAAGAAGGAGAATCAGGGGAAAAAATCAAGAATAGGTCTCATGAGACTTATTTGAGCTGACCTCACAGACCCTTGAGTTTAACATTCTCTTTGGACTGGCATCCACCTGGATGAACTTTGTTGAAGGCCATGAATCAAACCAGAGGAGGTTCTCCTTCTGTCTTGATTTTTATGTTCTAAGAGAATATTCTCTCTGGTTTTCCACTGGCTGGGAGTACAGATGGTTCAGTTGGTTTAGTCTGTGTTCAGAGGCAGCTGTCATTTTGGAAGCCCAAGACATGAGGTGCACAAGCATTACATTTGTACCAACTGTCACCTTGGGATATTTAAGTCTAAACTCTCTCTTCTATCAGAAAAAAAAAATCTGATTCTTGTACGCACTCTCATTAAAATCCTAATTTTGTTCCCCTTTCTAAATGGCATAACTTCACCAAGGAAGATTTGGGTCTTCAGTGCCCGCTCTGGAGAAGACTTAGTTAGAACAAAATTGTTCATTTAAGAGGAGCCTTAGAAAAGGAAGGAAGATTTCATAAGCCCAATGGGCAGCACTTTCTGATTCATAAGATGAGGACTCCAAACCAAATTCTGAATCAAAAATTTCTTCCTAAAAGATTCTTTGGCCAAAGCTAATGAACAATTTGACAAACAGGCAAAAATAAACTAGATTTATTTCCCTAGTAGATTTTCCACTCTTTGTACTCCAGTTGGGTCCCTGTATCCAGTTTTCCCTCTTTATTCTTCTGATCTCTCTCCTTCTGCACCTCCACCCTCCTCTTGCTCTTGTCTAGATTCCTAACCTTTTCCCCTAAATTCTTCTAAAACACCAAAGTACCAATTGCTTCCAAATATTCATCCCTGTCATTACCAGATGTGCAGGCAACTGTAGAATTGAAGCCTTGAAACTAAGCTTAATTGAGATCTATAATGAATGACTTTCCTAACCTAAAGAAGACCAGCAAATATTCATGGATATATTTAGAATTCCTTTAGGTGCACATGACCCAGGATTACCTGACCATTATTAACTTGTATACATGTTGGTCAGACCCTCAGATGCTTAATCCTGATGGCAAAAGCTGATCAGACTGACCTGGAAAGGGACCTGCAGTTTCCTTCTTTCCACAAGAAACCAAAGGATGATAAAAGGGGGGGGGTGTATAAAAGTAAGTCAAAATCTCCTAAAAGCCATACCTAAAATATTTCTAATAAAAATTAATAGGACCATTGTCAATCATGCAAACAGAAAAAATTCCAGATAGACTAGAAAATAACTTCTGACAACATTCATGAGTTTAAAAACTGCTGATGTAGCAGCATCCCTTCCATCTCACTGTGTCATTGGAGTTACACTGAAACTGGAGATCTAATTTGCAAATATTACTAAAATGGAAAATAGCCCCTTTAGCTGAACTACAAGACCTGGCAGGATATTGTGAAAGGGCTTTAGAACAAAAATGAGACAGGATGCAATACTGGCTCTGCACATCAAACAGCTAGATGGCCTATTCCCCAATCAAGATCCCACTGACAATGATATTTGTAGATATTGTAAATAGAAGGAACACTGGAAAAAAGATGATCTTTTCTTATGAAAGAAAATCAAGACCAAGAAAAATTCCTCAATTCAGATCAATGAGGGTGCTCTGAGGAAAAAAGCACAGAATACCCTGCCCTGCCCTTAAGGATTCAAAAAAGATGAATTAATTATAAATATTGAAGGTCATCCTCATCAAATCCTGGTAGATATTGATGCTACTATTTCTACATTATATGCTGCCACCTTTGCTCGCCCTCTTCCTTAGAATAAACATACCATACATGTGATAGGTATGTCAAATAACCACAAGTTTTCCCTGTCTCTCAGCCCTTAACCACAACTTTTCAGTCCTTGACTGAAAAGAAGTATCTTTGGTTTTCTGTGATACCATCCTACAGATTTAATTGGAAGAACCTTATTTAGCAAATGAAATTGTAGTATTCAATGCACACTGGAAAGACTATTTCTTGAGGTCCCAGAGGACTCTTCTATTCATAATAAAGTTGTGCCTGCCCTGGATATACCTTTGCCTCTTTCATTATATTTTATGTACACTCCACATAAGGAACGTGGCACTGTATCTGATACTCTGTGTACTAAAAATCCCACTGACATAGGCAAAATAAATGGATCAGAACATATAACATTTCAGATAGAGACTACCAAACCACTATCTAAACTCCCCTAATATCCCTTGAAGCCAGAAGCAAAGGAAAGACTCAAACCTGTAGTTAAAAGCCTTACATCCAAAAGTCTTCACTCACCCTCCACTAGCCCTTGTAACACTCCTGTCTTGCCAGTGAAGACACCAGATGGATGAGGATATTGATTTCTTCAAGACCTCAGCATCATCAACAAAATTGTTAGCCCTCACTTCCTTGCAGCACCTAATCCAAATACCATCCTGTTATCAACTCCTCCACAAGCCACTTGCTTCACTATTGTGGATATTTGCTCTGCCTTTTTCAATGTGCCTCTAGAGGGTCAATACTTCTTACCTTCACTTGGAAAGGAAAATAGAATACCTGGACAATCATGGCCCTGGAGTTCACTGAAGCCCCTTCTACTTTTCCCAGGTGCTCCATCAAGACTTTAAAAATCTAAATTTCTCTTGCAATTCAGTTCTGACACAATATGTAAGTGATCTCCTACTTTGTTCAGAGAACAGAAGCCTGTAGGAAGGATTCCACTTACTTGTTCTCAATCTTAGCTTAAAAAAAATAAAAAGGCACATAAAGTTTCAAAAGAAATTATAATTTTGCCAGAAGCTGTTCATTATTTAAGTCATAAGATAGCAAAAGAGGACAAAACACTCTCATCCTTAAATTAAAATTATCAAAACTTTCAGAAACCTTTGAGCTCCCTTGGTGCGAATACACACTAGCAATTATGGCCATACAGTCAATACCCTCAGGAGCACATTTGTTCTCCCTCTGTAAATTAGTAGCTGGAAGACCCAAGTATCTAGGTATTCTAGACTCTGCCCTACTGCATATAGACATGGCAAAGTATTGCAAAGGACTCTTGTACTATATACCCAATACTTTCACCAACAGGTTAAGGCTGTGTTTTCTCAACATCACCTAAAAAGTGTCTTCATGATTTTCAAATGAAGATTTTGTCTACTGGAAGACTGCTTTTAAAGAAAAACTGCTCTTAAACCTCATTGGAAGAGGCCCTATCAGGTACTGTTAAAAACAAAGTGGTTGAAACTCCTAGGAGTTTGTCTTCAGGTTCATATTTCACAACTAAAAAAAAAAAAAATCAGAATTCCACACAATTGGAAAGCTACTGGAATTAGGAGGCCTCAAAAGGAGGATTCTCAGAGATTCTCCAGAAGCAGCCAGTCTTCAGAAGCAGACAGCTGACCCAACCTTCAGAACAAGCAAGTGATGATGGAGAATGGACAGCGTTCACCCAAGGCATTGGACCAAGACACCTATCTAATTCCATTTTTGTTTCTTATCTGCTTTCTTATAATGAGTCTTCTCATTTTCTACAGACTCGTTGCCATCCACCCATAGTGATCCTTTTGTTATTTTTGTCCCTACTTATTATAATTGTTAGGTCAGAATATGTTCAAACAGTTGCCACTTCCCCCAGTCTTCCTGTCTGCTGGATAAGCCATCTACCACCAGACCTCATAATAAAAACCTTTGGGAAATTCTGGTTTCATAAAATGAGACCACAGGTAATCTTAGACAACAGCATTCCTACTTTCACCTACATGTTCAGTTGATTCTAAACAAGTCAATCTGTGACTTTTCTACTGTCCCCCTCTCCCAGAAAAAGATCCAATTGTCACAATCTATTGATAAGTCTCTAGGTAATTATAAATTTAAATTCAACAATCTTTGTAGGGCAATGGGTTAAATGCTTACCACCAAGGAGAAATTAATAGAGATCCAAATACATGACCCAGCAAGTGTAGGTCCTTGGTTTTGGTCCTGTTCTATAAACAACTCCTTTTTCCCCAGATCTCCATGTGTGTCTTCTGGATACTACCTCTACTGTGGCCAGGAGGCCCAGTCCTGTTCACCTCCAACTAACACTCAAGCATTTTGGGGACAGTGGCTCAAGACTTGTTTATACAGAGAGACCCTAATTCTAGAAATCACCAAGGCTGGAAATTCTAACTCATATGTGAGCTCTAAAATCAATGAACACCCTTGATTATTCAGGCACACTTCTTGAAGGAATTATTGGCTCACTTATGCAAACAATTGGAGCAGTGTTTTCTTTGGTGGGAATCACGTGAATGAAGAAAGGGTGAAAGAAACCTATCTCTAACTTTGACAAAAGTTATTGATAATGTAACCTCTGTCCTAGATGGAATTCAGATCAGTATCAACTCACTGGCATTGAGTAGTGATGGACAGTCACATTGCTCTAGATTTTTTGTTGGCTATTCATGGTGGCATCTGTACTATTGCTAATACTTGTGCTTGGATCAATAAAAACAGACTAGGTGAAATAGGCTATGAATTGCCTTAAGGAAAAAGCTGTTCAGCTTTCTAAGTTTGATCCTCATGGCTTATAGGATGTTTTCTTTTGATCTTGATTGGGCAGTGTGGTTCCTGGTTTTGAAGCACCTTACGTTGACTACTGTGTTTTTTTCATAGTGGTTATAATGATGGCCCATTGCATTCTCTCCGGAGCTTTAAATGTAGATGCTCTCTCATGATCTGATTGCCATGATGACAAGAAAAAGGTCAGGAAGATCTTTCAATACAGTTGGCTATGAAGACAACAAGACAATGTCTGGCAGTGAAGTTCAGGATCTCTAATTTGCTCTGAAATTGTCATCCTCTCACATGTGAGATAATCACCAAAATGGGGGACTGAGAATAGAAGATACAAATGCACAGTGCCCAGAACTTATATAGAAGAAGGACTCTGACAAGCAACCTGCAGCAACAAGCCAAGGAAATAAATCCATTACCTACAGTTTCCAGACTAGTATCTATAAGTCAGATTTGTAGGAAATCAGACCACTATCTTGAGCAACCAGCCCAGGAACTTAAACAATAACCCCTGTAACAATTGGTCCAAAATGGCCATGGCTTTATTTATAACTGAGAGATGCCCTAATGTTTATCCCCAATTCCAACTTAGGTCCAACATATAAAGCCAAATATGCAACCCTATCAATCAATGGGATTCCCTGCTTCTAGATAGCCCACCTATAGCTTCCTCACGCCATTAGCCGTTAATCAGGCAGGGTATGACTGAAGCCTTCTGTTTTACCTCAACGAAGCTTCCCCACTCCTCTGCCTGCCTTTGAGTCATTGCTCAGATGAAGATGACGGTGGCTGACTCCCTTGCTCTAGCAAGCTCTGAATAAATCACCTTTAGTTGTTATTATTTGGTTGGTCTTCATTTATTTCCACAGCATCATTAAATCATGTTGAGTAAACCTGAACGGCCTAGACAGGGAGCTGGGCTAGGATTCAGAAGTACTGTGACAACTCTGCTGAAGGGGGACCCAATATAGTCTGGTTCTGGCCAGGTATCTTCCACAGAGATGTCTTCCTGATTTTGTTGGTTCTGGACATGCACAATTTTGGTCTCTTCCCTTCAACTGTCGAGACTGCTCCAGCAGGAATCTGGTTCCAGAAATTATCTTGTCTTTGTTTCAAGAGAAATCCAGCAAGTAATAGGGGATAAAGAGAATAATAAGAGGAAATATGAGCATGAAACAGGTAAGGGAAAGCAAATAAGCATTCACATATCCTATGGTTCCTGTAAAAATGTTTGGCACTTCAGTAAAACAACAAAACTGAGGCACTGTTGCATGTGACCATGCAAGGGATGCAAGGGGCAACAATAGGAAGATGGTTAATATCAGTGCAGGCAAGTGAAAAATATACTTAGAACATCCTCCCAGGGAATGGACAGGCATTTCATATAAGCTTCTAAGGTTGCTCTGCCAAGCCCTTCAGTGGCTCCTTCATTTTGAGGAGAAGGCTTTAGGTTCCTGTAAGGCATCAGGTGGGGAGCTTTTGTGGTATTCTCTTCACATTGTATTCTTTGTGAAGAGTGCCCTAGATTGTTCAACATCTCTCCCTGCAGGACCCAATGCTGCTCACTCAATTCTTTTAAGATCAGAAGGGAGTTGGGTGTGGGGATACAGTATGTGATGGCCTTGACCTCTCCTACTTCAGGCCTCCCAGGGAAAAAGCTGAAGAGGACAGAGGCACAGTGGGGTAGCTCCTCATGCAATCAGGTTAGCTTGCCTGCCCCAGCTTTGCATCCCTCTGGGCTCTTAGTAGGCCTTGACCTCAAGTAGGGGACACTTGGGTTTTGTCCAAGCCCTGAGGCCTCCTCAGCTCTATGGAGTCCTGTAGAAGGCCTGGGTCACCTAGTGGTACTGCTTTTCAGGCTGATGTGGTATAGATTCTTTTGCATGTAAATAACATTCAAGTCAAACACAAAAACACGAAGGAAATTCAATGCAATGCTCGCTTGCAGTGAGTTACAGGGAAAGGATTGCAAGTTAATTATGTTCCTCTTATTTATCTCCTAATTTTGTAACTAAATAAAATGAATATACCTGATTTTGTTACATTTTAAGAAGCAGTGCCTTCTATAACCTTTTCATGTTGGAATATACTAAAGCCATTACATTTATGTTTTTATTACCAGGGCATAATTTTTTTTTTAATTTAAAGGCATAAGCAAAGTTTGGTTTTAGTCTTAGAAAAGAAAAGAGATTTTTAAAGAAAAATGAAAGTGCTCCAAGAGGCTGTCCAGTTTCAATACGAAAATCTCATGGTTGGATTATATTAAGGGTAGGGATAGAAAAGCATGGGCATCACGTCCACTCCTGTGTCATCAGACATTGCTCCCCTGGGCCCAGGGTTCTGGCACTGGCTTTTTCATCCTGGAGTCCTAGAGCCTCTCCTTTCCTGCACATCAGTTTCACAGTACAGGGACCAGTCACCTGAAGGCTGCCTTGCCAAATACCCAAGTTAAATTGCTTTGGTGGGACATTTGTAGAAACTCTAAGCAGGCAGCCAACACCCTCTGCAGAGAGCAGCAAAATGTCCTCGGTGCACTGTGAACTTAATCCCTAGGGAGTCGGGGGTCACTTCTCCAGGGCCTGAGGGCCCTCCTGGATTCTGCACACCCCAACCGTGGTAGCCTCTACTCCACCTGTCTCTCATCTTCCAGAGATTCTAGCACCTGTATTTATGTGGAAGATTCTGGCATGGATACCTGTGCAGGCCAAGACCTGGAGACCTCTGCCTGAATCTCAGAGTGGATTGAGTTTGCAGTGTCAGGAAGCTTAAATCAGGCCAAGGAACAGGAGACTCTTCACTGCTCTTCCTCTCCCAAGTCAACAAATTTAATGCCAGTTAATTAGTTTCTGAATTGTAGAGATTCAGAATTAAATTTATATATATATATATGTATATATATGTATATATATATGTTTTATGCTGAAGATTTTTACATAAAACAATTTACTACATTTCATTTAAAAAATATTTTATATAAAACACATAAATAGAAAATAAAGTTAGTAGATCTTACCGAATGATTATAATCATTATATTCTTAATGAAGGACTATAAACAGTCACCCTAATGTCACCATCAAGACCACTACTTCTCTTATGTAACCTTCACTGAATCTCAAATGAAAAAGACAAACAAACAAACAAAGTTTTGTACTTACATCAATGTCTTTCGAGGAATTTTATTTTCTGAAGTTTTTTCATTCCTCTGGAGAGAGATCATGGGAACAGTATTACCTGAGGTCTTGCATGATGACTTGGATGTCAGTGCATTTTACCCCTGAAAGTTACTTTTGCTGAGTATCAAATTCATGGCTCACACTTCGGTCTGTAAATATTGTACTCCGTTTTCTTCTTGTACAAATTACTGCGAGAAGGCTGATGAGATTCTAATTCTCTTTCCCTTGTATGTCACTTGCTTTTTTGTTCCTAGATGACCAAACAATTTTTCTTTCTTGAAAACCCAGTAATTTCAGTGGCATATGCCATGCCGTTAGTGATTCCAAATTCAATATTCAGTGTGCCTTTTTTATATTTTTTAACATCTTTATTGGAGTATAATTGATTTACAACGTTGTGCTAGTTTCTGCTGTATAACACAGTGAATCAGCTTTACCTACACATATATCCCCTTATCCCTTCCCTCATGCATCTCCCTCCCACACTCCCTATCCCACCCCTCTAGGTGGTCACAAAGCACCAAGCTGATCTCACTGTGCTATGCAGCTTCTTTCCACTAGCTATCTATTTTATATTTGGTAGTGTATATATGTCCATGCCTGTCTCTCACTTTGTCCCAGCTTACCCTTCCCCCTCCCCATGCCCTCAAGTACATTTTCTACATCTGTATCTTTATTCCTGACCTCACTCTAGGTTCTTCAGCACTATTTTTTTTTTATAGATTCCATATATATGTGTTAGCATACGGTATTTGTTTTTCTCTTTCTGACTTACTTCACTCTGTATAAAAGACTCTAGGTCCACCCACTTCACCACAAATAACTCAATTTCATGTCCTTTTATGGCTGAGTAATATTCCATTGTATATATGTGCCACATCTTCTTTATCCATTCATCTGTCAATGGACACTTAGGTTGCTTCCATGTCCTGGCTATTGTAAATAGAGCTGCAATGAACATTGTGGTAGATGACTCTTTTTGAATTATTGTTTACTCAGGGTATATGCCCAGTAGTGGGATTGCTGGGTCATATGGTAGTTCTCCTTTTAGTTTTTTAAGGGACCTCCATACCGTTATCCACAGTGGCTGTATCAATTTTTTTCCCACCAACAGTGCAAGAGGGTTCCCTTTTCTCCAGCATTTATTGTTTGTAGATTTTTTGATAATGGCCATTCTGACTGGTGTGAGATGATACCTCATTGTAGTTTTGATTTGCATTTCTCTAATGATTAGTGATGTTGAGCATCCTTTCATATGTTGTTGGCAATCTGTATATCTTCTTAGGAGAAATGTCTGTTTAGGTCTTCTGCCCATTTTTCTATTGGGTTGTTTGTTTTATTGATATTGAGCTGCATGAGCTGTTTGTATATTTTGGAGAGTAATCCTCTGTCAGTTGTTTCAGTTGCAAATATTTTCTCCCATTCTGAGAGTTGTCTTTTTGTCTTGTTTGTGGTTTCCTTAGCTGTGTAAAAGCTTGAAGTTTCATTAGATCCCATTTGTTTATTTTTGTTTTTATTTCCATTTCTCTAGGAAGTGGGTCGAAAAGGATCTTGCTGTGATTTATGTCATAGAGTGTTCTGCCTATGTTTTCCTCTCAGAGTTTTATAGTGTCTGGCCTTACATTTAGGTATTTAATCCGTTTTGAGTTTATTTTTGTGTATGGTGTTAGGGAGTGTTCTAATTTCATTCTTTTACATGTAGTTGTCCAGTTTTCCCAGCACCACTTATCGAAGATGCTGTCTTTTCTCCATTGTATATTCTTGTCTCCTTTATCAAAGATAAGGTGACCATATGTGTGTGGGTTTATCTCTGGGCTTTCTATCCTGTTCCATTGATCTGTATTTCTGTTTTTGTGCCAGTACCATACTGTCTTGATTACTGTAGCTTTGCAGTATAGTCTGAAGTCAAGGAGTCTGATTCCTCTAGCTCCTTTTTCTTTCTCAAGATTGCTTTTGCTATTCGGGGTCTTTTGTGTTTCCATACAGATTGTGAAATTTTTTGTTCTGGTTCTGTGAAGAATGCCATTGGTAGTTTGACAGGGATTGCAATGAATCTGTAGATTGCTTTTGGTAGTATAGTCATTTTCACAATGTTGATTCATCTAATCCAAGAACATGGTATATCCCTCCATCTGTTTGTAGCATTTTCAGTTTCTTTTGTCAGTGTCTTACAGTTATCTGCATACAGGTCTTTTGTCTCCTTAGGTAGGTTTATTCCTAGATAATTTATTCTTTTTGTTGCAATGGTAAATGGGAGTGTTTCCTTAATTTCTCTTTCAGATTTTTCATCATTAGTGTATAGGAATGCAAGAGATTTCTGTGCATTAATTTTGTGTCCTGCTACTTTACCAAATTCATTGATTAGCTCTAGTAGCTTTCTGGTAGCATCTTTAGGATTCTCTATGTATAATATAATGTCATCTTCAAACAGTGGCAGCTTTACTTCTTCTTTTCCAATTGGGATTCCTTTTATTTCTTTTTCTTCTCTCATTGCTGTGGCTAAAACTTCCAAAACTATGTTGAATAATAGCTGTGGGAGTGGACACCCTTGTCTTATTCCTGATCTTAGTGGAAATGCTTTCAGTTTTTCACCCTTGAGAGAGTGGTTGACTCTGGGTTTGTCATATATGGCCTTTATTATGTTGAGGTAAGTTCCCTCTATGCCTACTTTCTGGAGGGTTTTTATCATAAATGGGTGTTGAATTTTGTTGAAAGTTTTTTCTGCATCTATTAAGAAGATCATATGGTTCTTATCCTTCAGTTTGTTAATATGGTGTATCACATTGATTGATTTATGTATATTGAAGAATCCTTTCATTCCTAGGGTAAACCCCACTTGATCATGGTGTATGATCCTTTTAATGTGCTGTTGGATTCTGTTTGTTAGTGTTTTGCTGAGGACTTTTGCATCTATGTTCATCAGTGATATTGGCCTGTGGTTTTCTTTTTTTGTTACATCATTTTCTGTTTTTGGTATCAGGGTAATGTGACCTCATAGAATGAGTTTGGGAGTGATCCTCCCTCTGCTATATTTTGGAAGAGTGAGAAGGATAGGGGTAAGTTCGTCTCTAAATGTTTGATAGAATTCACCTGTGAAGCCATCTGGTCCTGGGCTTTTGTTTGTTGACAGATTTTTAATTGCAGTTTCAATTTCAGTGCCTGTGATTCGTCTGTTTATGTTTTCTATTTCCTCCTGGTTCAGTCTTGGAAGGTTGTGCTTTTCTAAGAATTTGTCCATTTCTTCCAGGTTGTGCATTTTATTGGCATAGAGTTGCTTGTATTAATCTCTCATGATCCTTTGTATTTCTGCAGTGTCAGCTGTTACTTCTCCTTTTTTATTTCTAATTCTGTTGATTTGAGTCTTCTCCCTTTTTTTTTTGATGAGTCCAGCCAGTGGTTTATCAATTTTATCTTCTCAAAGAACCAGCTTTTAGTTTTATTGATCTTTGCTCTTGTTTCCTTCTTTTCTTTTCATTTATTTCTGATCTAATTTTTATGACTCCTTTCCTTCTGCTAACTTTGGGGGGTTTTTGTTCTTCTTTCTCTAATTGTTTTAAGTGTAAGCTTAGGTTGTTTATTTGAGATTTTTCTTGTTTTGTGAAGCAGGATTTTATTGATAAAAAATTCCCTCTTAGAAGTAGTTTTGCTGCATCTCATAGGTTTTGGGTTGTCGTGTTTTCATTGTCATTTGTTTCTAGGTATTTTTTGATTACCTCTTTGATTTCTTCAGTGATCTCTTGGTTATTTAGTAGTGTATTGTTTAGGGTCCATGTGCTTGTATTTTTTGCAGTTTTTTTCCTGTAATTGATATCTAGTCTCATAGCATGTTGGTTGGTAAAGATACTTGATATGATTTCAGTTTTCTTAAATTTTCCACGGTTTGATTTGTGACCCAAGATATGATCTATCCTGGAGAGTGTTCCATGAGCACTAGAGAAGAAAGTGTATTCTGTTGTTTTTGGATGGAATGTCCTATAATATCAATGAAGTCCATTTTGTTTAATGTTTCATTTAAAGCTTGTGTTTCCTTATTTATTTTCATTTTGGATCATCTGTCCATTGGTGAAAGTGGGGTGTTACAGTCCCATACTATGATTGTGTTACTGTCGATTTCCTCTCTTTTTTTTGCAGTATGCGGGCCTCTCACTGTCGTGACCTATCCCACTGCGGAGCACAGGCTCCAGACACGCAGGCTCAGTGGCCATGGCTCATGGGCCCAGCCGCTCTGCGGCATGTGGGATCTTCCCGGACTGGGGCATGAACCCGTGTCCCCTGCATCGGTAGGCGGACTCTCAACCACCGCATCACCAGGGAAGCCCTCGATTTCCTCTTTTATAGCTGTTAACATTTGCCTTATGTACTGAAGTGTTCCTATGTTGGGTGCATATATATTTATAATCATTATATATCTACTTGGGTTGATCCATTGATCGTTATGTAGTGTCCTTCTTTGTCTCTTGTAATCGTCTGTATTTTAAAGTCTATTTTGTCTGATATGACAATTGCTACTCTAGCTTTCTTTGATATCCATTTGCATGGAATATCTTTTTCCATCCCCTCACTTTCAGTCCCCCTGAAAGTGGGTCTCTTGTAGGCAGCACATATACAGGTCTTGTTTTTGTATCCATTCAGCCAGTCTATGTCTTTTGGTTGGAGCATTTAATCCATTTACACTTAAGGTAGTTATTGATATGTATGTTCCTATTACCATTTTCTTAATTTTTTTACCATTTTTTTTTTGTTGGTCTTTTCCTTCTCTTGAGTTTCCTGCCTAGAGAAGTTCCTTTAGCATTTGTTGTAAACCTGGTTTAGTGGTGCTGAATTCTCTTAGCTTTTGCTTGTCTGTTAAGGTTTTAATTTCTCCATCGAATCTGAATCAGATCCTTGCTGGGTAGAGTCATCTTGGTTGTAGGTTGTTCCCTTTCATCACTTTAAATATGTCTTGCCACTCCCTTCTGGCTTGCAGACTTTCTGCTGAAAGATCAGCTGTTATCCTTATGGAGAGTCCCTTGTATCTTATTTGTTGTTTTTCCCTTGCTGCTTTTAATATTTGTTCTTTGTATTTATTTTTTGATAGTTTGATTAATATGTGTCTTGGCATGTTTCTCCTTGAATTTATCCTGTATGGGACTCTCTGCATTTCCTGGACTTGATTATTTTCTTTCCTATATTAGGGAAGTTTTCAACTATAATCTCTTCAAATATTTTCTCAGTCCCTTTCTTTTTCTCTCCTTTTTCTGAGACCCCTATAATTCGAATGTTGGTGTGTTTATTATTGTCCCAGAGAGCTCTGAAGCTGTCCTCAATTCTTTTCATTCTTTTTTCTTTATTCTACTCTGCAGTAGTTATTTCCACTATTTTATCTTCCAGGTCACTTGTCTGTTCTTCTGCCTCAGTTATTCTGCTATTGATTCCTTCTAGAGAATTTTTAATTTCATTTATTTTGTTGTTCATCATTGTTTGTTTGCTCTTTAGTTTTTCTAGGTCCTTGTTAAACATTTCTTTTATTTTCTCTATTCTATTTCCAAGATTTTGGATCATCTTTACTAACATTACTCTGAATTCTTTTTCAAGTAGACTGAGTATTTCCTCCTCATTTGTTTGGTCTGGTGGGTTTTTACTCTGCTCCTTCAACTCCTGAATATATCTCTGTCTTCTCATTTTGCTTAACTTACTGTGTTTGGGATCTCCTTTGTGCAGCCTGCAGGTTCATAGTTCCCATTGTTTTTGGTGTCTGCCCACAGTGGGTAATGTTGGTTCAGTGGCTGGTGTAGGCTTCCTATTGGAGGGGACTGGTGCCTGTGTTCTGGTGGATGAGGCTGGATCTTGTCTTTCCGGTGGGCAGGACCATGTCTGGTGGTGTGTTTTGGGGTGTCTGTGAACTTATTATGATTTTAGGCAGCCTCTCTGCTAATGGGTGGGGTTGTGTTCCTGCCTTGTTAGTTGTTTGGCATGCAGGGTCCAGCACTGTAGCTTGCTGGGTCTTAGCATTGAGACAGAGATCTCTGGGAGAGCTCTTGCTGATTGATATTACATGGGGCTGGGAGGTCTCTGGTAGTCCAATGTCCTGAACTCAGCTCTCCCACCTCAGAGGCTCAGGCCTCACACACTTTTGGGAAGTCTGAGGTCTTCTGCCAGCATTCGGTAGGTGTTCTGTAGGAGTTGTTCCACATGTATATGGTATTTTTTTGTTTTCGGTATGCAGGCCTCTCACTGTTTTGGCCTCTCCCGTTGTGGAGCACAGGCTCCGGATGCGCAGGCTCAGCAGCCATGACTCACGGGCCCAGCCACTCCGTGGCATGTGGGATCCTCCTGGACCAGGGCACGAACCCGTGTCCCCTGCATCAGCAGGTGGACTCTCAACCACTGAGCCACCAGGGAAGCCCCATATGTGTATTTTTAATGCATTTGTGGGGAGGAAGGTGATCTCCACGTCTTACTACTCTGCCATCTTGAAGCATCCAGTGTGCTTTTTTTAATATGCAGTTTCAAAACATTTTTTTTAATTTCCAGTAATAATTTCAAGTCATATTGGACAGCTTCCCAATTCCCTGCATCTGAGTGATTATCCTTTATTTATTTCCTCACTGAGTTCCTTGTTGAGAGACATTTAGTCTATTTCTCAACATTTCTTGTTTCAGGCAATGGTGCAATTATGCTAGATCTTAGACCTCCAGGGCCAGTGTATCTACAGGAAACTCACATAATGTGAAATCACTGAGCCCATGGGAATGTGTAGATTCAGTGTTAGCAATAGTCAAAGGGTCAAGAGGTTCAGTGAAACAAATTTGGTAATATACTGACAATTGTTGAAGTTGGGTAATGGGTAGTATGTGTTCATTATGCAATTCTTTCCCCTTTGTGTATGTTTGAAATTTCTCATAATAAAAGGGTTTTTTAAGGTTTGGTTCTTGGTGTTCTGTATGATTAAAAAATTACAGGAAAAAAAGGCTGTTTTTTTCTCAGGTAAATGGCAATTTAGTAGAAAGGATGAGATATATAAAAAATAACTCCAGCACAAAGTAGAGACTCCTAGAAAGAGAACTTAGAAAACAGAAAGAAAGCAGGATAAAGAAAAGATTCCTGGTGCAGGTGACATTTAAGTTGAATCTTGGTGAGAGGAGGATGACAGTGATGCCAGCCTGGGATGGAAGCTTATGTGGAAAGACAGAAGGTGGAAAGTTTCAGAGCACAGGTGAGGGTTGCAGAGTGAGTTTTAACTGGATACTGTGATGCTTAGAAATAACAAAAGTGAGGTCAGTTCATTCACTCTACATGTATTTCTTGAAAATGTATGATGTCCAGGTTTTGTCCTACTGGGGAAACAACTGTGAAAACAACAACAACAAGAATATCCACCTTGTGTAGTTTTCATTCAACTGAAGGGATTCAGTCAGATAGTAAACAAATAAATCAATAAATATTACTGCAATTTTGGAGAAAAATAAATCAGGGAAGGGGATCAGGGTGAAGGGAAGGGGTTGCATATTAAATAGGCTTTATTTCCTGAGAAGGTGACACTTGTACAAAGACTTTAACGAGGTGAGGATATGAGCCAGGCACATCTGGATGAAGAGCATTCCAGGTAGAGGGACAGCAGGTGCAAAGCCTTAGGGCAAGGGCTTGACTAGAGTGTCTGAGCAGAAGCCAGGAGGTCCTGTGATGTGCAGGAGTGAAGTGAGAGGCAGAAGGGTAATAGGAGAAGAGTCAGATGAAGGGGGGCCTAACTGTATAGGGCCTCAGGGAACACTGTGTGAGATGCCATCCATTGGAAGGTCCTCAGCAGAAAAGGGACATGATCTCATTAATGTTATAAATGAGTTACTGAGGCAGCTGTGCTGAGAATAGCCTTTCCGGCGTGAGGATGGGAAACAAGAGTTGATGAAAGGGGACTAGTTAGATGAATCTTGCAATAATTCAAGCAAGAAATAAGGAGGCTTGGGACCAGACTGGTTGCAGTGGAGATAGTTATAAGAGTTATGATGTTGGACATAATTTGATGATAGAACTGATGAGGTTTGCCAACAGTGTGGATGTGGGATGTGAAACAACTGGTCAACCAGCATGATTCCAAGGTCACTGTCCTGTCAGAAAGGATGGAGTTGCTATTAACAGAGGTGGAAACAATGCAGGTGGAGCATATTTGAGTAGATTTAGGAAGATCAGGTTTTCAGCTTTGGACATGTTAAGACTGAGCTTTTTATTGTACAGCCTTGTGATAATGTTAAGTAAGAATCTGGTGATCTGGGGTAGATATGTGAACTCTAGATAGAAATGACAGAGTTGACACAGGGTCATACCAGATCAGAACGATGGAAAACTATCAGCATAGAGGTTTCCTGAATTAAATAGAGCGAAAAATAAGAGATTCAGTGATCCACTTCAAATTTCTTTTCAAACTTTTGTTTCAAAGGTTTGGAGGACACTGGGATTGAGTTTGAACTCTTTGGCATGCTTTCTAGGTGCACCCCCTACAGAAGCTTCATGCTGAAGAGAAAAGCAGAAATGACCTCCTTGGAGAAGTCGTGTCTGGGGTCTATGGACAAAGGCTTCTGCTCCTCTACTAGACACAGGATTAACATAGCCTAACATTACCTTCCTCTCTTGGCCCCTGCAGCCCTAACAACACATTGGTGCCCAATGCCCTTTAATAAACTCCTCTCTTTGAAACACTGGAGTGATTTCTGATAGTCTTGTCAGTCATAGTAAATGGGTAGCACTATTGGATAAATGGTGTTGAGAAAACTGGTGAACCGTTATGTAAATTATAGATAGATCTCAATGTAATATGTCATCATAACATAAATTATAATATCACTTTCTTCACTCTATTCCAGTTAGTCCTTTTATTTTAAGGACTTCCTTCAGCCCATGCATCTAAAAATGAGACACAGGACCTCACTATAATCTCATCTTTCAACCCTCTTATACTATCTAACAACCCAGATTTCTTCTCTTCTAACCCCTCACCATTGTTCTGTCCTTGATTCTCTCCTCAACCACTTTATTGTAAACTCTGAAACTTTATTATAAACTCTGAAAACGGTGCTCTCACTGGGCCCTCCTCTGACTCACTCTCCCACTAACTACCTCCAAATGTGCCCCATTGGGAGTCTTCTGGCTACTCTCCTACTTAGATTTTTCAGGACTTGCTGTTGCCTGAAGTACAAATGCATATTCCAAAAACTGAGATGGGAAAACCTTAATGGTCCATGACCCTCTCTTCCAAACGAGAGAGGAAATAGGGTACAGATCCCATACATCACTCAACACCCCCAGCCAGGCCTGAGGTCGACTTTGCAATTCAAACACTTGGATATTCCTGTAGCAAAATGTGTAGAAATTTATGTCAAAGAGAGTGTAAAAAGAGTATAAACGGATTCTCTTCAGTTGAGGTCAGGTTTGCTGCCGTTTCAGTTTTGGTGCCAAATTTAAGAAGAAAGCCTTTCACTGGTAAGAGCTTTATGGATTTTGAATTGTGGGAAAGGTCTGTAGATTAGTGCCTGAAGAAAGAAAGTGATGTGCTATTTTTAGCACAACCCTATCATGCTTCAAGTGAACCAAGAGCAGGTAGGGACAAAACAGTCTTGACTTCCTTCATCACAGGACTTCAAGGCTGAAAGGGAAAGTGACCCCTATGCAAATGGTACACAAATCTATGAATAGTTACAAGTATGTTTATTACTTTGAAAGGGACGTGCAGGAGGCATGGGGGATTTAAGTCACGCACCCTGACACAGGAATGGAAAAAAGGGTTCCTTGGTAGAGCAACATTTCAGGTAGATACTAGGTTTGATTATCTCATAACTGTTCTATAAGGGTTCTTCAGTGTTTGTGCTTACTTGTCAAACAGCTCATGAAGGCAGGAGTCCAACCCACATTTACCTTGCACTTGGCCTTATGCCAAAAGGCAACATTTCTTATATCACTTGTGTTGGAGTTATATCTCTGCAACTATTTTTAAAACTGGTCTATGCATGTAGAAATTTTAAAACCTGCAATTTTTTGGACATTCTTCCCATTGAGCAGTGGGGTCTAGGCCCCTCCCTATAACCAGAGCTGACATGCTTCTTACTTGTCACTGACAGATGTTCTGGAAATAACACTGTGTAGTGTCCAAGGTTATGGTAGAAAAGGCCATGAGGCTCTGCCTGGACACTTGTCTGTGCTACCTTCAGCCACCGTGGAAGAGTTCTGAATGCCCTGAGCCTGCCCTGCATTGAGGAAGCACAGCCACATGGAGAGGTCTCATGGAGTCAAACCCAGCAGACATGGGAGTGAAGTCAGCTAGAGGATTCCAATCCCTGGATGTCAAGGGAGCCCAAACCCGTGAGTCTTCTCTGCTGAAGCCCCACCATCATAGAGCAGATGTGCCCTGAGTTCCTTACCCTGTGACCATGAGCAAAATAAAGTGGTGTCTCATTCCACTATTATGGGGAGTTCATTTTTTAAAAATTTTATAGTAAGAACAAAAAGAATGACACATCTGTACAAAATTCAAAAGGAAGAATAAAATGTACATTAATATCTGAATTTTCTTCCTTCTCTGTTCTGCAGCCTTCCAGGTTCTGTCTCTGGAAGGAACCATTGCTAAGTTTCTGTCTTCCTTCCAGATTTATTAATTGAACTTTCATATAGCAGTGATACTGTGACAAGCATTTTTCTAAGGGCTTTACCTGTATTTACTCATTTATTCTTATTTACCATGGATACTCAGGTGACAGCAGGAAGAGAAGTCCTCTCTTCATTCTGACTGCTCCTCATAAATGGGAATGTGAATTGCTCTTTGTTACTGGCTTTTGAATGCTGTTCCTCAAATCGGATGGGTATATTTTTCTTATTCTATCCCCTAATTCTTTTTCACTTTCTCTCCCAATTTTCTATCTACACACACACACACACACACACACACACACACACACACACACATTTTTTCTATCAAGCTGGGAGGCATTACAATTCTTCACCAAGAGCAATGTAATATTACCTGATTTTTTTCCACCCTCACTCAGTCACTCCCTCAACTGAGTAATCCTTGGAGAAAATATGCCACCGTCTATATTTTTTATATCCCATCAATAATCCATTTGATATATTAGTTCTAGATATTTAGGGTGAATCAGCAGTGGCAGAGATTTATACTATAGCATTCCACACCTTGAAGGGAAGGATACTTACATTGTTTTAAATATGGCAACTCTCTGATCTTTCTCCTAAAATTTCACTATTCATGCTTCAAGGGCCTAATTACTTACCTTCCAATAGCCAGTTTTATAACATTATCATAAGAATGGGTGTAATTTGGTGTTGAATTATGAACCAGAACACACATTTAATCCGAGTTTTGGGTTATCTAAATGTCTTCACTTAGAAAAGCATTGATTATATGTTTTCACCCAACCCACTGGTGATTCTCCTTTCTTAATTGCTCAGTGAATAGCTGGTCTTTTACATACACAGTGACAGGAAAAATGTTCAGTGCATTCACAGAGACTGAGAAATAATTAAGTATATAGATTTAGTTTATAGATTTTTTTGGAGAAAAAGGAGGTACACAGAGAATGAGAGAAGGATTTACATAATTTGATAAATACATGCTTAGAGAGAGAAATACGACTTTTTAAAATTGAATTTCTATTGATACTGATTTTTATTTCATGTGGAACAAATAGTTTGATCTAGAAATATCTGGTGACTCAGGAATAGTAGGAATGGATGGAGATGGGATTTCAATCAAGAGTGGAAGCTCTTTACTTTTTCAACGTGTGAGCTCTGTCCCTATCACTCAGAAATTTTCACTATCAGCTATATTTTTCACTATGAGGCTGTTTTTTTCCTCATATAACTTGTTTCCATTAAAGGAGGGCAATGTGTGGGGCTGGGATTCAACTTTTGAAACAAAACCTGTGCTCTGAAATGCCACAATTGTCCATGGAAACACACACCTGTCTAGAGAGCAGCAGTTGGACCCACAGTGTGCAGAGTTCTGTTTACTCTGAAAGTTCTATGATGATCCATCGCCATGGTAATGTGATGATGCACATCTTTCTTTCTGTTCCAACTCACACTGTGAGCTGAGAGTTTCAAATTTGGTAATAAGTGAGAAGCTCATAGCTTCCCACCTGGAGTATTCAAGAATGGGAAATCTGTATTGTTATTCTACAGGTATGTTCATAACTCTTTCCTGAGTGCTGTTCCTTAAAATGAGCTGGTTAACTTTCACTGACAATATTTTCCTCATTTCTCTTTATTCCCCCCACTCCAGTTTGTCTACAGAGTTATAAATGTATTTTATAGTTTTGCTGTATTACTTTTTATATTTTTTTATTCTTACATCTAGCTGGCTGCCTTAATTTTTTTTTTTTAATTTAGAAAAGTGTACTATTTCCCAATGTCAATTTTTACATATCCTTACAGAGAACAGACGCAGGGAACACACCCACACTGCTTTCAGGGGATCAGGGGAATGTTGATGCCACTCTAGCAATAGACATATGGGAAAGGGGAATTGCAGCTCAACTCTTCTGGATATAGATATCAAAATCTGAAACCAAATATTAGCAGTCTAAATACAGAGATATTTTTTTAACATCTTTATTGGAGTATAATTGCTTTACAATGCTATGTTAGTTTCAGCTTTGCAACAAAATGAATCAGTTATGTATATACATATATTCCCATATCTCTTCCCGCTTGCGTCTCCCTCCCTCCCACCCTCCCTATCCCACCCCTCCAGGCGGTCACAAAACACCGAGCTGATCTCCCTGTGCTATGCGGCTGCTTCCCACTAGCTATCTACCTTACGTTTGGTAGTGTATATATGTCCATGCCTCTTTATCGCTTTGTCACCGTTTACCCTTCCCCCTCCCCATAGCCTCAAGTCCATTCTCTAGTAAGTCTGTGTCTTTATTCCTGTTTCACCCCTAGGTTAAAAAACTGGGATTTCCTGGCAGGATTTCCATGGGCTGATGTGGACAGGATCAGTGATGGTTTGGGCATTGCCTGGGAGTGTGGTGAGAAGGGACAGTGCCATCTGGTTAGTGGAATGAACATTCGGCAACAGAGGGAAGGAGGGTCCATCTAGTGGTCCTCAGGGGGAATCCTGGGATGGGGTCTCCAGGCTGTGGGTATGGAGAGGACCCTCTAAGAGGAGATGGGGTTCTGTCCCCTGCCACTACAGGGTCTAGAGAAGGATGAGGAGTTTATAGAGTAGTGACTGGATTTGGGTAAGGAAAATTTGAGCTCCTGCCCATACTCAGCCAGGCCTTGGTCCAAGTTCTCAAACAGCTGCTCAGATCAATAATAAGTGAGACACTGAACATCACAAACTTAAGCCACCAAAGCACCAGCCCAGATGGCCATTTTCTCAGTTCATTTGTATGAACTGCTCATCCAGGGTTGGTCAGTTGAAGGGAAGCTAATTCTTGGCAGAGCAGTCATGTGACAGTTGGTTTACAATGTTGTGAGCTCTGAGCCAGCTTGGGAGCCAAACAGACCACTGGTCACTCAGGGTGGTCCCCTGGTCATCAGGAAGACTCAATGTGAGAAAGCTGACAGTGTGAAGATGGCACAAGCCAATGTCCACAGCTGGGCTTCCCCTGGTTCTTCAGAGGGGCTTTGTTTAGAAACTATTGCAATTTGGATCAGGGATTGAAACATAGAGGCAAAGGCTAGGTTAGGATTTGGACTCTTCTCCTGGCTCAGACACCTCCTCCAGGACATAAATGTGCTTCTTCGGAATGAGATCTGAACCCAGGCCATCAGCCACGGACATTGCTTTGCTGTGTTTCTTTGTTTCTATAATGCCTCAGCTAAATAAAAGTAATAGCCCACAAAACCTGTCTGTTGGGTGTTTTAAGTGCACACCAAACTTCAGGATCTTCCTAAGTCCACCTTTGATTCAGGAGTCTCTTCTGGGCAACTGGTGAATAAAGGGATCAAAAGATTGAACTTGGATAAATTATTACTGATTTCCCTGTGGTCTTCTGCCAGCAAAATGTCAACAGTTCTGTCTATAGTAACGCATTTCCCAGGATCTTGCCTCAAAGATATAAAAAGAAAAGGTCATCTGAAGTCAAGAATATCAACTGCTGGCTCCAAGCAATGGATCAGAAGAATCCGTGTCTGGCCAAACAACATGGTGCAGCCCATAGACGACAACCCAGTGGAATATCTGTGGATGTATTCATTAAGCTAGTTCAGGAAAAATTATTCTAGTTTATTCAGTGTCCCATATTTAAGAAAAAATTATTAAAGTGCTAAGCCATATTCTTCTTTTATTTCATGCATGCAACTTTAAAATTATTGTCAGTAGTGCTATAACTACAGAAATAAAGATGCATTTACAGCTCAGAATTTGGTTCACGTTTAATAGTGAGCAATGCTGAGACATCGACTGATTTTCAAACATTAGCTGAAATAGATCTCTCCCTGAAACAGTGTTTCCTGATTTTTTAAAAAATTATTGGACATTATTTAGAACAGCTTTATATCAACATGAAAGTTGGACAGATAATAAATACAGAAAGTTCCCATATCCCACCCCTCCAGTTTCTCCTATTAATAACATCTTACATTAGTGTGGTACATTTGTCACAATTAGGGAAACAATTTTGATACATTTTTATTCATTAAAAGTCCATAGTTTACATTATAAAAAATCACTCTTTGTGCCATGGCAGTTTTGACAACTGCATAATGGCATGTGTTATCTTTACAGTATTATACAGAAGTTTGTACCAATGTTCATAGCAGTATTATTTCCAATAGCCAAAAGATGGAAACAACCCCAAAGTCCATCAAATGATGAATGGATAAATAAAATGTGATATATACACACAGTGGAATACTATTCAGCCATAAAAAGGAATTAAAATATGCTGCAACATGGATGGACCATATTAATAAAAAGTATTATGCTTAGTGAAATAAAGCAGGCACAGAAAGACAAATATTGTGTTATTCTACTTTTATAGGATTCTTAGAATATCCAGATTCGTAAAAGCAAAAAGTAGAGATTAAGAAGGGCTGGAGGCAGAGGGGAAGGTGTAATTATTTCTTAATTGATAAAGAGGTTATTTGGACATGATGAATAGATTTGGGTATAGATAACAGTGATGGGCACACAGCATTGTGGATGTAATTAATGCCATGGAACTGTATACTTATAAATTATTAAAAGGATAACTACTATATATATTTCATCACAATAAAAAAGTTAAAAATCCTATAGAATAGATAATGAATACAGTAGCAACATATACAAATGCATGGAAGCCGAAATGGTCATGTAACTTTTCAAAAAGTGGGAATTTGGCTGAGTTTGAAAATGGGGCCGTAGGAGTCATGGGAATCTGTCATTGAAACACAGCATGAATTTTACTGTTTACCCTGTTTCAGATTGACTATTTCCTGTCTTTAGGTTTCCCCTTAACTAGAAAACCAAAGGCTTGGTTTCTTGTTTTTTCCTGCTCCTTTGCCTTCCTTCATCCACCAAGGGGGATGGCCCAGAAGGAGCTTAGTCCATACTTATTAAACAGCCACATCCATATACTCTTGCCCTGTATCCACCTCAAGCAAAGCTCCCTGAGTAATTCCTGAGCTCACCACCAATGTCCTGACAGCTACTCTGTGTCATCTTAGCTCCTGCTGAGGACCTGTTTGGAAGACCTTCCCGGTAATAGGGCAGAGAAAGAGGCCCTGTCTACCCCCAAAGTAAGCTCACTTTTCTTTGTCTGAAATAGAAGGGTTGCTTCATTTATTCTTTTTCAATTGAATTCAGATATGAAAATCTGACAATGTACATTGTAGATGATATTTATGATTTCCTTGTTTGGGGGAATGTTGAATGAAAGTCTATTACCAAAACCTGATTGAAGAGGGCATTGAAAAATGACAGCATCAATTACAAACTAGGGCAGTGAGTACTTTCCTCAACAGAAAAATCTCCTTCTTGAAGGAAAACTTTGTATTTGCCTGTCAAAATGGACCTGAGAGATTGTCTATGAAAAGCTGGAGCCTTTGGCACAGATGTCCTCTATGTTTTCTTTGGGGGCCATTGACTCAGCCACTCTTTCCCATTTATTTCCTAAATTCACCAAGAGAACGAAAGACCTGTGCCAACAGTGCACAGGATGCTGCTGTGCTCACAATGCTTTCTTTTCTCTAATCACAAGTGGATGCAAGAGCAAATGAAAACTACATATTCTGGAGCCAGTCATTTGCTGAGCAAAAATCTAGGTGATGAAGAAAGTGGGGCTTACTTGCCTGCTTGGTCTGGAAAGCCTCCTTGATTCCGGGTTCCTGCTGAGAATGAAGGTTGGAGTGTAGTGAAAGACACTGATTTCCCAGAAAAGAAAGATGGGCATGTTGTATGGTCCCTGGAAGCAACCATGTCATTTAGTTGGTTGGCTTGTGCATATGAGGGTTGGAGGGTGTTTATATGGGAGTCTAGGTGGTGTGATTGTGAATTTGTATGTGAGTCTGTGTGTGTTTCCCCAGGAGATATTTCCCAGTTATACAGCACAATACACGTTAACATTTTTTTAAAAGAATCTCTTCATCACTGTACACTTTCTGTACATTATTAACTCATTCTTCCCTTATCACAGATGTTTCCAAAGGTTTGTTTAAAATTCCCCTTCCTCTGATGGAAATGGTGCAGAGATGAATGGCCCGAGTTTTTGACCCTCCTACGTGGGAAAGCCAAAATGTAAGTCCAGCTGTGGGTCCCACTGTTGATTCTCATGGAGCAAGGGATTCTCAGCATCCACGTACGTACCTGGAAGTACTAGAGTCTCCAGAGGTCCTAGACACTGCCCCTCATTATAAGGAGGCTCAGTAGTCACAGAACCCAGGGCAGCTCTAGGTGCATTTTAACAGCTGACTTCAGTATAGTCATTAGGTGAAATGCACATGGGGAGCCCACATGTCCCGGGTCAGTTCACAGATTCTGAGAGGTGAGGGCCCATGTAGGACAAGACAGATCAACAACTATCAGTGCTGGGGTCACTTCTTAGCACTTGGACAAAAGTAGATAAGAGTTGAGGAGCTATTTTAGTGTATTTGATAACATTATCTAATCCTTAGAAATGCACATATCCTGTAAGCACACACCCAACAAGAACTCAAAGTGAAACTTGGTTGTTAGCCTGGTGCCCCTCACCCTTGTTGCAAATCTGCACAGCTGGGTTAGATAGTGTCCAGGCCTCCTCTCCATAATGAACTATCCCATTATTAGATGGCTTGTGCCACTGACTCACTGGACACACACACATTATATAGAAAAGATGAGGCTGAAAAAAAAATACATCATATGATTGATAGTAGCTATTTTTAAATGGTAGAATTTCAGTATTTTCAAATCTTCTATATTTGATTTTCTTAATGAATAAGCATAACAGGCTACTTTGTCTAGGATTCAATTCAGTCCCCCAATACAATTTGCTTTTTTTTTTAAATGAATTTATTTATTTTTCTATTATTTCTTTTTGGCTGCGTTGGGTCTTTGTTGCTGTGCACAGGTTTCTCTAGTTGCGGCGAGCAGGGGCTACTCTTCATTGTGGTGCACAGGCTTCTCACTGCAGTGGCTTCTCTTTGTTGCAGAGCACGGGCTCTAGGCGCGGGCTTCAGTAGTTGTGTCATGCAGGCTCAGTAGTTGTGGCACACAGGCTTAGTTTCTCTGAGGCATGTGGAGTCTTCCTGGACCAGGGCTCGAACCTGTGTCCCATGCATTGGCCGGCGGATTCTTAACCACTGCACCATCAGGGAAGTCCCTACAATTTGCTTTCAATCAAGTACAAGTCTTACAGAAGAGATGATAAATATAGTAGCAGCAGTTGTGGATCCTGGGGGAAGAAACGATCTTGGAAGAAGTCAAGAAGAAAGTGTTCATTTAGCCGAACTTCAAAATAGGCAGGAGGAATCATGGGAATCTGTCATTAAAACATAGTGTGAATTCTTATTATTTACCCTTTTCTAGATTGACTATTTCACGTTGACTATGTTCCCCTAGCTAGAAAGCCAAAGGCTGTGTTTCTTATTTCTTCCCTGTTCTCCTTTGCCTTCCTTCATTCATCAGGTATGATGGGCCAGCAGCAGCTCAGTCCATACTTACTACCCACCCTCATCCATACGCTCCCACCCACGTCCACATCAGGCAAGGCTCCCTGAGTAATTCATAAGCAGCACCCAGAGTGCCCTGATAGTTGCTCTGTCCTCCTGGCTCCCCATGAGGACCCCTTGGAGGCCATGTGCAGTGACAGAAAAGAGGAAAAGACCTAATCTATCCAGCTAAGCTCATCTTTCTATGTCTGAAATAGAAACATTGCTTTATTTATTTTTAAGAGAATTAACATATGAAAACCTGAACATTTACATTACAGGTGATATAAACAATTTCCTTGGTTGGGTTAATGTCCAGTGAGTCTATTACCAACTGATACCTGAATCAAAAGGGCATTCAAAAAATGATGGCACAAGTTACAAACTGTAGCAAGCTTTTCCCCTGCAGCGATTTTTCCTCCTTGGAAAAGAATTCTGTGGTTGCCAACCAAACTGGACTCGGGAGATACATCCTCCAGGACAAACCCTTGGCTTTTGGCCTGAGTAAATTTTCTCTGTCTTCCTTCTGGGTTCCCTTGACTCTGCCACTGTTTCCCCTCTGGTTTTCTACTGTCACCAAGCGAGCAAAAGACCTATATAAATGGGACACAGCATGATCAGATCCTCATGGAGTTCATTCATGTTGCCACAAATGGCAGGATTTTCTTTTTTTTAAAGGCTGAATAATATTCCACTGTATGTATATACCACATATTTTTAATCAATTCATCTGTTGATGGACATTGGGGCTGTATCCATATCTTGACTATTGGTATTATATGTTGCAGTGAACATGGGATTGCAGCTATCCTTCAAGATACTGATTTCATTTCTTTGGATACATACTCAGAACTGTGATTCTTGGATCAGATAGTAGTTCTCTTGTAATTTGTTGAGGAACCTTGATGCTATTTTCCATAGTGGCCTCACCATTTTACATTTCTATCAACAGTGTGCAAAGATTCCAATTCTCTACATCCTTGCCAACACCTGTTAATTTTTTTTGCTAACACAACATCCTAACAGGTATGAGGTGATATCTCATTGTGCAAATCTCATTTTAATTGGATTTTGTGCTTTTAAAAATTGCATTATGTGTTTTTAAATTGGATTATGTGTTTTTTTTATTGAGTTGAGTTGTAGTAGTTTCTTATATATTTTGGGTATTAACCTTTTTTCAGATATAAGTGTTGCAGATATTTTCTCTCATTCTGTAAGTTGTCTTTTCACTCTGTTGGCTGTTAAAGAGACTATCCTTTCCCCATTGTGTAGTCTTGGTACTCTTGTCAAACATCATTTGGCCACATATGTGTGAATTTATTTGGGGGTTCTCGATTATGGGACATCAGTCTTTTGGCCTGTTTTTATACCAGTACCATACTGTTTGGTTCCTGTGGCTTTGTAATGTGTTTGGAAGTCAGGAAGTATGAAGTCTTTATCTTTGTTCTTCATTCTCAAGATTGTTTTGGCTTTTGGGGGTCCTTTGTGTTTCCCTATGCATTTTAGGATTGTTTTTCCCATTTTTATAAAAATAACATTGGGATTTTGATAGACGTTGTATTCAATCTGTAGATCACTTTGGGTAGTATGGAAGTGTTTAACACTATTAAATCTTCTGGTCTATGAACATGGCATGTCATTCCAATTATCTGTGTCTTCCTGAATTCTTTTGGCAATGTTTTGTAGTTTTCAGTGTACAAGTCTTTCACCTCATTAGGGGCCTTTGCCATTGCCTTCCCCATTTTCTAATCCATAATCAGAGGCTCATGAAGACAGTGTCCCTCTGTTCCCTCTGCCCCTGTTCTCTGATGGTGCCAGGACAAAGACTCCAGGCAGCAGGGAGTCACTGCTCCTCTCAGAACCCACTGCTCCAGCCAGACAGCACTGCCCCTGCTCTCCCACACCCCAGCCATGTCCCACCCTATGACTTTTCCTTGGGCCTGCCCAGGTCCCCTCCTTCCCAGTCTTTCCAAAAATCAGGGCAAACCTGGCAAGTTCCATGTATTGATGTGGCCCTGCTGCTGTGGAAACCCTGTCACCTTGCTTAAGGGAATTTGGACAAGTTACTTTACTTCTAATCATGTGTCCATTCTCTAACAGTTTAGGGAACTTATGGGGTTGTTTAAAGGTTAAAGTGTCTCCCAAGTAAGTTCATCTCAAGCACAGAACAGACACTTCATATGTGGAGTTGGTTGTCCCTCTCCCCACAGGGTCCACAGAATTTCCAGGCTCATAACACATGCTTCTGAAATAGGAAGGATCAATTGATTTATTGGAGTGGGTGGTGGTATATATTCTACGTTTCCTCCAATTTTTCCATATTAAAGACCAACTAGATTGGTGGAAGTTTACTAGGAGAAATGCAATGGAGAAAAATTAGGAGAAACAAAAGAGGGAGGGAAGTGGTAAGGAAGAGGAGGGAGCAGGGAGGAAGGCCGTGTTGTGCACAGAAAGGCATGGAGATGGTGACTGCCAGTGAGAGGAACAGGATGACACAGGTGTTCATTCCTGGCCCTATTTAGAGAACTTGAGGGCTGGAAAAATATTTTGGCATCAGAGAAATGCACCACTCTTTCATTGCAGAAGTGAAAAAATGGAGGCCTTAGGAGGCCCTTAGAGATGAGGACAGAACGGGTCCTGAGGTCAGGCTACCTGGTCCCAGGAGCATCAGGGCTCCAAGTTCTCACCTCAACTCTAATTCTCTGCTCTCCGTCGTTGCTGCTGCCCTTGGACCTCAGAATGCCAATTTGGGGATTTTGAAGATGTCAGAAGGGAGATGGACAATCTGCACGTAATTTATTTCCTCTTTAATCTCTTTTTCATTTTCTCTCTTTTTCTCATCTATAAGCTGTTCTTTGTAGCTCTTCCCTATCTCCTCATTCCCTCTTTTTATGATTCTCATCCTGAAGGACATGGTCTCATCCACGCAGGATCTTCAAGGTCCCAGGATCTTCAAGAAAATTTAGAAAATCTCTCTGCAGCTCTCCTCCCCCACTTTCCTGGCATCACCCTGGTTCCTGACACCCGGCCCCCCCACCCCCACCCCCACCACTGTGTATCACTAAATCATGTTGAGCAACCCTGAGTGGTTCGGCCAGGGAGCTGACCTGGGAATCAGATGAGTTGGGTCCACCCTGCTGGAGGGACCCCCATAAAGTCTGGCACTGCCCTGAGGCCTCACATATGGGTGTTCTCCTGCCCTGGCTTGCTCTGGACATCCACAATGCAATTTTTCTCTTCCCTCCACCTGTATATAAAATCTCTCCAAGAGAAGGAGTAGGAGAAGCCATTTGGGGTGAAGATGACCTGGAAGAGGAAAAGTGAATGTGGAGGGCTGGGGATGAAAAGGTAAGGCAGACAAATACCCATGTTCTCAATCACATCCTTAACTTATTTGTTGGCACTTCAGCTAAACCAACAAAAACACTCAGGCGGCTGCTGTTGTGTGTGATCACGAAAGTGGAGACAAGAGGATGGGAATAATCCATGCAGGCAAGTGGAGGATGTCCTGACCACATCTTCCCAGGGAACTGATACCATTCCTTAGAAGCCCCTGAGTTTGCTAGGTAGCATCTTCCAGCAGCTCTTACATTTGGAGGGGAGGCTGGGGGAATCTGTAGGGCCACCATGTGCTTGAATCCAAGAGGGACCATTCACATTGTGTTCTTTGTGAATCCCTGGAGTGGTTCAACATCTCCTTCTGCAAGACGTACCCCGTCTCCTGACCCCTCCAAGTCAGCATGGAGCATCCCCAGTAAACCACAAGGGGTGGTCCTGACCTCCCCCTTTTCAGGGTTCTTGGGAAAAGAGTGAAGAAGACAAAGCCCCTCAGTGCTCATGCTGTGGGACAGCTCACCTGGCCCAGCTCTGCCTACCTGGATGCTCTGTCAAGTAGGGGACACTACAGGATCCCAGTCTGACTGAGAGTTGCCAAAACTCCTTGCCACTGTGGAGCCCTGTGGAGGGCCTGGGTCACTTCATGGCACTGCTTCTCATCCTGAGGCTTGAGGTTCTGTAGATTTTTTGTACGTATGTCCAATTCAAACAGAACAAACACCTGAAGGCAATTCCATGCAATACTCACTTTGGATGAGTTAAAGGGCAGGATTCAAATTACTTATGTTCCTTTAATTTATTTTCCAACTCTGTAACTAAATAACGTAAATACAACTGGTTTTATTATACTTTAAAGTGCAGTGTCTTCTGTAAACTTTTTGTGTTGGAATATACTCAAAAGGTAAAATTTATGATTTTATTACCAGCTCATAATGATTTTTTTTTTAACTAAAAAGTAGAGTCAAGTTTGGCTAAGATGTTATAAAAATGGTTTTGGGGAGAAAAAGTGAGCGCTCCAGTTCTCTGTCCATTTCTACTGTGCAGGTCTCAGGATGGGTCCCAGTGAGTGTGGGGTGAAGGGGCAGGGTCACCACTCCCACCTGGGTCATCAGACTTCCTCTTCCTTACAGTCCCAGGTGAGGACTTGGCCTTTTCATCCTGGACTTTCAGAGCCTCCCCTTTCTGCTTTATCACTTTCACCATCCAGGGACCAGTCACTTGAAGGCTGCACAGCCAAATGCACAGGTAAATCGCTCCTAGAGGACATTTATAGACACTCTCTGCTAACAGACAACACCATCAGCAAAGAGCTGCCAAAAGACCCCGGGGCCCTGGGGACTTGACCCCTGGGGATGTCAGGGCCTAAGGTTACCTCCTGGGTCTAGCACACCCATCCCAGGGAGCCCTCTTCCCTCTGTCTCTGCGCCTCCCCAGTGATTCCAGCACCTGTGTTTGTGTTGCAGGTTCTGGTCTGGAAACCAATGAAGGTTATGACCTGGATGCTTCTGCCTAGGCCTTGGAGGGGAAGGAGCTTATACAGCATCAGGAGGCTCCATCTGGATGAACAGGAGCGGCTTCACTGCTCATCTCCCAAGACACCTAATTTGGTACAAATTTAGTTTTTCTACTGCATAGATTTAGTATTAGTTATAGATATATATTCTGTAACTAATCAGATATGGAAGTTGTTTATATTAAATGATATTTATCTACTTCTAGTTGCTCTAAAATATTTTTTAAAGAGAATAAAGAATGAAATAATGTCATTTTCAGCAACATGGATGGACCTAGAGCTTATCATACTAAGTGAAGTAAGTCTGACAGGGAAAGAAAAACATCATATGATATCGCTTATATGTGGAATCTAAAAAGAGATACAGATGAACTTATTTACAAAACAGAAACAGACCCATAGGCATAGAGAACAAACTTATGGTTACCAAAGGGGGAAGGGGAGGGAGGAAGGATAAATTAGGAGGTTGGGATTAATATATACACACTACTATATATAAAGTAGATAACCAACAAGGACCCACTGTATAGCACAGTGAACTGTACTCAATATTTTATAATAACCTATGAGAAAAAGAATATGAAAAAGAGTATATATATATATATATATATATATATATATATATATATGAATCACCGTGCTGTACACCTGAAACTAACATGACAGTGTAAATCAACTATACTTCAATAGTAAAGAAAAGAAAAGGAAACACATATACAGAAAAGCACCTTAAACAGAGGTAAGAACTTAATGAATTATTGTAAGGCAGCCACGCTAGTGACCACCACCAAGCTCACTCCCTCTCTCATATAACATTCATTTAATCTTAACTGAACAAGGTAACTGCAAACTTAGTACTCACCATCTGTCCTTGTGTCAGTGTCTTTCTAAGGATCATTTTGTTTAAAGTCTGTTCATTCAGTTGATCATGAGAACAATGTTATCCTAGACCTTTCATGATGATTTGGATGTCAGGGCCTTTGCTATCCAGTTAGCTTGGCTGCTATAAAATCCATGACTCCTCATTTCTCTCTTTCTGCGTCTTAAATAATTTGCCCTGACACAGAGTATTTCTCGCAAAGAAAATGTTGATAAAATTCTAAATTTTGTTCCCTTTTATGTCATTTGCTCTCTTATTCTAGATGTCTAAAGGATTTTTCTTTTTCTTTAAAGCCCAGTAACTTTACTAGAATATCATTTGCTCAGTCATTCCAAGTGAATGCTCAGTGTTCTCTTTAATAAGCAATTTCAAACCATTTTATTTCCAGAAAAAAGTGAATTATAATGTTTAATATTTGCTTTGTATCTTTGCTTTGTTTTTTCTCTTTCAAATGCCCCAGTCATTCACATACCAGATCTCTTGTGATTATTTTCCACGTTTGACACTTGCATCAAATATTTTATAATCTCTTCCTTATATTATCTTTCAAGAGTTGTTTCAATAGTTTTCAAGAGTTTCCCCTTTTGCACTTACTGTTTCTTATAAGGAATTATTTGTCATCATGTTTCTTCTAGCTCTAATTTTATTTATGAAGTGATCAATTTTTTCTTCTTCTTTCCTGAGTTGTGTCACTTTATTTCTGAGTTTTTCTAATTCTGATTTATGATGTACTTTCATATCTTGCATCACTTTCTTAATGACTGACCTCATTTTTTAAAAAGCACATGACATAGTTTGTAAAGTACAGCAGGAGGGATACTCTCCATGTTTTGCAGTGGCATCACTCTATACTTTTTCTTTGCCCCCCCCTTGTAGTAAGTAACTTCGTATTGATATTGGTATATTCCCATCAATAGTTTTCAGTTAGTCTTTTATATGACATTTGTGATCTTGAATTTGTAGTGAGCAGTATGATCCAGAAAAGCTTTTCCAACTTCACAAAGCTTCTCTCTGATGTTTCTGGAATGTGCTCACAAATATGGTATCCCGTTCCCTGATATTTCCTGGCTCTGATGCTCTCCCACCCTCTCCTATAGGTCCTCTCTCCCATCACCTCTGTTGTACCTGGCCTAATTTGTACTTCTCTAATTTGATTCTACTCCTGATTATTCCTCCTCCTTGTAAGCCTTGTCTTAAAAGGTAACAGCTGCCACCATCTTCCCAAATCTATAGACACAATTTTTTAAATGGATGTGTATTTTCAGAATCATTTGGATAATAGAGTCACTTTCCATTACATATTTCAAAACATTTCCTTTCTGAACTATTTATTTGACTTATCTTTATCAGGATTGTATTCTTACAACTATTAATTTTTAGTTTCTTCTGGTTTATTTCAGTCATGGCATTTCTTTGTTTTTTTTGGTATTTATATTAGAGTCATGCAATTTTAGAGGTATTATTTTTCTATATATTTATTTTTAGATGGATCCATTTTCAGAATTATCTTGTTTTAGCTATGGGGACTTATTTTTAGTTAGTAAATGGCCTTTATTTCTAGTCCTTTACATCCCAGATGTGTACATGCTGGGTCATTTCTCACTAAGCCACAGCTCTACCTGTAAATGGCTTTTGCTATTTACAGGCATATATAGCAGGCTCACCATGGGGCCTTGTGAATGCCACAGGATCCCTGAGGACAGTCCTTAAATACTTGCCCATGTTATATTTAAAGCACTATTTTAAAAATAACTTCTAAAAAGAATTTTTTTACATTTCCTTGACTGATTTTTTAAAATGTAAGTCCACATGTAAAAACATGTCAGCCATTATAATGCTTGTGAATCCTATTATCGAAGAATTTGAAAACATATATATATATGTACAAACTAAGGATTGTTTTGATTGAAAACAAAATGTTGCTCTCCTACAAATGGGATCACATTTCAGGATTTCAGAAATGCACTTCAGGCTTCCTGTACACCGGGGACGTTCTGCTGCTCACTGGCATGGACTGTCATTGACGCAGGTCATTGAACCAGGTTCAAGGATGCATCTGAAACATACCCCCGTGGCATCTCTCTTTAACAAAAGGCAGGGGTCTCTGACCTGTGTAGTTCTGTACAGGCTACTAATCCCTGAATAGTCCAGTAAAGACTAGTTGAATGCATGGATGACATGGTATATACCAGTGGCCTCAAGCATGTAGGAACAGCAGGCACTGGGCAGCATGCAGCTGAGTAGGTGGGCTGGCCATCTGGTGCATTATGGGGTCAGTCCAGGGTTAGCAGCTCCCCAAGTGATGATGGCAGCAGAGGCAGCAGCAGTTACAGCCTTAGGCCCAGGAGGGTCTCTGCATGGGGGTGTGCCAGGACCCACAATGGCAGGCTGGCTGCTCTGTCTGTACTTGGACCCTGTCCCTATATCATCTGCACAAATACAAATGTCTAGCCTGAATGCCAGGATGTGAACTGCAGAACTCAGGCAGCAAACTTGATCAGTAAATTCCTGGAAAATAATTGGATGCATGGACATTGCAATAAATCATATCAGGGAGAACAGAAAAATAATAGAATCCTTCAAACAGTTTAGTATTTCTTGTTTGAAAACTGCTACAACATTACAAAGGGAATATCCACAAACTTAGAATAGTAAATTAAATTTAAAGATCATTGCAGTCCACAGAAAAGAACACTTTTTTTCATATGAAGCCCCTGAAGAACCATGTGTTAATGAAGAAGACATTTTTAAAATTAATATTCCATTAATTGCAGATACAGTGGTAGCACGGACTCATGATCGAAGGGCCTGCCAGTGCAGACCCCATCCAGCAGTGAGGAAGAACCACTGTCCACACATAACTACCCTTCTTATAGCCCTGGAATTCAGGATGGAGGGCAGTTGGAGAGGTAGGTAATTGTAGAAGATGCCTTTTAAACCTGATATTCAAGAGAAGTCCTAGTGTTTAAGAATATTTTTCTGTCATAAGTAGAAATAGAATCTCAAAATAGAAATTAATGGAATTTATTGGAAAATGAGGGAAGACATGTTTGCATAATTCGTTTTGTGGCACAGGTAGTGCATGCCTAATACTTTGTTTCTAATTGTGCTCCTTGGCTCCACGGAGTCTTGTGGGAGGCGAGGTAGCCCTGGGGAGATGGAAGGAGGAAAAAAATTTTAAACAATGTTTTATTAATAAAAAGTTTATAGCCCAGAATGATGTAAAACGAGAACTTAAGTCTCCCCTGTCCATCCCCAACAAAAGTAACTTTTAAAAGCATTTACTTGGGCATAATTCCATAAATCCTGTCAATGTTAATAATATAATAGCCAGTTATTTTACCAGCAAAAGTGATTTTATTCAGGAGTAGCAGAGGAATTACAATTCAGGAAAAGCAAGCTATGATGGACTGTAGGCAAATCCAAAGAACAAGGAAGGGGAACTTGCTTTTATAAGGAAAAGGGAGGAGTTGGAAGGGCTGTGATAACCAGAGTCCATTGGAGGAAGGTGTGAGTCCATAGTATGGAGTCTTCTCAGTGATGGGCTTCTACTGTGTCTGATTGGCTGATCTGTCATGGAGTGAAGAGAAGTTCTCTTCTCCCAGCTGGATAGTAGAGGTTTCTTTTTACTGGACAAGTAGGGTGTAGGCTGTCTCTTCCTGTTTGGAGTAATTGATGATGCATGGCAAAGTGTGAGAGCTGTCTCTACAGGTCTGTCCCAACTCAACTTTAACTGGGTTTTTTTCATTATTTCCACATTTCCCTCTTTGGATCAAGATATTTCCAAGAAAGCATCAATTCAGGGTTTCTACATGGAGCAGTTTGTCCCTCAGAGCCAGGAAGGATCTTCCCTGGTTGTCAAGTCCCATGTTGAAGGGAAAGTACACAAATCAGAAACTTCATGAGGCTGTGTTGACCCATATGTAGAAATTTCTCAGGCGGAGCAGCAATTATAACCATGCTCAGTGTAATAAGGGCAAATATTTTGGAAATTAATGGAAAGAAACAAGTTCTTAGCAGAGAAATAAAAACTATGAAAAAGAAGGCAATGAGAATTTTAGAACTTAACATTTAATATCCAAAATCAAAATTCACTGGATGGATGCAACAACAGTATGGATAAAACAGAGGAAAGAACAGATCATTAAAAATGGTACAATCTGAAGAAGATACAGAAAAAAGATGTAACAAAATTTAACAGGGCCTCAGGGATGTGGAGGACTCATCAAAAGTTCTAATTTCTATGCCATTGGAGTTCCTGGAGGAAGGAAGTTTATGCAGAAGCAAATAAATGAAGGAAAAATGGCTGAAAACTTCACAAATTTGTGAAAAACAGATCTAAGAAGCTCAGAAAACCCTCAACGAACACATCATAGTCAATCTGCTAGAAATCAAAGATGAAGAAAATCTTGAAAGCCGTGAGAAAAAAATGACACATTATACAAAAAAAAAAAAAAAAAAAATCAATTCCAGGACCTGTGATTTCTCATCAGAAACCAGATGGCAGAAGAGATTGGAATAACATCTTTAAAATACTGAAAGAAAAGAAACTATCAACCCAAAATACTATATGCTGGAAAGTTATCCTTAAAGATTGAGGGCAAAACAAATATGAAAGCAAAACAAAAGCTGATGAAGATAAAAAATAAAGAGTTAATCATCAGGTAACTAGATATAAAATGATATGAAAGGAACTTCTTCAGAAACAAGTGAAAAAACACAAGAGTTCCTCACGGCCCCCATCCTTACATGGTCCTAGCAATAGGTCAAACAGAGGGCACTTTGCCTTTGGCTGAGTTGACAGCTTGGAACCCAGCTCTCTATCCAAGGACTCACCTTACCCAAGTGTTTGATGGACAGTTAACTAGACAGGTTCTGCTTCTCAACCTTGCCTTGGGCACTGGGGTCCAGCCCCTGCCAGGAGGACTTAGCCATCTCCAGCCTGTTCCCTGTGCTCACCGACTTCCCTTGGCCCAGTGTGGTCCCCTAGCTATCCATGCTTCTGGATCCACTTGCAAGCCAGCCTACAAGTATCCAGTGACTTTACATCTGCACTTTGTCATAGCATCTCTGAGGCAATATTCCATGATCCTGCAGACCCTGCACTCCTTTCTGGGCATCCTTACCTTAATCTGCAAGTATGGTCATCAGAAGAAGGCGGTACTACCTGCTCACACCTGGACAATGTCCTGCAGCTCAATGTCTTCAGTGGGCAGAGTCACTGTGTGGTGCAGTGACTCTTGCTAGTCCCTCCTATGCTGCCCACAACAACCAGGATTGCCTGGGACTCCTGCACAGAGATGATCATGTGAAAGGCCCTTGGAGAGCACAGGGGTGGAATGGCCAAGCAGAAAGGAGATCCCCCAATCATAAAGAGGTAGGACTTTAGGAAAAGAGCCCCAAAGGGCTTCACAGTCTGCATTTAGGCCCATGGGTGTCCAGGGAGGCCTCTCTTCCTTCATGCATAGGCCTGGGCCTCTGGAGAGATGCCTCCATGCCAAGAGCTCAGAAGACATATCCAACATGAAATTCCAGCCCTCTTGCATGAGCTCCTACTGGAAACGCCATCACAGGCACATACAGCTTCACCCAAGTTTTCCCACCAGTGCAGAGGAGGGGTCTTGCCGCAAACCCCTCCTAGCTTCCCCAGATGGAAGTCCTCAAGGGAAGTGAGTGAGGAGGGCCCTCGGGCTCCCTCTGCAGCTCTGGTGGTTTCCCAGAGGAACAGCCAGCTTGAAAAGGATGCAGATGCAACAACAGGGCAAAAATGACACTGGAAGAATGCTCACCCACATCTGACAGTTCCAGGTCCTAAAAGTGCAAGATTTTTCTGCTGCCACACAGGTGAGGAGGTCCTCTGAAGCTTCCATCACCCTCTGAGCTGGGTTTCTGAGTCACTGCTGAAGACTTAGACTCGGAGAGGGCAGCAGCACTCAAGTGCATTAACAGTGCATTGCAGGGTGAGATGAGGCCATCTCTGACTGAGGAGCCATGCAGCCTTCTTGTTCTTTCCCACTCTGCACAGGGACTGCTCCTCCACCAGCTCTCTCTCCAGCCCTCAGCATGAATCCACAACTGGAGAGATGTGGGAAGATGCTGGAGTCCCCAGGCCCAATACCTGTCCTGGAATCTGCTGGAGTGGCGACCTCTGTGCCTCCTTTGTCTGTGCGAGGAAGCACAGCTCATCCAGCCCCATCTTGTCCCTGTCAGAACCCCTTCCAGGCACTCTTCACATTTGCTGACTTCAGCCCTGTTCACCTTGCTGACCCCTGCTTCTTCCCCAGCACTGATGCAGGGCTGCCCTGTCTGCTTGGTCCCCAAATCCCTCACCCCTGCTCCCTCCCCTGGACCAGGCATGGATGGTGCAATGAGAAGCCCAATTCCTGACTGTCCTGTTCCTCCACCTGCTGTGGTTTCCCTTCCTGCCACATGTTGAAGCCTATCTGGAGGCTCCCTCTGAATGGGGGTTTAGGAAACCCTTCACATCCTAAAGCATCAGTCACAGGTGCAGTAGATGCAGTTCTGCCTTCTCTGCTGCTCCCAGCGCTTCCAGAATGGAGTCTCCCACATCCATGTGTATATGTTTAGCTCTCAGAGCCCCTCTCCTATCACTAATCCTGGTGGCCCTCCCCCCACCAGCCTGCTTCTGACACTGAGTGAGGTTGCCCCCATGGACTTCACTCCACCTTCCCAGCCTCTCCTCTTGGGGTCTCCCCCTGTCTCCTGTGGGTGCTTCCTCCCATCTTCCTAGGCCCTACAGATGCCCCCCCCACCCAATGACAGCACAGCCTCAGTCACAGTCACCACCATCTTGGATTTGAACATCTGCCCCTCCCCCATCACCAGAGCACCTCCATGGTGACCACAAGATCCAGCACTAAGAATAAGCCTGTGTTTGGAGGCACTATGGCTCCTATCTTAAGTCACATCCTTGGTGGTGCACACAAGCAGAGGCCTCTTCCAGCCGAGGGCCCAGCACCACTGCCAGCAAGGCTGCCTTTAAGGAGTATGTCCATCCCAGCCTCTTCTCCTAGCAGCCCTGCCTCTAAGGGGGCACAGTGAGGAGCAGGCTTGCCATTAGGGCCCCCTAATCACATATCCAGGGTTTGGTTGGACATAAACCTGTTGGGACAGCAACCAAGTCATTTTCCTACAGGTCAGGATTCACTCCCTTGGGATCTAAGGGGAAAATGCTGACCTGAGCAAATAGCTTCCTAGAGAAGTAGCCAGTGTCCACTTTCTTCCCAGGCTGAGCTTCATGGGCCCCATTTAGGTGTGAAATGCAAGTCGAGCCCTGACCTCTACGATCCTAGAACAAACTGGGTGCCAGAGATACAGCATTCCATTCTTGCCCCTGCCTGGCAGTTTTTCCCCCAAAGGTGGGTAGTTTGAGGCTGTTGTCCAATTCCAGTGATTAGAGTCCCCAAGACAATAGACAGAGGTCTTTGTCCTGTCCCCTCCAGTCCTGGAGCAGGGGGGTCATTCACTGCTGCCAACAGCAGACTCCTCCCCTTCCCCCATTTTCCTCTCAGAAACCTTTTGTCTTCTCCATAACTTAAAGCCTTGTTCTTTTTCCTTTGCATAGTTCCCATGTGTCTGTGCTCTGTAGGTCAAGTCTTCAAAGCACTGACTCTTATGAGCAGTGACATGGGAAGCCAGACCTCTTTAAAGTTTCCTGTGGCCCAGCTCATTGGGTGTGGAGAGTAGCACAACTGATGGCTAGAAGGACTGGCACCTGAATTTATTAAAAAGTTTGATTTGAGTTTAAATGATGCAGACCAGGATGAAATGGACCCAGGGGGTGATAAACAGGGCGACTCATCCTTGCTTGTTAGAATAGCTGCTTCTCACCTCCCTCTAGGTGGGCTGGATCATCCCTAGTGTACATCAGGAGTCCATGCTCTACACATTTAGTCCTTTAGAATGTAGCAGTTTCTCTTTTGACTTTTTTGCTTTTAAAGTCCTAGGCATGTCACATATATATACATTTCACCTAGAGAGTATGGGCCTGACATCAAAGCTTCTGGGCCAGGGTAAACTTTAATTCCAGGTTGTGACATGTCCCTGAGCTATTTGTGACACCCTGCTTTAAAAAAGCAGGACTCCCTGAATACATCTCTTCCCTTATCCAAAAATAAGGATGAAAGGGAACTCTTTGCAAAGGAAACAAGTTAAAATTAGTTCATTTTAACTATAAAAGATTAAAAGACTTCCAGTTCGTGGTCCAATATGTATGGAGATTAAAGATCAACAATCCTGTTTTCACAACAAGAGAAAAGCTGAATAAACTGAGAATCAATAATTCTTCCTAAATCTTTCAGAGCATTGAGGTCACAGGGCAAACTATCACCACAAAAATTGGTGAGACAGGTGAATACAGAGAATCACAGCTTAACAAAGCAGAGGCCTGTGCTGGAGCCCAAAGCTGGGTAGCAAAACTTAAACTGTAATTGATGAATTTCTGGAAGCTAAGTGTGGAGGAGATTGAGAGTTAAAAACTCCAGGGGGAGCCAGTCTTATGGGATCCTCCACATTTTTATGAGTTTTACCTCTAGTAGTCTAACCACATTCTCAAGGTGAAGATCAAAGAAAATTCTTTCATGCCTCTGGCAGGAGGAGAAGAAAAGCAACCACTCTGAAACACACCCAGAGCAGTCTGTTCTCCATAAGAAAGCCTTTCATTTTACAAGGAGCAACCACCTTGGGTTCTACCAGAGCACAAGTGGCCTGGAGAATGGAAATACCCAAATCTAGTCCCTTCTAGTTTTCCATATAGAGGAAAGGAAATTCTCAACTCTAACTCCCTCTGACATTCTTTCACCTACCAGGAAAAAAGTCTGAGAAGGATTTGTAAAGTTCAAATCCCAGGGACACAGGTTCACTAAAAGACTGAGATCTAATCATAGAACTATAGAACGCTTCCTCTTCCCCTACACCTTACCACTGCATTCATAGGGCTCCTTTATCAAAATGAGATTGTAACTGAAACAACTTGACATCTCAGATTTTAATGAAGAATAAATATCAAAGGAAACCAAAGAGAACAGGGAAGACTAAATAAACAAAAAAACTCAGAAAAAACAAAGGATCCCAGAAGAAATGAGAGCTCTGACACCTATGACTAGCAGCAAACAGTAAATATGGTTTAACTCCTAGAACGTTAAAAACTCACATTAAAGGACCATTTACCTCAGTTGTTTTTACCCAATACATCATGTCCATCTCTTGACCAAAACTTAGAAGACATACTAAAAAGCAAAAAATGAAAAAAAAAAACCAGAAAAAACAGTTTGAATAGACAGAGCAAACATCAGAACCAGACTGGGATATGACAGAGATTTTGGACTTATTAGACTGGGAATTTAAAATAAGTATAATTAATATGCTAAGGGTTCCAGTGGAAAAAGGAGATATCGTGAAAGATGGGAAGTGTAAACATAAATATGGAAATTCTAAGAAAGAAGCAAAAGGAAATAGTAGAAATAAAAAACACTGTAACAGAAATGGAGAGTACTTTTGATGAGCTCATGAATAGATTGAGCATGACTGAGGAAAGAATCACTGAGCTTGAAGATATGTCAACAGAAACTTGTCAAACTAAAGAACAAGAGAAAACAGACTGAAGACAATAGAAAAGAACATCCAGGAACTATGGGAAAATTCCAAAAGGTGTAACATCTGTGTAAATGGAAGAAAGAAAGAAAGAAAGGAAAGGAGGAAGGAAGAAGAGAGAGAGAGAGAGATTTAAAGTAGCTTTTATTTGACATACAACAAACCACAGATTTAGGAATGTCAGAGAACACCAACCAGGATAACTACCAAATGATCAATACCCTTGTATATTGAATTCAAACTTTAGAAGTCAAAGGCAAAGAGAAAACCTTGAAAGAAGGCACAGGAAAAAAACATCTTACCTGTAGAGAAACTAGTATGAGAATTATATTGGATTTCTCTTCAGAAACCATGCAAGCAAGAAGAGTGTAGACCAAAATACTTAAAGTGTTTAAAGAAAAAATTACACCAACCTGGAATTCTGTATCCATCAAATTTCTCCTTCAAAACTGAAGGAGAAAGAAAGACTTTCTAAGATAAATAAAAACTGAATTTGTCTCCAGTAGACCTGCCATAAAAGAAATGCTAAAAGAAGTTCTTCAAAGAAGGAAAATGATGTAAGTTGGAAACTTGGGTATACAAAAAGAAAGAAAGAATGTTAGAGAAGGCATAAATGAAGGTAAAATAAAATATATATTTTTAATTTTCTTATTCTCATGTGATCTAAAAGATTCATTTTGTTCAAAATAATGATCACCAAAATACATCACCAAAATATCTTCATGGATAAGGAAAATGATGAGAGCCATTTTATAAGGGATGGAAGGGAGAAATTTGGAATACTCTGCACTAACCATGAAGAAATATGGTGTTATTTGAAAGTGAACTTAGGTTAGTTTTAAATTTACATTGTGAACTCTACGGTATCAAATTTTTTTAAGAAATAGGTATAATTAATATGCTAAAAGTGGAGAAAAATGGAATCTTATAAATTGCTCAGTTAAAACTAGGAAAGGCCAAAAATAATTTAAAAGAGTAGAAGGCAAAAGGACAAGGGCAATGGATAGAAAACAGTTACAATTATGGTAGATATAATCCAACTATCTCAATAATCACTTTAAATATGAATAGTCTAAATACATCAATTAAAAGAGAGACGCCATCAGAACAGATTAAAAAATAAGATCCAACTATATGTGGTCTACAAGAAACCCACTTTAATTATAAAGGTGTAGATAGGTTAAAAGTAAAGGGACAGAAAAAGATAAACCATGCTAACACAAAGCAAAAGAAAGCTAGAGTAGCTATATTAATGTCAGACAAAGCAGTCTTCAGAACAAGGAAAATTATCAGGGATAAGGAGAGGTATTGCATAACGTTAAAGGCGCCAGTTCTCCAAGAAGACATAGCAATCTTAACAGAAATGCTTTTAACAACATAACATCAACATACGTGAGACAAAAACTGATAAAACTGCAAGGAGAAATAGACAAATCCACTATCACAGTGGATAAACATAGAAATAGACAAATTCACTATTATAGCACTAAACACTGCTCTTTCAGTAACTGATAGATGCAGCAGGCAGAAAATCAGTAAGGATGAACTGAACAGTATCATCAATCAACTGGATGTAATTGAAATTTATAAAATACTGCAACTAACAAGAACAGAATACAGTCTTCTCAAGTTCACATGAGACATTCACCAGATAGACGACATTCAGGGTAAAAATATTAAAAAGAAAAATCCACACCTCAACAAATTTAAAACAATGGAAATCATACAAAGCATGTTCTCAGACTAACAAGTAGAAAACAAGAACAGAGAGATAGCTGGAAAACCCCTAAATATTTGGGGATTAAACAACACATGGATCAAAAAAAAAAGAACTCTCAAAAGAAATTTCAAATCTTTTTTACTAAGTGAAAATGATTATACAACTTATCAAAATGTATGGAGTGCAGTAAAAGCAGTACTTAGAGGGAAATTTATAACATTGAACGCATATATATTATAAAAAAAGAAAGACTCAAATTTATTATTGCTCCACCCCCAAGAATGAAGTCAAAAGTGAAACAACCCAAGCAACAATATCTCTTTCAAAAGCATTTCCTCTCCTAGCATTTCCTCTGTTCACACTGAAGGATGTAAGTGTGCCAAGGAAGAAAGCAAAGCCCAAGAAGGGACCCAGCACCTTTTCTCCAGAAAGACTGTGCCATTTATTACTAACATTAATGAATTACTTTATAGATGCCAGACTGGTCTGTGTGAAACCAAAATATTAAGAAATAAATATTTTGTAATCACGAGGAAGGGAATCTTTCAGATTCCTAGTTTTAAAACTAAAAACTCAAATTCCATTTCATAGCCACTGGGATGACTCTCTTTCTCCTGGCTGGAGTGCATTCCAAAAGTGACAGGTGTCTTGAGGGTAAAACTTAAAAGAATCCAATAGTGTTTTTAAAAGACTCTCTGTCAACCCTGAATATAGTCCTAAACTATATATAAGATAATAGGCATAAATTCTGATCAGCGCAACCAGCAGACAAACAAACAGTACTGAAAATTTTAATACTGTGTGCAGTGATATTTCACGGGCATGTGTCTATCAAAATTCATCAGGCTTTAATGCAGTACCTTCCACGAGTAATCAAAGACAAATACAGATATTCCACATTTGTCAAAAAGGTGTGTACCTGTTCTTAACAGCAGTATTTGTTCAACCCTCAGTTCACATGACTATCACCTCCCACCATACATTGGCCTCTGCCGCTGCTCACCAGAGCCAAGGTGCCTGAGGTGCCTGCGAAGCCCCAGTTACTTAGCCAGGAGAAAACTCTAACCTCTTCCTCCTCCACCTGATGCTGAGGGACAGGAGGGAAGGGCGCAAGCAGAGCAAACCACTCCCCCCCACTACCCCTGCTGAGGCCCCACCCTCTCAGATCCCTGTCCAACCAGGGCTGTCTGGCTGGGGTGAAACCCACCCCTATCCAGGAGGGAAGCCCGATTACCACGCGGGCAACCACTCTCCTAGCATTTCCTCTGGTCACAATGAAGAATGTAAGTGTGCCAAGGAAGAAGGGAAATCCCAAGCAGGGACCCAGCACCTTTTCCCTGAAAGACTGTGCCATTTATTACTAATATTAATGAATTACTTTATAGATGCCAGACACTATGTTGAGTGCTTTATTTGCATAATCACCTGAAAAAAAAAAAAAGAAAGCCTCAGCAAAACCAGCTATTCATGGCAGAGTTAAGGGAATGGAGGGTCAGAGAGGGCCCGGAATTCACTGGAAGTCAGAGGGCAAGTGGGCAGCAGTACTCAGAATGCAGGTTTCCACAGATGATCCCAAAACTAACTATCCGCAGTCGAGGGGCGGTAGGGCCCCAAGGTGCTCATCTTTTTGGGAGGACGTGGCGGGGGAGATTCTGCCTTCTTCCTGTCCAACTTTTGGACTGACTGTACTCCCTTGGGGAAGTGGAGCCTGAGATGCCTTCCCATGTTCCCTAGGGGTGCACTAGAGACAATGGACCTGAGGCCAGCCGGCACACAGTATTTGCAGCGGGACGCTCCTACTGAAGACTGGTGGAGTACAGGAGGCTCAGGGAGGTGGGGTGAGCTCTCCTCCAGGCGGGGAGGAGACAATGTACACAGTGGGATCAGATGCCAAGGCTCCTGGTGCCTGACCACTGCTGGAGCAGTCCTGGCGAGAAGGACTGGTGGCCCTCTGAGTGCTGCCTGGTAGCACAGAGCGGAAGGTAGTTGGGCAGGTGCACCGTGGGCATGGCCCCCTGCTGCTCTGAATGCCACCCTGCTGCTGCTCCCGGGGTGGGCGGGGTGGGGGGCTGAGTATTTGCAAGGGAGGCTTCTGACAATCAGAGGTAGGGGTGGAGAGGTGGGGTGGGATTAGGGCTGTACCCTTCTGGAGCTCTGAGAGCTCCTAAAGACCCAGAAGCTCAGAAGATGCTGGCATTGTGGCCCCTCAGTATTCTGGGATTGGGGGAAGCAGGCTGAACTCCCCAAAACGTAGAAATTACTGTGTGTCCCTGAATGATCCTCTGTCTCTTCATTCAGCAAACACATCTGGGTCAGGGGTCAAGACCCTTCCTCCCACCACTGTGTGCTTTGAGCAGGTGACTTCATCTCTCTGAGCCTCAGTTTCCTCATCTGTAAAATGGGGATGACAAAAGTACCGCTTTCAGAGCTTTTTCAGGGTTTTGATGAGAAAATAAGCAAAGCCCTCAACAAGGGGGGCTGTTATTGTTGATGCTCTCCTCCACCCCACCCACTGCACCCCTTCAGCCCAAGGAAGACCTCTTCTAAAGACAAAATAATGCTTTTTACTCCAAGCATATTTAGTTTGCTATTTATTAATGTAGCTTCAATTGTTATTCTTTTTTCACTAGTATTTGCCTAATCTTCCCAACATTTTAATCAAAAGCATTTATGTGTGCTTATATTTAGGAATGCATTTTATAGTTTATCCACTCTGGATAAAGCTTTTTAACTCTTGTGTTAAGTCCATTTAAATTTAGTATGAATGATAATATAATTGTATTTATTTATTTTATTTTTTTGCTTGCTGCCCTGATAGTTTTATGATTCTGCTCTCTTTTCTTTCTACTTTTGAATACACTCACTACAATTATTATTTTGTAATTTTTACCATTGTGCTATTATGGAATTCATATACTCTATCATTTTTAAAGTTACTCTGAAAATTTTAACAAGCAAAATTAACTTAAAATACAAAGTAATCAGTATGCTTACCTCACTCCACACAAAATGAGAACACTTCCAATCGGATAACCGTTCTTCTCACCCTAAGTGTTACTTTTGTTTAGTGGTAGTTTGCTTCCAACTTTTTTGACCCTCCAATTTGGAAAATGTTATTATTTTATTTGGTGACTATGTCATTTCTGCTTACCAATATTTAGCAATATTTGCTGAACATTCTGATGTCACAAGCTTTCATTATGAGATCATTCTCCTCAGTTTGTCTTGAAAAATCATCATTATTTTCACTGAATAAAAGTTTATGTCTATAATTCTACCCAGACCTTCTTTTAAATCTTAGCACATTCAGGTGTTTTTCAGTTTCTTTTGGTTCTACTTTTGCTGGTTACTCTTTCTAGGTAAGTAGCATGTTTTTCTCATCTCTCCTTTTGTTTTTCTTGAGATGAACCTTAATATACCTTTATGTGGATTTTTTATTTATTTACACATCATGGTTTTCATCCTGTTTCCTAAAGCTGAGAATTTATATATTTTATCAAATCTAAGAAAAGATCAGCTGTTATTACTTCAAATGTTTTCTCTCTTCCGTCCTCTCCATTTTCTCCTTGGTATAAACTTAGAAGATTATCAGATCTTCTCATTCTGTGTTTCATAATATTCAACCTCTTATTTGAGCATTCCATTTCTTTGTATACCTGAGTTGGGAAAATATGTAAAATCTAACTTCCATTTCTATGTTTCTTTTTCACCTATCTCTAGTCTTCTGGAAGAGTCCATGAAATGAGTTTTTAATTTTAATTTAATTTCTATATTTTTCATTCTTAGTAGTTCCATGTTTAATAATCTATGATTCCTCAACCATGTTTTTAGTTCTACATTTAGTGTTTTGGGTTTTGTTTTTTTTTTTTTTTTTTGGCTGTGTTGGGTCTTCGTTTCTGTGCAAGGGCTTTCTCTAGTTGTGGCAAGCGGGGGCCACTTTTCAGTGCGGTGAGCGGGCCTCTCACTATCGCGGCCTCTCGTTGCGGAGCACAGGCTCCAGATGCGCAGGCTCAGTAGTTGTGGCTCACGGGCCTAGTTGCTCCGTGGCATGTGGGATCCTCCCAGACCGGGGCTTGAACCCATGTCCCCTGCATTAACAGGCAGATTCTCAACCACTGCATCACCAGGGAAGCACCCTACATTTAGTTTTTAAAAGGTTTTAAAATATCTGTGATTCTGGCAGCTATAGAATCTTAAGCCCCTGGATATCTAATTTGACAGAAAAATATAGGTGAATTTCTAATTAGCTGAAAGTTCATGTGTTTTATCCTCTCCAGCTATCTGGATTTTATATTTAGTTGTTTCTAATCCTCTTTTCCTTCCTTTTATTACTGTTGCATTATAAAAATAATGAAATTTAAAATATACATTCTGTATAAGCATGTGTTTACTCATATTTGGACATATTTATCTAGAAGGAAAAGCAAACAAATTATTTTCTCTTGACATCGTAAGCAGACTAAATTAACGAGAGCCCTTAATAAACTTGGTCATGTGTCAGCACTTACTTCGGATGAACACATCACTGTCCTAAAATAAAATTAGGATCTTATTAAGGAAGCAGCGAGAATGGAGGAAGGGGTAAGCAACCTGTATAATTTTCATCACCGTATGATTGACTCCTCATTTTCTGTATGCATGCGAATTCTTCACAAGTGCAGTACACATCCAACAATATGCTCAGTAAAAGTGGGTGAAATCATGGAAATTAAAGTCTAACCGGTGGACGAGAAGAAGTTGTAAAGAAATAAAATCCAATGTATATTTCTTTAAAAAGCTCCACGTCTGATGCTGTTCATGTGCTTAGGAGACTTTCCCTCCCATATCCAAGGCTCATGCAGTGGTGAGTGCTAGACAGGGGTGCTCCAGGGTGGTCCTGGCGGTGAGGTTAATTGGCTGTGCAGGTTGGAGGCTCCTGCAGCCACCTGGGACCTTTTGGTGTTGCCAAATATCAATAGTTACTCTAAACATCTCCAGGTATTTGTTGCAATTGGGTACAGAGGTGTGATTTGGGGTTTGCGATAAATTACTCAAATACCCAGTCTGCAACTATTTGTCACTGCTGAGCTTTTCATAACATGTTTGAAACATTACTGTTTCTTTGTTTCTTTTTTACTTCTTACTTTTAATGGAAATATTATATGCCTACCAAAAATTCTTTCATGTCGTGATTGTACAGTTCAGTAAATCTTTACAAACTGTGTCATCATTCCCTAGATTAAAAAACAAAGAAAAAAAATACCTGACTGGAACCCAGTACCCAAAAAATTTCCATCATGAACCTCACCTCCAAGGGTCACCACTGTCAACCACTTCCAAATAAAGGAAACCATGCTTTATTTTGTGTCTGGCTTCATTTACTCTACATTCTGTGATATTCACTCATGTTATTGTGTATTTTTAAGGGTCATTCTTTCCTATGAAGGTATAGCATACAGTTGTTGAAATATGCTAGAATTTGTTGACACATAGTACTGTTATGAGAGTTTGGGTAGTTTACAGCTTTGGGAAATTATGCTGTTAGATACCTTGCTGTAAATGTCTTCTGGGGAACATATGTATGCATTTCTGTTAGGTATTTCTCTACCAGAAGAATTACTGGGACATAGGGGTGGCTTATGTTCGCCCTCAGTGGATATTGACCAAGAGTTTCCCAAATGGAGTGCACACCTAATGCTCACACCTGCTGTGGAAGAGTTTGGTTGCTGCTCAACCTCACCCACAGTTGGTATTGTCAGAATTTCAAGATTTTAGCCATTTTGGGAAATGTGTAAAAGATACATAGAAAGGTCAGGTGCTTCTGGTCAGCTTGCAGATTCTGAGTTTGGAGGCAAGAAGAATAGCAATCTGGTCAACCTCTGCCATTGCTGGGATTATTCTTTAGCATCAAACCTAAACAAATAATTGAGGAGATATTTTAGTGGTATTTGATAGCATTATCACCACAAGCCCTAGAAATGCTCAAATCCCAGGAGATTCATAACGTAGGGAGAGTGACAAATAAGGGCTCATAGTACCAGTTGGTTATTATCCTGATGTCCAACCCCTTTTTTGGCAACTCTCTTACATAACTGGTTTAGAGTAATGCATGAACAGTCCCACCAACATGCTGAAAGTTCGTCTATGTCCTCCTAGGCCCACAGAGGACCAATTGGCTGGCCAATAGAGCAAGCCTCACCTAATACTAAGTTAAGATTGTCTGAGATAAAAATGTTGCTTTCTTGATTTTTTCCTTAATCAGTCTAGTTCAGATATGAAAACCTATCATGTACATTAGAGGTTAGTTACAGTTTTTTTCGAGGGCTGGAAGGATAGTCACTTTCCAACTGTTGCCTGACTCAAGAGGCACTCAAATACTGGAGCATCAGGTTATAAACTGCCGGTAGGAGACCTTTTCTTCAGCAAAGATGTTTCCTCTTTAAGACTTTTGTAGTTGCCAACCAAGATAGACTTGAGAGACACACCCTCCAAGAAAAGGTCATGTCTTTTGGTGTGTGCATGTGTCCTCTGTTCTTGCTTATAATTTCTCTTCACTACTGATTCCCATCCAATCTTCTAAAATCAACAGGAGAAAAAGATCTGCGCAAACAGGACACAGAATGACCTGATCTTCATAGTGCTTTCTTTTCTGTAACTGCAGGTGGCCTCAAGAGAAAGGAAAATCTGTGCATATTCTGGGTCAGTCACTTGCTGAGGAAAAAAACCACATGATAAGAAAGGTGGATCTTCCTTGCTGGCTTTTGTCTAGGGAATCAATATGATTCCAGCTTTCTGGTGAGAGTGAGGATTGATGGTTGGGAAAAAGAAAAAGATTTTATGGATAAAGAACTATGGCCGTGTTTCCACAAGAAGTTGTATTCCTTGAAGATATATAGGTTTGTGTCCTGGGGGATGGGGTATATCTATATGTGAGTTTTTGTGGTGTGATAGTGTGTGCATGTGTGTGTCCTTCCCCTGGGGTTATATTCCTCTTATACAGTAAAACTGCAAGAGTCAACTTTCTTAATTAAAAATCCTATCACCATTGCTTCATGGGTATACATGTGCTCTCTCCCCACCCTAGTTGGATATACTGCAATGCCATTCAGACACTAACCACCCAGAGTTGCTATCAGAGCCCAAAGTTAAGGACAAAGTCTTCCATAAGACTGCCCTTGTTTTTTAGACACCAGCCACACTTTGGGGATCCCCAGGCTACCCACACTTCCAAAAGACTGGCTATAAATTCAAGGTTTCCCAAGACCTTCTCAAGTTTGATTTAACTTTCACTATAAGGGACTCACAGAACTCAGAAATGTACTATACCTATTATTACAGTTTTATTATAAAAAATACAGATAGGATGAGATCTTGGAGGGTCCTAGAAGCAGAGTTTCCATGCCCTCTCTCTGAGCAATCAGGGCATATCACTGTCCTAGCAAACAAAAAACTCCACTGAGTTTCAGAGTGGATAATTTCTGTAGGCATAATTGATTAAAGCACCGCCCACATGACTGAAGTTGATGTCTGTCTGCCCTCCCCTCTTTTGGTCTTTGGCCATGGTTTCCTGACAGCAAAATGATCATATCTGTCTGAGCACCTACATTTGGTGTGGCATTTATATAACAGATACAGCAATAGTACTAACTTGAATATTCCTAATATTTGGAGGAGCAAGTGTGGGGTACAGATGACAGATGATAGGTTTTAGTTCAAATATATTTCCCAATATATTTGACTATCAATATTGGTATCATAATCTTACCAACAATGCCAGTGTTAGACTATATTGCAATATAATAGATGTAACCTGAAAAGTAAATTCAAAAGATACTAACACATTACTAGAGTTCCTTTCAGTCATTAAAAATTAGTCCATCCCATCATCAAATTTTATGAACAAAATGTCCCCTGGGGCAAGGCCACACAAGTTTGCAGGCTCCCTGTTGAGATTATCAGGTTCTAAAAGAAGGAGTGGTCTCAGCTATATATGGCTTCACCCTTTCAGGCAACTGGCGTAACTGAGCTAAGAGCTTTTTCTGAAGAATACTGGATTTCCCTCTGCGTAACCCATGTGTTTATTCCTTTAGCCTCAACTATTATTTCCCCATCTCTCCCTGTGTACAGAACTAATGGGCTATTTTAACCACTAGGCAATATAGGTGCATTCACTGTTAACCCCCTTTGGCCAGATAGAGTGAAAGCACATTTGGGCATCCTTCTAATAAGTCAGTTTCCCTTTGCGCTCCTGCCTGATCATATGGCCAGGCTATTGGTCACCACCCATGCATTAGTAAAAACTTAAACACAGGGTCAGACAGCATGCAAGTTAGCCCATTGAGCTCATTTATTTTTACATTCTTTGATCAGAGTGATGGACTTCCAAACTGTTCACTTTGGACCTGCCATCCAAAAGCTAAGCAGCTCTGTGTTTGTCAATCAAGAGCTGTTTACAAGGCACTGTCCAAGTGGCAGTAGAATCAGACAGCTCCTCATGTAATTCCAAAGTCAGATCTAGGGGAAAAGAATGTACGTGCTCATGAATATGCTGAGAAATTATTTGCATTACCTTCATAACATGGTCTTGGGCTAACCATTTCCATTGTATTATGGAATTCATCCGGGCATTGCCCTCTATAATGGAGTGTCTCTCTGCTATCACCCAAGATATTATGGGTATTTTGGGTTTCAATATTATTTTATGTCCTTTATTCACAGGGGCAGAGTCAATTAACGTCCAATAGCAAGATAGCAATTGCTTCTCAAATGGAAATTTTCTAGTCCATGGTCCCAGCAATTGTCACTGGGAGAAGCTCATGGGATTTTGCCACAAACCCCAGACTACACTCTATGCAGGGTTATTGTACAGAGAATTGACTTGTACCAACACTCCAGCTTCTATTTTACATTGTGTGGGCTCTGGCATTCCTATTGATTCCCACTTATCATGTCCAGTAAATACTGTGGAAGGGTGGTATTATGTGCCTTCTCTTTTATAATGTCGGTTGGGGAAACATTCCCCAAAAAGACACAATGTCCATCCCTATAATACATTTAGGTAAGACAGACACAATCATTTTACAAAGGAACTACATAAACATTCCAATTTTTCATGCAAACTTTTTACCTTAATCCTATCAACTCCTGAATTCCTAAACTTTCTCAACGTAATTGTAGGTTCCATTAGGGTCTCACCAACAGATTTTGGTACTAAAGAGTTCATGAAGTTCCCTTGTCAAGAAGTCTGAGAAATTTCTCTTCTCCACTCCTCAGTCAACTCACTCATGAGCATAAGGCTTTGGGTCCCCAGCAGAGGGTTGAGCCAAAATACAGTGACACTTTTGTCAACCTTTATCTTGATTAATCTGCTTGACTGTGGCCCCAAGTAATTCAGGTTGGGTTTCTCAATGTAACCTTTGCCTTCTAACTTTTACAATTCCTCCAAACTGGGTTACATAGAGTGGGCAGAAATATTTAAGGACCTTTAATGTTGGGGAGCCCAAGGACATCCCATTGGCCCACTCATCCTTCATCCTTTGGTAGTGCTCCATTAAGACCTTTGTTTCAACCCCATTATTGTCTGCTTTATTCACCCCATTACTTAAATACCATGTAAAGATGTCCATTCTGCCATGATGAGTCCCTTGACTATCCCTTCTGCTTTTCCCCATTTTTGTGTTACTTAATCTATTTTTATCAGCATCTATAAGATCCACAAAGGGAAACGGAGACAGAAAAATCCAATAAGTCATTTTGGGCAATTGTTCAACTTTGCAGCAGTGAGGTTGTATGGTGTCCCATGCAAAAGGTGCCCTTTAATCACAGCACTTATCATACCATGGAAAAGGGGCATATTTCACAGATTAATATCTGACCATCATAAAGCCTGTCCAGCATAGCTTGCATGCAAAGTATATCAGCTACTTCATCTGAGATGTACCACTCAGCATTTATATGGGGAGTCAGACAGTACCCCTTCTCAAGGTAGACAAACTTTGCAGTGCCTTTTACTTTGTCCACCAGGCCAGCTGTTAATTCAGGAATAATCTGCGGTGTGTCTGGATCATGCATAGCCATCTGTGATTGTTCCATAGTGTGATGTAGGTCATGTATCAACCTAAACATGCTTTTCCACTCTGCAGTATTTAAAACCAAAGACACAGCCCCCAAATTAGACCCTTATACATCCCATTTCAATAAGGATTCTTCAGGAAGTTGATGATACCAATCCACAAAATGAGAAAAATCCTTCATACTGTAACTCCTGGTTTCAGTAACTTCTTGATCTTTCCATCCCCTTGACCTGGATGACCTTTTTGATGACAAGGGGTCTCAGAGGTAGTCTCTATTGTCCAAGCATAACTTTTCCTTTTGGTGAAAGCTTTGAGGCTAGTGGCCATAGCTCAGACTGACCATAATCTGAGCTTGGTCGGCACCAAGATCTGACCCAGCACCCTTTTAATTTCACTTTAGCTGTTACAGATAACAATAACCAAGGAATTACATATTTAACCATTTTCCTATTATTTTACTCATGCATCCAGTGGGCCAACTCCCCAGGAGTTTGGTCCATCATCTCTAAATTCTATTGTTAACGGTTAACATGACTAATTGTGTGCAGCACAGCTGCTATTCCATCCCATAGATAACCTTTTGGCTGCCCAGTAATCAAAGGATCCTCATCTCCCCACCCTTTCATCTTTTCTCTTCCTAAACCACATGTCTCAATGAGTCAGCGTCCTTCTAGCAAATCCCACATTTCTAACACCAAATGCTCTGTTTCCCTACTAACTATAGCAGTACAATTCTGCTAACCACTCAGAGTTGGCATCGCATCCCACAAGTTAGGACAAAGTCACATGCAAGACTGTCCTTACATCAGACAAGAGACACAATTTTGGGATCCCTAGGCATCCCGTACTTCTGACAGTCTGGCTATATATTTAGGGATCCCCACAACCCCTCAGGTTCAGTAATTCCCTGGAACCAATTACTAGAACTAAGGAAAGCACTATACTTAAAATTATAGTTTTAATATAAAGGATACACATAAGTGAAGCCTACAAGTGTTCTGGAGGCAGAGCTTCCTTGCCCTCTCCCTGTGGAGTCCTGCACAGATTTTCTACATCACCCTCCTGGCATATCAATGTGCTCACCAACCCGGAAGTTGTACTGAGCACTAGTGTCCAGAGTTTTTACTGGGGTTTCCTTATGCAGGCATGATTAATCAAATCATTAGTCAGCTTACTGAAGTCAATCTCCAGCCCCCTCCCCTCCCTGGAGGTCAGTTTGGCTCAAGGTTTCAACCCTCTAACCAGGCAGTTGGTCTTTCATGGCCTTCCTGAAGCTACCTAAGGGCCCACAAAGTCACCTCATGGCCTAGCAAAGCAGTTTTACCACTCAAGAAATTTCAAGGATTTTTGAAGCTCTCTGCCAAGAACAAGGGACTAAGTATAATCTTTATTACAATGTAGGACATATGTTAAAATTTATCAAATTGTAATCCTTAAATATGTGCAGTATACTGTAGGCTAAGTACACCTCAGGAGGTGAGGAAAAATCACCGTCGCCATCCAGGAAAATTTTCACACGGAGTTCTAAATGGACAAAACTGTGTTTCACGATCCCTATTACTGGGACAGTAACCACTTCATTTAATAATAAATCTTAACTCTGAGTAGGTCTTTACATTCGTTCATGACATTTTGATTGATCACACACACACACAAAAAATCTACAACTGTATTTATTTAACTTATGAGAAAAGAGAGTTTTGAGAAGGTGGATGAATTATGCAGAGTTGTACAGCCAGCAAATGGGGAACCAGGCACTGTAGATTAACACTTCAATTCCAAATCCTATGCACTTTCACTCACACCTCTGCCTCTTGGGAGAGACTCCAAGCTTCTACTATGAGTTTGGCATCAATTACAATTTTATTCCTTGTTCCCCATCCTCTCTGTGTGGGGCACTTGCCAGGCCTGAGACTACAGTAACCCCAACCCTTGCTCCCTCAGAAACTTTAGCATTAAAGGAATACTTTCTTGAACGTAGCTTCCTTCCTGTCCCTCTCCACATTTCCAAAGCTCTTTTATTATAAGTGGGCTCAAATTTAATCTTCACTCCATCTTAGCTGGAGTGCTGGGGCAGAGCTCCTTCCTTTTGCAAGGATGCTCTTTTGGACCCACATGCATCAGCCAGTTCTGGAGGAATCTGAGAAAGGAGGAGCCTCCAGGCAGAGTTGGGGTAATTTCACTCTCAGGTTCACCAAGGGAGTTGTTTTAATTCAATATAAATATAAAAAGAGGCAAATTATGACTTGAGGATCCTTTTGGATCATGAATCCTGTGTGAAATACATGTATTTTAATAGAATTTGATTGCCTTGCAGGTGTTGATATTTTTTCCCACAAAACAAAAAATGAGAGTACTTGGTTAAAAAGATCTCTTTTTCTCCCCCAGAAACAAGCTTCTCATAATAAAATTATTTGAGAAATCCTTAATCTCTACATCACAGTTTCCCAGTGATGTTTGAAGGACTCCTGACAGTGTGTGTTTAAATGTTAACTTAATGATACCAAGAGCAAGGGCTCTAGAAATCCAGAGAGAGCCATGTGGTGGGCTCCATAGGAAAAAGCAGGGCCCAGAGCCTTGGATGGACCTTAACAGGGAAAAGGTATAGAGGGGCAGAAGGAAGACACAAATGGTACCTGGGCCATGGGAGTGATGGATTCCAAAGTCTGAAGATGAGAATCAGTACAGCATCACCACCTGAGTCCATCCATAGCCATCTGTACAATGATATTCATGCCCCTTCTACATGGGAATGAAACAGGATGCGAGCATAATGACTTGGTTGAGAATGGCATCGATACTGTCCTAAATGTCTGCAGAGAGAAGGTTCCTTCCTGTTCTGTTGTCTTCTCCATCTACTGTGACATATCACCAAGTTTCCTTCATGGAACTTGGTGAGAGGCAGAGAACAGGAATCAAGTCTGACATGGGTCAGTGGGAACGGGCCGCAGAGTCTGGCTGGAGACAGGAGGCTCTGAGACCTGTTCTCCCTGATGTCAGGACGGGGACCAGTTTTTACTTTTCATCTGGTTCTACAAATTACCTAACAGTTAGTCCTTTTCTAGACAGTATTAACCAATGATTGTCTGGCCCAAAAAAGCATTTAAATTGAAGAGATCCCACACCATGGGATCCCACAACATTCTAGTTGCAGCGGAGGTGGGTAGGGTATGGCCTCCAGAGGAGAGTGAGCTCAGGAAAGGGTTGGGGGCTGATCTCAGAGGTGAGGTGGTCCTTGCTACTCTTCTCTATGACCAAGAGGCATCAAATTGAGAGTTTCTCTGAAATAATCTTGGAATTCTCAGGCCCAAACTCTGTGTCTTCCCACTCATGAGGACAGGAACCCTGGCCATGGGTGATCAATGTAAGGGTACCACCTACGTCTTCCTCATTCCTTCTCACCCCAGTGCTCAGTCCTGGGCACTTCATCTTAGGCCCCATAAATGTATGATAAATACACCCCTGGGCTGAGATCTAGTTCAGATGTGGAAACTAGCTTATCCAGGCCCCATTGGGCCCCACACTAATCTAGGTGTCTCCCAGGCTCTAATCTAGATCAGGGGTGAGAAGCGTGGGCTCATGAAGATGGTGTCCCTCCCTCCGCTCTGTCCCTGCTGCTCTGATGATGTCTAGCACATGTGTGCCAGGCCATGCTCTTCACCTTTGCTTACAAGTGAGCCCCATGCTGGGAATCCTCCAGGACCTGGGTGTTGACCATACTGTTTGAGTGTCCCCAGGGCCTCACATAGTGCCTGGTACATGTATATGAGCCCAGGAAGAACTTACACATGAATGATAAAATGAGACTTCCAAACTACTCTGCAAGGAACAAGTAGGGATGGGAGCCTACAAATGGATAGGAGTGGAGGAGCTGAGGAGAAAAGGATGTGCATCTCTCAAAGGACCTAATGAAAGGGAACAGGTTCCAAGACAGGATTCCATGAAAAATCCCCACTGTTTGAAATGTTTTACTGCTCCGAGGTAGAGGCTGTTTTATAGTAGTGAGGTTGAGAACCGTGAGTGTGACGCTGGTGTCAATTAGGACTAAAAGGGATTCATCCTCAATCTGGAGGAATTTTTCTCCAGTTAAGAGGGAGGATTGAGAAGAGCCCCTGCAGTTCCTTAGAACCTCATCACTGAGAATTGGGAGGATGTTGGAAAGGCTGGTTAGAGGTCTCAAGGCACCTGAAGGGCTTGAATTTGTAATAATCTCTCTTCCAATGTCCTGGCTCTTTGCAGTAATAGCAGGAAGTAGGAGAGTTTCATTTAGGAGGCTTCCTTTGCTGGAGTTGAAGATTAAGAATTTTAGCAGGTGGTTTTTAGGTGATTCATCTAGCGTGTGAGGAACCTGGTTTACTAGATTAACAAAATCTGGAGTGGACAGAGTTTCCTATTCCATTCTGGTCCTTTTTACTACAAGGGAAAGGTCCCAGTTGAGCTCATTAATAAGCACAGAGTTAAAAGCTACCCAGGTAGAATTAACATCTGAAGGAAGACCAGAATTTTCTTTAAAAATAATCTGAAGTCAACTGTAATAGTCATGAAAAGGTTCATCAGATTTTTGTGTGCAAACCTGAATTTTGTTCCAATCAACAGGCTTTGGAAAAGCCCTAGGAATTGCTTGATGAAGTCACCTAGCAATTGTCCAAGCCTGATCATATAATAAGCTAGTGGGCTGGTCTCCCAGTTGTAATTCTTGAGCCCTTTCAGAATTTTCCCAATTAGCCCTTTTCATCCAAAGCTGGGCCTAGCCTTCACTGACAAGCCTATGAACTAGCTGATATAAGTCAGAGAGAAGCCAGGTTGATAAGTTTGAATGACTATATTAAATTTTTCAGCAAACCTTGGAGGATCTTTGATTCCTTTGGGAAAATCTTTGGCTATGGCTTGCAGTTCAACTTTAGTCCAGGGAATAGAAGAAATAAGGGTTTAACCTCTGGATCCACAGAAGGCTTCATTTTAAAGGGACAGTTTCCCATAAGTTCAAGGAAAGGGGGTGGGGAGAGTTTCAGAGCAGAAGGTAAGTTCAGTGAGAGAATTAGTATGGGGGAGCTGAGGGCATAGAGGAGGTATAGGAGATATGGAAAGGAAAAAGGAAGATGGCACCAGAGGCGGAGCCTGAGACAAAATGCGAAGAAAGAAGAGCCTGAGGATTTGGAATCCATTTTCTCTTTCTTCAATTGTTTGCCTCAGTTAATCTTAAAATATTATCTTACAGAGAGGCAATTTTAGGCTCCTGATAACATTTGGAAGCCTAGAGCTACCAGTTGAAATAGTTATTCCATTCAGTTCTGGAAATTTTTGAGCTAAGGTAGTCCAATTCAATTTTAAGGAGATTAAGTGTGGGGATTTCAAAAGTTCCCCATAATTGCTATTGATAGTCTAAATTGCCTTTGGTCAAAAGGACTGTGGTTTATAAACATAAAATCGGCCAGAGTTCCTGGGGTGGGGGGGTTGTGCCCTCATAGTATTTAGATAACTGAGATCCCATTTCTCAAGGTTTTTCTCTAAACTAAAAGAATAATTTTCAAACAGCCTGAACAGACTATACTTCAAACATCTTACAGAGCAAACAGTTCAAACAACTTGTAAGCTTAATACAAGCCAGTTCTAAGGGAACAAATTTGTCCTGGAAGAGTGAGGCCAAGGGCTTTTCAGGGCAATTCCCATAAAACAGCCCCTATTCCAAAGGAACAGGCCAATTGCTGAAAAGAGCACAGTTTCAATGAAACAGTCCCTGTTCCCAAAGCAATGGGTCAAAGTCTAACCAATTTCAGTTGAAACAGTCTAATCTCAAAATTAGACCAAAGTGCCAAATGAGTACTTGCATAGAGAACAAGGCCTTAACCAGGAAGGAAAAAAACCTTAAAGTAGATCCCAAATACAGCCTGGAGAGCTTCAAACACAAATAGGGCAGAAGCTCATATTCAGGAGAAAGACATGCCTTCAAACTCCAGGGCCAGTGAGAACAGCAGCGAGCAACTAGCGCTCAATTATGGATACCTCATCTTTTTGCTCACCATCCCTGGAGCAATCAGAGGTCTTCTCTGGTCCCTTATGGGCTACCAAAATGTTGATCTAAAACAAATAGACTGCCAGTTATTTCTCCAGCAAAAATGGGTTTAGTCAGAATTAGCAGAGAATTACAATTTGAGGTCTGCAACCATGGTGAGCCACGTACAAGTTCCCTCATGGCAAGAGAACACTTTTGTAGAGGGAAAAAGGAAGCTGAGAGGGCTATAAAAACAGAGTCTGTGGCTTTTCATTAGCTGAGTTGTTGCCAGGGAAGAAGGGGTCTGTCTTTTCATTTAATTGAGTTTTCTGTTTATTATTTTTTTACGATATTTTCTAAACCTTGCAATTCTAAGGAGTGGAGAAGTTGGTAAGAGTTTCACAGTCTAAGTTTTCATTCCCAAACTTAATATTTCTCTTTAAATGTTATAATGTGTAATATCAAGTAATAAAAGAAATACACTGATGGCTTTGTAATTCAGCTCTAATGATTACATTTGCATACACCCTGGCTTTTTTTTGTTTTGTTTTGTTTTTTTGTTTTGTGTTTTTTTTGCGGTACACGGGCCTCTCACCGCTGTGGCCCCTCCCGCCACGGAGCACAGGCTCTGGACGCGCAGGCTCAGCGGCCACGGCCCACGGGCCCAGCCACTCCGCAGCACGCGGGATCCCCCCGGAACGGGGCATGAACCCACGTCCCCTGCATCGGCAGGCGGACTCCCAACCACTGCGCCACCAGGAAAGCCCCACCCTGGCTTTTTTAGAAAAGAACTACAGTGCTAGTTTTATCAGAATTAAATGTAAATCTCATTGTCCCAAATGAGCTGCCTGTCCCTGAAGCATATTTCTTGGTAATGGTAGATATCTAAATGAGAAATAGCCAATTAAGGGACTCTAAATAACAGAAATAATTCAGTCATGTTTAATGACAATATTTTGAAAAATTATTTTTTTCTTTTAATATACAAACAGCTCTAGATAGTCAATAAAGAATAATAAGCAAAGAAATTTAAAAGCTGAACACTATTAGAAAAAATAACACCAAAAACTAAAAATGACTACTAAAAATGTTGAAAGACTTCAGTCTCATGAGCAATCTAGCGGATGGTAAGGGAACCTGAGACAGCAGCACAGCCTAACTCTTCTAATTACTGAAGGATGAATAAGCAGAAAAAAATCAACATGAAGCAGATGAATAAATTCTTCAGCACAAATTGTTGGTGGGGGTGGATAATATCCTAAAGGTTAGGTGGAAGAGTTTTCCTCTAAATTATATTTACATAGAAAAAAAGAAATCAACTAGAATGCCTGTTCTATTTTTGGTGGGAAACTAGAAGACATATCATCAAAGACAAAAGAAGTGTTCTGATCACAACCTGTTAGTAGTCAAGACACTTGCGAAGCATGTTGGCATGGATTAGAGCCCCTCCACTCTCCAGCTTTGTTTCCTACCATCCTTCCCCCACCATCCTCTCCCACCCCAACACAGCTGCCCACTCCCTGCCTCAGCAATTTTTAATTATTTGAAGTTCATCAAATACACTGTGCTGTTTCATTGTTCATGTCTGGAAGATGCTTTGCTCTTTGTATTACCTCAGTTGTTCAATTTCTTATATCCTTTTGTTCAGTTATTCAATAACATTTCATTTTTATTGACTACCAGCTTGGTGACTGCCACTCTACTAGGCACTGGATTTCTAAAGATAAATAAGACATAGTTCCTGTTCTCTGGAAGCCTGCATTCTAATTAGGAAGAATTGTAAGAAACAGTTTCATTAGGCTTTTTAACCAAGATAAGCATGGGGTCTGCTAGAGCAGGGGGTACCCGGAAGAGGTGATACCTCCATTGAGGACAATATCACCCATGGGAGTGAGCCTGGCAAGGAGTGGGTGATGAGACATTCTAGAAAGATCAATCAGTGAAAAGAAAGTGAAAGGTAACGTACGTTTCCAGAACATGAGTACAAAACAAACTCCCATTACCCACCCCCCTTCCCGAAAAAACCTCACAGTCTCTTCCATCTCAATGAAAGGCAATTTGGTTCATTCAGACACTCAGCTAGAAACCTTAGACATGTCTTCAAGTCCCTCATTCTCTCATATCCTACATGCAATCCACAGGCAAATTTTATCATCTCTACCTTTGGTAAATATCTAGAACTCAACACAGTCTTGGTGGGTTCAAACATGCCTGCTTTGGGAATTTATATAGGATTTTCCTCTACTGGGAGCGTGTTTCCCTTGTAAGCTGAGTGACTCTCTCCCTCTCTCCTTTGGAGTCTCTGTTCATATATCACCTTTTCAGGGAGTATTGTTCTGACAACACCCAAAATAGAATAGTGACCCATAACCCCACTCTGGCACTCCCTGTTCCCATTACTCTATTTGCCTCAAGAACATTCATCACAATTAGACATATCATACATTTGCAATGTCTGTCTCCACTTTTTTACAACATAAATTCCACCAACAGAGGGGTTTCGTATGTTTTGTACATTGCCTTATTCCTATGCCTAATTCAGTAACTGGAACATAGCAGGCACTCTGTAAATATTTATTGAATCAATTAATTAACTAAATAACAAGCTACCAGGTTTCTGCCTGGGGAAATAGGTTTTGTGTGAGGGAGTGGTCACAAAAAATGAGTATGGGAAATGAAGTAAGCCAGCCTTATTGTGGCAGAGACTGGTTAGTTTTTTTACCAAAGCTGTTTCCTGACATGTTGGGGAAAAGATGGTAACTCAAGTGGCTGTTGGCAGGAAGCAGTTCTTCATGACGTGTTGGACTGAGCGCCTCAGTTCCTCACTAACTGTTGGCCCAAATGTTTGCCAAAGGGCATCTCCAAAAGGAAGATCACATGGCAGCTGGCTTCCCCCAGGGCAAGCCAGCCAGAGGACAGGACGGAAGTAACTTGACATGGAAAGTATCTCCTCAAAGATTTGTATTCATTAGAAGCAAGTCACTGGTCCAACCCATCCTCAAAGGGAGGGGATAATTCAAGGGAATGAAACCAGGAGGTGAGGAGTCATGGGTGCCCATCTTGAAGCTTCCTACCACTAAACAAATGAACACGTGAGTAAATATACATTTACAAGTCACCATGAGAGAGAATAAAGATGGTGAGAGTGAGGCATATAATACATTATGTGGTCAGGAAAGGCCTCTCTGAGGAAGTGACAGGTGACCTGAGATCTGAATGGGAAGAAAGAATCAGCCTCATGAAGTATATAGGAAGAACATTCCAGGCAGAGGGCACAGTGTGGAAGAATCCTGTGGAAGAACTCAGGTCATTGAAGAAACTAAAAGGTGACCTGTGAAAGCAAAATGGTACTTGGTACGAGGTGAGTAGGTTGAGGTAGGCTGAGGTCAGATCATAAAAGGTTTGGGGTTTATGTTAAAATATTTGGAGTTTATGTTGAGTGCCATGAGAGGGCAATGAAAAATTTCAAGCCAGAGATGGACACAATTTGATGTCTAAATTGGAAAATCACTCCTTATTGGGTAGAGGATGGAGTGAGAAGTCAGACAGATACGTCAGTGAGGTTGCATGCCATTATGGTAGCTCAGGCAAGCAATGAGCTGACATGGATCAGAGCTGACTCCATGGAGGCAGGCTCTGGACTCTGCTGTATAAATGCCAGAGGAATCAACAGATTGCCTTTGTGGAGCAATGGGAAGTGAGGTGTGAAGACATCCTCTTGGACTTCCTGACATGATTTAGAAATGACTACATATGGGTGATATTTGATATCACAGAACTGGATGAAATCAGTGCCACATCCTTCATGAGACTGACTCTTACTTATGCTTCAAATCTCAGCTCATCTGTCACTTCTCACAAAGAAAGGACCTCAGACTGAGCCCTTAGGAACTCCACTTGCTTCAAGGTTCTGGAGAGTGGAAGTTGCTGGCAGAGGAAACTGTGAAGAAAGGGCCAGAGGGATAGGAGGGCCCTCAGAAGGGGCTGGTGCTGTGGAATTTGAGAATGGTGAACTGGGGATAGAAAATTGTCCAGTGTTGAGCACTCAACTAGCTAGCCAGGTAGTTTTATCTAACTTGTAAATGATCATTATTTAAATGTTAAAATTTTTCTGAGCCGAATGTTAAACTTTTTCTATTTTCATGATAAATTTCATAGTTTTACGAATCACAAGTACATTAAAATAGTTTAAAACTAATTCTATCTGCTTTGCAAATGTTTGAAGAGAAAAGTAAATGAAATATACTCTGCATATTAAGGGATAAACACAAGGTGAAAGCAACATAAAAACAGAAAGGTAGAAATTTAAAGGATTAGCAAACATATAAGAGGATATGTAAATATATACATAAAAAAGGAAGAGTTACTAGAGAAATACTACACAAGGAAGTAGTTACAGGGGAAAAACATTAAATGAGATAAAAAAGATCATTTCAGAGAGGTAAAAATGTACAAGAAATGCATAACAATGGAGAACTGTAAAGCACCAATAACAGGTCAAACAAGTTTGAAAGGCAATAAGAAACTAACAAAACAAAATTGTAGAAAGTCCAGCTCGATCTTGTTAGTCAATTTATGGTAGAATAAGAGACGAGATAGATGACTTAAAGATAGAGGAAATGTTTAAAACTTAATCTAAAATTTATATAAAATATGTATCAAACATTATCAATTAAAAAAGAAATACATCATCTTCAACATTTATAACTGAACTTATATTTATGAACAATTATAATTCCAAAAAGGAGGAAAATTTGCAGGCTACATTTTCTGTCCACAACACAAGAAAAAGTAGAAATTATAAATAAAAATTCAAGCCAACAATAACAATCAAAACTATGGAAAAGATTTAATTAATTATTGATTCAAGTAAGAAATAAAAAATGAAATAACACATGACTTAGAAATAGCACATGACTTAGACAACAATTAAAATACAAATATAATCTTTTATCTCAAAAGAGATAAGGAAAAAATAAATGGACTAAGCATTTAACTCAAGCTGCTGGTATTAACAATCCTAAGGAGAGCAGATAAAAATAAGTGACAGTGTATAAAATAGAAATGACTATATTGAAATAAGTAAATGTGGAATAAGTAAACAAATAAGTAAATGAGTTTTTTCAAATAGTCTATTAGAAAATCTAATGAGTAAATTTAAAAAGTAAATAAATAAAATTTAAATATAAAAAGCAGCAATTAAAACATTAAACATATGAAAATGTTTTATAAATAATTTATTTAATGAATTTTAAAACTTAAACTGTGATTTTTGAGAAAAAAGAAATCACAAAGAAAAACAAAAACCATATAGGATGCATAGACAAATAACTGAGATAGAAATTGAATAAACATCAAAGAAATATTTGCCACAAATGGCTTTGGGTCTAGGTCATCTTAAGGGTAAAATTATTTCAAATTGTCAGAGAAAAGTTCTCAGATACATACCTATTTTCTGGAAATATAAAAAGATGAAATGCTTTCCCCTAATTTTACCAAGCAAATGTTTTTTTTTTCAAAATCAACTCTCTAACAAAAAATAAATATCAAATAAAACTATAAACCAAGCCCTTATTAATAGAGATGTGAAAACAAACAAAATAATCAGTATAAGATTAAAAGTGTAATCTGTCATGACCAAGAAATATTTATTTTAGTAATTCATGAGTGGGTGAAAATCAAGGTAAATAATATATTACATCAGTAAGTTGAATTTTTTTTTATAAGGTCATCCCAAAAGATTTATAAAATTTACCTGATAAAACCCCAAACTATCCTTAATTCAAAATTTCTTTTTAAAAAATCAGAATAGATTAATATTCTTTTTAAATGATAAGCAATATTTACTTCAAACCAGTAGTTAATAAAATACTAGTAGCAAAATTTAGTCATTTTACTAAAATTAGAAATAAAGTAGTGATAAGTACTGTTGACATTTTTTTATATGAAAGATCTAAAAAATGCTATTAGATGCTAAGAAAAGAAAAAGAAAAATACTGGAAGGAAGAGACAAAATTATTATTATTTTGAGGTGATATGATTATATATCTGAAAAAGAACTTCTAAATTAATTTTGTGAAGTGGGGTCAATTCAAAATAAATACATCAAACCGTATAGTCTTTTTGCAGAACTGAAATAACCATTTAAAATACAATGGAAAAAAGAGACTACATGAATAATATCAGTAATGTAATACCATTACACCAATGGACAGATCATCCAGACATGAAATTAATAAGAACACAGAAGCTTTAAATTACACAATAGACCAGATAGATGTAATTCATATTAATAGGATATTGCATCCGAAAACAACAGAATACACTTTCTTCTCAAGTGCTCATGAAACATTCTCCAGGACAGATCATATCTTGGGTCACAAATCAAGCCTCAGTAAACTTAAGAAAATTGAAGTCAATCAAGTATCTTTTCTGACCACAATGCTATGAAACTAGATATCAATTTCAGGGAAAAAAATCTGTAAAAAATACAAACACATGGAGGCTAAACAATACACTACTAAATAACCAAGAGATCACTGAAGAAATCAAACAGGAAATCAAAAATATCTAGAAACAAATGACAATGAAAACACGATGACCTAAAACCTATGGGATGCAGGAAAAGCAGTTCTAAGAGGGAAGTTTATAGCAATACAATCCTACGTCAAGAAACATCTCAAATAAACAATGTAACTTTACACCTAAAGCAATTAGAGAAAGAAGAACAAAAAACCCCCAAAGTTAGCAGAAGGAAAGAAATCATAAAGGTCAGATAAGAAATAAATGAAAAAGAAATGAAGGAAACAATAGCAAAGATCAATAAAGCTAAAAGGTGGTTCTCTGAGAAGATAAACAAAATTGATAAACCATTAGCCAGACTCATCAAGAAAAAAAGAGAGAAGACTCAAATCAACAGAATTAGAAATGAAAAAGGAGAAGTAACAACTGACACTGCAGAAATACAAAGGATCATGAGAGATTACAACAGCAACTATATGCCAATAAAATGGACAACCTGGGGGCTTCCCTGGTGGTGCAGTGGTTGAGAGTCCACCTATGAGTCCATATATGACAAGAAAAAAAGAAAAAAGACAACCTGGAAGAAATGGACAAATTCTTAGAAAAGCACAAACTTCTGAGACTGAACCAGGAAGAAATAGAAAATATAAACAGACCAATCACCAGCACTGAATTTGAAATTGTGTTTAAAAATCTGCCAACAAAAAAAGCCCAGGACCAGATGGCTTTAAACACAAATTTTATCAAACATTTAGAGCACAGCTAACACCTACACTTCTCAAGCTCTTACAAAATATAGCAGAAAGAGGAACACTCCCAAACTCATTCTACGAGGCCACCATCACCCTGATACCAAAACCAGACAAAGATGTCACAAAAAGAGAAAACTACAGGCCGATATCACTGATGAACATAGATGCAAAAGTCCTCAACAAAATACTAACAAACAGAATCCAACAGCACATTAAAAGGATCATACACCATGAACAAGTGGGGGTTATTCCAGGAATGCAAGGAAATCAATCAATGTGATAAACCATAATAACAAATTAAGCGATAAAAACCATATGATAAACTCAATAGACACAGAAAAAGCTTTTGAAAATTCAACACCCATTTATGATAAAAATTCTCCAGAAAGTACCTGGACTCCCCAGTAACTCTCCAGTAAGAGGGAACTTACCTCAACATAATAAAGGCCATATATGACAAACACACAGCCAACATCATTTTCAATGGTGAAGAACTGAAACCATTTCCACTGAGATCAGGAACAAGACAAGCTTGCTCACTCTCACCACTATTATCCAACATAGTTTTGGAAGTTTTAGCCACAGCAATCAGAGTAGAAAAAGAAATAAAAGGAATCCAAATAAGAAAAGAAGATGCAAAGCTGTCACTGATTGCAAATGACATGATACTATACAGAGAATCCTAAAGATGTTACCAGAAAACTACTAGAGCTCATCAATGAATTTGGTAAAGTAGCAGGACACAAAATTAATGCACAGAAATCTCTTGCATTCCTATACACTAATGATGAAAAATCTGAAAGAGAAATTAAGGAAACACTCCCATTTACCATTGCAACAAAAAGAATAAAATACCTAGGAATAAACCTACCTAAGGAGACAAAAGACCTGTATGCAGAAAATTATAAGACACTGATGAAAGAAATTAAAGGTGATACAAACAGATGGAGAGATGTACCATGTTCTTGGATTGGAAGAATCAATATTGTGAAAATGACTATACTACCCAAAGCAATCTACTAGTTCTGTGAAAAATGGCATTAGTAGTTTGATAGGGACAGATGCAATGCAATCCCTATCAAACTACCAATGAATTTTGCACAGAACTAGAAGGAAAAATTTCACAGTTTTTATGGAAACACAAAAGACCCTGAATAGCCAAAGTGATCTTGAGAAAGAAAAACACAGCTGGAGGAATCAGGCTCCAGGTCTTCAGACTGTACTACAAAGCTACAGTAATCAAGACAATATGGTACTGGCACAAAAACAGAAATATAGATCAATGGAACATGATAGAAAGCCTAGAGATAAACCCACACACATATGGTCACCTTACTTTGAAAAAGGAGGCAAGAATATACAATGGAGAAAAGACAGCATCTTCAATAAGTGCTGCTGGGGAAACTGGACAGCTACATGTAAAAGAATGAAATTAGAACACTCCCTAACACCATACACAGAAATAAACTCAAAATGGATTAAAGACCTAAGTGTAAGTCCAGACACTATAAAACTCTTAGAGGAAAACATAGGAAGAACACTCTTTGACATAAATCACAGCAAGATCTTTTTTGACCCACCTCCTAGAGTAATGGAAATAAAAACAAAAATAACAAATGGGACCTAATGAAACTTAAAAGCTTTTGCACAGAAAGGAAACCAGAAACAAGACAAAAAGACAACCCTCAGGACTGGAGAAAATATTTGCAAACGAAGTAACTAACAAGGGTTAATCTCTGAATTATACAAGCAGCTCATGCAGCTCAATATCAAAAAAACAAAAAGTCTAATCCAAAAATGGGCAGAAGACCTAAATAGAAATTTCTCCAAAGAAGATATACAGATTGCCAACAACATATGAAAGGATCCTCAAAATCACTAATCATTAGAGAAAGGCAAATCAAAACTACAATGAGGTATCACCTCACACTGTTCAGAATGGCCATCAACAAAAAAATCTACAAATGGGCTTCCCTGGTAGCGTAATGGTTGAGAGCCCACCTGCCAATGCAGGGGACACGGGTTCATGCCCTGGTCCGGGAGGATCCCACATGCCACGGAGTGGCTTGGCCCGTGAGCCGTGGCCTCTGAGCCTGTGTATCCGGAGACTGTGCTCCGCAATGGGAAAGGTCACAACAGTGAGACGCTCGAGTACCGCAAAAAAAAATCTACAAACAATAAATGCTTGAGATGGTGTGGAGAACTGGGAACCTTCTTGCACCGTTGGTGGGAATGTAAATTGATACAGCCACTATGGAGAACAGTATGGAGGTTCCTTACAAAACTAAAAATAGAACTACCATATGACCCAGCAATCCCACTATTGGGCATATACCCTCAGAAGACCATAATTCAAAAAGAGTCATCTACCACAAAGTTCATTGCTGCACTATTTACAATAGCCAGGATATGGAAGCAACCTAAGTGTCCACTGACAGATGAATGGATAAAGAAGATGTGGCACATATACACAATGGGATACTACTCAGCCATAAAAATAAAAGAAATTGAGTTTTTTTTAATGTGGTGGATCGACCTAGAGTGTGTCATACAGAGTGATGTAAGTCAGAAAGAGAAAAACCCATACCGTATGCTAACATATATATATATGGAATCTAAAAAAAAATAGTTCTGAAGAACCTAGGGGCAGGACAGGAATAAAGACACAGACATAGAGAATGGACTTGAGGACACAGGTAGGGGGAAGTTTAACCTGGGACGAAGTAAGTAGCATTGACATATATACATTACCAAACGTAAAATAGATAGCTAGTGGGAAGCAGCCGCATAGCACAGGGAGATCAGCTCGGTGCTTTGTGACCACGTAGAGGGGTGGGATAGGGAGGGTGGGATAGGGAAGGGGGAAGGGAGATGCAAGAGGGAGGGGATATGGGGATATATATATATATAGATATATATATAGAGATATATATATATTTACGTATAGCTGATTCACTTTGTTATACAGCAGAAACTAACACAACATTGTAAAGCAATCATACTCCAACAAAGATGTTTAAAAATAAAAATCTTTATGGCAGCGGTGATTGGGTGGTGAAACTATCTCTACTGTGCATTGTTTTTTCTAATATTCTCTACTGCCAACTTTTTCTTTAATGAATATCAAAACTTTTATTTTTGAGCAAAAAACAAAACCAAAAAATGCAAACAAAGACAACATATTTGCATCACTGACTAGGACAATGTCAGCTGTTTCCCAAGGCCCAGAGGGAGAGGGGTAGACCCTTGTGCAGCATGGATTGCAGGCCCCCACTTCTCCCAGTACAGCTACTTCTCTGAGAAGCAGGTACCACTTTGATTATCTGAGGCAGGAGTGCTTTAGGAATGAAAGAATTAGGAACAGCTGGGGCAGATTCAGACCCATGACAAGCCTGCCCCTTCAAAGGCAGCTCAGAGGCAAGCAAGGTGAGCGAGGGTTCAGAGCAGAGTCAGAGCTTACAAATGGCTGGATTAAGCTAAAAATGTGCAAAAGGCATCTCTAGGGCACTACTAGGGCTTGGAGTGAGCAAAGAGCAGAATGTGGCATTTGACACCTGTGGACTAACCAGCAGCTGAGTACAAGCTGCAGGAGAAGAGTTCAAAGCTACAAAAGTGACTGTATTAGCCCATGAAAAAGCCTTTGCCATGGTTAGAAGAAAATCTTATTTAAAACTGGCAGCAAGGGATAGCATTTACAGCTAAGCCTTTCTTGGTTTTTATAATTTGTTTGTAATTTGTGTGCTGTAATTTACAAGTGTTGTTTTCTAACAATTATGATTTAATTTTACATAATGCAAGTTGTTTCCTTCTTTTAAAGGGAATATAAGAGAAACTAGAAGAATTGGCCCCTGGCTTGCATTTGCTTGGCCAGATGGATTAATTATCATGAGTCTTGGTTTTCTTTTATGGGGATCAGGTCATTCATTTAGGCAATATTTGTTGCTCCTCTCTAATCCAGACACTGTATTTGGCACTGAAGGTCCATGGTAAATAAAATAGATGAGCTCCTTGCGTTTCAGAGGACCATTGGGAAAAGCAGAGAATTACCAGCCAGTGGGATGAGTATCATGGGGGGTGAAGGAGGCTTCCCATGGGTGACATCTCATCCAAGACCAGAAAGTGCATGGCATATGTGAAGAGCTGAAAGGGGTGTTTTCTGTTTGGCCTGAGCATAGAGGAACATGTCATGCTGTGCCTTGTCATCCATTCTGGACTTTATCCTGCAAGGTTTGGGAAAACATTGCAAGCTTTTAAGCAAGAGAGTCATACAAACAAATTTATGTTTCAAAGTTCTCTCAAGGGCATATGAGGGAGGAGACCAGCTAGTGCACTCCAGCAGAAAGTCAGGGGAGAAATGCCAGCAGATGGGCCCAGAGCTTTGTCCGTGAGGATCAAAAGAGAGACAGGATGCAGATTGTAAGAGGAAGAGGGAATGAAGGATGTCTCCCAGGTTTTCGACTTTGATAACTGGGAGAAAGTTGGTGCCATGATCTGGGGAGAAAGGAAGAGCAGATTTGGGAGAGAGAAAATGGTGATTTCTGTTCTGAACATACTGATTTTGAGAGAGCTGTGATGCATTTAATTTGGGAAGTCCCAGTTAAATTGTGGAGCTGATAACAAGTCTGAAGCTCAGGATGGAGATCTAGTCTGAAGACAGACTTGGTAAACATGAGCAGATAGACACATGTGAATGAAACCACCCAGAGTACTTAGATGGAGAAGAGGATCCATGGCAGAATCCTGACAGATACCAACATTTAAGGGACAACAACAAGAAGAGGAACTCAATCACTGAAGCAAAGTGGCCAAAAAGATAACAAGAAAATTTTGTGGCTGCAGTCAAGGAACTCAGGGAGGAAGTGGTAAAAGGAAATAATGAAAAATGAAATAATGCAAAAGCTGAGAAGTATTCACTGAAAACAGCCACCAGGGGCTATTGGTAAACCTGGTGAAAGCAATTTCTGTGAAATGATGAGGGTAGACCCCAGACTGCAGTGGATGAGGAGTGAATGTCACACAATGAAAAAGAAACAGCCATTGTAGGTGATTCATTCAATAAATTCAACTGTGAAGTGGAAAAGGTAGGGAAATAGCTCAGGAGATTGTGTTTGTTTCCTAGGGCTGCCATAATAAGCGGCTACAAACTAGGTGGCTTAAAACAGCAGACAGTTATTCTCAAACAGTTCTGGAGGCCAGAAGTCCGAAATCAAAGCAACACCAAGGCCAATGACCCTCTGAAGTTTCCAGGGAAGAATCCTTCCTTGCGTCTCAAGTTTCTGGGGGTTCCTAGCAATGATGCGTGTCTCTTGGCTTGTAGCTAAAGCACTCCTATCTCCATCTTCATATGGCCTTCTTCCTTTTGTGTCTGTGTCTCTATGTCTGAATCTTCTTTCCTTTCTCTTCTAAAAGCACCAGTCATTGGAGTTAAGACCCATCTTAATCCAATTTCTCAGTCAGCTCAGACTACATGACAAAATACCATAAATTGTGTGGCTTAAAAACAACAGAAATGTATTTCTCACAGTTCTGGAGCCTAGACATCTGAGATCAGGATGCCAACATGCTTAGGTCCTGGTAAGAGCCCTCTTCCAGGTTTCAGAAGGCCAACTTCTTGAAAGAGGGCAAAGAAGGTGGAAAAAGGGCAAGCTAGCTCTTTGGATTCTTCTTATAAAGGCACTAATCCTGTTCATGAGGACTCCACCCTCATGACGTAATTGCCTCTCAAAGGCCTCACCTCTGAATATCATCACGTTAGGGATTAGATTTTCAACACATGAATTTTGGGGGGCATACAAACATACAGTCCAAAACATCCAGTATGAGTTTATCTTAACCTAACTAATTACAGCTGCAAAGACCCTTTTTCCAAATAAAGTCACATTCTGAGATTCCAGTAGACATGAATTTCGGAAGGACACTATTCAACCCAGTACAGAAATACACAAGGGAAGTGATTTTTATTTGTTTGCTAATTTGAAAACCCATGTACCCAAAAGATGACAACTATTTCATAAGAGGTTCTTGCAAAACTTTATGAATTTTACACCAGATCTGAAACTCGTGAAGAAAATCATCCCTGAGGGGTAAAAATGGTAAGGCCATAATAACTTAGCATAATTTCTTGTGGATCTCAACAACTGTTTTAAATATTTTGAAATTACAGTAATGTAGACAAGACACCTGGGATAGAATAGAATAAGATTTTGTATTTTATTCATTTCCAGATTTTCTGTAGGATAGTGTGATTTTAGAGTAATCCATTTCCATGAGGAATATTTTGGCCACATGTTTACAAATCACCAAAAAAGAACAATATGGTTTACATACTGTTTAAATAAATTGACCGTTTGAGGAGTATATCATGTAGTTACAGTTTGTTATCATTTTATTAGGTCTAAAATAATTAACTTTTATACCTCATTTCCTCATGTCATGACTAAAACAAAATAAACAGGTCAAAAACAGATCCCTTACCTTGAAAAAGAAAACAGACAAAATTTCAAGGCCAGCGACACAAAAGCTATCTGAAATAGAGCTCATTCTCTCTTTATTGAGTTTCTGTTAGAAGAATTAGAATTCTGAATATTAAATTCACATTGGTGACAGCTATTCAAATAATCAGGAAGTGCAAAAAGGATAATTCTTATATATCATTTTCACTCCTGCCTCCATCCTTTATAGCTGTAACTAAAATGCAGCAGTCTAAAAATACATACATGTTATTCGGGTGCCAATAGAATAACCGTAATTTTTATTTACTCTTAGTTTCTTCCTGAAGGCAAAAATGCAAAAAACAAAAAACCTGGAAGGAAACTCCTGCAGACTCTGACCCTTAGTCTTTGACTTTTCCAGTGATACGATCCACAGACTGGAGCAGAGACACTCTATATGTTTCATTTCAGGTTGGATGAAGAAATAATTGTGAAGTGCTTTGTAAACGATCACCTGCTCTTTTCCCCTTGTGGCAAAAACTCAGCATTCCACTGACTGTACACACTAGCACATGACTTCTCAAAGCCTGCTCTGAAGGCTCTGCATGGGCGTCTCTCAGAGCCACATGTGGGGCTCACCAATACCTTTCTGTGATGGTCAGTGGAGCTTGGAACTGAATACTGCCCACTTTGCCCAAGCTTGTCATCACACACTCTAATCACTGCCCTTCTCCATTATTCACTGATCTTCTGAACCACAGCAAAGGAACAATAATAGTTATAAATAACATTCAATTCCCCAAAGACCCCAGAAAAGTGTATTTCTATCTCCAAGGAAATTCTAGGCTGAATGCTATCTAGGTTTAATGTCTTCTTTCTTCACAGGGTAGAGTTATTTTGGTTCATTCCTTAACAAGCTCATGTTTTATAAATTTATATGTATATAGAGACTTATGGTATACTAAAATTAACTCATTTTTCTTTTGCATGAGTCAGAAACCAACATAGAAATAGCCTCTCCATTGGTTCAACAAGTAACATACCAATTATGTGCCAGGCAATATGATTGGCATTTAGGTGTACAATGATCAGCAGAAAAGCAGTGGTCTCTGCCCCCATGGCAGTCTGGTGAGGAAGACATATAATAAGCAAATAAGTCCATAAATAGAGTGTTGCAAACTCCGGAAAATTCTACAAAGGTAAAGAACAGGGATTTGTGAGAGCATAGAAGAATATAGACAACATGAAGTTTCCGTGAAACAATGACCATAGAAATGAAATCGCATGGAAGAGTAGAAATCTTCAGTAAAGCGCAGAGGGGAAAGTATTTCAGGTATAGAGACAGGTACACACAAAGGTGAGAAAAGAACATGATGCATTCAAAGAAATGAACAAAGTCAATATATACATCACAGGAAGTTTAGGAAGGTAGTGAGAGAATGTTGGGAGGAAAGGATTTGGGTTTTATCCTAATAACAACGTGAAGTCATTCAAGGGTTTTGAGCAGGATATTGATATGATAAAGTTTATATTTTTAAGAGATTACTTGGGTGGCAATGAAAATGGCAAATTATAGAAAGTGAGGAATGAATGTCTGGGAGATCATTTAGGAGGCAACAGCATCAGTCCGAGCAAGCAATAATGATAACTTTGACCAGAGTGATGACAGTAAGAAGGAGAGTTGACAGGATTAGATTTGTTCGAGAATGATGTCTAGACTCCTCGCTTCTGAACTTCCGTGAACGATGGCACCACTCACTATGGTAAGGGTGACTGAAGGAGGTTGCAGATACCTTCATAAGTTGGGTTTGGGGCATGTTGTCTTTGGATTCCTTGTAAGGCTTCCTGGTGAAGATATCAAGGAGGCCAAATACACAGGTCTGAGATTCTGGAGAGACTCATTCAAACTGGAAATATGAATTCGAGGGTCATTGATACATAGATGATAACCGTGGCAAAGAGATCAAATACAGGATCAGAAGAGAAAGAATTCTGAAAAGAAGCTTTAAGGAACTCCAATATTTAAAGACTGGGTAGAGTAAAATGAGCCAGCAAAAGAAGTCTGAAAAGGGCAAGAGGGAATAAAACCTCAGGAGAATGGCTTTATTTCAGAAGACAAGGAAAAAGATTGTTTTAAGAACAGAATGATTCGCTGTTGTGAAATCAGCTGAGGAATCAAGTATAATGCAGGCTGAACAGTATCCTTTAAATGCCAGGCCCTAAGGATGATTGGTGGACTTAGCAGGAGCTATTTCAAGAATGATGGGGGTAGAAGCCGGATTGAAAGGGGTAAGGAGTGTGTAGGAAGTGTGTTGTTCAACAAAAATTTGCTATTTTATGAGCCTCTCATATGTATGCTCATTATCTAACAGGATGTGGCAATTATGTATGAATAATATTCAGTTGCCTGGTTATGCTGTAGGTTTGTTGTTGATGAAAGAAAGAGAGAAAGAAAGAGGAAGGAAGGAAGGGAGGGAGGGAGGGGAGGGAGGGAAGGAGGGAGAGAAGAAGGGAGGGAGGGAAAGACATTAAATTAACTCAATGGCAAAAAGTGACAACTGCAAATGGAAATGCTGGCAAGTGATCTAAGGGTACTAGCATTACCTTCCATTTAAGACTCAGGGGTAAGATTTCACCCAAAACAGTGGTAACATGAAATACTTCACTGCATTGGAAGAGCAGACATTTACCTGACACAAATTCTGTCGTGTGAAACACTCTGCAGCTTGTTAAGTAGTATGTTCTAAGGTGTCTCTCCTCAGCATGGCCAATTAAAGAAAGGAAGAAAAGGCCTTTTACAATTAAGAGATATGCTTGCCTCCAGAATTATTTTGCTTTTATCACATTAACTTAACAAACATTACATTAAACTTATAGTCACCTAGTAAAATGTCTTTTGGGGTAGAATTCTAATTATTTTTATTCACTGTGCACAAGTATGGCACGTGATTTAAAAGAAAATATTCACATTTTAAAAAACCTATATTTTGTCCATCATAATTTCTCCTTCAATTCATGGTCTAAATTGCATTAGTCCTTCAAGCCCCACCTCACATCCTCCGGCTCAATCCCCTCCACTGATTTAATCCTGCCTTCAACCACTAGGTCTTCTGCTACTCTTGAGGTTCCTCCAATATCATTTTCCTCTGGGACACTCTCCAACTCTCAGTTTCCCCTTTTTCCCATCTCCCACTGCCTAGCACCAGTTGGAGGAATGATTCACACTTTCCCAACACCCCAAAGCCCTAGAGTAGAGAATGAACTTTTTAGTCATAAGTTTTATGGGACAAAAGAGTGGAACACTGCTTCCAGGAAGCTCGATAATAAGGATCTGTCCTGAGTGTCCCCTATATACCCTTATATCTCTAGGTAAACCAATCAGTCTACACATAATAGGTAACATTCATTCATTTCCTCCCAACTTCTATTAGCAGTTCTCTCTTTTATACTTTAATATTCTTATAAAGACCCATTTGAGCAGATACCCATCAAACTAAAACATAAAAGTAAATGCCAACAGAGGAACTGAGTTCTAATAATCTAGATCCTTACAAATTTTAGACTTTTTGAACCTCTCACAGTGAAGGGAAAGAACTTTCAGAAGACAGTTTCTCTTTCACCAGGAGGGCTAAGAAATAGTAGTGCTGGGAGATTATATGGAGGAGAAGGGAAACAAAGCAGAAAGAGTGAGAAGAGACTGCATTGTCTGGTCCAGTTCTCCTGGCTCCTCCCTCAACTGGTCTTCACTGAAACAGAAGAATCAAAAAAGGCTGAGAAAACTAGTTTGTTTCTAAAAGTAACAATAGTAACCTTCTAAATTTTATTTGAGCATTTACTGTTTCCTCAATCCCAAACTATGGTATATTAGATGTGTTGCATTTGCTCACATATTTTTTTTCAACATCAATTCACGTATTGACCACTTTTTGGAGCCAACAATTGTAAGGGAAGAATAAAATCTGTGACTCACCACCAAGATTTTCATTAGTCTTCTTTCAGCCACCAGGATCCAGTTCCTATAAATAATCTCTTCCCTGATCCTGAGGACTCCCTGCTGTTTATTATAAATATGCAGTACTTTATATTTTTGTCGTCATTATTCTCAACTCTTCCATGCTCCAACCCTCTTGTTTTTCAGCACCGGATCTTTACCCTAAATGAACTCATCTTGCTGATATCCATATTTTTGTGCCTTCATTTCCCCCTATTATTTAGGGCAAAATCTTGCCATATTCTGTGATTTATCCTTTTCTCTCAATTTCCCAAATCCAATCAGTTATTAAGTCATATAATAATAGCAACCATCCTGTGAATTCCTATTGCCTACTAAGATGTGCTTATAAAAAATGGGGTCACACTGCATGCCGCTTTGCAAAGAAGTGAAGCTTTTTTGTTCTCTAATACTGCTCTGACTTTTCCTCATAAGCCCTATTTGAAAAGTAGCAGAAAAAAATCCCCTAAATATTAGTCCAGTCCAGCCAATAGGACAATTTAACTGGGTCCTTTAGATACATGCAGCCTCTTCCTCTTGGGATAAAAATATTTGATCTCTCATATATCTAACTTTTTCCCTCTGCTCTTCTCCCAGATGGCATCTTGGCAACATCTCCTCCTGGTGAGGTGTCTAAATGAGATCCTTGGACAGAACAGTGTACCCTCTGTTCTGCTCACTGGGTTGTCTTTTGAACTGGTGCCAATGAGTCAACACTGGTCTCATCTCTGGGAATTCTGGCTGCATCTGCTTTTGAAGTCTGTGATTTATAACTCAGGCCCAGTCATCTGCCTTGATGCTTTGCTCCCACTGGTGCTAGAGACCTTCTAATGGTTACAATTTCTCCCATTGGCTGCTGGTTTAAGCTCGTCACTTGGAGCCTCTGTGGTGGGTCACCACACCCCTACAGAGACTGTACCAATGGGAGGACCACAATGGCTCTCTGCTCAACTGTTTTCTGTGGCTCCACCATGGTCATCTGGGACATTCTGTTTCCAGTTCACAGCACACAGAAATCAAAAACAGCTCAGAAAAAGTCAACTCTGGCTTTCCTTCTACCTCAACAAGCTACAAAGATGGAGTTACTTTGGTTGAGCACCACCTACACTCTTAGACTCCACAGAATCAATCATTCCTCCAGGGGAAAGAGATCCACCCAGGGATCCCTACCCCTGGCCCTCCTGCCTCCCTCCATCTTCCTCTTCCCATAACCTCTGGAACTGCAGAGGTCAAGTCCACTGCCCACTTTTCTTCCTGAGTGGATAGAGCCTCCCTTATATAAAACACCAATTCAGCCATGCTTGCCTCTTGATTTGTTAAGGTGGAAAATAAAGAAATTTTTACCTCCCTCCACCAAAGCCTGTTCTATAAATGCAGTCTTAATACAAAATTTTATTTTGGATACCAGATGCTGGAGTAATACTTGTTTTTGCTTTCCATCCCTGCTGTAAGTACAACTCCCTACACACACACACACACACACATACACACACACACACACGCACGCACACAGGAAATGCGTGGTATGAGTTGGCTAGAGAGGCCATCATGTGCTAAAAAATGCAAAAAGGACAGGCACATTTGTATTTGTTTCTCAAAATATTGCACACATTGTACTCATTATCCCTAATCCTCACAGCTTTAAGAGCTTGTTTTAACAAATAGAGATAAAGTTATTTACTTATGTTCACATAGCAAGTGACACAGTCAGGATTCAAAGCCAGGTCTGACCAACTTAAAAACTCAAAAATCTTTCTACTATACCAGGAAGCCTCTCCAGAGACTCTCCCATTCATCCCTTCCTTTCCATTTCTTCTGTTGCTCTGCTAATCAGGGCCATCTTGCTTCAATTGTAGTTGCTGCCACTTGGTATTTTTCCTCTAGTCTCTAACCCTAACCCTAACCCTATCACCATGGTTGTCATCTCTCTTAAATGTCTGCCTGGTTAATTTCCCTGCAGCTCAGTCCCAGATATGGTAGTCATTTGCTCAAAAAACTTTTACTGCCTCCCTGCCTGCAAATGAATTCAAAACTCTTAGCAATGCATGAGGGATGGTTTGCAAAAATGGTCATAACTCTTCCCACCCCTGTGTGCACACCCCTTTGTCATATGACTTTGCCACTTCTCCCATCAAGAGATAGAATCTAATTTTCCACTTTTGGAATCTGGACTTGGCCATATGACTTACTTTGGCCAATGGAACATTAGAAAATGTGACATATCTGAGACTTACAAAGTGCTTGCACATTGGGGCTTGCTTTCTCTTGCTATCTTTGGACTCCTGAGTCAACCCACATGAAGAAGCCCATGCTTGCATGCTGGAGAATGAGGCCTACTAGAGAATGGAGCAGAGCCATAGATCTCTAGAACAGAGATCAGCAAACTCCAGCCACAGACCAAATCCAGCCTGCCATCTGTTTTGGTACAGCCTGAGCTAAGAAGGTTTTCATAGAAAAATATTAACAGTTGATTTGTGCATTAATTTTGTACCCTGCAACTTTACCAAATTCACTGATTAGCTCTAGTAGTTTTCTGGTGGCATCTTTAGGATTTTCTGCATATAGTATCATGTAATCTGTGAACAGTGACAATTTTACTTCTTCTTTTCCAATTCATATTCTTTTTATTTCTTTTTCTTCTCTGATTGCCATGGCTAAGACTTCCAAAACTGTGTTAAATAATAGTGGTGAGAGTGGGCAGCCTTGCCTTATTCCTGATCTTGGTGGAAATGCTTTCAGTTTTTCACCATTGAGAATGATGTTTGCTGTGGGTTTGTCTTGTATGGCCTTTATTATGGCCATACTTTGTATGGCCCACCTTCTGGAGAGTTTTTTTATCATAAATCGCTATTGAATTTTGTCAAAAGCTTTTTCCACATTTATTGAGATTATCATATGGTTTTTATTCTTCAATTTGTTAATATGGTGTATCACATTGATTTACGTATATTGAAGAAACTTCGCATCACTGGGATAAATCTCACTTGATCATAGTGTATGATCCTTTTAATGTTCTGTTGGATTCCGTTTGCTAATATTTTGTTCAGGATTTTTGCATCTATGTTCATCAGTGATATTGGCCTGTGGTTTTCTTTATTTATGATATCTTTGTCTGACTTGGTATCAGGGTGATGGTGGCCTCGTAGAATGAGTTTGAGAGTGTTCCTCCCTCTGCAATTTTTTGGAAGAGTTTGAGAAGGATAGGTCTTAGCTCTTCTCTAAATGTTTGATAGAATTCTCCTATGAAGCCACCTGGTTCTGGACTTTTGTGTGTTGGAAGATTTTTAATTACAGTTTCAATTTCATTACTTGTGATTGGTCTGTTTATATTTTCTATTTCTTCCTGTTTTAGTTTTGGAAGGTTGTACCTTTCTAAGAATTTGTCCATTTCTTCATGGTTATCCATTTTATTGGCATATAATTGCTTGTAGTAGTTTCTTATGATCCTTTGTATTTCTGCGGTGTCAACTATAATTTCTACTTTTTCATTCCTATACTCTAACAAAGAAAGATCAGAAAGAGAAATTAAGGGAACAATCCCATTTACCATTGCAATAAAATGAATAAAATACTTAGGAATAAACCTACCTAAGGAGGCAAAAGAACTGTACTACAAAAACTATAAAACACTGATAAAAGAAATCAAAGATGACACAAACAGATGGAGAGATATACCACATCCTTGGACCAGAAGAATCAATATTGTGAAAATGAATATACTACTCAAAGAAATCTACAGATTCAATGCAATCCCGATCAAATTAGCAATGGCATTTTTCACAGAATTAGAACAAAATATTTTAAAATTTGTATGAAAACATGAAAGACCCTGAATAGCCAAAGCAATCTTGAGAAAGGAAAATAGAGCTGGAAGAATCAGGCTCCCTGACTTCAGACTATACTACAAAGCTACAGTAATCAAGACAATATGGTACTGGCACAAAAACAGAAATATAGATCAATGGTACAGGATAGAAAGCCCAGAGATAAACACACGCACCTATGGTCACCTAATCTATGACAAAGGAGGCAAGAATATACAATGGAGAAAAGACAGCCTCTTCATTAAGTGATGCTGGGAAAACTGGACAGCTACATGTAAAAGAATAAAATTAGAACACTCCCTAACATGATACACAGAAATAAACTCAAAATGGACTAAAGACCTAAATGTAAGACCAGACACTATAAAACTCTTAGAGGAAAAAATAGGAAAAACACTCTTTGACATAAATCGCAGCAAGATCTTTTTTGACCCATCCCCAGAGTAATGAAAATAAAGACAAAAATAAACAAATGGGACCTAATTAACTTTAAAAGCTTTTGCATAGCAAAGGAAACCATAAACAAGATGAAAAGACAACCCTGGGAATGGGAGAAAATATTTGCAGATGAAGCAACTGACAAAGGATTAATATCCAAAATATACAAACAGCTCATGCAGCTCAATATTAAAAAAAAAACAACCCAATCAAAAAATGGGGAGAAGACCCAAATAGACATTTCTCCAAAGAAGATAGACAGATGGCCAAGAGGCACATGAAAAGATGTTTAACATCACTAATTATTAGAGAAATGCAAATCAGAACTACAGTGAGGTATCCTCTCACACTGCTCAGAATGACCATCCTCAGAAAATCTACAAACAACAAATGCTGGAGAGGATGTGGAGAAAAGGGAACCCTCCTGCACTGTTGGTGGGAATGTAAACTGATACAGCCAGTATGGAGAACAGTATGGAGATTCCTTAAAAAACTAAAAATAGAACTACCATATGACCCAGCAATCCCATTACTGGGCATAACCCCCAAGAAAACCATAATTCAAAAAGACACATGTACCCCAATGTTCACTGCAGCACTATTTACAATAGCCAGGACATGGAAGCAACCTAAATGTCCATCAAGAGATGAATGGATAAAGAAGATATGGTACTTATATATAATGGAATATTACTCAGCAATAAAAAGAAACAAAACTGGGTCATTTGTAGAGATGTGGATGGACCCAGAGTCTGTCATAGAGAGTGAAGTAAGTCAGAAAGAAAACAACAAATATCATATATTAATGCATATATGTGGAATCTAGAAAAATGGTTCACAGATGAACCTATTTCCAGGGCAGGAAGAGAGACAGAGATGTAGAGAAAATACATGTGGACACAGGGGAAAAGGGGGTGGTGGGACAAATTGGGAGATTAGGATTGATATACTGACACTACCATGTGTATCATTGATAGCTACTGGGAATGTGCTGTATAGCACAGGGAACTCAGCTCAGTCTGTGAGGACCTAGATGGGTGGGATGGAGGGTTAGGGTGGGAAGGAGGTCCAAAAGGGAGGGGATATATGTATACATATAGCTGATTCACTTCATTGTACAGTAGAAACTAACACAACATTGTAAAGCAACTATACTCCAATTAAAAGAAAAAGATTGATTTGATGACAGGGAATCCTACCTTTGAACCTAATTAAGTATGGTATTACCCCTTCCCCCCAAAAAAAGTTCCATTATCCTCATTAGAAGACCTATATCACAAAAAAATCCTCAATTTTTATTTTATTTTTAATTTTGTCCATAAAAAATCTATGGAGATAGTTTTCTCTCTGTATGTATGTACATACAGAGAAAGGTATGTATGTACCTACATAATACCCTCAATGTTTTCTTTTGGCCTGAAAAGTCCAACATATTTACTACCTGATCCTTTATAGAAGAATTTTGCTGAACCTGTTCTCGAGCAACCAGCCTGCAAACCACCAAACCTTGAAGAATGCCATTTTAGAAAACCTGCCCAGCCACACTGCTGATGTATTGCAGAAGTCAGCTGACTGTGCCCAAACCAGGTAACCCACAGAGTCATGAGAAGTAACAGATGTTTGCTGCTTTGAGATACCAAGTTTAGGGGTGGTTTGTTATGCAGCAAAACCTAATTTATTCATAGTGCATGCAAGCTGTTCTATGATCTGGCTTAGGTCCCTGTATCCATATCACCTCACCACTAAACTATGTTCAGAAACCTCAGTTCCATTCTATTTCACAAACCCACCCCGTCTGTCTGCTTAGCCTCCAGCCTTCCTTCAGCCTAGAACATGCTCTTCCCCCAAGCACTTCTTTTGGAATCTTGCTCATTAGTGATGACCTCCTCTGTGAAGCCTTCATGAGTCTCCTGGTCACACATAAATTCATGCTGTGCTGATACCTAGAGCGACTTTTCCTAGATGATAGGTTCCATGTGTTTTTCATCTTTATGTCCCATATACTTGACCACAATATTTGTTAAATCATATGTCTCGATTCTACTTTCACAGCTTTGTCTCCGTGAGCCCCACACATACAGCCTTATATCACTCTTGAAGATATCAATGATTTTTGTTTCACAGTTTAATATTTTAACCCTCAGAAAAATACACTCTAAAAAGTGACACCCTGACACACTTCAGGCAAAGGTATTCTTACCAATTTATTTGATTTGTCAATTTCTGGTTTGAGACTATCACAGGGAACAAATTTGAATTATGTACCGTATTTTGAATGAACTCAAAACACACTGCTTTGTGAATGGGATAAAGAGGCAGCAAATTTTACTCTTCTTCACTCTTCTGTGCTCATTGTGCTATTTCCATATGTCCCAAAACCCTCTCAATTTTAACTTTTATTTTGGCCTGAAGATGTTTTTCTGTGCTATTACTTTATTTTTAAATGTGGTTTGAGTGCAAGGTAACCATGAGTCACAAAGAGGTTGCCTGCCAAAAGTGGATCATCTGACTCTCCACTGCCTTCCAACAAATGACTCCTTCATACCCTACCACCAGCACCCCGACTATCACATCCTCTCTTCCTCCTTTGTGAAGTACAATAAACCTTCCTTACACTGAATTTTATGTTCCAAAGTAAAACATTAGAGTTCACTGGTATATTTTTCTATTCGTGCAAATGCTTTTGGACATCTCAGTTTAAGATGAGGTGCTTTACAATTTTTCCATTAAAATTAACAAAATTTTTTTTTATTTTGATGCTTTTTAACTTAGTGACAAAGTTTTGGAGGAAAAACATATTCTATCCTTTCCTTCCTTATTTTTTTTTTAAATAAATTTTATTTATTTATATTTTTGGCCGCATTGAGTCTTCGTTTCCGTGCACAGGCTTTCTCTAGTTGCGGTGAGCGGGGGCTACTCTTCTTCGTGGTGCACAGGCTTCTCATTGCTGTGGCTTCTCTTGTTGTGGAGCATGGGATCTAGGCGCGCGAGTTTTAGTAGTTACAGCATGTGGGCTCAGTAGTTGTGGCTCGAGGGAAGGCTCAGTAGTTGTGGCTCATGGGCTTAGTTGCTCTGTGGCATGTGGCATCTTCGCAGACCAGGGCTAGAACCCATGTCCCCTGCATTGGCAGGCAGATTCTTAACCACTGCGCCACAAGGGAAGCTCCCTTCTTTATTTTTAACAAATATTTAGGAGTGACTAATGTATACACAGTGACTGCAACCCTTCTCCATGGCTCTCTGTTACTTTAACGCAGTGGTTCTCAAGAGCTTAGGGAATAAATTTCCACCCCCACCCCCAAGGCATTTGGCAAAGTCTGGCAATAGTTTGGTTGTCACAATTCAGGAGTGTGGGGGTGGGAATACTATTGGCAATATTGGTAGAGCCCAGGGATGTTACTAAACATTCTGCAATGCACAGGGTAGCCCCTGACAACAAGGAATTATCTGCCCCCAAATGTCAACAGAGCTGAGGTTGAGAAAACTTACTCTAAGGTATCCCATATTTCCTGTCACAAGATCATTGTTCACAGTAGAATATTTCCCTCTTGTCATTCCTCTTGACCTCCATATCAACTGTTGAGAATTCTAAGCGCCCATTTTGTAAAGTTATGGAAAAGATCCCTTTATGATACCTCTTTCATTCCTGCTACTGAATGTGATGTCTCCTTTCTCTTGAACCCCACAGTATTTCATCTATGCCTTTCTCACGGATCATGTCAAGCTACTGATCGCTGATCACATTATTTTCTCCATGAACCTAGTGCTCTTTATTGGAAACTTGGGAAAGTCTCTTAATCTCATTGGGCCTCACCTTTGTCATTTGCATAATAAAGGGGGAAGACGTGATGCCTCTAATACTCTTTCCATCTCTGCTCTTTTGATCCCCTCCTTATCAATGGTGTGTGATCCCTGTCCCCACATACCAGTATTCAAATGAAGTCCTACCTCTGAAGGATTCTTGTTCCAACTTGTCACACCAGCATCCACTATCATCCATTAAAATTCTTTTCATAATCATAGATCTCTAGCTCAGTGTGGGGGGGAATTGAGAAAAAGCAGTGACTAAGAAATTATTGATAGACCCATAGAGATTACAGAGGTTTAAATATGAATATCTGAAGTGGTTACAAATATCAAGAGGAGAGGGCTACATCTCTATTTCATTCTACGTTTTTTTAGTCCTTTAATCCAAGTGGAATTTAAAACACTGTCCTACCACTTATCCCTATAATCTGTCTGCTAAGCACGGTTTTCTGAACCTTGGAAACAACCTACATATTATGTAAATAATCAGGTGTAATATCATAAAAAGTGAGATAATTATATACTATTTTAAAGACATAACTAAATTGCTTACATTTTTTAGTCAAAGTAGCAACATATTTCAGCTTTATGTTTAGTCAAAATAGAGATGTGGGAAATAGGGGTTTTTTTTATAACTTGTCAGTCTTTTTTTAATAAGTCATTCCATGATTAACCATATAGTCTCTTTCAATTAACTTCACCTCATACTGTTCTTCAGAAACTTTAATTACACCTTAGATGATCATTCAGAACACCTGCTCTTGTGGGTTTCAGTAATTTCAGCCCTGAATATTTTGACAGAAAGAGCTATAATCATTGAGAATTTTCTGGTTTTTAAAAAGTATTCTGTGCCCCCACCTTTCTAGCTAACTACAGCCTGTTTTATATGCCATGACTTTTTGCTTACTGAAGCTATTGTCCTTCACCTTTCATCTTGGGTTACTAATTTAGGGAAATCTGTATACTTAACCTGAAAACTGAGAGCATGAAGAAGTCTAGTGTCCCCACTGTCAGCTTATATGACATATACCAGATCACCACCATTTTGGAAAACAAAAAAGACATATCTGAGTGTTGGATTCCCAGAAAGCCCATTCTCCTATCTAATGACATCATTAGGCAAGATGTGTCAAGTTTTCAGTGAGATAAAGAATACCATCCACACAATGACATTTTTATTTCAACATAAATAATTTAAATGTAAATGTCTATATAAGGTTTGCACACACATCTTGTGTATTTACCTGGCCTAATGGCCAGTGGTAACAATTGGATGTCAGTTGCACATACAATTCCCTATTATGACTAAACTTCTCCTGTCAATCTCATTCATAACTGACATATGTTAAGTTTCAAATTTTTAACCCTCTCTGTTGGCAAGTTGAAGACAAATTAGAAATGTGGGATCTGGCAGTATTAATTTCCTTTGGTGGCTTTGAACAAGTTTGGTGGCATATATCTTAAGCCACCTCATTTCACCTGAGAAGCAATACTTACCATTTAGTGCTCTAAGCAAATAGGCCTAACTCCAAAGGGACAAGGCATTCATCAGTATTGATGATTTATTGCTCTTTTTGTAATTAATCAGATGTGAATACATTTAACATCACTCCTACTCATCCCACCACTACTCCAACTTTCCCAAATTTTTTTATGATAAAGTCCAATATATATCTAACCACTACAAACTCCAGTTCATAAACTAAGATATTTCCTTATGCTAGTCTTAAAACTGAAATTATGCGATTAGTATAATTAAAAGAAAAGTTTTGAATTTTATATCCAAGTGCAATATGAAAACAATCAACACTAAAAGAGATATCAGATGGGAAATTATGCATGTACTGTAGTCCATGAATCCAAAATTTGGAATTTCTATTACAGCGACTCCTATATCAGTGGACTATGTCTTGTGAAACTACTTGGTATGATCTAACAGCACATTAGAAGTACAGTGCTGTTTTCACCACTTGACCTAGTTTTTACTACTTAGGGCAGCAAATGTTAAATGAAATGCTTTCTTCCCTTCCCCGCATTCACTCTCCTCCCTGCCATAAACAGCATCAAAACAGATTTAGTTTTTATTTTAGTTTTCTATGACTAGCTCTACATCCTTTTGGCACAATAAGTAAACATTCACTCCATATTTTTTGAGATACAAGCTGTATCTCATCCCCAGATTACAAAACCCAGAGGCCATCCATTTCAGTGTCCAAAACATTTTTGCCAAAAGCAGCATTAGTGGCATCTACCACAATTAAATCCTAATAGTACTCAAGCTTTGAATTAAGATGTTGCCCTTGACCTTTGGGAGAGGTGATTTGCCATTAGGTTTATTAGAGTAGCTCTGAAACATGTTAGAAAAGCATTTTTCTTAAATGCAAGATGGATGGGAGTCCAGATGTAATCAAGGGTAGGTTTATTTAGCCCAGCTGTACAATTGAGATTTTGACAGAAGACTGATATTAGAGTCAGAGTTTCATCAAATTTAAGAGCCAGAACAAACATTGAGAAAATCTCCTCCACTCTGAAAAATAAATAAATAAATAAATCTCCATAAAGAAAAAGCAGATGCAAGAATTGATTACTGTGAGGAAATTCAACCTGTACCCCAAAAGTCAACGTTTAGTACTTAAAATAGGGGATCAGAGAGAAAGTGATACAAATTGCTGCTTTCTATGCTACCTCCATTTTTATCAAAGGCGGTAATCTAACAAAAGAAATCATTTGTGCTTAGCAGATACTTTCTGGGAAAAATAAATTTCTCTGGTGTTTCAGCTTCAAGATCTCTTGGTTACTACCTCACATCCCCCCTCCACAATAGTCATTTCTTAGTAGAGGACTGAGCAGCAAAGTGAAGCAGCCTTTGGACACTGGCTACTGTCAGACTGGAATGGCGTTTGTACCGCTTGACAGAAACAAATGGAATAATCACCAGGTTTTAAATCATGAGGATAGCATAGAAACTATCCACAGCTATCACTGCTGATGAGCACAGCTCCCAATCCGATAGTGAAAATGATCTGTGTCCTTGACAGCACATAACCTCAGTTATATTCTTCTCCCTCTCCTTTTCTTCCCTTCCATGTACACCTCAAAGAATGAGACACTTTTACCTCTTCCACTGATGACTAGACTACAGTTAATCTCTGGATTGGTAGGAAAGTGAAAGAACACAGGTAGCTCTGATGTATCTGCCAAATCAGCTGCTGATGGCCTGGACACCTGAAGGTAGGGGATGGATTTTTTTTAAGGAACCATAGAAAGTTGGGCCCCTATGGTCTTAGTTTTATTCTCCTATCACAGGTCAAAAATTCCCAGAGTTTTGGAGACCAAGTCCAATTTTTACTCATAAGCTTATTTTAAATTTCCAAGGGAAAAGATTGCTAAAGAAATAATCTGTAATCTTGGAATTCCTTCAAAATTTGAAGTCAACTCACTATATTTCAGCACACATCTGTGCAGCACCGACAGTGGGAAAGGAGGCAGGATGTTGTGGTTGAAAGGGCATAAGACAAGCTATGAACTTGAATCCCAGGTTAGCCAATTGCTGGCTATACTTGGGTTGTCACATAAACCTTTGAGCCTCTCTTTCATTATCTTTAAAATGAAAGCAATGACCTGGATTATAGAATTGCTCTGAACACCGAATGAGGTGAATATGTGCAGGAGGTCCCAGCAACATCAGTTATGACCATTTTAGTTACACTTATACCTTTACACCCCTCCAAGAGCGATACTGAATATAACTGGGAAGGTATAGCTTGACTGAAGAAGCAGTTTAAATGAGCATCATTTCCTAATGATTTCAGAGAAGGGGCTACGTAAAGTCTTTTTAAAGTTAACCACCCTTCTCGAGTAATCCTTCACTTTATTTAAAATGTTTTTTTTTAATCCTTAATCCTCTTTTATAAGCAGCTGGTATTCCAATCATGGATATTGCCTCATGAATTCTTCCTGACCTGGAATGAAAATGTGCATTAAGGAGAAAAAAATTGCAACCAGTATATTATATTTATGGTTTACTTTGCCAGGGAAAACATGGAATGATTTTTATTTTCTTAGTGGATCCAGCTTCTCTTTGTTATTCACTATTAATTTTTCTGTGAGTAGGAAGCTGACATTTAGATCTATTCTGCCTCATATTGGCTGACATTATTCAAGGGTTTTCCACAGACTAAAACCTCCTCCTTTGTTTAATTACATGCTTATCTTATTACCCCCAAACATGTTTCTAGGTTATAAAATGTCCTGAGACCATTGTTGGGGGTCAGGGGGTAGGAAGTGATTAAGATAATAGAGCTACAATACAGTTATTTGTCCTGGGCACTTGGATCAGCATGCTTATTCTTGTAAAAATCAACTTCCTAAGCTTAAAGACTGAATTGGAAGTCTTCTTTATCTTTAAGGACAAAAATTGCCGGTTCTATGGTTATTTTGCTTCCCACTGGATCATTGGCTTAGTTTCATTCATCTTTGTTTTCACATCACTTACTGTAGTGAAACACAAAAATTTCTTTTAAAAGAAAAGTAATTCTAAAAAGGTGTTTAGCTTGAAATCTGCTATGCATATTCTAGAGCTATTTCCACAGCTTCACTTTTTGTTGTTGTTGCTCTAGGTTTTAAATGAGAAATGTATTGAGTCTTATTCCCCACTGACTATAGCTTTGGTGTATTAATATAAAGACAGAGAGTGTATTAATCATATTTTTTAAATTGTTGTATATTTTATGATGCTTTGACATCTTGGTGGTTTGTGGACCAGCGGAGGGACTGCCCCTATCAGCTAGTTCTTAGAGATAGCAAACAACTTATCCTGAGAAAGCTTTTGCTATGCAAACAAACCTATCTCAAGGCCATACCCCCACTTGCCCCTTTTATCAAGGTCCTACAGTCCAGAACACTAACTCCCTGCCCTAAAATACCCCAGGGCCAGGTACTAGACTGCTAAAGACCACCCTACAGCCCAGAAATTGAATTGAAATTATTCAAAATAACCAGTTCTAAACCTGCTCACCTTTTCTGTTCTGTTCCTGTTCCATAGACTTTTGCCTTTGTTTTCCCCTTGCTCCTTTGCCTCCTGACTGATCTTGGTGCATCCCCATGTGACCCTGAAACAGGAGGGAAGGAGGCAGGGCACAATCTTTGAAAGAATGAAATAGCCCAAGGACATGACATAAACTGATTAGAACAAAATGGGTCCAAGATGGTGGACAAGTCAACTTTTTCCACTAGACTTTGAGCCTCAGTATACGCTCACATCAGCAAGCTAAATGACACACCCACAGGCACCATGACAGGTACAAGAATGACCATAAGGATCAAAAAGTGGGTGGTGGCCCAATTCCTGGAAATCCCCACCCCTCCCTAAAATAGCTGGAATACTCCTCCCACTCATTAGCCTATGAAATTACCCACCCCTATAAAAACTGACAGCCCCATACCCTGGTGCCTTTCTCACCTTCTGAGATGGCCCATACTCTGTCTTGTGGAGTATGTTTCTCTCTAACTAAATCCACTTCTTACCTATCACTTTGTCTCTCACTGAATTCTTTCTGTAAGCCCTGAAACCAAGTGTGTGATCTCAGTTGGAAGACTCTGGGTTTTGGCCAGGTTCGAGTCCTGGCTGTGTGGGTTCAAGTCCCAATCTGGGTTTTGGCTGGCTTCGAGTCCTGGCACACGGGTCAAGTCCCAATCTGAGGTACATGGTTTCAGCCCTGGGTGGCATGGCATGCTCCTCCTCCTGGGAACCTTAAATTATCTTTTCAATGACAGTTGTTTCCTGATCCATTGACCTCCTAAACATGAATAACAATAAAACCTGTACTTTAGAACAGGAGAGAGAAAAGCAGAAGAATGAGAAGACAAAGATGAAGATGAAGAAGAAGGAGGAGGAAAAGAGGAAAAAGGGAAGCAAGGAAGGAGAGAGAGAACAAAAGAGGGGAGGAAGAGAGAGATAAGATTTGCCTTTGTAAAGCTTTTAATCCAAATGGGAAGGACAGGACCCAGCATAATGCATTTAATAATAGAAATAGACTGAATATTTACTAAGTAAAGGACAACAGGGTGGCAGAGTTAAGACTCTTCATAAGACAGCAAAAGTTAATTGTATTTGTACACAATATTGAGTGGAAATTGAAATCAATAGACTGTTAATAGTAACTAACATTTAACTTGAAATATGAAGGTCCAATTTTCCCATCTTTAAATAAAGAAAATTAGTACAGTAGCACCTACTCTGCACAGTCATTCTCTTCCTTTTCTATCAATATCTCTCACATTAAATTAAGTATATCATGTAAAGGGACTTCTATGTCACTCAGTAGTAAGGTGACAATAGGATACTAAAGGATTTTCCAAGGAAAAGGACTGTATAATCTCCATCAATAGTGAACACGGGGATTAATTTTGGAGACTTATCAAAAAGTATCATAGATACTTTAAATTATAAGGTCTGGATTGAGGTAGATACTTTATTTTTTTTAAAGCTCTATATTTCTTTATCCATTCATCTGATGATGGACACTTAGATTGCTTCCATGTCCTGGCTATTGTAAATAGAGTTGCAATGAACATTTTGTTACATGACTCTTTTTGGATTATGGTTTTCTCAGGGTATATGCCCAGTAGTGGATGTGGCACATATATACAATGGAATATTACTCAGCCGTAAAAAGAAACGAAATTGAGTTGTTTGTAGTGAGGTGGATGGACCTAGAGTCTGTCATACAGAGTGAAGTAAGTCAGAAAGAGAAAAACAAATACCGTATGCTAACACATATATATGGAATCTAAGAACAAAACAAAACAAAACAAAAAAAACAACAGTCATGAAGAACCTAGGGGTAAGAGAGGAATAAAGACACAGACCTACTAGAGAATGGACTTGAGGATATGGGGAGGGGGAAGGGTAAGCTGTGACAAAGTGAGAGAGTGGCATGGACATATATACACTACCAAGCATAAAATAGATAGCTAGTGGGAAGCAGCTGCATAGCACAGATAGATCAACTCGGTGGTTTGCGACCACCTAGAGGGGTGGGATAGGGAGGGTGGGAGGGAGGGAGATGCAAGAGGGAAGAGTTATGGGAACATATGTATATGTATAACTGATTCACTTTGTTATAAAGCAGAAACTAACACACCATTGTAAAGCAATTATACTCCAATAAAGATGTTAAAAAAAAAAGCTCTACAGTGGATTCTGATATGAACTTTCCATTGAGAACCCTTGAAATACTTTTTCTTAGGAGGTATATTTGTTGTATGAGATTATGATGCTGCCATATTTCTAATCATTCTATTTTTATAAATTCAATGAAATTTTATTTCATACCTACAAGGTACCATGTACTAAGCTAGGCACCAAAGATACAAAAAATGAGATGCAATTCGTGATCTCAGAGATGTCTTTAGTGAAAGACACAAATGTCAAAAAAATATAACTATTAGGAGAAAGAGATGCTATTATATTAACATATTTACTGTGCAATGGAAGCTCAGAGGAAGTAGCTCTGCCGTGACCCTACTATGGCTTCAATTGCAACTAGTTTTTTACTGCCAAACATAAAGAGCATTTCAGTACAAGCTATGAATCTTTTGCTTTCAAGCAGTTAATCTTTACTAGTAGTTCCCAATCCCTAATAGGTCCCAGTGCATAATACCATTGCCAAAAGGCCTGGTTCAAATCTCTGAGCACAGCCTCTCAGACTGGAGGATGCCTGAGTTCTAATTATGAATTCTTCTGTACTCTTAGTTATATTGTCCCCAGTGGGCGATTTCTTAATACCCATGACCTAGTTCCCCAGTCTATAAAACTGGCATAATAATATTTACCTGCTTTTTATGATCTGATATTCAGCATTTATATAGCATTTTTATTTTAAAGAGGACTTATAATCATTACTTAGTTTTTTCTAACTAGCTGTGCCTGCCTCACAGGGATGGCATGAAGGTTAATGAGTTAATGTTGGGTAATGCTTTGAAGATGAGAAGACATTTCCACCATTGTACAATAGCTTACTTTGGCATTATGGGGTTTCCCAAGCTTGCTTGCTGTCAGGGGCAACACTGGGGGTGTGCAGGGCTCTCTCCCCCTACCTCTCTTAAACAGTTCACCAGCAGAACACAGCACTGATTCAAAGAAAACATTTTAAACATACTTATGTCATGTAAGAGAAATCCTTCAGGTGATCATGTAAGAGAAATGCTTCCAGTGATTAGTACAAACTAGGTGGGCAAAGCAGAACCACACTCCCAAGGATCCAAATGTTTCACCTCCAAGTTCTTCCTAACAACAGTGAAATGGTTGGTTGGAGCCAAGGGTATTGGACACTCACCAAGTCAACAGGAAATACAGAATTGCGAGTGCTTGTATTGCAACGTGGGAAAAGCACATTTTCCTAATTATGTAGCCAGTAAAAATGTCCATCTCTATTGATTTATTCATTCACTTACTAAGTAAATTGATACCTCTTTAGATGACGTGTGCTATATAGCAGTATGGTTTTTTGCTTTTGTTTTTTTGCTTTAAACATAATCAAACCTTTGACTAATATTGTAATTTTGTGGAATCCATCCTAAGGAAATAATAGGAAAATGGATGGTATTATTTATGATTTTGAAAAAAGGTAAAGGCATAAATATCCAACAATTAGAGAACAATTTTTTAATTGTATAACATACATAAAATGAAACATTTTTAAGCATTTAAAATTACATTTAAAAGATGTTCGTTGATAAAGAGAAATTCTCTAGATAAAATTGTAAAAATACAAGACAGAATATGCCTTCTGATCTAATTCATATGCATCAAAGTTTGTTAACTCTGGGTAGTAGAATTATCAGTGAATTTCAATTTCCTCATTTGATATTTTGACCTTGCTCAATTTTGCAATTTTATATAATAAGCAGTCCTACTTAACTAATCAGAAAAATTATGGTAGTTTAATGCCAGTTCTGAGACAAGCTCTCTTTCATTCAGCCCCTCTCCTACTTATAATGGCATTATTATGAAGACATGCTATTATTTATAATGGTTACCACTTACTTAGCATTGGCTTGTGTGATTACAGGTATCATCTCATTGTAAGGCTTTAAAAGTGTCCTCTCCACTGCAGTCTACCCACGTGAACCTTAAAAAAATTATTTGATTATAGCACATTCTAGGAAGACCCCACCCACAAACACCCATCTTGTATTACAGTTATTTTTAGAGATACTTTCTATCTTAATTTGATTTCTAGATTTTTAGAAACAAAGACTATGCTCTGTACATCTTGTATCCCACATTTCCTAGTACTGAATAAATGTCACTACAAAGAATTGTTCCCATACAGTGTCGTCTTATCTAACTGGACCTAAATCAGCATATTTTATGCCTGTATCTACCTGAAAGGCCTGAAATTCACTTCTTATTGACTGGCAGGCCTAACACCAACTTATCTTCTCTTCCATCAATTCATTCATTCAACAAATTCTCACTGACCACCTACTATGTTCCAGGCACTTTTCTAGGCACTGTGTAAAGAGCAATGGAAAAAAAAAAGCAGAGTCTCTCCCTCATGGAACTTACACTCTTGTAAGAAAAATTGGTAATATACAAGATATGTGTATGATCAATGGTAATAAGGAAAAGGAAAAAACCTAAAGCAGGGAAGAGGCACAGGAAAGGTCAGGAGAGGGGATTGAATTTTAGTATGGCCAGCAAAGGCCTCATTGAGAAAATGGGACTTTGAGAAAAACTTAAAGGTAGTGCAGGAGCAAATTATGTGAATATCTGGGGGAAAACATTCCAGATAGAGAGACTAGTCAGTGCAAAGGCCCTGAGGTAGGTCCATGACTCATGTGTTTGAGAGGGCAAGGCCAATCTGGCTGTAGCTAAATGTAGAGGATCAATGTGTAGAAGATAAAGTCAAATGTTGACAATGGGCCAAAGTGTTTAGGGGCTTGCTGACTGCTGTAAGGAATTTGGTTTTATTCTGAAAGGAAAAAAGAGTCACCAGTATATTATGAACAAAGGAGTGACATGATGATGTGTTTTATCAGTAAAACTTTAACTTCTGTGCTGCAGACAGACAGGCAGGGCAAGGATAGAAGCATTGGAAGGCTTATAATCCAGGTGAAAAACGATGGTGGTTTAGACCAGAGTGAGAACCGTGAAGGTGCTAAGAAATGGATTTTGCAGAGAACTTGCTGATGAATTGGATATTATTTGCAATAAGAGGAATCTGAATACCTCTGAGGTTTGGACATAAGCAACTCAAATGGTAGATTTACCATAAACTGAGATAAGAAAGATTGTGAGTGGAGGTTTGGGGAAAATATCATGAGATCAGTTTGGGTTGTATTAAATCTAAAATGAGACTTCCAAGTGGAAAAGTTGACTTGACAGTTAGATATACAAGTTCAGGGGTCAGGGATGAGTTCTGGGATGGACAAAGAAACATGAGAGTCAACAGTGTATAGATGGTGCTTGAAGCCATGAGATCGTCCAGCATTGCCAGTCATAGTTAGAATCTTATGAAATAATAAGTAAAATGTAAGAAGTCCCTCTTCCCTCAAGGTAGAAAAAAATGATAGTCACGCTTCTCTTATTTGCAGCAAGAGGTTCACTGCCCTAAAATCCCAGGAACACCAGGGCTCCATAGATCTCCAGCTGGAACTTTCACCACTAGTACCAGACTTTACCAGTTAGAGTTCTTATTATCCTCCACTACTCTGGCCTTACCACTAAGGGCAAGAAAGTAGCAAAGTTGAAAATAGGTTTGGCCTGTATCAACTAGATCACAAGCTTTGCCATCAGTAGGAGCTTGTTAGAAATACAAAATCCCAGGCCCTATTCTAGACCTATTTCTTATGTACACTACAGTTTTAGGAGTGTTGTACTAAAGAATATTAGGACATAGGGAGGTTCTGGAGCCTCTGGAATGTCCAAAGGATCATCTTGGAGACTCTGCATGCAGGAATTACATGTAATCTCAATATCAGGATGCTGGTGGGTGTGCCTTCAACATCTCTCGCCCTGTGGAAATGGTCAGCACATCTCTCCCTTGAGGATGCCCAGCACAGAGCACACCCACTGCAAGTTCTGCTATTGCTGCATCCAAAATCTTAATACCAGTCTGAGACCATGGTGGTGAGTTTGACTTGCAGAACATAGATCACTGGAAGCTGGGAAAATGAGATACAGCTTATGTTTTGGGGTGGAAGAACTTGTAATGTGGAAAATGCTTTCAAAAGATGCTGGTGGCCACAAATATAACAAATATCTTAAGGACTGAAGTTAGATACTGGGAAAATATAGATAAAATATAAAAGCCCGGTATTTTCGGTGGAGTCAGAGATAAAGACATACCTAATTCAGATATATGGACAAACAGTAGACTAACTCAGATATATGGCAATAGTAGGCAAAAAGAAAAAAAAAGTCTGAGCAAGAATGAACCAGAAAATTTGAGTCTAAAGATAGATTCTAAGTCAGCAGTTAGGGCCAAGAACTGAAGAGAAGAAGATGTGGTGGTTTTGGTTTTGTTTTGCACCAACTTGGTGAAGCTGAAACTCTATTTCCAAGAATCCTGTTCCTATGTGGTTCTAGGTGGAGATTGGCCAGAAGAGAAATTGGCCTTAGGTACAGGGGGCATAAATGACACAGAAGCTGTTACTCTCTGAGAGTCATACTGCTTAGATGCAGTAAGAGATGGATGCACAGGCGCTGTGGGGTCCAGCTTGTTTTCCCTTTCCCCCACTCCAGACTTAGCTTTTCTTCCTGACATTTGGCCTGATTGACCACTGGTGACCGCAGGTCCATCTCCCAATGCAGAGATGATGGCCTTCTCTTTTCTTTCCACCAGCTCTCCTGTGTGTGCACTCCTGGCAGTGGATGTACCTGGCGTTAGGAGGGTTGCTTAGCAAATATTCTCTGATCCTCCAACTCCCCTTTCCAGACCCTATGTCTCTAGCTTCTCCTACAAATGTATAGACTGTATTCCTATTAAAAAAAAATCCTTATTTCATAGTATTAACTCCTAGTGCTTCTGCTTCACCAATTGAATCCTGACTAAGTTACTGCCACCAGAATTGGCTCCAGAGGACAGAATTACATGCAACGATGGGAATCAGGAACTATTGCTCTGCAAAAATTGGATTTAAAGGCACTAGTGACCCTGTGCTCATTGGTAAAGAGGACACTGGTTGTCCCTGGCATGCTATGGTAAGACAGTTATTTAAATCGTCATCTATCACCACTTATAATAAAATACTTACAGTACATAGGTTTCAAATGAACAAGTAGTTGCAACCAGATAATATTTTAGTGGAAATAAAGAATACATTGAGTTGGTTTGTCACTTCTTAGTGCACTGCAAAGCATGGACAAAGAAAATCATGAACACACAAGCCTATAAATTCCCAACTCCAGGTCTGGGGAAGGGACTATGAAGTTCTTAGATCTGTGTCAACTTGGCTAAGTTGTAATTATGTTTCCTGGGCGGGGGGGGGGGGGGTGCGGGTGGGAATGCATCAGAGGAAATCCACTAACCAGCTCTCCTGAAGCAATGGTGCAGGTGGCCAAGTTGGACTCTGCAGGTGAATCTGGGGCCCTAGGCTGTCCAGCTACAAAAGTGGACCCATAAAGGGAAGCTGGTGGAGAAGTCCAAGGAAAAGTGTTGCCTCTGCACTGTCACTGTTTCTGAAGCCTCAGATCCAAAAATCAAAGTCTAATCCCACAGGTGGCTGAATTACAATGCAAATTGAATTTACAGCCTCACACGGGCTCTAGTTCAATGTGCTTTGCTATTTGCTTTCAGTATGGGAGCTGTGTTTTATAAGTATATATCAATAGAAGGATGGATGAGAAGGAATCAAGAAGTCATATCCCTAGGAGTGGAAATAATTTTTTTTCATTTTTAAAAGTTCCAAGAATAATTTACACAATCAAATAAGAATATAATGAATATGAATAAACGTAATTCACTTAAAGGGATAGGAAGATTGGATTGGATTTCAAACTTGTCATTTGATTCTGTGTTAACAAATTAGCTGATTCACTGTATTTTCCACATTTTACAGAATTATGAAATTTTAGAGTGTGGAGAGACTGTAAAGCTCTCTATGTTTTAGCCATATACATATTCTCTACGAATTCTTATTCTACTGCTCCATGTGCTTTGACTTAGGTTGCTAAATTTGTTCTAAAGATTTAGCATACTAGAGTATAAAGTCACAGTAGAAATGATCAGCATTGAATTTTGGACAATAGTTACCTGTGGATTAGGTATAAAAGTGGGGAAGGTACACAGGAGGTTTCCACTGCATTTATAATGGTTTATTTCTTAACTAAGTGCTAGAAACAGTTATTTGTTCTGTTACTTTATACCATTATTTTATATGACTGAAACATTTTACCAAAATAAGATGGTAAAAACAGATTTAGCCTGGGCCTTATAAATAGGTTTTTCTTTATTTTATCTTTGGTACAAAGATTTTAATAAAAGACATTTTAAGTTGGATAAAAGGCTTCCTCACAGCTAGCCAATGAATTATAGAAAGCAACTGTCAGGAAATCTGGTTTCTGCAGAAATCCTTTTCAAAATTTGCATCAAGTTTTATAGATAGAAAATCTTGAAAAAGATATTATTTGAACAGATTCAAAATAAAGACTTATTCTGGCTGCAAGCAATGCATGAAATTGTCTTCCTTTTCCTACCCCCTCCAGAGAAGAAACAACAGTGACTTTGAATGATAAGAACTGGATTCTTGCCAGAACTCTGGCCTCTGAGAACTGTAAGGCCCCAGCTCAGGGAGGGCTCTGAAAGGCTTTTGCTGACTCGAGAAGTACCAAAGGGAAGGGGAGGGGACTGGCACTAACAAAAAAGAAAAAAAATCAGTCATCATTGTTCCTTCTTATCATGAAATATCCTTAAGGAAGAGAGAATGAGAAAGAAGAATGGCTCTCAGGAATATTTAGAGCATCTATTTTTTTAACAATAAATCAAAACAGTTCTAATTTTCAGAACTGATGATATTTTGGTCACTTTTTAGCTCAGCCTTTAGGACTTTTACAGACAGCACCTCCTAAGCATGCCTCAAACAGCTTGTTCAGATACACATGGCTTTTGTTTATTCCTATTCGCCTTGATTTTCACATTTTTATATATGGCCTCAAGAAATGACTTTGATGCGAATTTTTCTGGGAAAAAATGAATAAGTAAATACAGAAGTCATATATACATAAAATGCAAAAGTATAAATCATGGGACCCTCAAGTGTTTTCCAAAGACCTATGTTCTCTGATATTTTTTCCAAGCAAGATTCTATTTCAACAGCAGTTTTGTGTCTCTTGACTACTGAAGTATGCTAATTTCTGGACTCATGAATTAGTCAAGTGTCTGTTAGTTACATTGTAAAATGTTATAACTATAGAGACAAAATGTCTAAGAGATGCAAAACCATTTTAATAACAGCATTTTATCTTTTCCCATGAGAGTATGATGTGAAGTCTGGATCAACCTTACGGCACATCTTTCTCAAGGTGGCTAATACATTACTACCTGCTACCCTGGAAAATTCAATTGTCCAGAAGACTTTTGTTTTATTCTTTGGCTAGGCAGTTTTTTTCTTACTTCCCAAATTACTCTATTTCTTCATGGAATTTTGCTCTGACTTTTTTCTTCTGCTTGAATCACTTGTACTTCAAGGTGGGTGGGCAGTGGGTTTCAAAATATTTTTTTCAAGAAACACACACACACACATGCACACACACACACATATACATATATATATATATATATATATATATATATATATATGGTTTGAAAGCAGGATTTCACTTTAGCTGCCAAGCTATGATTGAATAAATAGTCTTCATATAATTTATGGTCATCTGGTGCTACTCGAATAACTGTACCATCTATTCTAAACGTTTAGAAAATTTTCTAACAGAAAGAAATATAATAAATGCAGAATGAATTCTGTCCTGACACTTCTTCCCTCCTATCCCTTATAGTCAGCAACTTTTCCCTTAAACTCCCTGTAAGGCTTTCAGCAAACAAAATGCTGATTCAGATTTACCAAAACTTTCAGTGTTTGTGGATAAAATATATGTCTCATAAAATAGTGCTGGCAAAATAAAAACAATTCCAGGTTTTGAATTCTTTTTAAGAGAGATCTTCATACTAATAAGAATCATTAAGAATATTAATGATTTTGATGCATGAAGACAGAGATGTGAGGGACAGAAACTTTTATCAAGTCAGATGGGCTAAGACTGAGAAACATCTGCTTCTACTCCTGTCTTTTCCCCAGAACCCTGGTACACTTTTTTGATCTACAATTTGGGTGCAATTCCTTAGCCACTAACACATATTCAGTAGGAAAACTAGTAAACTTTCTTTTAATCTCTTTGAAGGAAGTTTCTCAGTTAGGAAATGAGAAATGGAGAAGTATATGGAAAGGAAAGTAGTTTAAGTGTTCTGTTTTGTTTTGTTTTAGCTGACAGACATTATAGCATGTTTGTGTCTTTATAGAATTGTGTAACCATAGAAGCCAAATTTTATAGATTCCAGGAAAGAGGGGAAAATTGCTGCAGTGGTATCCTTGGGAAAAGGAGAAGAGAGGGCATCTAGTGCACAATCAGAAAAATTAGGCAGAAGGAGTGTGGATATTTCTTCCATAGTAATAGTTAGACACTAAACTTATAGATACAAGTGTTCGTTGGTTGGTAGATATGGTGGTGGGAATATACGATATGATTTTAGAGATACAGAAAGCAAAGTAATCAGCTGAGGGTAGAGATATGGGAAGAGGTTTTGGAGGCTTAAGGGGAGAAGGAATGACATAATCATCTGGAAGAACCATGGAATGAATAGTCTAGGGACAGGACGTAGGATTGCCTGGAAGCTCTGAGAAGCCACTTGAGGATGGCAGTCATGAAATGAAAGGGAGACCAGGTGGCATGGTAGGGTTTTTTCTCCAGCTACATTCAGCTGTATGGATGCAGGGTTGAATTTGTGCAGTTAGGATTTTCTAGATGAGGAGAATGAAGAGAAAGTGGAGCAAGATGGTGCAGGTAGTGACTAGGATGATGGTGATAATGAAGATGGTGAAGAAGGATCATGGAATGGAAGTTGGGTAAAGAGGGAAATAAGGACAAGAGGGAATGGAAAACAATGAAAGAGTAAAAGTATCAAAGAGGGTTAGGGTTAGGGTATAGGCTGTTTCTCCCAGTGGGTCCAGAGAATACTTCAAGCCAAGTTCTTGATGAAGTAAGTTATAAAGAAAGGAAGAGGGAGTCAGAATGTATGATGCTTAAAATTATTATCATAAAGGAGATGCTGTTATTGATAATTAAAAAGCCTGTGTATGGTATGCATGACCATAGACGTCGACAACTGAAGTGGGATGGAGAACAAGAAAATTAGAAGAGAGGAAATTTGAGGGCAGGTTATTAGAAGGACTGTCTACATGGATATTGAAATACCCATGAATTTTGAATGGAGATGGAGAGCCAGTAAACAAAAGCTAAAAATCTCAAGTCATGAGGGAGAGCAGCCAGAGCTCTTTGGATGACCTCAGCAAGGAGGAGGTGTAGATAGCAGTACTGGGCCATGAGCAGAAAACGTGAAGGGTATTGGGAAAAGGAGAAATGGTGAGTTGTAAGGGTCATGAAAGCAAGGACACCGACACCACCCCCCAGGGTCACTGGCACAGGCATATGGAATGAGAAAAACAGCATTTAGAATCTTCCTTGAATTTCTGGAAGAATTTCTGCCTTCACCTTGCTAATACAACCTGATATAAGAATCTTTATCATTGTTTTCTCTTTCCAGGTTTAATATTTTCTCCCTCTTTCCATAATTGTGCTATGCTTACGATTGCATCATCTCCTAATATTTGTCAGACTATGAGAGCTCGGGATGGGGAATCGGAGGCTTGAATTAACCAACCAATTCACACGGTCAAAATTGAGTTTTTGCGTTTGGTTCTTGTTTTCTTAAATTGCTTTAACTTTCTCTTATCTTGGCACCAAGGGGTGGCTTGAATGTGGGGAGGGGGCTTGAGTCCCACACAAAAAAACTATCTATTAATTGCCTTAAGTAAAATGAAATAATATTTTTCAATATGGTAGCTTGAACAGGGAGATCAGCTCTGTGCTTTGTGACCACACAGAGGGGTGGCATAGGGAGGGTGGGAGGGAGACGCAAGAGGGAGAGGATATGAGGATATATGTACATGCATAGCTGATTCACTTTGTTATAAAGCAGAAACTAACACACCATTGTAAAGCAATTATGCTCCAATAAACATGTTAATATATATATATATATATATATATATGTATGCAGTTGCTTGACGTGTCTCAATGTTAATAAGGTGTGAACAAAAGCATCTGGAAATAGAAGGCTGCTATTTCAACTGATCTGTAACATAAAAATCATTTTAGAAACAGAGCAAATTTATTTAGAAAAAGAAAAATGTGCTTGCCATGCAAATGCAGCTCCCCACCACAAGTTCTAGTTTTCTAGCCCAAACCCACCGTAAAAAATTCTGTAGTCACTATTCACTGTTCACATGCTTTCACTAGTAGGTGGCATGGGTGTAGACACAGCTTACATTTGGGATATAACAATTCAATTTGTGACTATAAACTTGATCTATCTTGAAATTCATCCAAGTAAATTTAGTTACAAAAAGTACTGGAAGATTCTGTGTTTGTGCAGTTGTGTGAATTGAACCCTAAAATGATGTTATAATAAGGTTTCAGAACATTGTGTGTTTTAATAAATACTTCAAAGTGAGTCCTTTGGAAACATTTTCTTCTTTACTAAAACCATTTGTAATAAGCTTACACTAAATGGAACTTAACATAAATAAGATTCTAAGAATCGGTGGGGTGGACAAGATCAGCTAAAGCCTCTTTCTGGCACTGAAATTCATGATATACTTCTTACAAGACCCAGGATAGTCCAAAGCAAGGGAAAATGCACTGTCCTAATGTATTTGACTTGGCTTTGGAAATAGGAATTTAGAAGAACTGTTGGCCGCCCTGCTTAAGAGGACCAGGTGATGGCAGGTGTGGGAGAAATGTGGCAACGTGGAGGGGGTTGAGATAGAAACAAAACAGGGGAATAAAGGTGGGAAGGAAAACCAACTCCACAGGACCCCCAGCCATGGAGCATGGCAGTGACAACCCTCCAGAGCCCCACGCCTGGGATTTGGTCAAGCGTGTGTTTAGAAAATGGTAGTTCAGACACAGACAACGTGTGGGTTTCCCTGGTGAATTAATATGATGGACTGCCCTGGGAGTTTCATTTAGGAATTTAGAGAAGGAAGTCATTTTGTTTCTTTGTAGATCATTAGGTGAGTCATTAAATCATTTATGGCTTAATTTCCATGTCAAACCCTCAATTTTACTCACATACACACATACACACAAGCACACAGATTACAGAACAGATTTAATTTTTCACAGGTGTTTTAGCCAAAAACCTCCTAAGTGGTTGAAACACTGAGAACATACATAAACTCTGCTTTGGAATATATTGTGAGGGTAAAGAATTGATTTTTAGTTCATTTTGTGGGTCTCAGAAGTCGAGTGTGCAACACAAAGGGAATATAAATAACATACCATAACATACCACCAACAAGTTAATGACTAAATGCTGAACTAATTTAACAAAATCTAATATTGAAATACATATATTGTATGTAAATTCCACATTTATGCTCAAAATAAACTTATAATAAAATCCCAGGGCATGCCTGCGGTCTTATTATTAAGTTTCATTTCCATCTCCAACTGCCTACTTTTAGAAATATGTAACATTACCTTGAGCCATTTGGAATTTATGTGGCAACTGCATTTACCTTAACTCTTCTCTGGAGGAAGATTCAATCATTATTTCACTCTGAAAGAAATGGATTTCTGCATCAGAATGAAGTAAAAATGATTAAATGTGAATTGAATCACTTAGTCCTTCTTCTTGGGTCAAAGGGCACAATTATCAACCCTGCTAAGTGCTATATGTGCAATCATGCTCCAGAACTTAGACTTATAAAGAGCTTTAAAATGATGCATCTCGAGAAAAGAGTGGCAAGACCCCAAGTCTATAACCAGAAGCAAAAGCTTCAGGTGGTATGATGGAGGTAAGCTCACCAACCTGTATTAGTTAACCAGACATGTGTGAACCATCCATCCAGATCTTTAAAACAACCCTCTATGACACTATGTAAGTCAGGTTAATAGAATGTCTTGTGACGGCGTGTTTCTAAAGTGAGGATTGCTTTGCGCATGTGTAGTTGTAGAACCAACACAAGACCAACAGCCCTTTCCCGGTGCATGTGCATTAGGCCAGGCTTTTGTGGCAGATGCAAATTCAGACTGGAAAAAGTCCTTCCACATTAGTTTGCTGCATTCCAGGGTGCCCTGTGCACAATGATCGAGAGCAGAAAGTAAAATGGTGAGAGAGAGAGAGAAAGAGAAAATAGTCTGGAGAAGGGGATAACCTGGGTAGGAATCCAGACTCTTCTTTTTAGTAGCTGTGTGACTTCCATTGGATCACTTACTCTCTCTGGGTCTCGTTTTCTTCATGGAGATAACACTTGCCATGAAGAACATTAGAGAGATTACGAGACATCACAGGAAAGGGAGGGCAGACGCCCGCTGCGCAGAGAGTGATAGCTGTTGATGTCATCATGCCATGCACAGGACAGTGACCAGCGGGCATTTGGGGGAGGCAGCGCCATCTGCGGGAATGCATCCATTCCAAACCAGGGACTCTCGAAATGGCAACAGTAAGGTGAAGTCCCAGGATGCACCACAGCCCAGCACATCATCTGGTTAGTGGCCCTTGTGCTCTCCAGGGTCCTCGTGGCATGATACATCATGCAGTCACCCTTGCACTAGGAACTTGAGTGTTCTCAATCCTCTGAATGATTTTGAATGGCCAGATTCTCAAACAGCCAGAGGGCTTCATGCCTCTTTCCAGATCCGTATCTGCCTTCTTCTGAGGAGAGAATGCCTGAGAGTCCAAGTTCAGGATGGAGTCAAAGATGGGTGGAATTGTGTCCCCATTGCCCACACCCCCACGCAGTGTTGAAGTCCTAGCCCCCTGCAGCTCAGAATGTGACCTTATTTGGAGGTAGGGTCTTTAGAGAGGTTATCAAATGAAGATGAGGCCATTAGGAGGGACTCAAGTCCAACATGACGAGTCCTCATAAAAATAAGAAATTTGGACACAGACAGGCATAGAGAATGGACAATGAATGTAAAGACCCAGGGAGAAAGTGGCCGTCTACAAGCTCAGGAGAGAGGCCTGGGATGGCTCCTTCCCTCACAGCCTGCAGAAGGCCAACCCTGCCAACACCTTGATTGCAGACCTCTAGCCTCCAGAACTCTGGAAAATAAATGTTCTGCTGTTTGAGCTACCTGGTGTGTGGTACCTACTCTGTGACACCAGCCCTAGCAAACAAACATGGAATCCAAGGGGGGAAATGTAGTTCCCGCCCTTTCTTGGTTCCTGAGCTTCCCTTCCCACAAAACACCACTCCTTCCCAGACTCTGAAACTGTGATGCTTTCTTCTGACAATCCTCTAGGCCCGTTGCTTGTAGCTGTGCTCCATGGGAACTCTAGAGAGGAAACTTTAAAACTCACACTGTGAATAATGACACAAATGCTCAATTAGCAATGACAACATATATCAGAGTTGAGGTTCCATTCCCTGAAAACACCTCAGAATCACCCCTCAAACTGCCTGGGAGTTGTAAATTATTAACACATTTATCTAGAAAGCATAACAGCTCACTATTATGAGGAATCTGTGTCTGTGGGATTTACCGGTCATTCAGAGTCCTGATAATTTACTCTTTGTTCTCTAAAGTAAATATATGCAAGTTACATAAATCAAACTAGTTTGAAAGCAATATTTTTCCTCAAAGAAAAAGCAGCATGTTTCTCCCAGAACCCCACTCCCTCTCCCACATATATATACACACAAAGATGCTAGAACCAGAAATTTAGTATTTGTATACATTTTGTGAAATTTTATCTTCTACCTTTTTAGTTAACTGCAGGTCATAGCAATGTACATTTACGTACAGATACAAACAAAGCATTTGTCATTTACACTTTTCCTTTGAAAATAAAATATCTTAATATTTTATCTAATACATCAAAAACGCTTGAACGAGTTGGTTTTAATTAATGTCGGAGAGTCTATAGAGAGATGCGTTGGAAAGTTTTGAAACAAGGAATGTAGTTAAAAACAATCTTGATTTTTCGCTCTCACAATGTGTCTGCCACATACAGTTAACACTTTCAGATAATCTGCTGTTGGCTCACTATAAAAATTGGGAGATTTTGTTCCTTTCCTCCCAAAGCATTTGACTACCCCTTTATTGCCTAAACAGTACATAACCCAAATTTAGAAAGTCTACCTTCATGTTTACATCATATTTTCAACTTGTTCCAGGGTAGACAAAAAAAAAAAAAAAATTCAGTAAGAAGGGAAAATGACTTGTATTGCGTGAGACTTTCTCATTTCTCAAATGTGAACATGTATTTATTTCAGTTTAAATAATCCCTTATAATTTGCTAATTACCATAGCAAGTTAAAACTAGTTCTATTAAGCACAATTTTCCCCTTTCCCCATATAATCTAATATAAAAATGTCATAAATGGAAGGAGTGTGGTCTTTGGAGCAACGCAGAGCTGGGGTACAATTCTGGCTTTATCACTGTGTGGCCTGAGGCAAGTCTCTAAGCTTCTTTGGGCCTCAGTTTCTTTAGCTCAGAAATGAGGGTAATGTTTATCTCCAGGGTGGCTGAGAGCACTGGAGACCATGTGTGGAGATGGAGCATGGGCTGGACTATGAAGGGCCATGCTGTGAAGTGCTCTGGCCAGCCATGCTTTCCCGGCAGGACCACGCCATTAACTCCTTTCCCACATGCTCTTCCAGGGTGACTGGGACTCTCCTCCATCAAGAAGTGGCTCTACTTCCTCTCCTCTTGAATCCGGCTGGCCTCGTGCCACGTGCCCAGGGGAGGTGCCTCGTGCCCAGGGGAGGTGAGGAAAGTCTGCAGCTTCCCCTGATTCTCTTGAAACACTCTCCAGACCCTCCTGGACACCTCCTCTCTGAACCCAGCTACCATGTTATGAGGAAGCCCAAGCCATCTGGAGAGGGGACAGGTAGGTGTTCTGGTGAACAATCCCAATTGAGCCCATTCTGAGTAATTCCAGCCCAGGTGTCAGGCCTGTGACTGAAGACATCTCCAGGTGATTCTAGCCCCAGTCCTGTGGGTCAGCCCCAGTCACTGGAGTCTTCCCAGCTGAGGCCCCACCTATTGTGGAGTTGTGCCCTCTGTGATTCCTCACCTCCAGAATCATAAGCATTGTAAAATGGTTGCAGTTTTACACCTCCTAGTTTGGGGCGTTTTATGTAGCAGTAGGTGACTGGAACAGTGCTGGTAGTATACTTAGTTAAAACTGTGCTGCAAGAGATTCAAAGAGGACCCCACTGCTGGGAGCCTGGATTTCCAATATTTGTGATACACTCTGGGAACACACACCCTCTCACTGAGCAACAGCTCTTTCTTCTTAGTCCCTGGGATACAGTGTCTACACAAGTGGGAGAAAGTGGCAACTAAACAACTGTTTCTGCAAAGCTGACTCCATACATTTTAGTCCTTGCAAAGATGAGCAGGCCAGCAGCCCCCAACCCAGAACTGTGTTCCCTGTGCTGTCACCCAACACCTCACACCAGTTTTATGGTCACCGGATCAATGTGTTTGTCTTTAAAATGCACCACTTCCCAGAGGTGCCCTGGGACTCCATTCACTCCGGGTCAAGAATGATCAAAATAATTTCCTTAGAGAAGTGTAGTTTTGATTTGGAGTAGGAGAGGGGAAGGCATTTTGGAGACTCATGGTAGCATGATAATGGGGATTATACCAAAGCAAGGAGGGAAAGAAAGGCTTTAGGAACGTAGCTGGGAGAGGAACACTGAAATCTATCCTACCTACGTATTGGTTAAATCAACATAGATGGATTCCTTCCATGCACTGGAATTTCACCCATTCCTTGGCCTGAAAAAATGTTGCAGGTTTTCCTATGTCCAGATTTATCTCTAAGGCACCGAAGCTGTCATCATCAGAACCTCTTTGCCAAGCTAAACTGTTCCCAAAACACCCATGGTTCCCTAGTCTGGATTTCCTCACTCAGTTTGTCAGTGGGAAAAAGGAGGAAAGGTAATATGAGGAAGAGAGTAGAAGAGAAGTAAAAACACCTAAGTCTTCTACCTGCTTTCTATCCCTCTGAATGCAAACCCCTTAATTAGAGGACTGGGTCTTATGCTAGCAAAATTACTACACATAACTAATATCTAATAAATTGTTAAGTGGGATTGGATTGCATCTGTGCAGTATTTGCAGAATCTCATATTCACAAGATATTTTAGAATATTGCACAAGAATGCCAAGGGCTGGATGAAGTAGACATGCTCTGAACCCATGGGAGTTTGCACTCTTAATCTACCTCTTTAAATTTCGTTTAGAAATAGTCACATGTGTTGTACAGTGTTACAAACAAAAGCCTTCAAAATAAGACAGAAAATCTTGGAGCAAAAATAAAATAAAATAAATAAAATAAATAAAATAAAATAAAATGAAATTCTAACTTGTCACCAAAGTCACTTTCAAGGCCATATAAAGCTATTTCTCCCCCCTCAAACATATCCATTCACCACGTCGCACCTCAGGATTCAAAATCTGCATTATTTCAGCTGGATCCCATTGTGGAATTATTCTCAAGTTTGCAATTCTCATAGATTGGTAGATTCTTAGCATTTCACATAACAAGTCCAAGGCATGGGCAATTTTCCCCAGTATCTCATCTAAGAGGGATGCCTCCTCCCCAGGGGATCTCCGACCTACTTTCGGGACCCCCTCCACCTTTCAAGACCACTGCTCCCATCTTTGAAGAGCTCTCGATTTTTAAAACACTCTTTGTTTGAGCTGAAATCTATCTTCCTTCTGTCCCAAATACTTTATGAAAAGATTATTAATGGAATCATTCAACATTTGAGTTATTTTAACAGGAATTTATGGTAGAAGTAGAGACATTGGGTAAAACCTGATCTTGATTTATATTGTTTATGTAGTTCTATAGGTGCCAGACACTCTATGGCTTTTTAAAGAAAGAGGAAGAACGTAGGGAGGATTTAACCTTTAGTGAATATTCTTATTAAATTGGTGGTTATAAGCTATGTAAATTACAGTAATGAAATAGGATAACTATAAAGCAAAGTCCCCAAAAGATACAATAATGTTGATACAATGAAATATGAAACATATCTAATAAAAGCAAACATTGGTATAAATTTTTTAAAAAAAACATAATTCTAAGCACAAAACTCTGATGTACATGCAAGCACAAAATTAAAAATCTCCAAGACAGCTCTATGTAAACTTTTATAATGCAAGATGTTTTAAAAATAAATTTGCAAAGAAAAAAAGTCAGAACAAAGCAATATTCTTTGTATTCGGTTAGTAATACAGAATAAAGAGGCCATTTTTATGCTCTGAGCATGTTTAGAGGTTAAGTTTAATTTATAAATAATTTTGAAACATTAAAAGAGACGTGGGGGGAGTTTGTTCTGTAAGTTAAACAGCAATTTGATCTCAACGTCATTAAAAATAAACTTTCACCTGTTACTAATTTTCTTCTTAGTTACAAAGCCATTGTTTGTTTGAATGAAAGGCAAAAAGCATCTTGATGCTGTTTATACAGTCCAAATAAGAGAACAAATTGCAAAGGCCTGTGGATGCTAAAAAGCAAATAAAGGAACTTTTCCAAGAATATGTTGAAAACAAGACCAGGGCTACATAGTTATAAGTACTGGATTGTGAACCTCAAACAGCACCCCATATAGTGCATATTTGAGTTGCAAACAGTACTGCAATCCTACATCTGAGAATAATTCTTTTGTGTGTACTATCTTTGTGTGGACTTGTAATACTGGGCTCTGAAAATTGAGCCCAGTATTACAAAAAGCCTTCCAGAACCTCTGCCAGCAAAGCAAAAAAGTATTTTGTGTGGTGTCTTTGGTTTCAGTTTTATTATTATAGGGGGTGTGTCGGATTGTGTATGTATAATTTTGTGTTTGTTTATAGTTTATGAATATGCGTGTAATTTTGGCATTGGCTTCCATTTTCAAAAGCAGCCCAAGCCCGTGCCAAGAAACAAGCAGAAATAACCCTTAAGAGGGACAACATGACTTGATGGGGCCATTCTAATCTGAGCCATTCACATGAATGAAAGAATAAGTTATGACAATAGCTTCAACAGTAAGTTTTTATACTCTGGAATGAAAAGTCTAGGTCTGTTTCCAAACTGGCAGACCAGGTACAGTCTGGGAACACCCCAGCCAACAAATAATAAGACAATGATAGGAAAAAGATCTTCTGCAAAAATATAACTTGGGTCTTGGCAAAAGCAGAATTCAGGAAAACATTCCATAGTCAACAGATAATCTGACATCTCTTATATACTAAGCCCCTTTTCTAGGCTCTACTGGAAAGAATCAGAGAGAAAAAAATGTCCAGTGATTCCAGGATATTTCCAAATGCTCCATCCATTTTCTCTCTCTCTTCCTCCCTCCCTCCCCCCTTACCACCTTCCATTTTCCCTCTCTCCCTCTTTGTCCTACTCCTTCCATCCTTCCGTTCGTAACAGGCAACACAAGCCAGTCCTATCCATAAGATTTTCCCCAGGTCCTTTAGCTCTCAGTCAAGGCACTATATAGCTCTTTGCTCTTAAACTTCCAGAATTCGTGAATTGTGCCACTGCCTCAGTTTTATCACTGCGTACTCCCTTAAGTGTCTCTAATGAGACACTTTTCCTTGACAGAGTTTTTTCTCATTTTGCGTCATCACCTTCTAACCGCATGAGAAGCTGTGAGCACTCACTCTCGAAATCCTCTCGCATGGTTTCCATCATGCATGCCCCTCACTCTCTATGCCTCTGACAGTCTTTCCTCTGCATTTTTCTCCGGTTCTTCTTCCTTAATCATCTCCATAAATTCAGGTGTTCCTAAAGAATCTTTCTCGGCCAAGTTCCCTGTTCTTTCGACTCTCTCTCACTCGGTGCCCGGTTCAATTTTGCAGCCTCAACCAACAGCTCTATAAAAATGGCTTCCAAATCTTTTCCTTTCCCTGCTTTCTCTCCCAAGTTTCACTCTTACATCTCCAACTCTACCTCAAACAGTTAGACCTGGCTATTCCCTCTGCACCTAAGACCCTCCTTCTGTGATGTCGATACCTTCCATGTGCATCTGCATGTCTCACCCTCATTATCACTGCCCTGGTTCAGATGCTCATGGCTTTTTGCCTGGGCCCCGGGAAAGGGCTCCCTAGTTGCTTCTAACCTCACTCTCCTCCAATTCATCCCCTGTCCTACTGCCTATTGCATTTTTCAAGAGTACAACCCTAGCCTTATTTCTCCTTTTCAAAAACTCCCAGTACCTCTCCATCCTGCAGAATAAAGCCCAAACTCATTTCTACGGTATTCACACTACTTTCTGTGATCAATTCAATCAGTTTATCCTGACTCCCATTCCCAACCTTACCTCCCATGATTCCCCCATCATGTAGCTTTCACTTTGGCTCAAATTAACTACTCAGGGTCCCTACACTTTCGCAAATACCTTCATTCATGCATTTTCTTTGGCCTGGAATACTTTTTTCTCCATCCATGCCATTTCTAAACCCCATCCCATCCTACAAACCCTAACTAGAATATAACTGACGCTATGGAGTCCTCCTTTATCTCCCCCCACTTCCCACCCACCAAGAAGACTCCACCCTCACTATAAACTCATTGAGTATGATCTCCTCTGATGCCATTTTCTGCCTTGTGTTTGGTTATTTATGAATATGTCCTAAATCTTCTAATAAACTTCTTGAAAGCTGGAGCTATGTGTGTCCAGCATAGTGCCTGGTACATGAGAGTTTCCTTTCTGTTTCATTCACTTAATAAATATTTAGGAGGTACTGTCCTGTTCTGTGCATTGGGAATGCAATGGTGAGTGAAACTCACTCCTCGCTCTTATGGGGTTTATATTTTAGATTCAAAAGGAATGTTTATTGCATAAAAACTCTTAAGAAAAACATATTTTAAGAAAATATTTAGTTCTCTAAATGTCAATATTTTATAGAAGCAAAATTCTTACTTACAAAAGTTCTATGTAAATCCAACGCATTATTATTCTGTCACAGAGGGCAAGTTGGCTTCTCTTCAAGAAGGCGAGAAGAAAGGCATCAGTGTGGTTTCCCTGGCATCCTGCCCTGTGATCCTCTCTCCTGCCTTTCTCCACTCCCAACTCTGTCCTTGATATTTCAATTTTTGATCTTATTCCCCCTCTGCCTCTTGCCACATGTAACCCAGCATTCTACTGAGACCTGGCCTTGACCTTATTCCTTCATTGCCTGGACTGGATATGAGTCCTAACCATTTTATGAGCTTGATTATGTTGTTTTTGGAGGGGGTTTTTGGTTTTTTTTTTTTTTTTAGCTTGATTATGTTTTGTTTCTAAACAACAGATAAATGGATGACCCTGGTGAACCAAACCACACAGAGGACAATTCTGTGACCATCTGGTCTGGGACTCCCATACTGGCTTAATCAACAGCATCAAAAAATAAGTAGGTAAGCAAACTCCATCACTGCAGGCAACACGATGACATTCTCTGAAAACCCAAGTGCACAGGACTCCATCCTGTGCTGGGGTCTGGCTGCTGCCTCAGGAGTGAAGGAAATCATGTCTCCAGTTTGAGGTTCATTCTTTTTGCTTCTTTCCTCTGAATAAATGTCACTTCCCTGGAAACAAGAACCTTATTCATCAGCCGAGAATTGGGGTCATTCCTCAATCTAACAGAGTTTCTTTTTCTCAGGTTCTCCACTCCTCCCTCAAAATACTTCTTTGCTTCTCAAGTTCATTTAGGGACTTACCAGCAAATGGCTAGACTTATAGGTTATCAGCAATATTCCTAGGTGCTAATTAAGAACATCTGCCTTTTACCATGAATTTTTACATCAAGTGTCAATAAAGAAAGCAGAAGCATCTTCTAGGAATTCTGAAATGCAGAAGATGGATGGTGTGTCTTGATTTCATTTGTTCTCTAAGATCAACAGAAAGCTCTTATACCTATTTTGAGTAAACTGTCTTCGGAGCCTCAGATGTAATTTAGTCAACGATGCTGCACGCAGCAGGAATCTGCTTCAAATAACTAACCCTGTTACCTTCTTGTTTCCTGAGCAAATTCCTCTGTGAGGGACAAAAACAGGGCTTCTTGTTCCTTTTAAGGAAATGAGGTTTTGAAAAAGGCTTACAAGCTCAAAATGGAATTCAAAGTCAGCAATCTCAGACGTATTATACCAGGCTATAGATGGTAAGTTAAATGGGTGCTAAATTCAGGGCCTAATTAAATAATTTTGTAATATCTTCAAAACTTTTACCACAGAGATTGTTTTATTGTGTTTGTAAACTAAATGTGGAAATAGCTTCTCCTGAGACTATGTCAGTCCCTAGGACAATATAAAGAATTTTGGAAGTTACAGTATCTCTTTGTGGCCATATTGGGGCCCCTTTAAGATTTGAAAAAAAAAAAATTTACTAAACGATCCGTGAAAAAGACAAAACAGTTTCCAAGAGTACTCATCTTATTATCCTAGGAACTATCTCCCTTGATGTAAATCTCAGCACAAATATGTAAGCATGTTACTCCCATTTCCTCAAGCCGTACCTACCCAGGGGAATAATGGGATCAGAAAGAAAGAAACACTAATCCCGAGGTTAGCTCCTACTGTGGAAATCACCGTCCCTCAGCCCCACTTGCCTCCTACGTAACTCCGAATAACCCTGAGAAAGTAGCATTCACAAATAATGGGTCTCTTGGTTTCATATAACACGTTAGTTAACGTTTTATATAACACGATTTGTATGTTGACAAAAGCACAGCTCCATAAAACTTCTAACAGCCATTCATTCAACAAGCATCTTTAAGAACTATGGACCAAGGAAACTGCTGAGTAGAGGGGATTAAAAGAATGAGCAAGGAAGACTTGGTGTCTACCCTTGAGACATATGTAGTCTTGACTCTGTTGTTACCCTCCCTCCCTGCATGTGAAAGCCCCATGGGTCCTCTGCTTTACCCCAGTGGCCTCGTCCGTCAGCTGGAGGGGAAAGAGCCCGGTCTTACCTCCCCAGTGCTTTACCCAGTCACTTGCCCTGCAGAGCTCCTTGTGGCCCATTGGGTGTTGGGTCTTTTTATTCAACCTGGCTCAGGTTCCCCTGAGATGGACCTCAATTCCAGGGACATTACATTAAACTGCACTCAAAGTTATTCCTTCCGTAGAAACAGTGACTTCAGACCAAGAGTGTGCACTTTCTTTGTTCTCAGGATGACCTGGAGTTCAACATCTGCTTAATCTGTTATGAAAAAACTCAAGGGAATGAGAACACCGTGTCTCCTATTTGCTACTGGTATTTTAAATAAATTAATTGACCCCAACGTTTCTTTAATTCATCCATATTTTAAAATGCACTAAAATGATAGGGAGAAATTTAAGGACCTTTTGTCCAATAGATCAGTTTTTCCTATCATTTTACCCTATCACTGGACCCTATGATGTTAAAATGACATGTCATCAATTAACCACAATATCCAATACAAAACTCACTCCTTTTTCTTTAATGTCATCTTCAACCACTTTAGAATACAATGTTTACAAAGCCAAATGCCAAATAATTGGTCAAAATCACTAATTAAATCAACAATTATTTAACAGTCTCTGGAAAGGATAAAAATTATTTCCCACCCCTGCCCTGAGAGTGTCAGCATAAAATATTGGAAAGTGCACAGTCTGTGCAGTCATACACACCTGAGTCAAAATCTCCACCCTCCCACTTAACACCCATGGGACCCCAACAATTTCCTTCAATTCTCTGGGCCTCAGTTTCTTCACTTTAAAAATGAGGACAGTTAATGCCTAGATTAGAGATATTTCACCAGAATTAAAAGAGATTAGATACAAACAGTGATGAATACGCGGCGTGCCACATATGAATTTTGTCTCCACTAAGTGATTATAAATCCAATAGAAGAACTAGGATAAATACAAAAATAACTGCACTGGAAGGCTATAGGAAGTAAACATTATACAGCATTACAATCAACTCACACAGATTTCAAAGGAGAGATCAGTCTTTGTCGAGGTGATCAGCAAAAACTTGACGAGATGACATCGGAGCTAAGCCACATGGCATGGTCAAGGTTTGGCTAAGTAGAACTGGATGAACATTTCAGATAGAGAAAATGCAAGCTCCCTGCCTTAACAGTAGGAAAAGCGGAAGCAGAGCCCTGGAAGATTCACCCAGTCAGGTGTGCGTGGGCCAGGAAGGAGTCAGTGCCATGGTCACAGCTTACGATCCTTCCACAGCCCACTGGTACAAAGAATTCTAAGACTCAAGCCCAGACTGCCATTTTCGTGATAAACCAATGACCACAGAACAGTCTTTTCCTAAACTGCCTCTGCCTTGGCAGTTTGCTTCTGAAAGCAGAACTGTTGAGTTATATCTGCCTCAGTCAGCCCTTCACATTCCTGTTTCTTGTGACAAACCCAGGCACCTGTGTAACATGTAAACCTCTGCTAACACCAAGAAGGTTGGGTCCGACTCACCTTCCTGCGATATGCAACTAAGCTTTCACTTTTCTCACCTGTTTTCCGGTGGCCTTATTCTAGAATGCTCACCACCACAAAAAGAAAAGTGATGACCCCATGACAGGGTTCCTTTGCTTAAAGCCTTTCCAAGGCCCTAGATGAAGAGGAAACATTTTATCCTTGGCTATCTCCTTCCAGAGCCACTGTTGCTCCTTCTTCACTTTGACTTTTTAACTGTCTCACGTAAGGTTCTCAGAGGAAAGCCCTGAACTGGGTTCACGCTGTGAATCCAAGCATTTCATGGGTGATACGGTGCAGACTGTATTTTCACGGAGGTTCCAGGCACCTCATGGGAAGGCGCCAGGAGCTGTTACTCAGAAATGTTCCTTTTAACCACTAGAGAATGGGAGAGGTGGTCCGAGAGAACAGGATCGGTCATTTAATTGGCTCCAGAGGAAGAGAGATCTTCACAGCAAAGATGGGTGAGCGGGGCTTCCCTGGTGGCGCAGTGGTTGGGAGTCTGCCTGCCAATGCAGGGGACACGGGTTCGAGCCCTGGTCTGGGAAGATCCCGCGTGCCGCGGAGCGGCTGGGCCCGTGAGCCGCAAATACTGAGCTCTGTGCGTCTGGAGCCTGTGCTCCGCAGCGAGAGAGGCCGCGGCAGTGAGAGGCCCGCGCACCGCGATGAAGAGTGGCCCCCGCTTGCCACAACTAGAGAAATCCCTCGCACAGAAACGAAGACCCAACACAGCCAAAAATAAATAAATGAATAAATAAATTTATAAAAAAAAAAAAAAAAAAGATGGGTGAGCGAATGAGGGCAGAATGTGCAAAAGCAGGCCAAAAGAATAGTGCCCTGGAAAGGGCAGAACCAGGCCGCACGTCTGTGAAAGACCTACTTGCAGACTATTCTCCACTCTAGACCTGCCACTTCAGTCATGGGGAATGTAAAATAAATTCAGACAAATCATTAAAACTGTTGTGGTACTGAAGACCAGGTCCCCGTTTATATTGCTTTATACAAAATAAAAGCCTTTTGCTTGGCACGCTGGAACCGTGAAAAGTTATTGTGATCATCTTTTTAAGAAGAAGGAGGACCATTTTATTTATATATATACATACATCTATATATTCTTATAGAAGAAATGGACTTAAACTGCAGAAAGATAAGTCTATTAAAATTCATGGCAATTCCCACGCTATTATATTTTTTAATAAGCATCTTGCTTTCCACTGTGGCCCCCCTACCAGTGCGCAGATGCATTTGGTTTCACCCAGGTCAAAAGTGATGCTTCAGTGCATCCTTGGGGATTAGGTCTGTATTCCAACACAATTCAACTTTAGCGTGAAATTTGATTGAACCATGTGAGTAAAAATGCATTAGAATCTTTATATGTAAGATCTAACCTTTGAGTTCATTCCTGAATTGTGACTATATTAGATACAGTCAAAAAGAGAAGAGAAACACAGACACGTGAAAAAAAATGGGTGAATGATGGTCCAACTGTAGGTGTCCTGAAATGTAAAATCCTCTGCTGCCCCAAGGGCAGGACTTTCACCTTGTAGGTGCCAGTCAGTGTTTAGAACAAAAGGCTATTTCTGATGACATGATGACCAACTTTTTTTAAATAATAGAGTAATCAAAATTTAAATAAAATTATTTTTACTTTATAGGTAAAATTATTCCCATAGTTTGATAACATTTTTTCTTGTGAGAGTTTAAAGTAATAGTATAAAAATATTCTTATAGGATAAAGTATAAAGTATATACTTTATATATATATACTTATATATATATAAAGTATATATATACTTATTTATTTATATTTCTTTTAGGTATGTTTTAAATCAAATTATGCCTAATGGTAAAACAGATTAGATGAGTTATTGTTTTATCCTACATACCATATTTTTTTCATCAAATCTATCATTTATTTCCAACTTTCAAAAAATATTCCTTCCCTCTTCATTGATTCTAGAGATTCAGGGGCAGAGGGTGGAGGGGCAGTGAAACTGTGAATAGCTACAAAACGTCCTTAGTATTTATTTTAATTGACAAGATTTTGATATTTTACAGAAATTTTTAAAATCATATATTGAATTATCAAAGTCCCTAAATCTGCCTGTATCAATAACTTTAAAGGACATAAGAATTTGAATTGATTATTCTTGGGACAAGCATCTTAGAAATGAAATGTGACATTATTTTCAAGCTTTCATGATAATTTTTCTAGCCTAGAAAAGTAGGTGGTTAAGAAAACTGCTTGAACTCTCTTACTTCCAGGTGTTGACATTCAGGCAAGAACACACTATATTTTCACTCTGTTTAAATCTGAATTAACTCACTAAATACTAAATTGTGAATACAAAAACTTTGAAAATGGCATTAGAAAGCCAGTCAGTTTCATAAAAGAAAGCTATGTACTTTATCTAAAATTAGGAGTTTGGGATTAACATATCCACACTACTATATATAAAATATATAATCAACAAGGACCTACTGTATAGCACAGGGAACTATACTCAATATTTTGTAGTAACCTATAAGGGAAAAGAATCCAAAAAAGAATATATATATATATATATGTGTGTGTATATATATATATATATAAAACTGAATCACTTTGCTGTATAACTGAAACTAACACAAAATTGTAAATCAACAATAGTTCAATAAAATAAATAAATAAATATGTAATTTAAAAAAAACTGTCATACAGAGGAGAAAAAAACCTGCCTTTTAAAAAAATTATTGATACTTGTAGCAGTGGACAACGTAACCCAGATGGAGAAAGCAAACTTTCAGCACTCAGCTGACTTTTCATGGGGTTCCCCTAAACTCCATTTTATACAGGCACCTTATTAAATCTCCCTAATGTGGCAGTTGTCTGGAGACTGGGCTATAACCGAGTCAAACCCAGGGTGATGGAGGTAACAGTAACCGCTGGCACCAGCCTTCTGAGGAGTTATCGTGTTTGAGAAAGAAAACATTGTCAGGGTGGTAGCATAACCCCAAGAGTAATAAAGTGGCCAGACACCTGGAAGCAATTACGTGCATGGTCGAGATTATCCATCATGCTTTGCTCACTGTCTCTCTTGCAAAGACCTTTGTTTTTACACTCTCAGTAGCTAACTTCTGGGCTGAAAAGCCTGTTTCACAAACGATGTTTTCCACCGAGGCCCTTCCACTTACTGCCATTCCCACATGATGTTGATCATTTGTTTGCACAGCCCAGCGACAAACCTCAGAGCTGCTGTAATAATAAGTTGGTTACCAAGCTTGCAGGGGCAGCTGCATCAATCACACTCCTGCCACGGCAGAAACAAACGCCCTTTGCCCGCCAACACTGCTTAGCAGAGTGCAATCTGGGTCCCTCAAATGGAACTGTTTAAGCACCATTTTCCATTTAGGCCTAATTTAATATTTTTCTAAACCAGATTATTGCTTGTAAGCCATTATTGTGAAGTTCCTTCTGACATTTATTTATCGCCCAGATCCCATTATTCATTAGGCTATTGTGCTGCAGGTTATCAAGTTAGCCTAGGTCCTGGGATCAAATGCTTTTTTCCCTCAGGTCAGGGGGTATCAGGACTTCAGAAAATTATTGAATCTTCCACTACTGTTCTAGGGCCTTGAAAACTGAGTCAGCTTTCCAGATATTTCCTCAACTACTTGTTTAACTGAGTTGAAGAGTATTCTTGTAATGAATAAAAATCCATGTGATTTAGATTCACATCCTTTGCCGTAGCCCATACACATATCCTGCGAGATAATTTAAATGCTAATTAAACTGGCTCTATTAATGTGATATTGATAATTGGTCATTTTACATTTTAATGCTGCATAAATGCCCACTACAAGAAAGCCTGTGTTCATTCAGCAAAAGCTCTTTTCCAGTTTGGCACTAAAGCGTCTAAGAAGTTTCTCTGAAACCCACCAGATTCTTTCCAAGAAATCTTACAAAATAGAATGTTTTTAGAGCACAAATTTAGGGAGGTAAATATACTTTAAAGTTTTGAGTTACTTAGTATGTATTAAGAGTACCCACTGTATTGAGAAATATACATGAAAACATTCAAATGAAACAGTCCTTGTTCCTTTAGGATCTTACATTGAAAGGTGACAGCATTAAAAAACAAACAAACAAACATCCATGATCTAGAGAATAGGAGAAGGGGATGGGGAGTAGCAGAGTTCAAATTAGGGCTGTTCCCCAGAAAGAAAACAGCCCTGGCCCTGCTGCTGTCTGTCTCTTATCACCATTTATCTCCTCAGTCAGTGGCACAACTTTAAAGGGACTTGGAGCTCACAGAGCAGGGCTCCAGTACTTCTGTTACTGTAGCCTAAGGCTTCCAAATGGTTTGATCCTTGCCATTTAGAAAACCAGTTTCAGTTACTTCCTATCCAATTTCTGCAAGAGATATAGTGGTTCCCATAACTCCAGTTTTGAGATTAGTGGGCCACTTCTGATAAAGAGGGCTTTACATAATAAAAGTCAGCCTCCTTTCTGGTGGTTTGAAGTTCCCAAGATTTTTGTAACCAAGGAATCATTTGTACACCTACACTATCTAAAACAGAAATTTTACATTCTAATGTTAACTTGGTTAATAGATTGCTGTTCTTAAAAAGTGGGAAATGAGATAGAGCTTACATTATCATTCCAACAGGCTGACAAAACCTGGGTGCAGTAGAACCACCTTATCCCTATAAAACATCTATTCCCCTCTACGCTTATCAGGCTGTGCAGTGATTTCTGACTCTTGTTTCCTCCCAAATTTCTCAGCTTCTTCCATCCCCTCTCCCATCCCCCTCACCACACACCCCTAAAAGAGCACTCTGCCAATCTCAGGTAACTACTTAAATAGTTAAACAGCCAGTATTCTGTGGCAATCTTTTTCAAGTCAGAGTCACCACAGAGAGCTCAACGCAAGAACCCTGCAAACAGACTAGCAGCTCGATCAGTATTTTCCCTTGTTCATCCACACATCAGCTCACAGATAGAATAGCCAGTTTTCATCAATTCCACTTTTTCCCCCATCAGCCTTGTACCTTAGACTAATTTCTGAATTAAAGCTCATTTCTGAACATCCCTACCTTAATATTCAGAAATATCTATATTCTTCCATTGTCACTGCCGCTATTAACACAATAAATATATCTGATTGTCAATAAAAAAACTCCAACTTCAATAAACTGATTTTGTAAGCAGAATACTGATAATGAAAATAGTCTTCATCAAATCTCAGCTTTGAATCCTCCATGAATCTTTCCCTTTGTGTCAGGTAGCCTTTTCATCGTTAAAAATGCTGTTCTCATTCCATCAATTTCTTTCATCCTCTAGAGCAGGGGCCCCCAAACCTGTCAGGGCATCAGAATCATCTGGGCAGATTTTTCAAAAAAAATAGATATCCAGGTCCTGCCCCTCCACCACCCCTTCAAGATTCTGATTGCTCAGGGCTGGAGTGGGACCTGGATATTTATATTTTGATAAAGCTCCCCTGGTGATCCTGAGAAGCTGAGATTTTAGGAAACACTGACTTACCAAAAGCAGTGTTGGTCAGCAGGACAGCAGCTAATCACATGGCCAGACTTCACCAGCCTTTCTCCCTCCCACCTCAGTCCCAAGAATAATCCGGTTCAGCCACATTGAAGTTGCTTGCAAAAATTATCCAGATGATTCTGACATTGCACATTAATTGGGAATTTCATATATAGAGATTTAATCAGAAATAAATCTTTCCTAAACATAACATCACTTATTTTTAACTCTGTAATTTAGCCTGCCTCTCCACACATTTCAGTTGTTTGGAAGTGAACCAAAGAACCGAAGAATCAAAATCATGAAACAACCACTGAGAGATCGTTTTTTCTTCATGGTCTTTACACAAGAATGTTTAGTAAACTAGTCCCCACACAGTAGAGTTTCCAGTTTAAGTTGAAAACACTTTAGTGTAAGGAGGGCGTGTAAACTCTCTCAGGCGTCCAGTGCGGGATGTAACACCTTCATTTCCCAGATGTCCTTTCCTCAGAATCACAACCTGTATCCTTCTTGTCGCCCACTAGGTCTTCTTCACCCACTCTAGGCAGAGATGGAGAAGAACAGATGGTGGCAAATGCAGGAATCTGGTAATGGATGTAGGATCCGTTTGTGTCTTGTATCACTGTGATCAACGCTACCACTAAATCCCCTTTCTGCCCTCTGTGGTAAGATCAGAATGACAGCCCAATTTATCAACTGTGAATATTGGTGTAAACAATTTCAAGGCCAGGATATTTTTCATACCCCCTTGAAAACTGTCATCAGTTCTGTAGAACAGTAAGGAAACCACTGATCCATTTAAGAAACTGTCAGCAGGTGTACAAAGAAGTGAACGATGGAGGCTTTTGAAAAGTCTTAGGAAAGGAGGCTCCAGCTGCCAGAACCCCTGACTTCTGTTGCACCGTCTAGACTAGCCATGGAGTAAGGGAAATCGTGTGGCCGATTGAGACTCTCAACACCACAGCTATCAGCAGAAGGAAAAATTCACTTCAGAAGGAAATTTCCAGACACGCGTTCCTTACTTGTGAAGTAATTGAGTTATAGCAATGTCCTCTCTGCCACAGTTATCCCAAGTGCCAACTTTGGGATCACAGACATGTGTCTCAGAAACTGTAAATGGAGTCCCCCCCACTCCCCTGTAACTACCACCAGCACTTACTGAAAATGATTAAAATCAACTTCTTGAAATCAAATAGTGAGTCTAAACCTTGACAATTTCTTTTTAAAAAAATCATAGATCTATATATGTGTGTGTAACTAAATTACTTTGCTATACACCAGAAACTAACAAACACAACATTGTAAATCAACTATACTTCAATAAAAAGTGAACAAACAAGCAAAGAAAAATTCACAAAAAAAGTCATAGATCATTATGATGTCCACCTTAAAAATCAGCATATCATCTGGAGTTTCAAATTTTGCATATGTCACTTATGGTCACTTACTGAAAAAAAAAACAAAATACCTTTTTTTAAAGTGTAGGTTTTCTTTCTGTATACAGAGACATTTTGGTAATCTAGTGGTTTTGCTTTAATATGGCCATCACCAAAAAACGTATTCCGGCCAAGCGTTTGAAATAATTATGTGATCGAATTCAAAAGTACTCTCAACCATTAGCCACCAGAGACACTGGTGGGAAAAGCCAATTATATATTACCACTAAAACATTATTAAGATCATTTGTTTTTAAGTAGCAGATATAAAACAACTTCAAAAATTTTAAGGTACTATACAAATGCAATATTTAATTAGCATTGTATGTTTCCGGTTTATTTTTTCTAAATAATATGTTAGAAAAAAACAGATAAATTTGTGACTGATTTTAGCAACATTTCAGTAATGTAATGTATTATTAAAATTAGGATTTTTTTTTTTTACTACATTGCCCTTTTGTGTTGTATGTATTTTTAATGGTGGCTGTACTTGAATTTTATATAAAATGATGTGATGTAAGCAAAATAATATAAATCCATCCACAGAATAAAATGGAAAATTACTGAAAAACAGAATGTTAAGTCCTGAAGGATGTTAAACCCATTCTTTAAATCATAAGCAATTCAGGACTTCCCTGGTGGTCCAGTGGTTAGGACTTTGTGCTTCCACTGCAGGGGGCACAGGTTTGATCCCTGGTCGGGAAACTAAGATCCCAAATGCCACACAGCACAGCCAAAATAAAGAAAGAAATAAATAAAACAAAATGGTGAACTTTGGGGAAAAAAAAAACATGAACAATTCAATAGTACCCTCAAAATTTGCATTCAATTAAATCGTTTATAAAGCTATTCTTTCTTTTATATCACTTGACGAATACAGCACAAACTTATTATAACATTAAACAAATTCAGAATTTCCTCATAAATGGCAGTTTCCATGAGAGTAAAACAAAAGGAACAAAGCAAATATATATATATATATATATATATATATATATATATATATATATATATGTGGAATTACTATTAGATCCCAAACTAAAGTTTCTTGAGTCTAGTCCTTATTTCTCTGGGTGTGCAGAACACTACTCAATTCCAAAACTGCACTAAATGAAGCCCCAAATCCTTGGGAAAGAATTGATTTGATTGCTGGAAGTAAACAGTTTACTCAAAGCCTTGGTCAACCTGGTCCACCACAGACTCAAGCTCATTGTGTTGAAATGGAATCGTGGCTTGTTTCAGTGCTAGTCAGATGGGTTCATTTATCTGCACACAAACAGTAGGCTTCCTGAGACATCTCATGTATGTTCTGATTTTATTATTTTATATGTGATTCAAGTTTAGTTATTTATTTGGGGCTAGACATCGCCATAGTACAAGCAATGAAACGCATGTTAAATAGTGCCTTACTTATCCCTAACAAAAATTTAAAATTCTTCCAATTTAAATCACAGCATATTATCAACAAGAATAACTTCTCTTCAATCTTTGGGGTCAGAAGACAAAACAGAGCTAACTAACTCAGCATGTTCTTTTTGTCATTCCTTCACTTAGCTTAGAGAGAGACACATGCACAGAAAGTATGTGAGAAGGAACACCTGGGAAACTACCTGAATGGAGAACTGTTGCTACATGCTCTTTGCCTAAACCTAAAAAAAATTCTGCCTGTTCTTATAATCTGTGGGCTTATTTTTAAAGGACAGATTACAGTTTTTATAATAAAAATACCCATTTAAAAAAGTTACTGAATAAGTACTCATGCTGAAGTCCTTATGTCAGGAAAAGGAAGTATTATTGCATGTTACAGATGGTCAAGACTGCAATATACATTAGCTGGAGACAAGGAAGGAAATCACCAGTCCACCAAAGCCCCAGTGTGATCATCACAATGATCCAGCACTCCTGCCAAAGCTCTTAAAATTATCTGTGATGGTTTCTTTAAACAGACCTAAGAAGACGTAGAAGGAAGATTAACTTCCTTTTCCTAATTAGCAGTGAGTCTTCAACCTATTCAATGCATTTTCCTAAAGCAATTATCAACATCACTTTGTTGATCTTTAAAACACTTCTAGATGGGAAATCAGAAAACCACATCAAATCTGCCCAAATCTTAAATCTCCCCATATATTAGAGATCTAATTTAGAAGAACTTTCTAAATGCATTTGTTTCTCAGCTGCTAGTTCATAAGCCAAACACGGCATTAAAATTGTGTCCTCCTCGAAACCTAGGCCAGTCAACATTTCAGAAAAAAGGGTAATGATAGGGATCTGAGCTGACTCCTATCCTCCATACTATAGAACGTGGTCTCTCAAGTGGAAACTCAAATTCTCTAACTACAAACACACTTTTACCTAATAGGAGACAAGTCTGAGTAGAATAAGAATTTGCTTAGGTTTGTGTAACCGGCTGTCTTCCCCACCATGGTGTCTAACAGGTCTTTGAGTCCAAATTAAGAGAAGTTCTATCCATTGTGCTTCAGTTCCCCCTCCAGTGAAATTCAGTTCTGAAGCAACTAATATCATTAAGTTGAAAATATGAAAGGGGAAATCTAAGAACATATGCTATTTTAAAAGGAGGGGATAAGAAGGGCAGGAACAATAAGTATTAGAAATTTTTTACCTCAAATTCCTTGCCCAAAGCCAACCCCAGTGGGGCAAATTTTTAGTAGACAATCTGCCTTGCACTCTCCACGCTCCAGGGATGTCTTGTGCAGAATCCAAGTCAGCTCTGACAAAGTGTCACTGTTTCAGAGTGGCTCTCCCTCAAACCCACGCTCTGTGCATCTATAGGCATGCCCCTTCTTGGTTGAAGGAATGTTCCAGGGAACTCTGCTTGCACCAGTGTTTCAAGCTCTGGTTTACTTAACTTGCAGTCCTAGAAGGAAAAGGGCAGTTAGGGCAAAAGCCAAAGTCATTGCTAAGATTGAGCTCAGCGGCCTTTTTCAGGTTCACATTGAGGATGGAGGTGAAAGTAGGGATTGGATAGCGGATCAAAGTAGACTGTCTTTCCAGTCTAATTATGAAATGGCAAATGCCTCTCTTTGTGGTCTCATATTTTTTCAGGTGTCTCACTGCCTTTTGGTTTTGTAACAGCTGTGACTTGGTAAGAATCATTCATACTTTTGGCTTCAAGAGACCCAAGTTATCCTCACATAGACCAATCTTCCCCATCTTATGCGGTTTATGCTGTGTTTTACGTCATAGCTAACTGTTGTAATTGTTGCTAAATAACCTTAATCTTTAATACTTTATTCCATCTTCCAAGGAAAATCAAAATCAGATGGCAATGTTTCTAAAACCATCTCAGCTCTAATAGTGTGATCTAGGATACTCTCCCATGTTTCTTCTGCTATAAACTTAGCAAGTTTATTTTCAGGCAAAGGTATTTTGTGTTCACATTCTACGGGGATTGTTTTTTCCCACTTTCTCTCTCTTTTTCATGTTTTCCCTTAGAGTAAAATGCCATATGGTAGACACGCATCCACACTGTTTGGTAGATTAATGAATTCCCACTGAGATCACATATTCTTCTCCTCTGGGAGTTTTTCTGCCTGTACTCCACATTTCAGATTTTATATAGCTCTTTCTTGGTAATATGACTCACAAAATGCATGTTTGCATCTCTTCCTAGGTTGCATGCAACAGAGATCCTTGAAGTCCATGCTAACAGCACATACTATGAAAGCATTCAATACCATTATTGGCACCCCCTTCCATACTCTAGACCCAGCATACAAGCAAGACCTATGTACAGCCTGTTGTAAAAGTTGGGATAACACCAAACCTGGCTGAGTCACTGCCCACATTTTTTATTTCTCAACATAGATATTTTTTATATGAATGAACCAACATTTTTTTTCCAGGTAGAAAAGGCTATTTTTTAATCCCCCATTTAAAGGAGAAAGAGGGAGGTTTAACGCATGCAGACAGTTGTAACAGAATGGCAGCCCTGGTGCATTGCAGACTCACTGACCTTTTAGCCTTCTGGAGTTTAACCATTTCCTGATGTCTTTTAACAGTAATTTTCTTGTTGGAAGAGCCCTCTCTAAACTGATAGCATCTAAACAAGCCTCTACCTTAATTGGAAAAAATCTCCCATAAATATTTATGCTACAGTGATTAGGCCACTTACTGAACTCAACTGTCCATTATGGGTTAAAACAGGGAGCATTGTTTTGGGTTGCCTACAGCCTGACATGGCTTATTGGAGGGGACCCGAAGCTGTAATTTATTTAATCAAGCGTTTGACCCCAGCCCTCTGGAGTAGCCAGTAATTGTGAGGGAGAACTAGCCACATTGACTAGAATCAGTATTCGGGGTTGTAAATTCTGAAAGTCTAATTTGGAAGAAGGAAAAAGAATAGTTAGAAGAGATGTTTTTGTACATTGTACTGTGGTAAAGATAGGTGATAGATGGTAGACAGATAGAAAGATAGAGCAAATTTTAGAAAGAAAATACTTCAAAGCAGAGAAGAAGAACCATTTACCCTCCTGCTGGTGCGATGTTCCTCTCTGGCTGCTGGCCTTCTTTACACCTCTGAGGCTCTGCCACACAAGAACTCACACGGCTTTGAATATAATTCCTACTTTTGGAAATATATCAGATTTGGGGTGTAAATAGGTGTAAAGAAAGCCTTTTGTATTAAAATCTGTTAAGAAGACTCCAGCTTAAACATTGAGCCCAAGGTAAAAATAGGAATGCTAGATTTTCTACCCAAGTGTCAACTCGGTATTGCTTCTACTTTTGAGGTCATGATTTTCAAGAACTAGCTGGTGAGTATGAGAACATAGTTATACTGTGTGTGTGTATATATACAGCTAAATTAATTAAAACGCTTTTTCTTCTTTTGTTTCCTTTTCCAGCTGCAGGTTTTCTCCTGATTCCATTTTTGAGTTATGATTAATTCTTATGTTTACAATAAAAAAAAAAAAAACTTCTTCTCCATTGGCCTTTTGACCTCCCAGCTGCAGACCCAAATATCCATTCCTTATTTCCAGGCATACTTTAAAAGAGATACTGAAACCAAAAACATATTTTCTTCTTTAAACTCTTTACTACCATTACTTGGCTATTGCTCTCCAGATTTCTAGTTCCAGAAGAAATTCTAAAGTCAAAAACTATAATGGTTTATTAAACTATAAATCACCGGGGCTTCCCTGGTGGCGCAGTGGTTGAGAGTCCGCCTGCCGATGCAGGGGACGCGGGTTCGTGCCCCGATCCGGGAAGATCCCACATGCCGTGGAGCGGCTGGGCCCGTGAGCCATGGCCGCTGAGCCTGCGCGTCCGGAGCCTGTGCTCCGCAACGGGAGAGGCCACAGCAGTGAGAGGCCCACGTACCGCAAAAAAAAAAAAAAAAAAAAAAAAAAAAAAATTATTTACACTAAACTATAAATCACCTTTCCTCTTTGTTTCAACCTGAATGTCATTGAGGTCCCACGTTTTCCTGAGCTCTCTGGATCCTGGCAATACCAATATCTCTTCATGGCCTCTCCTGTCCTATTTTCCATTAGCAAACACTGCCAAATACTGTTGGTATATAAGAAAAATGCCTCACAAATCTGGTTTCTGGCCCTTCCTCACATTAACAGCATACAGCGCTGGAGTCGCATCAGAGTTAGTTTCTGAACCTTGTGGAAGGAATCAAAGCAGCTTGGTTTTCCAGTCAATAAGAGTCAAGGGTGATACGGCTTCAGAGGGTTTTAGAGCTTGGGGTTCTAGGTGTGAAAGACATTTTGAGAAACTAGGTGGGGACACAGGTTAGACATTTATGCTAGATAGGTTGCTGCACTAACTATTCCAAGGATTTTTCATACAACAAGAGTATCTTGCATGGATGCTTTTAGATGTATAGGTAATACCTCATTGTTTCAACTTTACTCATATAAGATATGAACAAACCTCCAAGAAGTTCTGAACACAAAAGAAAGGGTAAATTTATTCTACACCAAACAGACTACCTCACCTCCCATTCAGAAAATCTCTTTGAAAAAGCTTATATTGGGATTTTAATTTTTCCTGTTAAATTATTCATTCCTTATTGTACTTGGGTATCATTATCTCTGTCATAGTGATGGTTGTTACAGAAACAGTCATCAGGTTGCAAACTACACAGATCTTTTTAAGTTAAAATTATGACAAAAAAGCAACAATAGATGTGATTGTACAGGTCTGTCTGTAAGAGTAATCAGGAGTTGGGGATAGATTTCCTCTATAGGGATGAAAAGACCTCTAGAAAAAAAGAGTGAGGAAGAGCTCTGTCTGTCTCCGTGGCGGTAAAGGAAAGGTGACAGCAGATAGTAACATTTCCCAGTCGTGCTGATCACGGGGTTCCCGAAGTTACAGTCACAGACTAAACCCTTCATCCCATCCAGGGTCATTCCCTTGACAGAGCACAGTGTGCTCCACCGCTACAGATGGCTTTTTTAATCCCAGCCAGCAAACTCCAAAGTACCCAGCATTGATTAAAAACAGACTAGACAATGAAACTAAAACCAGCTCTGAAAAAGCTCAGTACCCATCAGAAAATCAGCTTTTTCCCATTTGCATAATAAAGTAACAGCTCACTTATCAAGCATTTTCTGAGAGCTCATCACAGTTCAACGAGTGTAACTCATTTATGCCTCCCACTAACCACGTTGACTCTCCTTACAGATGGGAAAACTGAGGGACAGAGAACTTAGTCCCATTGACCAAGGCCATACAGCTGGTCAGTGGAAGAGCTAGCATTTGAACTTAGAGGATATGGTTCAGACGTCATGCTTTTGGTTCCAGATCTAATGATCTTAACAGCGTATGCTGCTGCAGCCCTTAAAAATAACAAGGCTCTCATGACTACTCAAAGAAATGTGCTGAGCCCCACAGTCCAAATCTGACTTTAGACAGGAAGTGTTCTGTTGTCTCTGACTACCCCCAAGTCCATGAAAGGCATTATTGTGGAAGGAAAGCTCCAGATCAGTGAGGACAGTCTCCAGATGCTATCTCTGACTCCACTGAAGAGCATCAAAACATACCACCCAAAATACGCCACTTTGGCATATTAATTATTTGAGCCAAAGGCAGTTGAGAAATAACAGATGCAGGAAGGGCTCTGTGCCCTCCCCTTTTCTACCTAAAAGCTGGGCATAAATTTCCAGTGAGAAAGATGCTCTCCTTGTACCAGGAAGAAGAGAACATTCTTATCACCAGAGACAGGGAGTGGATGCCAAGATGAGGCTGAAAATAACTTACTTACTAAAATAACACTTATCTCCCTTTAATTTCCCTCATATATTTCCTAGTCACTTTCCCACAAGTTACTGGCCCTGGCCCAAACCCATTTTTCTTTCGTCTTATAACATCTCCGCAATTCATTGCCCTTTGTCAAATAGTAAAGCCCCCAGGTCTAAATGCTTCTTTGGGGTTTTCATTTCTTCCTACGAAGCCCCAGTGCCACATAAAAATATTAATATCAAATAAACCTTGTTTTTTTTTTCTTTCCTGTTAATCCGCCTTTTGCCAGCTTAATTTGTGGGCCCCAGGCACAGAACCTAAGAGAGTAGAGAAAAAGTCTTTCTTCCCCTATACCATCACCTCCCAAACTTTACTTCATTTCTTCCCTCATCCTGACTGATCTTGCTTTTAAAACTCAGTGTGGATTTTAATTCCTTGATTCTCCCTTCTTCTCTCAGTGTATTAACTCCTCCCACCTCTCTGTAATCATCCAAGGTAGTCTCCCAAGACAACTATTCGCAACACTTTCTCCTATCAGCGTCTTAGGTGCTATTGCTCTTGACCTTACACAGAGATGTCCAATATAGCATTAACACTGATCCTCAATTCTGGGTAAATTCAACTTTCTCATTTTGGTTCCATCCTCCTTTACTTGTCCACACCAGCTGGTTTTACTGTTTGGTTTTATGTTTTCTTATTCTCTACTCATAATTGAGCATCTAATCTATGCCAGGCCCCAGGCTAATTATTTTTACAGAAAAACGAACAGAAAGAAAAATCTGGTAAATGAGACTAAAAAACTCTGGTAAAGTTGCCCATCATCACACAACTAACAGGTCAGGCCAGGATTCACACCCTAGTCTGTCTACACAGGCTATCCTTGTAACACATCCCTGCAGTGAAATCTTATCCTGCATGGAGTTTTTTCATACAAAGAGCCTAGCACAAGCCAACTCATTTTTCTGGGGCTCAACCAAAGAAATAGCCATCTGTTTCATCCCCAGAGGCAAAACCAGCTCTGTCAGACTTCTTGAGACAGGACAGTATACACAAACTGTATATACTGTACTTTATAAGAGACTTGAGGAATTTTTCAGAAGTAACTTTGATTACATGTGATTTTTACTTTATGTGCTGACATTAGATCGTAACCCCAAGTAATGTGCTTCTCCACTGCACTGCCACTGTTTCAGCCTCTCTGGCCCCGAGTTCTTTGAAACCAGAGCTACAGCTCAGTGCCACAAAGCTACTCCGGTCTCCCTTTACCTAAAGAGATGATTTCCAGGACTCAACCATGAGACCAAATCACCCAAATGAACGCCCATCATTTCCTGCCACCCACGCCCCGAAGTACCTCCATCCGCCTTCCTTTCCTCTAGCCCCAAGGGAAAACATTTTCTATGTACCCACCACTCCTCCTGGGTCATCCCAGTGCCTCCTCTTTCCTGCTGTACCTTGCCCTCTTTCTTCACAATCCCTCTCCTAATTCCACTCCCTTGATTCTACCAACATGCTGAAATCTCACCTGCTGCTGAGAATCCTGCTGTGTTTTAGTTATCATGTTTAAAAAGTACATTCCGGTCAGCCTGCCTCTGTATAAATGCTGACGTTACCACTTAGCTGTGTGGTCTCAATCTCTCTGTGCCTCAGTTCTCCCATTTATGAAATGCAGATAGCAAAAGTACCCATCTCAGAGTTCTGAGGGTTAACTGAGATAATCTATGTAAAGCTCTTAAAAAATACTCAATATTATGTCAGCAATTATTTCCGGTTTGCTGCCATTTTCCTCTAGTTTACCGTTTTCTCCTTCTTTTTCTCTCACTACCCAACTTCTTAAAAGATCAGCAGACACTGGATGTCTGCACGTCTCCATCCTTTCCCTTCTCTAACCTTTTCCATTTGGGATTAGGTCTCCCTCCTCTGAAGAAACGTCTCTCAGAAGCTGCCCATGATGCATTATCACCACAGAGAATGATGCCCAAGCCAGCATCTCTAGCCCTTCCTTTTTCACTTATTTCACTTCTAAGTCCAGCCCACATTTCCAGCATCAGCAATGGACCTCTAAGTATTTCCATTTCATAGATGTCTTAGAGTCAGCACATCCAACCTAGGGCTCACCTTCCCTACATACTAGTCCTTCATTTTCATTCTTTATCTTGGTTCATGACATCATCCTCTTCCTAGTTGCAGAGACTTGGAAATTTCAAATCACTCTCCACTTCTAATTATGTATCAAATATCAACTCTGCCTCAGAAATGCACCTTCCTCTTATATTTCTCTTCTATCTAAACTTCTCTGGCTGAGGTCCTTTCTAATTTCTGCTGAAAGACCTTGCTACCTCACCCTCCAAATGTTTCTCCTCCATGACAGCAGACAGATTCTCCTAAAACACAGATTTCATTGTGTCATTTCTCTGCCCAATAATCCTCAGTATCTCCCTAGTACACACAGAACTAATGCAATTTATCATTCAAAGTTTGCTCTATTTCCCCTACCAGATACTTTTTCACCTTTGTCACCAATATTCCCATAGTCTATCTGGACCTGATCACATGTTCCCCAAACCTGCCTTGCATCTCCCTGTTTCTCCATCTTTCCTGTTCCCAGCCAGCATAGCAGAGTGGTTAAGGACAATCTCTGGAGTCAGATGGCCTGGGTTTGGATCCCATCTCTGCCACTTGCCAATTGTGTGCCTGTGGGCAAGTTATTTGGGAAAATAGCATTAATAAAAGGACTTAATATATTAATGGTGTCATTATCTATGTATTCTTTTGTGTATTTCTTCTTTAGTTCAATATGATAACATTTGCTATTTTGTATGGCTGTTTCCTTCATATTCTTGCTGCGTAGTATTCTGTTTTACGAATACACCACATTTATCTGTTGTTTTGATGAGGGACATTTGGATTTTTCTAGTTTGGGATATTACAACAGTGCTGCTATGAACTTTCTTGTACATGTATTCTGTGGCATATGTGTGTGAATTTCTCTATTAGATAATGTCTGAGCACTTTCCAAAATGATGGCACCCGTTTACACCCTCATCAGCAGCATATAAACATCCTTAGTACTCCACATCCTTGCCAGATGTGAACTTTTAGTTTTTGATATCTGGAGGGTTGCATTATTTGTATTTCTTTGACGGTTAGAGTTTGAGCATTTTTGCATATCGATTGTGACGTCTTTTCACTTTCCACTTTTCTGAATTCTTGTGTTTTAGGCATGACTCTTGAACTCAATACAGAGCTGAATTTTGTTTCTTCCTCAATCTGGCAATTTTGTCCTTTTAAAAATAAACTCAGCCCATACGCATTTGTTATGATTACTGACATATTTTGATTCATTCCTACTTTCTTATTTTGCGCTTTCTAAATTTTCTGTTTTTTCTGTGTTTCTTTTAATATTCTTTCTTGCATACTTTTGTGCCACTTTTTTTCTCATTCTTGCTTCTGCCCACAACTCATTTGGAATTATAAATTCTTCCTTTTTTATTTTAACTATTAACCTAGAATTTTAACATCTATATTTAATCAAAGAAAGTCTAATTACCATAATATTTTGGTTATATCACTATTGCATCCACAAAATTAGGTAGTGTTGTTATTGTTTATACAATTGTTCATGTTTATTTGTCCTTCTTGCATATTTAGGGTGTATTATTGAGCCACAAATTCTTCCATGTTGTTTATCTGAAAAAACTTTTGTTATTCTCAAGTTTGAAAGATAATTTTACTGAGTACACAACTCTTGGTTGACAAGTATTTTCCTTACACTCTGAAGATGGTTGTCTATGTTATTTTAGTTTACACTGTTGTGTTTGAGAAGTTAGATATCAATCTGGTTTTTTTCCATAGGTAACTTGTTTTTCCTCTTTGGCTTCTTTTAAGAGGTAATTTTCATTTTTGTTTGTTTTGGTATTCAGAAAGTTCACTACAAAATGTCTTAATGTGGATCTCTTTTTACTTAACTTGCTTGGAACTTTCTGGACTTCCTGCTTCTATGGATTCACAGTTCTTCTATCTTTTCTGGATAATTCTCAGACCTTATCACTCCAAATAGTGCCTCTGCATTATCTTTGTTTTTCTTCTGAAAGTCCAATTAGATATTTGTTATATTGTCTCACTACATCGTTTATGTTTCTTAATTTTTGGATTTCTTCGGATATCTTCCTGTTTAGTAATTCTCTCTTCAGCTTTGTTTAATGTGTTGTTTAACCTACTCCTTGTGCTTTTCCTTTGAAGTATTATACTTATTACTTCTATAATTTCTATTTGAGTCTTTTCAAATCTGCTTATTCATTTTTAAGATCTCTTGTTCTATACTCATATTTCAAATATTCTTTTGTATTTATTTATACACATTAAATATAGTAATTCAATAATTACAGTATCTAATGGATTTGTGGGTCTGAAGTTACTGTCTTTAATTTCTAATTTGTTTAGCTTTTTATGTTCCTTTGGGGTTTTTTTCTGATTCATGTTCTTTACTGCTCCTTTCCTGGAATTTTATGATTTTTTTATCATAAGCATACGTTCCATAAACTTCATCAGTGGGAATTTTTGAGGCCTAGAGTTAAAAGGTGCATTCCTCCAGAGAGAATTTATATTTGTTTCTTCCAACATGGGGTCACTTTATAATAAATTCTCAGCTTAACGTATCTCAAACACAGAAGTAGCATGAATGTGGGCCCCAAACTCCTGTGATGACCAACTCAGGGTTTTTTCTACCACCCAGAGTCAAGACCAAGGAAGGAATTTTTCTAGTTCACCATTTCACTGACTGTAATTTTGGGTGTCTGGGCTTTTTTATCTCTAATCGTATATCCCTTATGATATGGTTGTAGTCTTTCTTCATGAGCCACATTTTAGCAACAAAACCAAAGCTCTGAGTCATGGGAAATGGTAGATAGAACAGCTGATTTTTATCACTGGCTTACCTTTATAGATTTGTAGTTTTGCTTTATTTTTCAGCTTCTTAGGATTCTTTTTACTTTGTTTCCAGATGAGCACTGTATTTTAAAATATACATTAAGATATCCTACTGAGCATTTTTGATATGGGAGGGTTTTAGGCTTTCTAGTTTGCCATAATACTTGAAATAGACATCTTCCAAGACACAGAGTACTTTTTCATGTTATTTTAAAGAACCTATAGCAGATTCCATCATATATAATGAATTATTTATCTGCGTTTGCCTCTCACAGGACCATGTGGAGTTCCTGGAGGAAAAGAATCTTCTTTCTCAGTGTTTATCTTCCTCAGCTGTAGGGCAAGGCTTTGCCTTAAGTGGACGCTCCACAAATTAATGATTTAATGGCCTTACTCTCTCTTGAGTTTCCAAAGAATGTGTGCCTATCATGGAGTACTTATCACACTACAGCAAATTGTTGACATTTCTCCCTACCCACTAGATTAGAGTTTCTCATAGGAAATGATCTTGTTTTATTGTCTTTGCATTCTTAGAGTTTAGTTTAGAGTTTGGCTTATAACAAACACTAAATAAATGTTGACTCAAAGGAGTCATAGCCTCAATCTACAAGACTAGCATGTCAGGCAGGAGAAAGTAACTGTACTCATTTCAAGAACGACACTGAATCTGGTAATTCAGATGGGCTGGGACAAGCCTGCCAAAGCAGAGACAGAAGAAACTGAGAAGTCAGGCTTGATAGATAGTCTCTGTTGTCATCTCTTCTGAGAGTTGTTACTTTAGAGGCCAGAGAGCAAGGGAGAATTAAAAAAGAAAGAAAGAAAAAAAAATTCTTAAACAGAAATCAGAATCTTTTTCTTCTTGCTGTAAACTTTGATGACTTTCCCAAAAAGAAAATCTAATCCTTCTGCCTTCCACTCATTTTAAGGAAAATAGACGTTAAATACTTCAGCTTCTTTGGTTATTTTAAATCCCTTAGATGAGCTTAGATTGGCAAAATTGAAATATCAGAGTATGTGGTAGAATGATGGTCTCCTACAAAACTCCATAAATAGGCATTCAAATTTGAAATCTTCAGTATTTTCTGAAACAAAAAACATTCCTAAGTTAAGACTATGAGCACCTTGCAACACTTCAGACTTTGAATCTTATTTTGACCTACTGGAGGTCATTTCAGTCCACAGAATCAAGGCCAAGGCCCACCAAGACTGAAACATCATCATTGCTAATGAGGCTCTGGTGAGTTTCGTTTGCAGGGTCCAGACTGCTAGAATGTGGACCACTCCCTTTTCCTACATGCCATTTTTGGGTAGATCATTTCCAGCATGTAGTTTATAGCTGCCAAATGTGTAATATGCGGGGATTCAGTAATAGTCTCCTTGACCTGTAGGCTTTAAAGTTTGCTTTGTTGCCCTCTGACTTTTAGCTTTTCATCTCTTCCAGAAGTTCCATCAAATAGCCTGACTTAAGTTATGATTTTTGTTAAGTAATTCTCTACCTCCAGAACAAAAACAATCGTCTTTCCTGCTACCCACCTCAAGGAGAGGTAATACTTTAAACACTTCAGAAGAAACTACATTAGATAATTTCAGAAGGGAAGTACTAGTCATTTTTTCCTAAGATTCTTCTAAGGAATAAAACATACTGATCTAGCTTGAAAACCTCTGTTGTATAAGGCCAGAAATATGGGGGATATAAGAACTTGACTTCAAAATTTATCTCCAATGTCATCTCTTGTAAGAAAACGTTTTGACCAACCCCCAAACCCGCCAAATCTGATACCTGCTCTTTGAAATGATAAAAGGTGGCGTTTAAAAGATATGAACAGCCAAACACAGTGTTAATGCTTTATATGCAAAGTCATGCTTCCACTCATTTAACTATTCATCAAATATCAAATATTTAAAGTGTATCCTGAACTTGATTAGATGGTTGGAACTTTCATCCCCCCCCCGATTACCCAGGAGGAGGAGAAAGTTTCTGGAGGTTGAATTAATTACCAATGCCTAAGGATTTAATCAACCATGCCTGTGTACTGAAGCCACCATTAAAAACCCAAAAGGAGGGGTTTCAGAGAGCTGCCAGGTTGGTGAAGCAGAATTCCTCCACGTGGGCTCCAAACTCCAAGAGGACTGACGTTTCCTTGTTCTCAACCTCACCCTATGAATCTCTTCATCTGGATGTTGGTTCATCAACTCATCTGCCATGTGGCTGACAGGGTGTTGGTGCTCCAGCCTAGTGTCAGGCCTGAGACTCTGAGGTGGGAGAGCTGAGTTCAAGACATTGGATTACCAGAGACCTCCCAGCCCCATGTAATATCAATCGGCAAGAGCACTCCCAGAGATCGCCACCTCAAGGCTAAGACCCAGCTCCATCCAACGGCCAGCAAGCTCCAGTGCTGGATGCCCCATATCAAACAACAAGCAAGACAGGAACACAACCCCACCCATTAGCAGAGAGGCTGCCTAAAATCATAATAAGTTCACAGACACACCAAAACACACAACCAGATGCAGTCCTGCCCACCAGAAAGACAAGATCCAGCCTCATCCACTAGAACACAGGCACTAGTCCCCTCCACCAGGAAGCCTACACAAGCCACTGAACCAAACTTACCAACTGGAGGCAGACACCAAAAACGACGGGAACTATGAACATGCAGCCTGCAAAAAAGATACCCCAAACACAGTAAGTTAAGCAAAATGAGAAGACAGAGAAATACAAAGCAGATGAAGGAGAAAGGAAAAAACCCACCAGACCAAACAAATGAAGAGGAAATAGTCTACCTGAAAAAGAATCCAGAGTAATGATAGTAAAGATGATCCACAATCTTGGAAAAAGGATGGAGAATATACAAGAAATGTTTAACAAGGACCTAGAGGAACTAAAGAGCAAACAAACAATGATGAAACAACACAATAAATGAAATTTAAAATTCTCTAGAAGGAATCAATAGCAGAATAACTGAAGCAGGAGGGAGTTGAGGAAGATGGCAGAAGAGTAAGACGTGGAGATCACCTTCCTCCCCACAGATACATCAGAAATACATCTACATGTGCAACTGCTCTTTAGAACACCCATTGAACACTGGCAGAAGACCTCAGACCTCGCAAAAGGCAAGAAACTCCCCATGTACCTGGGTAGGGCAAAAGAAAAAAGAAAAAAGAGAGATGACAGAATAGAGACAGGACCTGAACCAGTGGGAGGGAACTGTGAAGGAGGAAAGGTTTCCACACACTAGAAGCCCCTTCGTGGGCAGAGACTGCGGGTGGCAGAGGGGGGAAGCTTCGGAGCCACGGAGGAGAGCGCAGCAACAGGGTTGCAGAGGGCAAAGCCGAGAGATTGCTGCACTGAGGATAGGTGCCAACCAGCACTCACCAGCCAGAGAGACTTGTCTGCTCACCCGTCGGGGCAGGCGGGGGCTAGGAGCTGAGACTCAGGCTTCAGAGGTCCTATCCCAGGGAGAGGACTGGGGTTGGCGGTGTGAACACAGCCTGAAGGGGTTAGTGCACCATGGCTAGCCGGGAGGGAGTTTGGGAAAAAGTCTGGACCTGACGAAGAGGCAAGAAACTTTTTCTTCCCTCTTTGTTTCCTGTTGCGCAAGGAGAGGGGATTAAGAGTGCCACCAAAAGGAGCTCCAGAGATGGGCGTGAGCCGTGGCTAACAGCGTGGACCCCAGAGACGGGCATGAGACACTAAGGCTGCTGCTGCAGCCACCAAGAAGCCTGTGTGCGAGCACAGGTCACTATCCACACCTCCCCTCCTGGAAGCCTGTGCAGCCCGCCACTGCCAGGGTCCCGTGATCCAGGGACAACTTCCCCGGGAGAATGCACGGCGCGCCTCAGGATGCTGCAATGTCACAGTGTCCTCTGCTGCCACAGGCTCGCCCTGCACTCCATATCCCTCCCTCCCCCCGGCCCTAGTGAGCCAGAGCCCCTGATTCAGCTGCTCCTATAATCCCGTCCTGTCTGAGCAAAGAACAGACGGCCTCAGGCAACCTACAGCAGAGGCAGGGCCAAATCCAAAACTGAATCCAGGAGCTGTGCGAAAAAAGAAGAGAAAGGGAAATTTCTCCCAGCAGCCTCAGGAGCAGCGGATTGAATCTCCACAAACAACTTGATGTACCCTGCATCTGTGGAATACCTGAATAGACAACGAATCATCCCAAATTGAGGAGGTGGAAGTTGGGAGCAAGATATATTATTTTTTCTCCTTTTCCTCTTTTTGTGAGTGTGTATGTGTATGCTTCTGAGTGAGATTTTGTCTGTATAGCTTTGCTTTCACCATTAGTCCTAGGGTTCTGACCATCCTTTTTTTTTTCTACTTTTTAAAAAAACATTTTTTTCTTAATAATTATTTTTTATTTTAATAACTTTATTTTATTTTATCTTCTTTCTTTCTTTCTTTCTATTTTTTTTCCCTTTTATTCTGAGCCGTGTGGATGAAAGGATCTTGGTACTCCAGCCTGGAGTCAGTGCTGTGCCTCTGAGGAGGGAGAGCCAATTTCAGGATGCTGGTCTGCAAGAGACTTCCAAGCTCCATGTAATATCAAACAGTGAAAATCTCCCAGAGATTTCCACCTCAACACCAAGACCCAGCTTCACTCAATGACCAGCAAGCTACAGGGCTGGACACCCTATGTCAAACAACTAGCAACAAAGGAACACAACCCCAGCCATTAGCAGAGAGGCTGCCTAAAATCATAATAAGGCCACAGACAACCCAAAACACACCACCAGATGTGGACCTGCCCACCAGAAAGACAAGATCCAGCCTCATCCACCAGAACACAGGCACTAGTCCCCTCCACCAGGAAACCTACACAACCCACTGAACCAACCTTAGCCACTGGGGAAAGACACCAAAAACAATGGGAATTATGAATCTGCAGCCTGCAAAAAGGAGACCCCAAACACAGTAAGATAAGCAAAATGAGAAGAAAGAAAAACACACAGCAGATGAAGGAGCAGGTAAAAACCCACCAGACCTAACAAATGAAGAGGATATAGGCAGTCTGCCTGAAAAAGAATTCAGAATAATGATAGTAAAGATGATCCAAAATCTTGGAAATAGAATGGAGAATATACAAGAAATATTTAACAAGGACCTAGAAGAACTAAAGAGGAAACAAGCAACAATGAACAACAAAATAAATGAAATTAAAAATACTCTAGAAGGGATCAATAGCAGAATAACTGAGGCAGAAGAACAGATAAGTAACCTTGAAGATAAAATAGTGGAAATGACTACTGCAGGGCAGAATAAAGAAAAAAGAATGAAAAGAATTGAGGACAGTGCCAGAGAGCTCTGGGACGACATTAAATGCACCAACATTCGAATTATAGGGGTACCAGAAAAAGAAGAGAAAAAGGAGGGACTGAGAAAATATTTGAATAGATTATATTTGAAAATTCCCTAATATGGGAAAGGAAAGAGTTAATCAAGTCCATGAAGTGCAGAGAGTCCTATACAGGATAAATCCAAGGAGAAACACGCCAAGACACATATTAACCAAGCTATTAAAAATTAAATACAAAGAAAACATATGAAAAGCATCAAGGGAAAAACAACAAATAACACACAAGGGAATCCTCATAAGGTTAAGAGCTGATCTTCCAGCAGAAACTATGTAAGCCAGGAGGAAGTGGCAGGACATATTTAAAGTGATGAGGGAGAAAAACCTACACCCAAGATTACTCTACCCAGCAAGGAACTTATAAAGATTTGATGGAGAAATAAATACTTTACAGACAAGCAAGAGCTGAGAGTTCAGCACCACGAAACAAGCTTTACAACAAATGCTAAAGGAATTTCTCTAGGCAAGAAACACAAGAGAAGGAAAAGACCTACAATAACAAACCCAAAACAATTAAGAAAATGGAAATAGGAACATACATATCAATAATTATCTTAAATGTAAATGGATTAAATGCTCTCACCAAAAGACAAAGACTGGATGAATGGGCACAAAAACAAGACCTGTATATGTGCTGTGTACAAGAGACCCACTTCAGACCTAGGGACACATACAGAGTGAAAGTGAGGGGATGTAAAAAGATATTCCATGCAAATGGAAATCAAAACAAAGCTGGAGTAGCAATTCTCATCTCAGACAAAATACATTTTAAAATAAAAACTATTACAACAGACAAAGAAGGACACTACATAATGATCAAGGGATCGATCCAAGAAGAAGAATAACAATTGTAAATATCTATGCACCCAACATAGGAGCACCTCAATACATAAGGCAAATACTAACAGCCATAAAAGGGGAAATCAACAGTAACATAATCATAGAAGGGGACTTTAACACCCCACTTTCACCAACTGAAAATCCAAAATGAAAATAAAAAAGGAAACACAAGCTTTAAATGATACATTAAACAAGATGGACTTAATTGATATTTATAGAACATTCCATCCAAAAACAAAAGAATACATATTTTTCTCAAGTGCTAATGGAACATTCTCCAGGATAGATCATATCTTTGGACACATATCAAGCCTTGGTAAATTTAAGAAAGTTGAAATCGTATCAACTGTCTTTTCTGACAACAATGCTATGAGACAAGATATCAATTACAGGAAAAGATCTGTAAAAAATACAAACACATGGAGGCTAAACAATACACTACTTAATAACCAAGGGGTCACTGAAGAAATCAAAGAGGAAATCAAAAAATACCTAGAAACAAATGACAATGGAGACACGACGACCCAAAACCTATGGGATGCAGCAAAAGCAGTGCTAAGAGGGAAGTTTATAGCAATACAATCCTACCTTAAGAAACAGGAAACATCTCAAATAAGCAACCTATTCTTGCACCTAAAGCAATTAGAGAAAGAAGGACAAAAAAAAACCCAAAGTTAACAGAAGGAAAGAAATTATAAAGATCAGATTAGAAATAAATGAAAAAGAAATGAAGGAAATGATAGCAAAGATCAATAAAACTTAAAGCTGGTCCTTTGAGAAGGTAAACAAAATTAATAAACCATGAGCCAGCCTCATCAAGAAGAAAAGGGAGAAGACTCAAATCAATAGAATTAGAAACAAAAAGAAGTAACAACTGACACTACAGAAATACAAAAGATCATGAGAGATTACTACAAGCAACTCTATGCCAATAAAATGGACAGCCTGGAAGAAATGGACAAATTCTTAGAAATGTACAATCTGCCAAGACTGAATCAGGAACAAATAGAAAATATGAACAGACCAATCACAAGCACTGAAATTGAAACTGTGATTAAAAATATTCCAACAAACAGAAGTCCAGGACCAGATTGCTTCACAGGCAGATTCTATCAAACATTTAGAGAAGAGCTAACACCTATCCTTCTCAAATTCTTCCAAAATATAGCAGAAGGAGGAACACTCCCAAACTCATTCTACGAGGCCACCATTACCCTGATACCAAAACCAGACAAAGATGTCACAAAGAAAGAAAACTACAGGCCAATATCACTGATGAACATAGGTGCAAAAATCCTCAACAAAATACTAGCAAACAGAATCCAACAGCACATTAAAAGGATCATACACCATAATCAAGTGGGGTTTATTCCAGGAATGCAAGGATTCTTCAATATACACAAATCATTCAACCTGCTACACCATATTAGCAAATTGAAGGAGAAAAACTATATGATCAACTCAATAGATGCAGAGAAAGCTTTCGACAAAATTCAACACCCATTTATGATAAAAACCCTGCAGAAAGTAGGCATAGAGGGAACTTTCCTCAACATGATAAAGGTCATATATGACAAACCCACAGCCAACATCATCCTCAATGGTGAAAAACTGAAATCATTTCCACTAAGATCAGGAACAAGACAAGGTCTCCCACTCTCACCACTATTATTCAACATAATTTTGGAAGTTTTAGCCACAGCAATCAAAGAAGAAAAAGCAATAAAAGGAATCAAAATTGGAAAAGAAGGAGTAAAGTTGTCACTGTTTGCAGATGAAATGATACTATACATAGGGAATCCTCAAGATGCTACCAGACAATTAATAGAGCTAATCAATGAATTTGGTAAAGTAGCAGGATACAAAATTAATGCACAGAAATCTCTTGCATTCCTATACATTAATGATGAAAAATCTGAAAGTGAAATTAAGAAAACACTCCCATATACCATTACAACAACAAAAAATAAAATACCTAGGAATAAACCTACCTGAGGAGACAAAAGACCTGTATGCAGAAAATTACAAGATGATGATGAAAGAAATTAAAGATGACACAAATAGATGGAGAGACATACCATGTTCTTGGATTCGAAGAATCAACACTATGAAAATGACTCTACCTCCCAAAGCAATCTACAGACTCAATGCAATCCCTATCAAACTACCAATGGCATTTTCACAGAACTAGAATAAAAAATTTCACAATTTGTATGGAAACACAAAAGACCCTGAATACTCAAAGCAATATTGAGAACGAAAAATGGAGCTTGAGGAATCAGGCTCCCTGACTTCAGACTATACTACAAAGCTACAGTAATCAAGAGAGTATGGTACTGGCACAAAAACAGAAATATAGATCAATGGAACAGGATAGAAAGCCCAGAGATAAACCCACACACATATGGTCACCTTATCTTTGATAAACGAGGCAAAAATATACATTGGGGAAAAGACAGCCTCTTCAATAAGTGGTGCTGGGAAAACTGGGCAGCCATATGTAAAAGTATGAAATTAGAACACTCCTTAACACCATACACAAGAATAAACTCAAAATGGATTAAAGACCTAAATGTAAGGCCTGACACTATCAAACTCTTAGAGGAAAACATAGGCAGAACCCTCTATGACATAAATCACAGCAAGATCCTTTTTGACCCACCTCCTAGAGAAATGGAAATAAAAACAAAAAGAAACAAATGGGACCTCTTCAAACTTTAAAGCTTTTGCACAGCAAAGGAAACCCTAAAGACGAAAAGACAACTCTCAGAATGGTAGAAAATATTTGCAAATGAAGCAACTGACAAAGGATTAACCTCCAAGATTTACAAGCAGCTCATGCAGCTTAATAACAAAAAAACAAACAACCCAATCCAAAAATGGGCAGTAGACCTAAATAGACATTTCTCCAAAGAAGATATACAGATTGCCAACAAACACATGAAAGGAAGCTCAACATCATTAATCATTAGAGAAATGCAAATCAAAACTACAATGAGATATCATCTCACACTGGTCAAAATGGCCATCATCAAAAAATCTAGAAATAATAAATGCTGGAGAGGGTGTGGAGAAAAGGGAACACTCTTGCAATGTTGGTGGGAATGTAAATTGATACAGCCACTACAGAGAACACTGTGGAGGTTCCTTAAAAAACTAAAAATATAATTACCTTATGACCCAGCAAACCCACTACTGGGCATATACCCTGAGAAAACCATAATTCAAAAGGAGTCATGTACCAAAATGTGCATTGCAGCTCTATTTACAATAGCCAGGGCATGGAAGCAACCTAACTGTCCATCAATAGGTGAATGGATAAAGAAGATATGGCAAATATATACAATGGAATATTACTCAGCCATATAAAGAAACGAAATTGAGTTATTTGTAGTGAGGTGGATGGACCTAGAGTCTGTCATACAGAATGAAGTAAGTCAGAAAGAGAAAAAAAATTACCATATGCTAACACATAAATATGGAATCTAAAAAGAAAAAAAAGTCATTGAGAACCTAGGGGTAAGATGGGAATAAAGACACAGACCTACTAGAGAATGGACTTGAGGATATGGGGAGGGGGAAGTGTAAGCTGTGACAAAGTGAGAGAGTGGCATGGACATATATACACTACCAAACGTAAAATAGATAGCTAGTGGGAAGCAGCTGCATAGCACAGGGAAGTCAGCTCGGTGGTTTGTCACCACCTAGAGAAGTGGGATAGGGAGAGTGACAGGGAGAGAGATGCAAGAGGGAAGAGTTAGGGGAACATATGTATATGTATAACTGATTCACTTTGTTATAAAGCAGAAACTAACACACCATTGTAAAGCAATTATACTCCAATAAAGATGTTTAAAAAAATGAATAACTGAGGCAGAAGAATGGATAAGTAACCTGGAAGATAAAAGAGTGGAAATAACTACCACAGAGCAGAATAAGGAAAAAAGAATGAAGAGAATTGAGTACAGTCTCAGAGACCTCTGGGACAACATCAAACACACCAACATTCTAATTATAGGGGTCCCAGGAGAAGAAGAGAAAAATAAAGTGTCTGAGAAAATATTTGAAGAAATTATAGTTGAAAACTTCCCTAAATATGGGAAAGGAAATAGTCAATCAAGTCCAGGAAGCAAAAAGACTTCCACAGAGGATAAATCCAAGGAGAAACACGCCAAGACACATATTATTCAAACTATCAAAAATTAAATACAAAGAACAAATATTAAAAGCAGTAACAGAAAAGCAACATATAATATACAAGGGAATCCCCATAAGGTTAACAGCTGATCTTTCAGCAGAAACTCTGCAAGCCAGAAGGGAGTGGCAGAATATATTTAAAGTGATGAAAGGGAACAACCTACAACCAAGATGACTCTAACCAGCAAGGATCTCATTCAGATTCGACAGAGAAATTAAAACGATTACAGGCAAGCAAAAGGTAAGAGAATTCAGCACCACCCAACCACAAGAGAATGAAAAGACTTACAATAACAAACCCAAAACAATTAAGAATATGGTAATAGGAACATATATATCTATAACTACCTTAACTGTAAATGGATTAAATGCTCTAACCAAAAGACATAGACTGGCTGAATGGATGCAAAAACAAAACCTGTACATATGTTGTCTACAAGAGATACACATAAGACCTAGGAAAACATACAGACTGAAAGTGAAGGGATGGAAAAAGATATTCCATGCAAATGGAAATCAAAAGAATGCTGGAGTAGCAATACTCATGTCAGATAAAATAGACTTTAAACTAAAGACTATTGGGCTTCGCTGGTGGCGCAGTGATCGAGAGACTGCCTGCCAATGCAGGGGACACGGGGTCGTGCCCTGGTCCGGGAAGATCCCACATGCTGCGGAGAGGCTGGGCCCGTGAGCCATGGCCGCTGAGGCTGCATGTCCAGTGGCTGTGCTCCGGAACGGGAGAGGTCACAACAGTGAGAGGCCCACGAACCGCAAAAAAATAATAATAATTAAGACTATTACAGGAGACAAAGAAGGACACTACATGATGATCAAGGGATCAGTCCAAGAAGAAGACATAACAATTGTAAATATTTATACACCCAACATAGGAGCACCTCAATAAATAAGGCACATGCTAACAGCCATAAAAGGGGAAATCAACAGTAACACAATCATAGTAGAGGACTTTAGCTCCCCACTTTCACCAATGGACAATCAACCAAAATGATAATAAATAAGGAAACACAAGCTTTAAATGATACGTTAAACAAGATGGACTTAATTGATATTTATAGGACATTCCATCCAAAAACAGCAGATTACACTATATTCTCAAGGGCTCATGGAACATTCTCCATGACAGATCATACCTTGGGTCACAAATCAAGCCCTGGTAAATTTAAGATAATTGAAATCGTATCAAGTGTCTTTTCCGACTACAATGCTATGAGACTACATATTAATTATAGGAATAAAATATGTAAAAAAATAAAAACACCGGAAGGCTAAAGAATACACTACTAAATAACCAAGAGATCACTGAAGAAATCAAAGAGGAAATCAAAAAATACCTAGAAACAAATGTCAATGAAAACACAACAATGCAAAACCTATGGGATGCAGGAAAAGCAGTTCTAAGAGGGAAATTTGTAGCAATACAATCCTACCTCAAGAAACAAGAAACATCTCAAATAAGCAACCTACTCTTACTCCTAAAGCAATTAGTGAAAGAAGAACCAAAAACTCCAAAGTTAGCAGAAGGAAGGAAATCATAAAGATCAGATCAGAAATAAATGAAAAAAAATGAAGGAAACGATAACAGAGATCAATAACACTGAAAGCTGGCTCTTTGAGAAGATAAACAAAACTGATAAACCATTAGCCAGACTCATCAAGAAAAAAAAGGAGAAGACTCAAATCAATAGAATTAGAAATGAAAATGGAGAGTAACAACTGACACTGCAGAAATACAAATGATCATGAGAGATTACTACAAACAACTATATGCCAATAAAATGGACAACCTGGAAGAAATGGACAAATTCTTAGAAAAGCACAACCTTCCAATACAGAACCAGGAAGAAAGAGAAAACATAAACAGACCAATCACAGGCACTGAATTTGAAATTGTGTGTAAAAATCTTCCAACAAACAAAAGCCCGGGACCAGCTGGATTTAAAGGCAAACTATATCAAACATTTAGAGAAGAGCTAACACCTATACTGCTCAAACTCTTCCAAAATATACCAGAGGGAGGAACACTCTCAAACTCATTCTACGAGGCCACCATCACCTTGATACCAAAACCAGACAAGAATGTCACAAGGAAAGAAAACTACAGGCCAATATCATTGATGAATATAGATGCAAAAATCCTCAACAAAATACTAGCAAACAGAATCCAACAGCACATTAAAAGGATCATACACCATGATCAAGTGGGGTTTATTCCAGGAATGCAAGGATTCTTCAATATACACAAATCAATCACTGTGATACACCATATTAAGCAATTGAAGGAGAAAAACCATATGATCATCTCAATAGATGCAGAAAAAGCTTTTGACAAAATTCAACACCCATTTATGATAAAAACCCTCCAGAAAGTAGGCATAGAGGGAACGTTCCTCAACATAAGAAAGACTATATATGACAAACCCACAACCATAGCAATCAGAGAAGAAAAAGAAATAAAAGGAATCCAAACTGGAAAAGAAGAAGTAAAGCTGTCACTCTTTGCTTATGACATGATACTATACATAGAGAATCTTAAGATACTACCAGAAAACTACTAGAGCTAATCAATGAATTTGGTAAAGTAGCAAGATACAAAATTTATGCACAGAAATCTCTTGCAGTCCTATACACTAATGATGAAAAATCTGAAAGAGAAATTAAGGAAACACTCCCATTTACCAGTGCAACAAAAAGAATAATATACCTAGGAATAAACCTACCTAAGGAGAAAAAAGACCTGTATGCAGAAAATTATAAGATACTGATGAAAGAAATTAAAGATGATACAAACAGATGGAGAGATATACCATGCTCTTGGATTGGAAGAATCAACATTATGAAAATGACTACACTGCCCAAAGCAATCTACAGATTCAATGCAATCGCTATCAAACTACCAATGGCATTTTTCACAGAACTAGAATAATAAACTTCACAATTTGTATGGAAACACAAAAGACCCTGAATAGCCAAAGCAATCTTGAGAAAAAACAGAGCTGGAGGAATCAGGCTCCCTGACTTCAGACTATACTACAAAGCTACAGTAATCAAGACAGTATAGTACTGGCACAAAAACAGAAGTATAGATCAATGGAACAGGATAGAAAGCTCAGAGATAAACCCATGCACATATAGTCACCTTATCTTTGATAAAGGAGGCAAGAATATACAATGGAGAAAAGACAGCCTCATCAATAAGTGGTGCTGGGAAAACTGGACAGCTACATGTAAAAGAATGAATTTAGAACACTCCTGAACACCATACACAAGAATAAACTCAAAATGGATTAAAGGCCTAAATGTAAGATCAGATACTATAAAACTCTTAGAGGAAAACATAGGAAGAACACTCTTTGTCATAAATCACAACAAGATCCTTTTTGACCAACTTCCTAGAGAAATGGAAATAAAAACAAAAATAAATGAATGGGACCTCTTGAAACTTAAAAGCTTTTCCACAGCAAAGAAACCATAAACAAGATGAAAAGACAACTTTCAGAATGGGAGAAAATATTTGCAAACAAAGCAATCGACAAAAGATTACTCTCCAAAATATACAAGCAGCTCATGCAGCTCAATATCAATAAAACAAGAAACCCAATCCAAAAATGGGCAGAAGATCTAAATAGACTTTTCTCCAAAGAATATATACAGATTGCCAACAAACACATGAAAGGATGCTCAACATCACTAATCATTAGAGAAATGTAAATCAAAACTACAGGGAGGTATCCCCTCACACCGTTCAGAATGACCATCATCAAAAAATCTACAAACAATAAATGCTGGAGAGGGTGTGGAGAAAAGGGAACCCTCTTGCTCTGTTGGTGGGAATGTAAATTAATACAGCCACTATGGAGAACAGTATGGAGGTTCCTCAAAAAACTAAAAATAGAACTACTATATGACCCAGCAATCTCACTACTGGGCATATATCCTGAGAAAACCATAATTCAAAAAGAGTCATGTACCACAATGTTCTTTGCAGCACTATTTACAATAGCCAGAACATGGAAGCAACCTAAGTGTCCATCGACAGATGAATAAATAAAGAAGATGTGGCACTTTTATACAGTGGAATACTACTCAGCCATAAAAGGAAACGAAATTGAGTTAGTTGTATTGAGGTGGATGGACATAGAGTCTGTCATACAGAGTGAAGTATGTCAGAAAGAGAAAAACAAACACTGTATGCTAACACATATATATGGAATCTGAAAAAAAAAATGGTTCTGATGAACCTAGGGGCAGGACAGTAATAAAGATGCAGACATAGAGAATGGACTTGAGGACACGGGCACAGGGTACGGTAAGCTGGGGTGAAGTGAGAGAGTAACATTTACATATATACACTTCCAAATGTAAAATAGATAGCTAGTGGGAAGCAGCTGCATAGCACAGGGAGATCAGCTCAGGGCTTTGTGACCACCTAGAGGGGTGGGATAGGGAGGGTGGGAGGGAGATGTGTGATGGAGGGGATATGGGGATATATGTATACGTATAGCTGATTCACTTTGTTATACAGCAGAAACTAACACAACATTGTAATGCAATTATACTCCAATAAAGATGTTAAAAAGAAAAAGAAAAAATAAAGTGAATCCTGCATGCCAAGATTTGTGCTGAACTTAGTTTATGGTGATGAACCAAAAAGATATGACTCTTATCCTCCTGGGGTATGGTCTAGTGAAGAAGATACATATTATATAAATATAGCAGAATATAGAATTACAAATTATGACAAGTTCTATGTAGAAAACAGTAGGCAGCTAGGAAAGAAGACAGCAAAAGAGTGGAACTGATTTACACTTTGGGATCAGAAAAGGGACATTTGGGCTGAAATCTCAGAGATGAGTCATAATTAGCAGGGTGAATTGGGGTGTTAGACCATTTCAGACAAAAAAACCCAGCATGTGCTGAGGCCCTGAGACAGAGAAGGCTTGGTGCCCCCCAGCACCTGAAGGAAGTGTGGCTTGTGTAAAGGGCATGCGAGAGAGGGTGGGAAAGATAGCATTGGTGAGAGACCATGCTGGAACTTAGCCCGATGCTAAAGAGTTTTTATTTTATTCTAAGAGATTTCATCATAAACCCATCTCATCAAGTCTTCACAGCAGCTTTTGAGATGAATATTACTACCATCATCATTTTGAAGATGAGGAATTTGAGGCTTTGAGAGATAAAGTAATCACACAGCTAGTGAGGGGCATAAGCAGGTTAGAAAACTTAAATACAGATTTCAAAATCCAAGTTAAGCTGTTAAAATGACATGATTCTGCCTCCCTATATTGCCAAAAGACCCTGCACAAATCATCATTATTATAGCACTTACATCACTGTATGCCAGCACTTGCATCACCTAACAGCACTGTATTTTAACTGATGGTTTATGTAATTTTATTTTCTGGTAGACTAAAAGCTCCTTGAGGGCAGTAATCAGATCTTTTTTGACTCACTGCTTCAAACACAGTAGGGCCACATCGTTTTTGAATGAACGACCATTAACATCAGATATGCAAAGTCGGAAAGACTTTGAGCTCATCAGACCCATACCTCTAAGGCTTATACTAAAAAACAAAAACAAAACAAAAAAACAACAAAAAAACTATTTGTAGGAACAAAGAAGAAAGTCTCACTTAAAAAATATTTTCAGGGCTCCCCTGGTGGCGCAGTGGTTGAGAGTCCGCCTGCCGATGCAGGGGACACAGGTTCGTGCCCCAGTCTGGGCCTGTGCTCCGCAACGGGAGAGGCCCGCGTACCAAAAAGCAACAACAACAACAGCAAAAGATTTCCAGCCAATCGTTATGAATATTAATTTAATCTGGGAGGATTTTTTTTTTTTTGGTGGGGCAAGGAAAGATTTTCTCAAATTGCAGATTTGAGCAAAGTTATATGATTTCAAGCATTTTAACAGGAAATCAACATATTTTAAAGCAATTGTTGCTGTTATTCCTCCGAAGCACTCTTTCACTGCATGGTCCATTCATGACAGTTTCAACCAAATACTAGAAAATAAAAACTCAAATTGTACTTTTACAAGCTAGTTTTTGCAGCACTAACATAGTTGAATAAGTAAACATACTATAACTATATTGCCATTTACTGGAGCCACCTAAGAACTATCTAGATAGTTATTCATTCATTTAATTTAATTAATAAATTTAATTACATTTTAATAGAGTAACTCTTAGCCTCAAACACAGCTAATAAGGGGTTGATATACCCATGAGATGTCATGCTATCCTTTATTAAGCTGCAGGAACTAGTCCATATGTCATTCATTTATCGAGTCACAAAGGTCTACAATAAAATGGGCTCAGAGTATCTTAGAATGGAAAAGTTCCAGAAAGTTTGTGCCACAAGTAACTTTCTATGGTTCTCAACCAGTGTCTCAGGAGAGGCTATCTTAAGACTTCAGCCTTGGCTCTGTGTCCTTTTGCTGTTTGTTTTCCCCAGTGACCCGCTCAGTAAGGGTTGTGGAACAAAGCCCAAGCCCAGGGAGGCAGTGAGGGTGGAGAATTTATTTTATTATTATAAGTCATGAAATGTAAGTATAGAGATTCATTACTCAATTCAACTTGGAGCAACTTATTATAAGCTATTAAGTTCCTCTTCTAATCCTAATTTCCTTCCTGTCCCAAATATGAACTGGAGATCTCTCTCTCTCTCTCCCCTGTCCCATCAGTGAAGAAGCCAAGTCACTTCTTTGCAGTTCCCTCCATCTGTTGACCCCAAGGTTAGGTGACACTCCCTTCAGTCAGCTTCCTAACTTCTTGAGCAAAAGCACCCTCCAGATCTCCTACTTATAGATATTTGTAGATATGTTTCTTTCCTGGACAATGTTTCTCCACCTAGGTGAATTTCCTTCCATAGCTATCCCTTTGATCACATGTCTAGCTGATTTGCCTCTTCCCTGCTGTCATATTCCTTTCTGAATCCTGTTTCAGTTACTCCATCACGGAACAAATCATTTTATTTGTGTGATCATTTTTTTTTTCTTAATCCCACCCCCAAATCCCAGCCACCAATTCACTGGGATGACATAAAAATCATATTCACATTCCTGACCTTTACATATACTAAGACCCACTGCTACTTCTGATAAGTAGCCATGTTTTCTTTACAATAAAATGTATATTTGTGAATATACAGTGAGTGTGTATATTTACATATATATATATATATATATATATATCCCACTAAATTGGAGAGGGTTGTACAGTATCTTCACCTGACCTTAATATGTGGCAGAAATTGCCAATTACCTACACATTTCATACACTTGGGGATAGAATATGCCCAGATAAAAACTCTCTTTGGCATCCTTTCTTGTAGATAGAAGTGTTAACGATAAGTAAATAAGAGCACTTATGTATCATTGGGCAAAGTTTCCAGGAGCACATGCTTTGCCCTTCTGCTCCTTATTATATCCTTCCCACTATTTGACTGCCTGAAGCACACATGGTAGTATAACTAAGAAGCCATCCTGTGACCTTGAGCATGGAAGCCTGCTACCAAGGTTTTGGCAGGACAGAAAGAAAGAGTGTGAGCCATGGTACCTTCATGGGACAAACACAAGGGCCCTGGACTGCCTACCACAGGACACTGCTACTTATTTAACTGATATATGTATGTGCTCATACACACACACACACACACACACACACACACACACATTTACTTTAAATACATTATAAGTATTATATCAAAGAAACAATGTATAACATTTAACACAGAATATGACACAGAGCAAGCAAGCAGTCTATAAACATTAAGTATTATTTCCTTTAATCCTCTCAGCAACCACAGAAGGCATGAAGTATCATCCACTTTTAACAAATGAGGAGAATGGATCTTAAAGAGGGTAAGTAACAGACCTTGAATCACAGTTAGGAAGTGGTGGAGCTGAGATTTGGACCCAGGTCTATCTGATTCCAGAACTCAAAGTCTGGAAGGCAACGTACACTGCCTCATCCAGCATGGCATGGAATCCCATGCTTGGAGAGAAGGCAAGCAGTCCCTCTGGGTGCCATGAAGGAGACTACCGTCACATGGATTCAAAGGAGGGGATATAAGCTGAGCATGAAGATTTCCATGGCAAAGTCCCATATCTGCCACCTACTGGTGTTGTGACCAGTAGGTCACAAGTCAACCCTGCTCCCTAGGACACACTTCCTTCGTCTTTACAGTGAAGACTTTGACATGAGTACACCTATGGTTCTTTCTAGCTCTAAAATGCCATCAGTCAATGATTCTTTGTGTCCAGTTTATTGGAAGAGAACAGAAGAAACCAAACTTCACTATGAGGGTTGAATGATATATTTTGGTCTCTACACTCTTTTATTTAGCTATCTTTTGAGTTCCCTTTGTCTTGTGATATGTAGAGAGTTTTGTAGATCTTGATGAGCACTTAGAAAGAATTACCCATTTTAGTACATAGTAGGAATAAGCAGTACACAGAACAAAGGAAATAAGGGGTGTAGAGGTAAGAGGGAAAGACAGGGAAAAGGAGAAGGTAGAAAGGGCTTCACTTTCAGGGGATGGAGTTAAAAGAGAAAGCCAGCATATTACCACAGAACTGCCCAGTGTTTCTTTGTCTTTTGAGTTCCATCCCTACTGTTTTCTTTATGACTTTTGCACTCTACCAGGGCAGATACCTAAAAGTCGTCAGCTGCAGTAAGGCAGATGGGATTTTGAATTAGAAAGGCCTGTGTCTGTCCCAGCCTGGCCATTTTCTAGGTCAGTGACCTTAGACTTGGCACGTCTGTTTGGTACCTGACTTTAAATGAATTATTCAATTTTCATTCCTCCTTTTTCACATGAGGTTAGCAATAATCCTCATCTCTCAAGGCTGTTGTCTGGAGTGAGAGGTGGTATAGGTAGAAGCTTAGCCTAATAGACTCTGTACAAAGATTTACGTTATATGAGCATGTCTTATTGGGTTGTTGAGCAATTCCACATATTCAAGGTTTAAAGAATTTGCTGTTGTATTTTATGCATCCACAGGAGACTTTGCAAACATTTCATACGTGCTCCTTACTGAATCAGTTAAAACTTCTGACTTGGGTATCAAGAAGCCCAAAGATTTGTAGAGTCTAGTCTGGTAGCAGTTTTGTGGTTTTCTTTTTAATGGTTGTTTTAGTAGTAGCTTATTGTTTGTATAATTGTGAAGAGTAAGCTCCTCTCAAAGACTCGGATTGTTAGACCGTTCAAATTTATTTTAATGTGATTTGTAGGCAGACATGAGCTGGGAATTTGTCAAAGAAACTCGTAGAGTCTGGGCAGTGGCACTTCACTTGGAAAGCATTAGCCAAGCCTCAAGTTCAAATTGTAACTTTTTTTTTGCTGTTGTAGCCTTTAAATACCTAAATATTTGGACTAAATACATTAGGATTATCATAAACACAAAACACTGATCCATCACGCTAAACAGGGAGAATGGTTGTCATTCCCGTATCCCTCATATCACATAATTTAAATGTAATTAAAGTTAAATTTTTAGAAATAGCCCTTTCAGAAAGGAATCTGCAGGGCAATTTCACCTAGGCTGTTTCTCTTTACATACTACTGAGCTGCTGTTAGTTTCAAATAAACTCAACACTAGATTTGCAACAGATGTTCCTAAGACAGAACAAAGAAAAGAATTGCTGGATTCTTTGGAAAGAAAAATAAAACCTGATAAAATAATTAAGAACTAGCAGGGCAATCATCAACATGAGGAATGAAATTAAGCAAGTTACAAGAATAGTTCAAATGCGTCTCAGGTGAGGGGCAAGATGGCAGAGCTCTGTAGCCAATTTTTTTCTTCATTCATCCATTCAACAAATATATCTGAATTTCATTTAGTGCCATTCCAATTTGCTGCCATCTTCTTAAATTTTATACCTAGGGATGTCAGAATCACAGCTTTCCCCACATTAATGCTTTTTATTACATAAAATCTCACTATGCCAGAGAATCATCATTGTAAAATTTCATAGATCAACAGCCACAATTTCTTTACGTTTATCTTGTATCTGTATTAGTGTTTTTTTTAATTTAAAATTTTGACTTTAATAGCAAAATCTCAAGAAAACTAGGTGTCTGTGCATAGAAAAGGCTGAATATCTCTTCAATTTCATCCAAATGTATTTACATTTCTTATTTACTTGTCTATAACCTCCAGCAGATTTTAAAACCACATAGCCCTGTGACCTTGTTTGTCCTGTTCAACACTGTTATCCTGGATCCTAATATAACAACTGGCACATAAAGGACACTTAAAATAAAAAGAAACATTTGTTGAATGTTACAGCTGAACAAGAGTAGATATAAAAGCAAGGAAATAAACTCATTTTCTTCTTCACTCTTCTATCAAGTGATAGACACCTGATGGACACAAATGATGGGAAAGGATCTAAGGATTACAGTTTAATTGAATTTAGTTAAGTCCATAGCTGATATATTTCCCAATTTTTGGCTTAAACACAGAAAGGACATAACAATTGATCTTACCCTTACCACCTACCTCTAAAACAGAAAACTAAAACTACTAATTCACGATGTAAATGTACAAAAAGGCCTAGGTGTAACTAATCACCTATTGCTAATAAACACAAGACTGAAATGTATGTCCTTTCAAATATCCAAGTAGATGACCCTGTGGACTTAAGAATGCAGGCCACAAAGTTAGACATCTGGAGTGATTCATGAGATGCAGCAAGGAGATTTAGAACATGGACTCAAGGCCAGGTTCCTCTACTTTCTATCTGCATGACCTTAGGCAAAGTGTATGAACAATATAACATGGAGAAAATCATGCTACCTCCCTCTCAGAGTTGTGGTAAGCATTAAATGGTTTAAATATATAAAATGCTTAAAGTAATGCCTGATGGATCATAAACACTGATATAAGTATTTTTGTCATTACCAGCCTCATCATCATTATTTCTGTACCTTCACTGACCCCCTGGTTATTCTGATCATACCCCAATTCTATCCCTGGCCCTAGCAATGATATACCAACTTATGCCCCACCATGAAACTTTCTTCCAAGTTCTTGCACAAAGCCAAGCCATCCTATATGGCTGCCTAGAAAAATAGGCAGAAGAGGCCTGACTTACTGCTGCTCTTTCAGAGGAAGACCACGTCACATTTTCATGTTTTTTATCTCCACAACAATGACTCAGGTGTGGGGAGTAGGGGAGGGAGATGGAGTAGATGGTGCTGCAGAAAGTATAAAAGAGAACCTAGCAAAATTCTGTGTTCTAGTAATATCAATGAATAGACTGCAGTACCTCACTCATTCATTGCAAGAGAGTATTTTATGGGTAAAGCACGAGATAAACCTGAAAAGAATGAGATAAAATCACATGCATTTATTCCACTTCCTGTCTCTCCAGTTTCTAGAGAGAACTTCCACTTTGAAGAGTATGGTACACTAGATATTCTGTAAAGCTCTTCAACAATAAAAACCTAAATGCTAAATAAAATACAATTATTTTAAATGCATTGCTGAGAGTATATGAAAATAAGAAAAATTCCCCAGCCCTCACCCTCTCTCTCCCACCAAAAATAAAGGAAATAGCAAAGAAAAAAGTGTGGATACCCTGGGAAAAGTGTCATCCCTGAAAACCAGACACAGGGTCCTTATTCCTGGGTAATGCATTCCAAATTAGAACCTACTTAGAACCACAGATTAGGAAAGACGTATCATACTTAACAAATGACAAAATTCACTACAATGCTTTCACACGTTCTTTTCTCGGCAAGCCTCCCAATATTTATTGCATCATTTAATATTCTCAAAGTGAAGCATATGTGTTGAGTAGATTACTGGTTGGTACTCAGTTTAGTGGAATGCTTAAGGAATGAAGGGGGTGACTACAGGTGTGGTTGATGACAAGAAAACTTAGAGGTTAGGAACTCAGAATTCCTTGGGAGTCTTTTTCTGCCAAGGAATGTGGGTGCAGTACTGAGAACTGCCGAGTTATGCAACTGAATGGTCGAAGGTTGTCCTCTAGTTTGGTGAGACAATATCCCTACAACAAATCCCAAAGGCAAGTGTGAAGTCTTATCTATGAGATTTGGAAATGCTTATGGGTGGCCAAATACAAGGCACATCACCCAGGCACAACTTTACCTCTTAACAAAATGAAATGTCCACCCAGTTTACATAGCTCTCTACATTTTAACAAAATAAGCAGCTTCATAAAATCTATTGCTATATTTTCATTCTATTTTTATTTTGTTTAATATTCCAGATTTGATTATTGGTGAGTGCAGATTTGGTCTTTTTCTGACACTAAGGGAAGGCAGGGCCATTTCTTATTTCTCTTTCTACGCTTTTAGATCTAACATAATGATTTGCACATAAAAGACACTCAAAAAGAGTTATTGAACTAGAAAAAGGCACTTTTGAAATCATAGTTCAAGTCAACCTTTGTGGTCAAAATAACTTTAATCCAGAAATTTTCTTTACTACCTACCCGCACTTAACATGTCATTTTCTGAGTCACAGGCACTTCTTGAGTGCACTGTGACCATGGATGCATTAAATTATATCCCAAGACAGAAAGTAAATAATGAATAGCCAATAAAATTTCAAGAGTTTAGTGAGGCACAATGGTCCCAATTCAAGAATGAAGCTGGGCAACTTAAAGACCTTGCTGGGAGCAAAGTGTTCATTCATGTGCCAAACACTGGCCAAGGGAACAACCCATTCTGGACCAGCACTCTATTCCCCACAGGCTACTTTACTCACCCTAATTTGACTCAACTTTGGATAAGCTCCAATATCAATGTTCCCACAAAATATAAGGCTGAGTGATACATCTCAATCTTTTTAAAATGAAGTGGTCTGACTCGGTTTTATGGCTTTTTATTTTTGTGCATTGGCTCACAGCACCCTGCCCTGTGATTACGCACCAGTGCATCACTCAGGGGTAAACAAAAGGAGCCCACACCACTACCTTCATACTACCTTCTGGGTTACCTGAAAATACTCATTTTGGGAGGTCCCAAACATCCTTATTTAATTTGTTGATGACATCACACTTGAGGGTGGTATGGCTGGCAGGACATTAAATAAATTATATTTTATAAGTTGCCTACTGCACTAATACAGGGAGAGCTAAGTTGGGCTTTATGTCATCAAAGTTCCTATCTGTATCTCAGGAATGAACCTTAGGGAAAATCCCTCCTTATAAATTTATCCATCTTATTTCACTATGGTTCTTCAGATAGAGAGAAAAAGATCAGGCTACAAAGATAATATTCATTACATATAAGACCAAACATAAAGATATACATATCTCACTTTCTATAACATGAGTGAAAAGGAAGAAGCTTTCATTTCTGAATTTAGGGACAAGAGGTTGAGATCTTCTATGTCCAACCAGAAGATACGAGGTATTACTGTGGCAAATACTACAGAAGTATTATGTAGTCATAATAATATGGTACAAACAACTTCAGTTTAACATCACTAGTGATTTCATGTGGCTACCATGTGCCTTCTCATATCACATGATGAAAAGGGCATTTCACCTCAGATACTATTTCCAAAAACCCATAACCCCAGTATGATCATGAGAAAAGCATCAGACAAATCTAGATTGAGGGACGTTATACAGGATAGTTTGCCAGTACTCCTCAAGGTCATGAAGAACAAGGGAAAAACTGAGAGACAATCATAGACCAAAGGAGGCTAGGGAGACATGCCAACTAAATGCAACGTGGTATCCTGAATTGAATCCTGGAAAAGAGAAAATATTAATGCAAATACCAGTGAAATCCAAAAAAATCCAGAGTTGAAAAAAAGTAGGATGGCCTTTAGTTGGGACTGCCCCCAAAACAATCAGAAATAAACAAGACAGGTATACATATAACATTTTTAAGGGAGGAAACGCAATACTCCCTTTTGGAATCCACTTCAGTGATCAGTTCAGTTATGAGAAGCTTAGATGTTTTATCTACTTGTTCATCTACTCATTTATTCATTCATTTAACAAAATAAATACTGAATACCTTCCATGAGCCAGGCCCTCCTCCGTGTTCTAAAGGGTAACTCAAAAAGCAGAAGGCAGGAAATTTTAGATCCCATCTTCCTTCTGGGTTTCCTTTACATCCTGGAGACTTATGAGAAGTATAGCAAAATCTGCCTTTCACACAATTTATAGGAACCTCTGTTCCTGCTATAGGCTGGAGCCAGATAGCAGAATTTCCTGAACATAGAGGACACAAGTCACCCAAGCAATTTTAATGCTCAAAAATAATATTAAGTTGGAATAATCTTCTAACTTGAGGTTTGCTTCAATTGCCTCACTTTAAGCCACACACATAATCCATTTCTCAAAATTCAATTCTATGTCTGATGCTGCTTTAGTTCACTGAGAAGAGAGAAAATGGATCTAAATGTGGATATGGCAAATGCAGCATAGATTTGGCTTATAAAAGGCTTTTCAAAGCCATGTAAAAATTAAAAGGAAAACAAAAATCAACAGGAGAAAATAGAAATGTAAGACTTAGCTCCTAATCTAGAATGCTCTCAGGCTAAAATTTACAATATTGCTAGAAAGTTTAATTTCAAAGATTTAAAAAATTTTTGGAAGGCCAAGTGTGACAGTGACCAGCATTTATACTGCATTTGCTCTGAGATGCTCTGACATTTCCTAATAAATAATAGAATTTTACCATGAATTAGTACTATAATCATAAGAATTCTAATTAGAACATTTTTTAATATAAAAGTGCTGTTTATCTGGAGTAGGATTGCCATTTACCTCATTCTTTTACATTGCTCTCCTGTTAAAAAAAAAGCAGGCACAGCTCCCAGACAGCAAATTGCAGCAGATATTTTTTTCCAGTAGCATCTGGTGTTTTGGCAGAAAGCTCGTTGGAATAATCTTAAATATGGTTAGTTTTCTTTCCCAAATCTTTTTTTTCCCCCTTCAAACACTGAGAGAAGCTAAATTTTCGTTATTTTCAGAACTGAGTAGAGAAATACTCAAGAAGCATTTTTAAAGATGATATAGCCTTAAACTCAGGAAAGACAGTCATTCAAGGGCAGAGCTCAGAAGAGAGCTCCATCTTCATTCTGATTAAAACAAAAATCTAATTTTCCCAGAAGTACATCACGTGCACATGAATTCTAGCTTTCTAGTTCTTTTCCTTCTCTCCCTCTCTCCCTCTTTCCATCTCTCTCTCTCTCTCTCTCTCTCTCTCTCTCTCTCTCTAATTCCTCTGGGAACCAGAAACTGAAACAAAATATTGATTAACTTTGACTCCTTTTTAAATGAAATTAAGGATTCCTTTTTTCTGAAATAATTCTAAATCTCATAATCAGACTCTGAACTTCAAAATACTTAACCTCCAGTTATGTTGGGGTTTAGCATAAATAATGCAGCAGACAAAGTTGAATTTTAAGTACAAACATAGAAGATCTCTAACTCATTTGAAAAAAACTTATTAAAGTCAGATTTTGTAAGGCCTTTCGGGAGTTTAATAATTAAAATGATAAGTACAGAAGGTTTTCATGCAATAGAATTTCATGACCAAAATAGTGTTTTCAGATTAGTCTGGTTGCAGTGTGGGGAGAGATTGGAAGGGGAAAGCCTTGGAGCAGTAGCCAAATCAAATATCACAGAGGAACTGCTGAAGGCCAAGGCTGGCGAGTGGCAGTAGGGATGAAACATGGAGAGAAAGTGAGAGGGAATTTTTAAAAGGAGGAGGAAGGGGGTGCTTCTCCAGGATGTCTCCAAATGCCAGACCATATCTCACTTGTGCGGTCCTCCTCCCAGCTTCCTGCCCTCTGCCCCTGGACTCCACATCCAAAGACACAATCAATGCAGCCCCGACACAGCCTCTCTCCCACAGGGAAGGCCAGGCTGACCTGAGAATTTTGTCACATACTCCATTTCCTCTAACCAGTTCTTTTTTTTGTTTTTCTGATAATTTTTTTTTTAAATAATAGTTCCCCTAATCCACTTTATTCTTAGAATTTTAATTTAATTTTAATTTTCCCTTCTTTTGCCTTTTTAGTTCTGATTTCCTGTTCCATAGCCTTAATCCCAAGGAATGATCTGTTTTTAGCTTTTCATCTTATGGGCTTTAGCCTTCTAGCCTTAACTATTATAGTTTTTACTCATGTTTTAACCTTTTATCTCATTGGCTTATAGTATTTTATCTTTTATTTTTAAATCTCTTGTGCTTTGTATTTTTAAACTCTTAACCTTTTATCTTTGTGGGGATTTTAAATCTTCTATTTTAGCTTCCACTTCATTCTCTTTTAGCTTAATTTTTCTTACCTTATTCTCTCTTTTAAAATTTTAACCTCTACTTAACCAACTGTCCCTTTTAATTTTTTAAAATTTTCCATCATTTTTTCTTCTTTTATATTGTTCCTTGGTTTTAGCATATTTTTATAATGAACATCAAGGGACCATAGGTAAAGGACTCAAATCACCATAATTAGGGAAGTTTGGGCACTCTTTTCCCCACCCTCACCTGCATCCCCTAACCTCCTGTACCTCCAGTATCCAAAGGCCTTTCTGGTGACCCCCATGGATCCTTTAGCCTCTATAAGACTGAATCAAAACCATAAAAAATAAATAACTTTATAATGAAAAGAGAAACTGTGTTTTCAAATCCATGACCTCTGACATATATAGCCTATGAATTTTTGGCAAAGAAGGTTAATATTATACAAGCCAAGGAGAAATGATAACTGGGGGATCAACAAAAATTAACCCTTTGTATAACACACCCGGGCCAGGCTATCTTGAGGAAGCAAATGGTTTTGAAACTCATAAAAGAAAGCAAAGTAGATGGCCCTGGGCCAGATTATTTGTACTATTTATAAATTCTTATGCTTCTAGTATACTTAATTCCAGATTAGTCACCACCCCCCTTCTCAGCAGATTCAGAGAAGCATCTTCTTAGGGTAGCTTTCTATCCCCTGTTATAAAAGATGAGGATAAGCTAGCCAAAGTGGAAGTGATCAAAAATAGGACTTTTAAAAATGTGAATCTTACATGCTCTTGCTAGAGGCTGCCTTTTTTTTGTCATGACTTAAGTTAGAAATCCTAAGCACAGGAAGAGAACGATTTTACCTCCATATAATGGGTATAAGTTTCCCTCAGAAAGTTTTAGGAACATCACTGAGGTTGGTTTCCCTAATTATTTTCCTGTCTTCTTAAGGAAGAAAAGGAAAGGACTGAGTCTCCAAAGGATGGCTCAGTCGTAAAGGCCACACCCCTGCCATACACAATTTCATCCCATAGCAGTCCTATCAGATCCTTATTTAAAAGTATGTTAAGGGGCTCTCTCTATGAGAATCAATCTTGCCCCATTATTCTACAACTTGCTAACCCATAACTCCTTCCCCACCTCAGGAAGTGACATGGCCTCCAATCTTTCCTGCTCATAAACAGGACAGGAGTCACTCTTCTCACAATTTCACTTGAGAATATTCCTTCTTTTGCTGACCACTGAGTCTCAACCTACTATATTGACCTGGTGCAAAAAGCCAAACTCAACTGGTACAAAAAGCAACCTCAACTGTTGCAGGAACTGTCTAGTCAGGCTCTACCTCCAACAAGGTACTTTTCCATAAGTACAACCTTAAAGCCCCTAGAGCTTACTGATGACATTTTAGCCATTCATTCGTTCAAAACGATATAGTGATACCACTGTGTGAGAGCCACTGTCCTAGGCAATTGCAAGATATGAACAAAACCATGTCCCAGTTCTCGTGGAGTTTACAATCTAAAGGAGAAGATAGACACTAAACAAACCAACAAAGATACATCAGCTGGTGAGCAGAAAAGTAAAGCAGAGAAAGGAGTTGTGGGGGAATGAGAGCAGGTGATATTTTAGATGTGGCCACTGTCTGAGAAGGTGGCAGCTGAGAAGAGGCTGCAATGAAGTGACAGAGTAGACCTCAGAGAAACCTGGAAGAAGAGCACTGTGACACGCACTGCTGGATTTACAGCCAAGTGTTATGGAAAACGTTCACTATGTTCCCAGGGAGATGTCTTTTGAGTCACAGTTCTAGGAAATGTTTGTTCATCTTGAAAAACCACTTTGTTTTTATCTTAAGGACACTGTGAATCTGGTAACCAACTGTGAAACTTTTTAATGTAGCTGTGGAGAACCTTAGATGCAAATTCGTGGCCCAACTCTAGCAAATGTTCCAAATGAGATGTGACACTTTGTGTTTTATCTCACCCATGACCTTCATAACCTTCTTATCTCTCTTCCCATTGCCAGTTTTCCTCATCAAAGTTTGATTTCACACTATTTTGTTTTGTTATAGACATTTGTCCCTTTCTGAAGCAAGAGAGTACAGAGAGAAAGAGAAAAAGAACAAAAGAGCAAAGGAGAAGAGAGACAGAGAGACCTACAGTAGAGGAGGAAGAGAAAGAGAAAAGACAGAGAGAGAGAGCTGCAGACAATTCAAAGAGACCAAGAAAGGCCATCAGATACTAAATCATTAGTATTGGGAGGTCATTGTTAATCTCAAAGAAAATAATTTAAGTTAAATAAATGCTGGAAGTGAAAGCCGGATTTCTGAATGTATAGTTGAAAACCATTTAAGTCTCTGTGGTGACCTAAATGGGGAGGAAATCAAAAAAAGAGGGGATATATGTATACATATGGCTGATTCACTTTGCTGTACAGCAAAAACTGACACAGCAGTGTAAAGCAACTCTACTCCAATTAAAAAACAAAAAACAAAAAAACAAGTAAGTGGCTAGTATGAACCACTTGGCTCTCTGACTGCACATCCAGAGCAACTCTCTCGCACAGGCACACATAAGTCTGCACCATGGCACTCCCCACAGCGGCCAGCAGTGCTGCCTCTGGTGGCTCATGAGTCTTTTCAGTACTAATTTCATTCCTGGGGAGCCGAATAACACTGGGTCTGATGTTAGATTGCCTGTGTCCAAATTCTGCCTCTCTCTCTCAGTAGCTTTGTGATTTGGGCCAACTCTCTTAACCTCTCTATAACTCTTATTTTCTCAATTGTAAAATAGATATAATGAATTAGACTTATCTCAGAAAATGATTGAAACAATTAAATGAGATGAGAGAGAGAAAATAGGACCTGGAACAGTTACTTATATAAAAAGCACAGGTAGGTGCTTACCACATTTTAGCTAGTATACTACTATTAAGTCTACTTAGGAGAATGCATTGGTACAAAGGAAGGAAATTGAAACATAAGAGTCCCTGCCATCCTTCAGACTTCATGCCTAGATTGTGGAGGCAGCTTTAATCCTCCATTTATTCTAAATCCTGAAGAATGACACAGTCTAAGGCTCAAGATTGTCCAGAAGCGTTGCAAGTACCTTAAGAATTCTCTTCAAGCTTATGGTGGTTACCTGGCTTCTTTACATATATGCAAGTTCCACCAAGAGTTAACATCAAAAATACTTCTCCAATTAAAAGACCTCAGCTCTTATTTAGGGGAACTAGTTTTCTTTTTATAAAACCTTATGGAAAAGGATGTAACACTAAAAGTCAAGTTTCTGGGAAAAAATGGGGAAAGATATACCACTTCCAGGTGTCTGCCTATTCTAAAGGAAATTCTGAGTGTGTCATGCTCCCACAGAATTTGTAAGCTTCCTGCATTGAGCCTGTATTCTACTAGGCGAATACACTAACCTAATTTTTATCTGGACAAACTCAAAGCAACTATTCCCAAATTTTTAAAACTTTCTAAGATTAGATGTAATTTCTGCTAGATAAACACCTAAAACACATGAAGCCAGTTTTGTGAGGTCAGTCCTTCATAGGCATATGTTCTAGAATGTTCCAGAAAGCTAGAAGTTTGCAGCTGCATTTCCTAGATAGCTGGCCAGCTACCCAAGCAGCCATGTATTTAAAATGGCCTCTCTTATTGCTAATGTTAAAAAGAATGGACTCAACCACTTGACATTATTTTATTTTCCTGCCTGAGTTATCACTGGGTGTTAGTCTTCATTTGGTTTTCATCTCACTTCTCACTGAGGTATTGAAAATGGAGGAGAGGGAAGCCCACGAATTCCAACAACAAACTATTAGGAGTTACATAAATAATGAAGAGAGGGCTACCTGTGACTTGCGCGAGTGGAATCCTGTAGGACATAAATCATTTTCCATGTGGATATGAATTATCAAAGCAAAAAATGCACTGGACAGAGTTATAGAGCCATGTGGAGCACAGGCTCTTGGTGCTCCAGCCAGGCATCAGGGATGTGCCAATGACGTGGGAGGGCCAGGACACAGGTCCACAAGAGGCCTCCCAGCTCCACGTAATATCAAAGGGTGAAAATCTCCCAGAGATCTCCATCTCAACACCAAGACCTAGCTCGACTCAATGACCAGCAAGCTACAGTGAAGGACACCCTATGCCAAACAACTAGCAAGACAGGAACACAAACCCATCCATTACACAGAGGCTGCCTAAAATCATAATAAAGCCACAGACACCCCAAAACACACCACCAGACATGAATCTGCCCACCAGAAAGACAAGATCCAGCCTCATCTAGAAAACTAGAACACAGGCATTACTCACCTTCACCAGGAAGCCTACACAACCCACTGAAACAACCTTAGCCACTGGGGACAGACACCAAAAACAACGGGAACTACAAACCTGCAGCCTGCGAAAAGAGACCCCAAACACACTAAGTTAAGCAAAATAAAAAGACAGAAAAACACAGAGCAGATGAAGGAGCAAGGCAAAAACCCACCAGACCTAACAAATGAAGAGGACATAGGCACACTACCTGAAAAAGAATTCAGAGTAATGATAGTAAAGATGATCTAAAATCTTAGAAATAGATGGAGAAAATAAAGAAAGGTTTAACAAGGACCTAGAAGAACTAAAGAGCAAACAAACAGTGATGAACAACACAATAAATGAAATTAAGAATTCTGTAGAAGGAATCAACAGCAGAATAACTTAGGCAGAAGAACAGATAAGTGACCTGGAAGATAAAATAGTGGAAATAACTACTGCAGAGCAGAATAAAGAAAAAAGAATGAAAAGAATTGAGGACAGTCTCAGAGGACTCTAAGACATTAAACGCACCAACATTCGAATTGTAGGGGTCGCAGGAGAAGAAGAGAAAAACAAAGGGTCTGAGAAAATATTTGAAGAGATTATACTTGAATACTTCCCTAATATGGGAAAGGAAATAGCTAATCAAGTCCAGGTAGGACAGAGAGTCCCATACAGGATTAATCCAAGGAGAAACACACCAAGACACATATTATTCAAACTATCAAAAATAAAATACAAAGAACAAATATTAAAAGTAGCAAGGGAGGGCTTCCCTGGTGGAGCAGTGGTTGAGAGTCCGCCTGCCGATGCACGGGATGCAGAATCGTGCCCCGGTCTGGGAAGATCCCACATGCTATGGAGCAGCTAGGCCCGTGAGCCATGGCCACTGAGCCTGTGCATTCAGAGCCTGTTGCTCCGGAACAGGAGAGGTCACAACAGTGAGAAGCCCGTGTACCACAAAAAAAAAAAAAAAAAAAAAAAGCTGCAAGGGAAAAACAAAAAATAACACACAAGGCAATCCCCATAAGGTAAACAGCTGAACTTTCAGCAGAAACTGTGCAAGCCAGAAGGGACTGGCAGGACATATTTAAAGTGATGAAGTAGAAAAACCTACACCCAAGATTACTCTACCCAGCAAGGATCTCATTCAGATTTGATGGAGAAATTAAAACATTTACAGAGAAGCAAAAGCTGAGAGAGTTCAGCACCACCAAACCAGCTTTACAACAAATGTTAAAGGATCTTCTCTAGGCAAGAAACACAAGAGAAGGAAAAGACTTATAATAACAAACCCAAAACAATTAAGAAAATGGGAATAGGAACATACATATCGATAATTACCTTACATGTAAATGGACTAAATGCTCCCACCAAAAGACACAGAATGGCTGAATGGATACAGAAACAAGACCCATATATGTGCTGTCTACAAGAAACCCACTTCAGACCTAGAGACACATACAGACTGAAAGTAAGGGGATGTAAAAAGATATTCCATGCAAATGGAAATCAAAACAAAGCTGGAGTAGCAATTCTCATATCAGAAAAAATAGACTTTAAAGACTATTAGAAGAGACAAAGAAGGACACTACATTATGATCAAGGGATCGATCCAAGAAGAAAATATAACAAATGTAAATATTTATGCACCCAACAGAGGAGCACCTCAATACATAAGGCAAATACTAACAGCCATAAAAGGGGAAATCGACAGTAACAAAATCATAGTAGAGGACTTTAACACCCCACTTTCACCAATGGACAGATCATCCAAAATGAAAATAAATAAGGAAACACAAGCTTTAAATGATACATTAAACAAGATGGACTTAATTGATATTTACAGGACATTCCATCCAAAAACAACAGAATACATATTTTTCTCAACTGCTCATGGAACATTCTCCAGCATACATCATATCTTGGGTCACTAATCAAGCCTTGGTAAATTTAAGAAAGTTGAAATTGTATCAAGTACCTTTTCCGACCACAATGCTATGAGACTAGATATCAATTACAGGAAAAGATCTGTAAAAAATACAAACACATGGAGGCTAAACAATATACTACTTAATAACGAAGTGATCACTGATGAAATCAAAGAGAAAATCAAAAAATACCTAGAAACAAATGACAATGGAGACACGACTACCCAAAACCTATGAGATGCAACAAAAGCAGTTCTAAGAGGGAAGTTTACAGAAATACAGTTCTACCTTAAGAAACAGGAAACATCTCGAATAAACAACCTGACATTGCACCTAAAGCAATTAGAGAAAAAAGATCAAAAAACCCCAAAAGTTAGCAGAAGGAAAGAAATCATAAAAATCAAATCAGAAATAAATGAAACAGAAATGAACGAAATGATAGCAAAGATCAATAAAACTAAAAGCTGGTTCTTTGAGAAGATAAACAAAATTGATAAACCATTAGCCAGACTCATCAAGAAAAAAGGGAGAAGACTCAAATCAATAGAATTAGAAATGAAAAAGGAGAAGTAACAACTGACACTGCAGAAATACAAAAGATCATGAGAGATTACTACAAGCAACTCTATGCCAATAAAATGGACAACCTGGAAGAAATGGACAAATTCATAGAAATGCACAACCTGCCAAGACTGAATCAGGAACAAATAGAAAATATGAACAGACCAATCACAAGCACTGAAATTGAAACTGTGATTAAAAATCTTCCAACAAACAAAAGCCCAGGACCAGATGGCTTCACAGGCGTATTCTATCAAACATTTAGAGAAGAGATAACACCTATCCTTCTCAAACTCTTCCAAAATATAACAGAGGGAGGAACACTCCCAAACTCATTCTATGAGGCCACCATCACCCTGATACCAAAACCAGACAAGGATGTCACAAAGAAAGAAAACTACAGGCCAATATCACTGATGAACATAGGTGCAAAAATCCTCAACAAAATACTAGCAAACAGAATCCAACAGCACATTAAAAGGATCATACACCATGATCAAGTGGGGTTTATTCCAGGAAAGCAAGTATTCTTTAATATACACAAATCAATCAACGTGATACACCATATTAACAAATTGAAGGAGAAAAACCATATGATCATCTCAATAGATGCAGAGAAAGCTTTCAACAAAATTCAACACCCATTTATGATAAAAACCCTACAGAAAGTAGGCATAGAGGGAACTTACCTCAACATAATAAAGGCCATATATGACAAACCCACAGCCAACATGGTCCTCAATGGTGTAAAACTGAAACCATTTCCACTAAGATCAGGAACTAGACAAGTTTGCCCACTGTCACCATTATTATTCAACATATTTTGGAAGTTTTAGCCACAGCAATCAGAGAAGAAACGGAAATAAAAGGAATCCAAATTGGAAAAGAAGAAGTAAAGCTGTCACTGTTTGCAGATGACATGATACTATACATAGAGAGTCTTAAGATGCTACCAGAAAACTACTAGAGCTAATCAATGAATTTGGTAAAGTAGCAGGATACAAAATTTATGCACAGAAATCTCTTGCATCCCTATACACTAATGATGAAAAATCTGAAAGTGAAATCAAGAAAACACTCCCATTTACCATTGCAACAAAAAGAATAAAATATCTAGGAATAAACCTACCTAAGGAGACAAAAGCCCTGTATCCAGTAAATTATAAGACACTGATGAAAGAAATTAAAGATGATACAAATAGATGGAGAGATATACCATGTTCTTGGAATGGAAGAATCAACATTGTGAAAATGACTCTACTACCAAAAGCAATCTACAGATTCAATGCAATACCTATCAAACTACCACAGGCATTTTTCACAGAACTAGAACAAAAAATTTCACAATATTTATGGAAACACAAAAGACCCCAAAACCCAAAGCAATCTTGAGACCGAAAAACAGAGCTGGAGGAATCAGGCTTCCTGACTTCAGACTATACTACAAAGCTACAGTAATCAAGACAATATGGTACTGGCACTAAAACAGAAATATAGATCAATGGAACAGGATAGAAAGCCCAGAGATAAACCCACACACATATGGTCACCTTATCTTCGATAAAGGAGGCAGGAATGTACAGTGGAGAAAGGACAGACTCTTCAATAAGTGGTCCTGGGAAAACTGGACAGCCATATGTAAAAGAATGAGATTTGAACACCAGACACAAAAATAAGCTCAAAATGGACTAAAGACCTAAATGTAAGGCCAGAAACTATCAAACTCTTAGAGGAAAACATAGGCAGAATACTCTATGGCATCAATCACAGCAAGGTCCTTTTTGACCCACCTCCTAGAGAAATGGAAAAAAAAAAATTAAACAAAAGGGACCTAATGAAACTTCAAAGCTTTTGCACAGCAAAGGAAACCATAAACAAGACCAAAAGACAACCCTCAGAATGGGAGAAAATATTTGCAAATGAAGCAACTGACAAAGGATTAATCTCTAAAATTTACAAGCAACTCATGAAACTCAATAACAAAGAAACAAACAACCCAATCCAAAAATGGGCAGAAGACCAAAATAGACATTTTTCCAAAGAATATATACAGACTGCCAACACACTCATGAAAGAATGCTCAATACCATTAATCATTAGAGAAATGCAAATCAAAACTACAATGAGATATCATCTCACAACAGTCAGATTGGCCATCATCAAAAAATCTAGAAATAATAAGTGCTGGTGAGGGTATGGAGATAAGGGAACACTCTTGCACTGCTGCTGGGAATGTGAATTGGTACAGCCACTATGGAGAACAATATGGAGGTTCCTTAAGAAACTACAAATAGAACTACCATATGACCCAGCAATCCCACTACTGGACATATACGCTGAGAAAACCATAATTCAAAAAGAGTCAAGTACCAAAAAGTTCATTGCAGCTCTATTTACAACAGCCAGGAGATGGAAGCAACCTTAGTGTCCATTGTTGGATGAATGGATAAAGAAGATGTGGCACATATATACAATGGAATATTACTCAGCCATAAAAAGAAACGAAATTCAGTTATTTGTAGTGAGTTGGATGGACATAGAGTCTGTCATACAGAGTGAAGTAAGTCAGAAAGAGAAAGACAAATACCATATGCTAACACACATATATGTAATCTAAGAAAAAAAAATGTCATGAAGAACCTAGGGGTAAGACGGGAATAAAGACACAAACCTACTAGAGAATGGACTTGAGGATACAGGGAGGGGGAAGTGTAAGCTTTGACACAGTTAGAGAGTGGCATGGACATATTTACACTGCCAAACATAAAATAGATAGCCAGTGGGAAGCAGCCGCATAGCACAGGGAGATCAGCTCGGTGCTTTGTGACCACCTGGATGGGTGGGATAGGGACGGTGGGATGGAGCGAAACGCAAGAGGGAGGAGATATGGGAACATATGTATATGTATAACTGATTCACTTTGTTATAAAGCAGAAACTAAGACACCATTGTAAAGCAATTATACTCCATAAAGATGTAAAAAAATAAATAAAAGCAGCAAGGGACAAACAACAAATAACACATAGAGGAATCCCCATAAGGTTAACAGCTGATCTTTCAGCAGAAACTCTGCAAGCCAGAAGGGAGTGGCAGGACATATTTAAAGTGATGAAGGAGAAACACCTACAACCAAGATTACTCTAACCAGCAAGGATCTCCTTCAGCTTTCACAGCAAAATTAAAAGCTTTACAGACAAGCAAAAGCTAAGAGAATTCGGCACCACCAAACCAGCTTTACAAAAAATGCTAAAGGAACTTTTCTTGGCCGGAAACACAAGAGAAGGAAAAGGCCTACAGTAATAAACCCAAAACGATTAAGAAAACGGTAATAGGAACATACATATCGATAATGACCTTAAATGTAAATGGATTAAATGCTCCAACCAAAAGACATAGACTGGCTGAATGGATACAAAAACAAGACCCATATATATGCTGTCTACAAGAGACTCACTTCAGACCTAGGGACACATACAGACTGAAAGTGAGGAGTTGGAAAAAGCTACTCCATGCAAGAGGAAATCAAAAGAAAGCTGGAGTAGCAATTCTCATCTCAGACAAAATAGACTTTAAAACAAAGACTATTACAAGAGACAAAGAAGGACACTACATAATGATCAAAGGATCGATCCAAGAAGAAGATATAACAATTGTAAATATTTATGCACCCAACATAGGAGCACCTCAATACATAAGGCAAATACTAACAGCCATAAAAGGGAAAATCGACAGTAACACATTCATAGTACGGGACTTTAACACGTCACTTTCTCCAATGGACAGATCATCCAAACTGAAAATAAATAAGGAAACACAAGCTTTAAATGATACATTAAACAAGATGGACTTAATTGATATTTATAAGACATTCTATCCAAAAGCAGCAGAATGCACATTCTTCTCAAGTGCCCATGGAACATCCTCCAGGATAGATCCTATCTTGGGTCACAAATCAAGCCTTAGGAAATTTAAGAAAATTGAACTTGTATCAAGTATCTTTTCCGACCACAACACTATGAGACTAGATATCAATTACAGGAAAAAATTTATAGGAAATATAAACAAATGGAGACTAAACAACACACTACTTAATAACCAAGAGATCACTGAAGAAATTAAAGAGGAAATCAATAAATACCTAGAAACAGGAGCTTCCGGGAAGATGGCGGAAGAGTAAGATGAGGAGATCACCTTCCTCCCCACAGATACATCAGAAATACATCTACACGTGCAACTGCTCTTTAGAACACCCATTGAACACTGGCAGAAGACCTCAGACCTCCCAAAAGACAAGAAACTCCCCCACGTACCTGGGTAGAGCAAAAGAAAAAAGAATAAACAGAGGCAAAAGGATAGGGATGGGACCGGCACCAGTGGGAGGGAGCCATGAAGGAGGAAAGGTTTCCACACACTAGGAAGCCCCTTCGCGGGCGGAGACTGCGGATGGCAGAGGGGGAAAGCTTCGGAGCCGCAGAGGAGAGCACAGCAACAGGGGTGCGGAGGACAAAGCGGAGAGATTCCCACACAGAGGATCGGTGCCGAGCAGCACTTACCAGCCCGAGAGGTTTGTCTGCTCACCCGCCGGGGCGGGTGGGGCTGGGAGCTGAGGTTCAGGCTTCGGCTGGAGCGCTGGGAGAGGACTGGGCTTGGCGGCGTGAACACAGCCTGAAGGGGGCTAGTGTGCCACAGGTAGCCGGGAGGGGCTCCGGGGAAAAGTCTGGACCTGCCGAAGAGGCAAGAGACTTTTTCTTGCCTCTTTGTTTCCTGGTGTGCGAGGAGAGGGGATTAAGAGCGCTGCTTAAAGGAGCTCCAGAGACGGGCACGAGCCGCGGCTAAAAGCGCAGACCTCAGAGACGGGCATGAGACGCTAAAGCTGCTGCTGCCGCCACCAAGAAGCCTGTGTGCGAGCACAGGTCACTATCCACACCCCCCTTCCGGGGAGCCTGTGCAGCCAGTCACTGCCAGGGTCCCGGGATCCAGGGATAACTCCCCTGGGAGAACGCACAGCGCGCCTCAGGCTGGTGCAACGTCACGCCGGCCTCTGCCGCGGCAGGCTCGCCCCGCACTCTGTGCCCCTCCCTCCCCGCGGCCTGAGTGAGCCAGAGCCCCCTAATCAGCTGCTCCTTTAACCACGTCCTGTCTGAGCGAAGAACAGACGCCCTCCAGCGACCTACACGCAGAGGCAGGGCCAAATCCAAAGCTGAGCCCCTGGAAGCTGTGAGAACAAAGAAGAGAAAGGGAAATCTCTCCCAGCAGCCTCAAAAGCAGTGGATTAAAGCTCCACAATCAACTTCATGTACCTTGCATCTGTGGAATACATGAATAGACAATGAATCATCCCAAATTGAGGAGGTGGACTTTGCGAGCAAGATTTATGATTTTTTCCCCTTTTCCTCTTTTTGTGAGTGTGTATGTGTATGCTTCTGTGTGAGATTTTGTCTGTATAGCTTTGCTTCCACCATTTGTCCTAGGGTTCTATGCGTCCGTTTTTGTATTTTTTTATTTTTTTCTTAAAAATTATTTTTTTATTTTAATAACTTTATTATATTTTATCTTACTTTATTTTACTTTATCTTCTTTCTTTCTTTTTTTCCTTCCTTCCTTCCTTCCTTCCTTCCTTCCTTCCTTCCTCCCTCCCTCCTTTCTTTATTTCTTTCGTTCTTTCTACTTCTACTAATTCTTTCCTTCTACTTTTTCTCCCTTTTATTCTGAGCTGTGTGGATGAAAGGCTCTTGGTGCTGCAGCCAGGAATTAGTGCTGTGCCTCTGAGGTGGGAGAGCCAACTTAAGGACACTGGTCCACAAGAGACCTCCCAGCTCCACATAATATCAAACTGTGAAAATCTCCCAGAGATCTCCATCTCAACACCAGCACCCAGCTTCGCTCAACGACCAGCAAGCTACAGTGCTGGACATCCTATGCCAAACAACTAGCAAGGTGGAACACAACCCCACCCATTAGCAGAGAGGCTGCCTAAAATCATAATAAGTCCACAGGCACCCCAAAACACACCGCCAAACATGGACCTGCCCACCAGAAAAACAAGATCCAGCCTCATCCACCAGAACACAGGCACTAGTCCCCTCCACCAGGAAGCCTACACAACCCACTGAACCAACCTTAGCCACTGGGGACAGACACCAAAAACAACAGGAACTACGAACCTGCAGCCTGCAAAAAGGAGACCCCAAACACAGTAAGATAAGCAAAATGAGAAGACAGAAAAACACACAGCAGATGAAGGAGCAAGATAAAAATGCACCAGACCTAACAAATGAAGAGGAAATAGGCAGTCTACCTGAAAAAGAATTCAGAATAATGATAGTAAGATGATCCAAAATCTTGGAAAGAGAATAGAGAAAATGCAAGAAACATTTAACAAGGACCTAGAAGAACTAACGATGAAACAAACAATGATGAACAACACAATAAATGAAATTAAAAATACTCTACATGGGATAAATAGCAGAATAACTGAGGCAGATGAATGGATAAGTGACCTGGAAGATAAAATAGTGGAAATAACTATTGCAGAGCAGAATAAAGAAAAAAGAATGACAAGAACTGAGGACAGTCTCAGAGACCTCTGGTACAAATTAAATGCACCAACATTCGAATTATAGGGGTTCCAGAAGAAGAAGAGAAAAAGAAAGAGACTGAGAAAATATTTGAAGAGATTATAGTTGAAAACTTCCCTAATATGGGGAAGGAAATGGTTAATCAAGTCCAGGAAGCACAGAGAGTCCCATACAGGATAAATCCAAGGAGAAATATGCCAAGGCACATATTAATCAAACTGTCAAAAATTAAATACAAAGAAAACTTATTAAAAGCAGCAAGGGAAAGACAACAAATAACACACAAGGGAATCCCCATAAGGTTAACAGCTGATCTTTCAGCAGAAACTCTGCAAGCCAGAAGGGACTGCCAGGTCATATTTAAAGTGATGAAGGAGAAAAACTGGCAACCAAGATTACTCTACCCAGCAAGGATCTCATTCAGATTTGATGGAGAAATTAAAACCTTCACAGACAAGGAAAAGCTAGGAGAGTTCAGCACCACCAAACCAATTTTACAACTGCTAAAGGAACTTCTCTAGGCAAGAAACACAAGAGAAAGAAATGACCTACAAGAACGAACCCAAACAATTAAGAAAATGGGAATAGGAACATACATATCGATAATTACCTTAAATGTAAATGGACTAAATCCTCCCACCAAAAGACACAGATTAGCTGAATGGATACAAAAACAAGACCGATATATTTGCTGTCTACAAGAGAACCACTTCAGACCTAGATACACATACAGACTGAAAGTAAGGGGATGGAATAAGATATTTCATGCAAATGCAAACCAAAAGAAAGCTGGAGTAGCAATTCTCATCTCAGACAAAATAGACTTTAAAATAAAGACTATTAGAAGAGACAATGAAGGACACTACATAATGATCAAGGGATCGATCCAAGATGAAGATATAAAAATTGTAAATATTTATGCACCCAACATAGAAGCATCTCAATATATAAGGCAAATACTAACAGCCATAAAAGGGGAAATCAACATTAACACATTCATAGTAGGAGAATTTAACACCCCACTTTCACCAATGGACAGATCATCCAAAATGAAAATAAATAAGGAAACACAAGCTTTAAATGATACTTTAAACAAGACAGACGTAATTGATATTTATAGGACATTCCATCCAAAACAACAGAATACATGTTTTTCTCAAGTGCTCATGCAATATTCTCCAGCATACTTCATATCTTGTGTCACAAATCAAACCTTGGTAAATTTAAGAAAATTGAAATTGTATCAAGTTTCTTTTCCGACCACAATGCTATGAGACTAGATATCAATTACAGGAAAAGATCTGTAAAAAAATAAACACATGGAGACTAAACAATACACTACTTAATAACGAGTGATCACTGAAGAAATCAAAGAGGAAATCAATAAATACCTAGAAACAAATGACAATGGAGACACGACTACCCAAAATCTATGAGATGCAGCAAAAGCATTCCAAGACGGAAGGTTATAGCAATACAATCCTACCTTAAGAAACAGGAAACATCTCGAATAAACAACCTAGCCTTGCACCTAAATGAATTAGAGAAAGAAGGACAAAAAAACTCCAAAGTTAGCAGAAGGAAAGAAATCATAAAAATCAGATCAGAAATAAATGAAAAAGAAATGAAGGAAACAATAGCAAAGATCAATAAAACTAAAAGCTGGTTCTTTGAGAAGATAAACAAAATTGATAAACCATTAGCCAGACTCATCAAGAAAAAAGGGAGAAGACTCAAATCAATAGAATTAGAAATGAAAAAGGAGAAGTAACAACTGACACTGCAGAAATACAAAAGATCATGAGAGATTACTACAAGCAACTCTATGCCAATAAAATGGACAACCTGGAAGAAATGGACAAATTCATAGAAATGCACAACCTGCCAAGACTGAATCAGGAACAAATAGAAAATATGAACAGACCAATCACAAGCACTGAAATTGAAACTGTGATTAAAAATCTTCCAACAAACAAAAGCCCAGGACCAGATGGCTTCACAGGCGTATTCTATCAAACATTTAGAGAAGAGATAACACCTATCCTTCTCAAACTCTTCCAAAATATAACAGAGGGAGGAACACTCTCAAACTCATTCTACGAGGCCACCATCACCTTGATACCAAAACCAGACAAGGATGTCACAAAGAAAGAAAACTACAGGCCAATATCACTGATGAACATAGGTGCAAAAATCCTCAATAAAATACTAGCAAACAGAATCCAACAGCACATTAAAAGGATCATACACCATGATCAAGTGGGGTTTATTCCAGGAATGCAAGGATTCTTCAATATATGCAAATCAATCAACGTGATACACCATATTAACAAATTGAAGGAGAAAAACCATATGATCATCTCAATAGATGCAGAGAAAGCTTTCAACAAAATTCAACACCCATTTATGATAAAAACCCTGCAGAAAGTAGGCATAGAGGGAACTTACCTCAACATAATAAAGGCCATATATGACAAACCCACAGCCAACATGGTCCTCAATTGTGAAAAACTGAAATCATTTCCACTAAGATCAGGAACAAGGCAAGGTTGCCCACTCTCACCACTATTATTCAACATAGTTTTGGAAGTTTTAGCCACAGCAATCAGAGAAGAAACGGAAATAAAAGGAATCCAAATTGGAAAAGAAGAAGTAAAGCTGTCACTGTTTGCAGATGACATGATACTATACATAGAGAGTCTTAAGATGCTACCAGAAAACTACTAGAGCTAATCAATGAATTTGGTAAAGTAGCAGGATACAAAATTTATGCACAGAAATCTCTTGCATCCCTATACACTAATGATGAAAAATCTGAAAGTGAAATCAAGAAAACACTCCCATGTACCATTGCAACAAAAAGAATAAAATATCTAGGAATAACCCTACCTAAGGAGACAAAATACCTGTATGCAGAAAATTATAAGACACTGATGAAAGAAATTAAAGATGATACAAATAGATGGAGAGATATACCATGTTCTTGGATTGGAAGAATCAACATTGTGAAAATGACTCTAGTACCCAAAGCAATCTACAGATTCAATGCAATCCCTATCAAACTACCAATGGCATTTTTCACAGAACTAGAACAAAAAATTTCACAATTTCTATGGAAACACAAAAGACCCCGAATACCCAGAGCAATCTTGAGAACAAAAAATGGATCTGGAGGAATCAGGCTCCCTGACTTCAGACTATACTACAAAGCTACAGTAATCAAGACAGTATGGTACTGGCACAAAAACAGAATGATAGATCAATGGAACAGGATACAAAGCCCAGAGATAAACCCACACACATATGGTCACCTTATTTTTGATAAAGGAGGCAGGAATGTACAGTGGAGAAAGGACAGCCTCTTCAATAAGGGGTGCTGGGAAAACTGGACAGGTACATGTAAAAGTATGAGATTAGGTCACTCCCTAACACCATACACAAAAATAAGCTCAAAATGGACTAAAGACCTAAATGTAAGGCCAGAAACTATCAAACTCTTAGAGGAAAACATAGGCAGAACACTCCATGACATAAATCACAGCAAGATCCTTTTTGACCCACCTCCTAGAGAAATAGAAATAAAAACAAAAATAAACAAATGGGAACTAATGAAACTTCAAAGCTTTTGCACAGCAAAGGAAACCATAAACAAGACCAAAAGACAATCCTCAGAATGGGAGAAAATATTTGCAAATGAAACAACTGACAAAGGATTAATCTCCAAAATTTATAAGCAGCTCATGCAGCTCAATAGCAAAAAGGCAAAAACCCAATCCAAAAATGGGCAGAAGAACTAAACATTTCTCCAAAGAAGATATACAGACTGCCAACAAACACATGAAAGAATGCTCAACATCATTAATCATTAGAGAAATGCAAATCAAAACTACTATGAGATATCATCTCACACCAGTCAGAATGGCCATCATCAAAAAATCTACAAGCAATAAGTTCTGGAGAGGGTGTGGAGAAAAGGGAATCCTCTTGCACTGTTGGTGGGAATGTAAATTGATACAGCCACTGTGGAGAACAGTATGGAGGTTCCTTAAAAAACTACAAATAGAATTACCATATGACCCAGCAATCCCACTACTGGGCATATACCCTGAGAAAAGCATAATTCAAAAAGAGTCATGTACAAAATGTTCATTGCAGCTCTATTTATAATAGCCAGGACATGGAAGCAACCTAAGTGTCCATCAATAGATGAATGGATAAAGTGGCACATATATACAATGGAATATTACTCAGTCATAAAAAGGAATGAAACTGAGTTATTTGTAGTGAGGTGGATGGACCTAGAGACTGTCAAACAGAGTGAAGTAAGTCAGAAAGAGAAAAACAAAAACCGTATGCTAACACATATATATGGAATCTAAAAAAAAAAAAAAGGTTAGAAGAACCTGGGGCAAGCTGGAATAAAGATGCAGACCTACTAGAGAGTGGACTTGAGGATACAGGGAGGGGAAAGGGTAAACTGGGACAAAGTGAGAGAGTGGCATGGACATATATACACTACCAAACGTAAAATAGATAGCTAGTGGGAAGCAGCTGCATAGCACAGGCAGATCAGCTCGGTGCTTTGTGACTACCTAGAGGGGTGGGATAGGGAGTGTGGGAGGGAGGGAGATGCAAGAGGGAAGAGATATGTGGACATATGTATATGTATAACTGATTCACTTTGTTATAAATCAGAAACTAACACACCATTGTAAAGCAATTATACTCCAATAAAGATGTTAAAAAAAAAAAGAATGAAAAGAGGAAATGACACAGGAAGTATTCAAGATAATTTCCCAGAATTAATTACATGAGTTTCCAGATTGAAAAGGTTTATTGAGTGTCCTCAATAAAGAGTGAAGGAGACCTATATCAAGATATTTATGATGAAATTTTAAAACACTAGAGACAAAGAGGAAATCCTACAAGCTTAGTTGAGGTAAAACAGAAACAGGTTATTGCAAAGCAACAGGAATCCCGATGGTGTTAGAAAAAGGACTAACACTGTCAAAATTCCACCTTGGCCAAAATCAATTAAAGTAGAATAAAGATATTTTCAGGAATTCAATATCTATGAAAATTTCATGTACACAATTGTTTTGAAAAGCTACTAGAGCAAGTGTTCTCCCAAAACAGGAAAGTAAACCAAAAAAGGACTACAAAGAATCCAAGAACCCAGTAAAGAAGTGAAAGGAATCCCCAGAATTATGGTCCAAGAGGATTTAATAGTAATAACTGGGCATCAGACCCAGAGAGTCAGAGGCTCAGACTAGGGCAGAAGAGCAGAGGGCCCCAGAGGGATGTCTTCAAAAGACAAGAAATTGATAGAATTGCTGATGTACTTGGATGTGTTAAGAGAATACTAACACCTCTGACAAAGATTTTGGGGAAAAATGAATACATGAAAAAGGAAGCAATTACAAGACAATTATCATATCTAGAAAGGACAAGAACTTTTCACAAAAAATTAAACTTACCATAGAATTCTATGTGACTCATCTGTGAGTTGCATTTGCGTGAGCACAATAATGTAAATACTGAATACTGATGTAATCAAAAAATGATGATTTAACTACACAATACCAGGAATTCAATTGATAATATCAAATGGCAACCTAAACCTGTTATTTTAGAAACATGAAGGAAAACACCAAAAGAAACAACTAAAATAGTTTAAAATGCTGTCCCGCGGAGTAAGACTCTGGTACGTGATGTAGAGAGGGAAAGAAGACAGCTGTTTAGTTTCAAATGAGGTAATACTGGTAAAGTATTTAGTAGAGCATCTGGCGTATAAGAAGAGCAATCTTAGTGTTTGACAAATGAATGAATGAATGAATGAACGAATAAAATTTTGTAGTAAGTCTAGTAGAACTATTTCTTGTTTTAATTTGAATATGGGTATATATTTAAATATAAAATTTTAATTGAATTAAAAAGGTAGGGGCTTCCCTAGTGGCACAGTGGTTGAGAGTCTGCCTGCCGATGCAGGGGACACAGGTTCATGCCCCGGTCTGGGAAGATCCCACATGCCGTGGAGCGTCTGGGCCCGTGAGCCATGGCCGCTGAGCCTGCGTGTCCGTAGCCTGTGCTCTGCAACGGGAGAGGCCACAACAGCGAGAGGCCTGCGTACCGCAAAAAAAAAAAAAAAAAAAAAGTTGAAAAGTCTAAGAAATTAATAAAACATGGTAATAATGTTTTGAAGTTATTATACCACATTTTTCAAGATCTGAAAACAGCCCACTTTTGTAGCTTCATCTTATCATTCCCTTTCTAAAAATCTTGTTCAACTCCCCCTACAAAACACCCACCCTTTCCCTAACATCTTGTGCACTTTTATATTTCTCTGCTCTTCCCATACCATTTTTTTTTTTTTTTTTTTTTTGCGGTACGCTGGCCTCTCACTGCTGTGGCCTCTCCCGTTGCGGAGCACAGGCTCGGGACACGCAGGCTCAGTGTAAATCTACTGTGCATATGAATTTTTTTTCAAATAGCTTATTTAATTCTTTTGAACTTAAAAAAATTATCCATACAACAAACTGTTGCTGGTAATTCAACTCAATGTGCATGTATGTGTGTGCACGCATGTGTTTTTTTTTTCTTAACTAGTCTTCCTGGTGTTTCCAGAAAAGTTTCATGAATTGTACCTAGACTTGAAACTAAGCAAAGGAGATCAGTGTAGATAATGATCAATCACTGACTTTCAACACCTTTTAAATGAGGTCATCCATACAGGAATTGGAAATCATATGTAAATTTTGCCCTCAGTAGTAAACTAGGGCAAGAAGGCTAGTATTATTTCTCTACCCATGCAAACTTTTCTCAGACTTTTTATGATTCAAGGTTAAAATAGTTGCTGCTTAAATAATCTCCTTTGTCTTAAATTCATAATTTGCTCAAGCCATAAGAAGATATATGAACTCTCTCCTAGTTTCACTTCTCTTTACCATTATTTTAACCAGTGGTGGCCAAGACAATACACGCCCTTCCTATGTACTGTAGGGTCAGGCTGCACACCCCAGACTTTTTCCACTCCTAATTAGACTGGACTGATTCTTTCACCCTTCATAAACAAACAGAGATCTGAATGAAGTAGGTGAGTATTTTTAAATGCTCAACGTATCTGGGTTCAAACAAATGTCAATATTGTATTAGTTAGGAAGAGTTTTGCCTGAGTAGATCTTCAAAGTATTTGCAAATTGCGCAATGTATTTATGTGGGTATGTATTGACAATTATTTGTTTAGTCAACAAACACTTCTTGAGCAACTTCTGTGCCCAGACACTCAGAAACTAGGATTATAATCATGAATTAGATCTAGCCTTGTACCAATGGAATTCACAGTCCAGTGAGAGAGACAAACACAAGTTAGATCACCACAATGCTGGTGGTAAGAATCATATTAGATGTTTTCATGGGACGCTTAGGAGGAGCAGTTAACTCAGTTTGGGAGAATAAAGAAATTCTTCCAAAAGAGATCATGTTTAAGTTAAGGACTGAAAAATGAGTAGGAAGTTGAAAGTGGGAATGAGGAGGTAAGCGGGAGGTTCTAGAAAAACAGAACATTATGTTGAAAAACCTGAAGGCAAAAATATGTCACTTTGGGGGGAAAAAGCAAGTAATTCAGTATGGCTAAAGCACAGCATTGGGGTCTGGGCAGTGAGTGGAGCTCAGCTAGAGAAGGAAGCAGGCACCACAGGATGAAGGGTCGATTCTGAAGGTGATGGAAAGCCACAGACAGCTTTATGTAGAACCAGTGCATGATCACATTTGCTTTTCGGAAAAAAACCTGCATTGTAGAGAACAGATGATGGGAGAAGACAAAACAAACCAGAGCTGTTTTCAGTTATCCGGGGAGAACAAAACGGGGACCCCTAATAGGGAGTTATGACACTGGAGCAAAGAAGACAGATTTGCAATATTATTAATGAGGGAGATTTAGCGGGAGTTGGTGATTATTGAATGTAGGAGCATAAGGGAGAGCAGTATTCTGAATAATTCCCAGGTTGTTGCTTGGGCATCTAGGTACCATTCATACTTCTTTGCAATGGTGGGGAGTGGGGAGGATTTGGGTGCCCTGGGAGGTATGCAAGCAGGTATACTTAATAGGTACTCTGGGTATGGCATTCCCTCCAGAGAGCTCTCTGGGCAACAGTTAAATACTGGAATCATCTGCATGAATTTAAGTCCCTGATCCCTTGAGCATCAGAGTTGAAAAACTGTTCCAATCCCAAGGCATTTAATTATGTTCATAAAGTAGATAATTTGTCAAGTTCCCCTTGGTAGCTCCCAGTCATGTTCAAATACCTCCCATAAAAACACACCACAGATACTCAATAATAATACTTCTCCCCAAACACCAACAATACTTCCAGAAGATTTCAGAAGGCATTCAGGAACAATATCAGAAAATTCTCATTAAGCACCTTTATGTGTGAAGCGCTCTGCTGGTTTGGAAGTTGCAGAGATGAATATAACTCAGGGGCTGCCTTGGAAGGACTCACAGTGCATCAGGTTGATAGGCAATTAAAAATCATTAGAGCAATGTAATTAGGATAATCAAGGTGCTAAAAGAGCAAGGAGGAGAAAGCCTGGAACAATCAGTGAAGGCTTCATGATAGTGGAGGCTCTTGAGCTAAGTCTTAGGAGTGAGTTATCAGGCAACTCAGATAAGAGGCTTAGAGCAGAGAAGAGAAAAGGATCCAGGAACACAAAACAGTCTTGTACATTTAACATCTAGCTAATAGAAGGTAGCTCAGGATGCCAGGAAGGAAGCAAGCTATAAGAGGTCACATCACAAATGATCATGTGTGCCATAGCAAGGATCAGGAGAAATGCCTATGGGAAGCTGCAAGTTCCAGGTGAAAAATTCTAAGCGCCTGAACTAAGACAGGGACAGGGAAAATGGATGCAAATTGGAGAGAGACAAGAGAGTAGAAATGGAAAATTAGATATAAGAATTTTAGACATATAACAAAATTATAACTACACAGCAGTCAGGAAAAAAAAAGATTTACATTTATGTTCATTACAGTAAGTTTACTCTTAGAGGAAGTTAGAAATGCTTGGAATGGGGTCTGAACTTCTGAAATTGATGCCAGTGAGGTCAACTACAACCTACAGCCCAATCTCCTTTGACCTTGTTTATCAACAATGGGGCAAGTTGGAGCTAATGTATTATACAAAGGTCTTATCATGCAGCATGGTGGAGTAAAAATACATATGATCCTTGGGGCTTGAGGACCTGGCCTTGAAAGCTGCCCCCTCTACTGACTTTTTGACCTTCAACTCCTACAAGCATAATACTGATGATGACCTTTACTCGTGTATCACCAGGGAGAAGGAAAAGTTGTTTGAGCATGTGTGCATACATGATGGTGTGTGTATACATGTAAACTGGTAAAATGCACACAAAAGACAGTTGCTTTCATTTTTACAGGGAGCTATCACTGTAGAGAACCAAATTCAAGAGTCCGTAACTGGAAAGTGACTCACAACTCCTGTCCCGTCATGTCCAGGTGTTTTGTGTTACTCAAAACCAACATCCTTAAGCCAACTTCACAGCTGGTTTCAAACACTGGCTGTTTTAATCACCTTAAAAACTGGGGGGATATCGAATAGTTCCTTAATAAAAAAGACACCAAAATTAAGTATATTGGATGACAAATACAATGAAGAAATTAAAAGAGCTTTTCTGAGTCCATGGTTATGGCTTTATTCCTAAAGGATGCAGTTGGAAAATCTCACTCAAGTTATCCACAGACAACATATGTATATATGCATGTTTTACAGATCTTTCTACAAATAGTATTATTGCCTTTACCACAACTTGCATGCATAATGTTATCTGATGATCTTATCTTTCACAAGAATTTAATCCCTATCTTTAAAGATTCTTAAAAGTCACTAATGTTGAAAATACGTACATACACACATGCATAACTATGTTCTTCCCAGTTCAGAAACACATGTGCCTCTTTCTTTTGCTGCTACCAGCAACTTCTCCTCTCAGGCTTTATGCTTTCTTGGACTTTCTTCACTGGAGCTGGCATTTACCCTCGAGCTGACATTTCAACGTCAACCCACCAGGTGTCCACAGTCCTCTCTCCCGTGACACTCCTGGAGCAGATGGTGCAAATGGCCTGGCACATATATTCTGATTCATTGCAAAAACCAAACTGCCAGACTGCTGACTAGTTTGGCAAGAAAAGGAGAAAATTGTTGCTAAAAAAAACTATTATGAATTATCCTTCATGGGGTGACTTTGGATTTGTCCCTGCTTAAAGATCATTAGTAACTCATTTAACCAGATTAAATGAAAGCTTTCAGAGGAGTTCCCTATTTGCAAAGATGGCCATAGGTGGCAGGAACTTGCCCATACAGAACAAGAGGCAAAAAATAGAAAGTCAAAACAAAATCATATCAAGGGCAGCATGTCAAAAGAATTTTTGTTAATTGACTGCACAGGAACAGTAAAAGTTGGTTTTTGTTTGGGGGACGAGGGGGGTGGTCTTTTTGACTTCCTGATACTATTCCAAAATGCCTAATACAAAACTGTGTTTTAATAATATTATTAGTCTATAATATTTAAAATATATATTTTAAAGATATTTTATAAGACAGTTATTTTGTACAAAGTGCTCTTACTTTTTGCCCATTTGGAAAGGGCAACTTTGGAAATGTAATGGAATTCTACTAGGCAAATACACACACACACACACACACACACACACACACACACACACACCCCTAAATGTTTACTTCTGTGAGTTAAAGCCTTATGATATAATCCCCTGTATCACTTCCATTATTTTACTCTAATCTTACTCTGGGTTATTTTGAGGTCTGCCATCTCCCAGTGCTTCCAGTAGGATCTCTGCTGCCTCCCTATCTAGTTCAGCCACACCACTTCCTATCCCATGCTTCAGTCATCAGCCACAGAACTCTGGAATGAGCCATAATGCCAGAAACATGGGGGTGTCTAGATTCAGTGTCCTCCTACTCTTGGTCATAAGGCCCATCCTATGCCACTAGGCTCCTGACTTGGGGCCCCTGCCCTCCTGGGGGGATCCTGGCCAGACACTTTCTAGGGCAATTTGAGTTTTAAAGCCCATATATCAATATATAAGCCTATTCCCAGTTTCCTTTACCCAAAGTGGCCAGTTGACTAAGTTCTCAGCATGCATCACAGCTGAGCACCAGGGATAAAAAGAAAATCTTAAAAGCAGCCAATAAATTAAGAAGGTAAGTTACATAAAAAAGGAACAAAGGTAAAGATGACAGCAGATTTCTCATCAGAATTAGTGCAGGTGAGAAAAGAGTATAGCAACATCTTTAAGGTACTGAAAGAAAAAAAACTGTCAATTTGGAATTCTGTGGAAATGACTTTCAAAAACAAAAGTGAAACACTTTTTCAGACATATGAAAGTTGAAAGAATATATCACCTGTCAACCTATACTACAAGAAATGTTAAAGGAAGAATGGATCTATATAAAGGAATGAAGAGCAATAGGAATGGTAGCTACATGGTAAATATATACGATGTTTTTATTATTATTTAAACCTTTAAAAAAGGCGATTGGTGGTTAACCAAAAATAATAACAGCATAACATATATAAAAGTAATATGTATGTCAACAATAGCACAGATGTTGGAAAGGGATAAATGGAAGTACACTGTTGAAAGGTTCTTTTACAATTCATACAGTGGTTTAATATCACTTGAAAATAGATTGTGATAAGTTAAAGATGCATACTGTAAATCAGAAAACAACACTGAAATAAAGACTAGAATAAGCCAGAAAATGAGATAAAATGGAACCTTAAAAAATTTAGTTAATTCAAAAGGTAGAAAAGGAGGACAAAGGAAACAAAGAATAAATGGGACAAACAGCTAAAAGATTTAAACCTAATTGTATTAATAACATTAAATGCAAATGGTCTAAGTACCTCAATTAAAGGACAGATACTATAAAATTAGATTAAAAGCAAGACGTAGTGTTATGCCCATTAAGAAATGCGCTTTCGGGCTTCCCTGGTGGTGCAGTGGTTGAGAATCTGCCTGCCGATGCAGGGGACACAGGTTCGTGCCCCGGTCCGGGAAGATCCCACAGGCCGTGGAGTGGCTAGGCCCCTGAGCCATGGCCGCTGAGCCTGCACGTCCAGAACCTGTACTCTGTAACAGGAGAGGCCACAACAGTAAGAGGCCTGAGTACCGCAAAAAAAAAAGAAAGAAAGAAATGCGCTTTCAATATAAAGACACATTCAGGTTAAGAATAAAGGGTTGGAGGATGCTAACTCAAATCAAAAGATTTCAGAGCAAAGAATATTACTGATAAAGAAGTTGTTTCATAATAATAAAAAGGGGTCAATCCACCAACAGGTGCATAAACGTTTAAGCACCTAATAGCAGAGCTTCAGCATGAAGTAAAAATTAATAGAATTCCAGGGAGAAATAGACAGATTCATGCTTAGAGAGATTTCAATACACATCTCTCAGTAATGATAAAAACAAATAGAAAATCCTAAGCTTATAGAAGACATTATCAACAAACTTGATCTAATTGACATTTATAGAGCACTCCACTAAACAACTTCAGTATATAAATTCTTTACAAGTGCCCAGGAAATTTTTGAAGATAGATCATAGATCACCTTCTGGGTCATAAAACAAGTCTCAGTAAATTAAGAGATTTTAATACATACAAAGTATATTCTCTGACCAGAATGGAATTAAATTAGAAATCAATAGCATAAAATTACATGGAAAATCCCTATTAGGAAACTAAATAATACACTTCTAAATAACCAGTGAGCTATAGAAGAAATCAAAAGGGAAATTAGAAAGTCTTGTCAACTGAATGAAAATGAAGACATATCAATATTTGTGGGATGAAGTAGTATTTATAGAGAAATTTATAGCATTAAATGTACAGCATTAAAAGCATCTCTATAGAAGAAAAAGTTGACAAATTCAACTTCATCAAAATTAATGTCTGCTCTTTTAAAGACACTGTTAAGAGAATGAAAAGACAAGCCACAGAATGGAAAAAATAAATTTGCAAAGCATATATCTGACAAAGAACTTGTACCAAGAATACACAAATAGCTCGCAAAACTTACTAATAAAAAAGGAACATAATTTTCAAAAATAGGCACTATTTGAATAGACACTTTGCCTGAGAAGTTTTATATGTAACAAATAAGCTCATGAAAAGATGCTCTACATTATGAGTTACTAGGAAAATGCAAAATGCCACAATGAAATAGCACTACACATCTGGCAGAATGACTAAAATTGACAAGTCTAACCATATCAAATGCTTGAAGGACATAGAGGAACTGTAGCTCTCATACATTGCCAGTAATGATGCAAAATTGTACAATCACTTTGGAAAACAGTTTGGCAGTTTCACAGAAAGTTAAACGTGCACCAACTGTATCACCCAGCCATTCCACTCTTAGGTTTTTACCCAAGAGAAAAGAAAACATATGCCCATACAAAGACTTGTGCATGAATGTTTATAGCAGATTCATTTCAATAGCCAAAAACTGGAAACACCCAAAATGTCCACCAATGAATGAATGGATAAACAAAGTGGTATATCCATAAAATGGAAAATCACTTGGTAATAAAAAGGAAGGAATTATGGATAGACACTCCATGGCGAATCTGGAAATAATTATGCTGACTAAAGAAGCCAGAAATAAAAAGAGTATGTGCTCTATCAATCCTTTTATATAAAACTCTAGAAAATGTAAACTACCCCATGATGACAAAAACAGGTCAGTGGTTGCCTGGCGATGTGGCAAAGTATTGGGGGGTTCACAAGAAAGTTTTGAGAGTGATGGATGTATGCATTATCTGGATTGCAGTGAAGTTTTCTTGGGTGTATATATAGGTCAAACTCATCAAATTGCACACTTTAAATACGTGCAGTTTATTATATGTTGATAATGCCTAAAGCTTTTAGAAAACATGGTTGGAAAGGATACATGCACCCCAGTGTTCACTGCAGTGCTGTTTACAATAGCCAAGACATGGAAGCAACATAAATTTCCATCGACAGATGAATGGATAAAGAAGATGCGGTACGGGCTTCCCTGGTGGCGCAGTGGTTGAGAGTCCACCTGCCGATGCAGGGGACACGGGTTTGTGCCCCTGTCCGGGAAGATCCCACATGCCACGGAGTGGCTGGGCCCATGAGCCATGGCCGAGCCTGCGCGTCTGGAGCCTGTGCTCCGCAGCGGGAGAGGCCACAACAGTGAGAGGTCTGCATACCGCAAAAAAAAAAAAAAAAAAATAGATGTGGTACATATATCCAATGGAATATTACTTAGCAACTAAAAATAATGCCATTAGCAGCAACATGGATGGACCTGGAGATTATCATACAAAGTGAAGTAAGTCAGACAGAGAAAGATAAATATCATACGATACTGCCTAGATGTGGAATCTAAGGAAAAAAATTATACAAATGAACTTATTTACAAAACAGAAACAGACTCAGGCTTAATGAATTTATGGTTACGGGGGGGGGGAAGAGGGGAGGATAAATTGGGAGTTTGGGATTGACACATGCACACTGCTATATTTAAAATAGATAACCAACAAGGACCTATTGTATAGCACAGGGAACTCTGCTCAATACTGCAATAAACTAAATGGGAAAATAATTTGAAAAAGAATAGATACATGTATATCTATAACTGAATCACTTTGCTGTACACCTGAAACTAACACATTGTTGATCAACTATACTCTGATATAAAAATTTTTTAAAAAAGAGTTTTTTTAAAAATTTAAAAATAAAATAAACAACACATCGTTGCTCATCAAACACTGTCTTAGGATGGATGGCTCCTTCCTCCTCCTTTCCATCCTGTGTGGGGTAGTGATGGAGCTTGAATACACCCACTTCCTCAAATCCATTAAAGCACAAATTAGTACCGTGAGTGCACCAAGCATTCAAGGTAAATGGTCCATCCCTTCATAGTCCTGAGTGTAATTCAGTCTGGCTAAGCTCCCACCATCAGGGATGGCAGGAAAGACAATCGAATCATTTTGATGGAAAATTTCCCTTGCTGTCTGTGATTCTCAGGAACACAGAGATTTGCACAATCCTGAAACGTTGAGGAAGCTTCGGATCCTCAGTTCATCCTGGCTGCTGCCCCTGGAGTCTTCTGTCCTAGGTCCCCAGGATCCCCTCCAAGATAGCAGCTACCAACCTTCCAAAAAAAGGAAAAATATACCACCGCAGACCACCACGGCTTTGATCAAGGTCCTACCAGGCAATTTTAAAATCAGTATTAGAGATCACCCAATTCAATGGTTTTCAAGCTAGACCCTGAGGAGTTTCCTCAGGACCTGCAGATGGATAGTTGGGGGTCTACACATCTTCATCCTTTATATTTTTTTAATTTAGAAGTGAATCACTGGAACTCAGTGAATGTTCAACTTTAGGAGATAATAGCAAGCTGCTTTCCAAAGTGGTTGCCCTGATTACACCAGCAACGTGTACACACAGATCCTCTCCCACTCTTGGTATTATTAAATTAAAAAATTTTTGCCATTTGAGTGTAAAGTTGTTTCCAGGTAAAATATTGATTTGCATTTCCTTGATCACTAGCAATGCTGAATATTCTTCTCAACCCTAAGGTCTAAAATATAATCACTTATATTTTCTACTAAGAATTCGGAAGCTTTGTTTTTGACATGTAAGTTTATAATCTATCATCTTTCCCAACATTAAGGTCTAAAGGAGATTTACCTAGAATTTCTACTAAAGATTTTAAAGTGGGTTTTTTTTAGGGGGTTGGTGGTTGTTTTTGGCATTTAAATCTTTAATCTGGAGTTGATTTTTTTTAATTGTCTTTGGTCATGGTCACTGTCATCCCTTCATCATATCAGCAATCATTTGTTAAACACTTGGTGCCAAGCACTGCATTGAAATGCTTGAATAGCAATTTCAAAAGAATAACACTAATAGCAGTTAACAGTTATTGAGTTATTATGTGTCAGGCACTGTCCTAACCAACTTACAAAGAGCACCCTAATCATTCTTCACCATGTTGCTATGAGATAGAGCCTATTCTTAACCCTATTTTAAAGAGGAGAAAAGTGAGATTTTGACAGGCCAATTTACTCCATGACCTCATGAGCTAGTGAGGAGCAGAACTGGGTTGTGGCTTCGTCTGACCACAGAACCTGTGCTGTCTCCCATTAGGGGTTTCTGTCTCTCCCTTTTTTTCCATTTTTGGGAACACTGTCTGCCATTGGCTATTTTTTGGTCATTATTTTATAATCAAAGATGGAATATTTGATTCATGTCAGACCTAAAGATGTTTTCATTTTTTCCCTTTCTCAAGGCATCATCAAAATCAGAAGTTTAGAAGAGGGACGGTTGGGACTCTACACATCATCATTCTTTTTAAACCAATCATTTTGTCCTTTACCTGTCTATCATATTGGGCTTTCTTTTAAGCTGTCATCAGAAGGAAGAAGTCTCTTGCTTCAAAAAGTTTGGAAATTACTGATCTAATATAAAACTCTCATTTCATGGAAAAGGAACTATGGCCCAGAAAGGCAAAGTGACTTTCTTAAAGGCACACGGAGCTAGAGCAAGACCAGACTCAGGGCTCCCAGATCGCCCATCTCATGTCCTCACAAGTGCAATTCATTGCGTCTCTTTGGATCTCCTGCAGTAAGGTTGGCAAATGGAGATGTTTCCAGCTGAAGAACCTCAAAATGAGGCTCTTGAGTGTTCTTTGGTAAGTAAAAACATTATCTTGAACCAGCCCAATGATGGAATTTGTCTAGTATGTTATAGACAGACCCTTGTACTAAATGAGGTACTAAAAAAGTGCTAGGGCTGTGTTGAATTGTATTCCTTTGTTCATTTTTTCAACTCCACAGAATGTTGCATGAATACTATGGAATATATCAAGAAATTTCTTTGACTTATTTAAGCAAATCATGAGAAATATGTCAACATAAGTTAGTGGTTAAGAGTATAGGTGTTGAAATTGGTCAGGTTCAAATTCCAGCTCTTGTTTGTCAATGGACAATTCACTTAGCTCGTCTCAGCCCCTTTGCACATCTTCAAAATGGAACTATAAAGCATTTCCTGCAGTGAGTTGCCATGAGGATTTGATAACACAGGACAGGTGTTGCGTTTATTGTGGTGACTAGAACATGGTGAGAGAGAGAGAGAAAAGGCATAGATGAAGCTGGAATATTAGATTGGGAGGCATATCTCTACTTGTCAAAGTAGGTGTTATTAATATTCTCCACTGCAAGAAGAAAAGGTAAAGAATAAGAGTAGGAACAGATGTGTGTCTTAACCATAAGCACATAGAACAAAAACTGAAATGAAAACTTTGAGTGGTATTTGGAATAACAGGTATCTTAGGAACAAGAACGCTGCCAAGCTGAACACCTGACGAGTAGCATCCAGACCTAAGTTTTAGCATATCTTTTTGTCAAAGAACAAAACACCTAGAGCTGAGAGTCCCTATGAAATATGCCAATCTGACCATACAGCCCTGATGCTTACATTTTCACTGTCTACTAGAGTCCTTCACCTGCTATCCCACAGACACCCCCAGCTGCAGAGTGCCCAGCCCCCAAATATTTATTCTTCATGCCTCCTCAGTCACCGCCCACTACACAACTCACAAATCCTGCTTCTCCCCTTGTATTCTCTCCCTCCCTTGTGGCCTCACCGTGGTGGTGACTACTTCCCCATGACAGAAACCTGGGAGTCATCCAGATCTCTCTCTCCCCTCACATTCAACCATATCTCCAGATTCTGTCCACTTCCCATCTGACTCTGTCTTCTCTGTCTGTTTCATAATGTCTTCAATCTTCTTAATTATGGATGGTACCTGATATATGAGTGATAGCTTCCTAATTGGTCTACCTCTGTCCAATCTTGTCCTCTTCTAAATCACCTCTACAAGGCTCACAAGTATCTCTGAATTATAAGGAAAACCAAGTCACTCCTCTGATGATCCTTTGATGCTTCCCCATTATCTATAAGATAAACACAAACTCCTAGTGGCCTAAAAACTGCTTCCTGGTATGGCTTTTACTTGACTCTCCAGTCACTCAGCTGTCCTACCCTCTCTCTCCCATCTTTATGCTCCAGCAACAACAAATTCTAAATTTCTAATTACTGTAACATACTATACATTTGTGCCTTGGACATGCAATTCTTTCTGCCTGGAATGCCCTCCTCCTTTTTTCCATCTAGTGAGCCAAATTGAATCTTCCATGATACACACCCTGCACTGGTTCCCACACAAAGTTAATTACCCTAGTGTTGATGTGTATACTGTTGCCCATATCAAGCTTTACTATCAGCATTTGCCTATAAGGACTTTCCATCACACTTACTGCCAACAGCTTATTCATCTATACAGCCTCAGTCCCTAACCCAGTGCCTGGCATGTGGTAAGAGCTCAATCTGTCTTAATCCAATGTGACTGCTAACTGACCCTTAATTCTCTTCATGTTTATACAGATAATTTTTCAGGATCTATTCTGGGAATTTTTACATGCCCTGGTTATAATGCCTGATAGAAATCAACTTTGAAATAAAACATCTTCTTCATTCCCAAATAGAAGAATTGAGGGGCTGAGAATTTGGAAAGGGGACATTGAGTCAAACATCAGGGTAAAAGCACTCCAGGGCTGAAGGTGATGGGATGAAACAGGATGATGCCCATTCTGGCATTGTAAAGGTGGCAGGCAATGTGAGGGAATCCAGAATTCATTGGTGTCAATGCTATAGGGACTATAAATCAGTCTTTGGCACTCCCTCTGCCAGGTGGTGCCCTTCATCACGAAAAGAGGCTCTGTCAGGATGAGTCAAATGTTTACTGCATTGAGTCAGCTGCACCAGCTCTTCCATGTAGGTACTCAACTAAATGCTAACAACACATCATTAACAAACTGTACAGCCCATGTGTCTCCTCGTGACATCCAGCATCAAGCTGGAAAACATTCAAAGCTAACTCTCCTAAACCCAGGAGGATTGGAAAACTGGTGATCATCTCCCTAATCTACTCTACTACACACCATGGTTATAGAATTAATCGATTCTTTCAAGGGCCCCTATACTGAACATCCTCATAGTAACTTTAAACATCTCTTCTATGTCTGTTTTGCCTCTTATATGAAGCTGCTTTTCTTCTCTCACTATTAAATCTAAAGAGGGAAAGGCTTCCTTTAAGTTTATCAACAAAAGTAAAAAAAAAAAGCTAAAATTTACCAGTACAGAACTGTCCTTTATGGTAAAACAGTACCCAGCATGCCATAGTATGATGTTCCATGAATGACATGCAAATTTTTCATGCGATAGGAGCTGACTTCCTGAAATTTTCTTTCAATGGAAAGCTCTCTCTCTACTGAAAAATTCAGTCCAGGGGTACAGAGAATCCAGTATGCTGTGGCTGAACAGGAAGTTCTGTCCTCACTAACAAATGTAGTCTAAATATTTAAAGAACCCAGTAGAATGGGATTCCCCTGTGACAATGAGTAAATTCCCAGAATGGAGGCCATATTCTGTATTGGAAAACTCAAGTCTGTTTTACCAAGAAAAATGGAGTGGTCTCATTCATTCAACTATCACTGGTGGAGATAGCTGTTTATTTAAGTCCCTTTCTGCCCCACATTGCGCAAACCACATTCCTATTTCTTCCATTTCAGCAGAATCCTTTGCTTGAAATTAAATACCTGCATCCAGACAACAGAATATTATTCGGCACTAAAAAAGAAATGAGCTACCAAGTTGTGAAAGACACGGAGAAACCTTAAATGCATATTACTAAGTGAAAGAAGACACCGTAAAAAGACTATACACTGCACGATTCCAACTATATGACCTTATAGAAAAGGCAGAACTATGGAGATAGTAAAAAGGTCGGTAGATGTCAGGGGGTAAGGGAGGGGGGTGAATGAAAAGGCAGAACACAGAGGATTTTAGGGCAGTGAAACCATTCTATATGATACTACAATGGTGGATTTATGTCATCATAGATTTGCCTAAGCCCTCAGAATTTACACCACCAAGAATGAGCCCTAATGTAAACTGTGGACTTCGGGTGACAATGATGGGTCAATGTAGGTTCATGGATTGTAACAAATGTATTTTGGGGGGGGGTGGCGAGAGGTGTTGGTAGTTGGGGAGGCTGCATGTGTGTTGTGTGTCAAGGCAGGGACTATGTAGGAAACTCTCTGTACTTTTTGCTCAGTTTTGCCATAAAACTAAAACTGCTCTAAAAGACTAAGTCAATTAATTTTAACAAATTGAATACCTGAGGGAGAGGCCTGTCCAGCGCTTATACAGAAGGATATCTTTTCTTTTTTACTGGGTCATTCCAAAGTCTATCTATACAGGAGAAGAGTTTTAAAATATCTCCTCAGAGTTTTATTTTTTAATTACAATAATCTCTCTCATACCTGGTCCCAGGCAACCCGAACAAGAACCGAGGCTGAACTGAGAACAGTACAGTCATACCTGGCTTGATTTGCCCTCCTTTATCAGAGGACGCTGGATTTCCAAAGAGAATAAACCTAATGGGATTCAATTTTAATCAGTGTAATTGTTGCTGCCTTAGTACTGAACTATTACATTTTATTTACAGATACCAATTTCACGGAAAATAGATTGTAGTGAGCAAACAACACAATAAAGACACTCTTAGACTACCACCCAGTATGCATTAGTTGACATAGACAACCTTACTTAGAGTGTATGTGGTCCTCTCAAATCCAGACACCCGTCATATCAAGATGAAATTCATAAAAGCAAAACAGTTTCTTGCTTCTTTTCTGCTCTGCCTGCAGCTTCCTGCAGTATAGTCAGCCAGCTTGCTCCTTTCTCCAACACTTAATCCCGGTCCATACTCATTTGTACCATAAAACCTTAGACGTTTAATAAACTATAAAATTAACCAGAGACCTTTAAGGTAAATTGCTATTAAAAGCATGCAGTGATTAAAAAAAAAAAATCTTCCAAGTAGCAGGGAAGCAAATGCAAGCCAAATTTTCAAGATTTTAAGGGTTCGCACAATGTCTTTTCCAACACGGTGAACACAACGTTGCCTGTCTCAGAACTGCAAGGGTAGGGGCCCTCAAGGACAGCAGGGAGCACCATGCTGTTTCTGTGTTGTAGGCAAGGATTTCCTAATGATTTCTTCACTTGTCCTTTGCGTTTGTAGCTTTCATTTGCACAGGGAGGGTGGAGCCGTTTCCCCCTTGGCAGTGAGTTAGACAGTTCTCAGGCAATAAAACCTTGGACCTCCCTGACTGAGGACTCCCACACCACCATGCTTGATGGCCCTCTCAGTTTTCCACTCTTAATCACTCCCAACCCCCCACCCTCTAACACACGCACATACATCTCACATTACATGTCCTTTCTTGTAAAAGCAGATGCAAAGTGCTGGACTACAATGGATTAAACCAGGCCTGTCTCCCCCTTACCTCCATCCATGAAGATTTTCACAGCCTGGTACTCCATAAACAGAAAAACATAAATGTTCAGAAACAGACCGTGGTACATTAGCTGCAGGCTGAGCACTTTGGTTTGAGCAGTTGTTTCATCATTAATTTGTTTCTCTGGCACTAACCCAAGTGGTTATGAAAAGCAAATTGTATTAACATTTTATCTTCATGTTGCTACCCTATCTGCTGCATTATTTGGCACCTTGGGGGAAGCCCAAGCTGTTTTCATACTGACAGGAAACTTCCTGAGCTGGTACCGTAGGTGGTCTCACACCTGCTTTTTGAGCCAGAACACCAGCAGCTGTTATTCTAAGGCCTGATTTCAGTAGGTCGAATTTTGTTGACACATGTCCATGGTGCCATTTATGAGGTAATGTTTGTGGCTTGAGACCATGTGAATTGCTGTGAACCTGACTGAAGAAATCAAAATTTCATAGCATCATCAAACAATTTCTTTTCTCATGTAAAATATACACACCCACAAGATCCTCCCACGTTTAAATTTAATCACAGAACTAAAGCCAAAAAAAAAAGTACATTAAAAAAATGATGCGCAGCCACGTCCTTGCCTCTACCTCACATATTTTCAGCCTAGATACTCCCAGCAGTCAACAACCTGTGCTGTTTCAGTCCCCCTCCCCGCTCCCACCAAGCTGTTCACATGCCCTGGGTCTTCCACCTTCAGAGAGAGCACATTTATCTGACATGCATGCAGTGAGGATGGCATAAATGGTCTCTCCAAAACCAAAATGACCCAACAAAAATCAATAAATCAAAACTGTAACCATTCTGACTAATGTCTGAAGTAGACGCCTACTGTGAATTGAATGTATAATGATACAGAAGATTGACAACAGGTTCCCAAACAAGCAGTAAAAAGTCCCTCAATGCCAAATATTTTTAATCCAAGCTACATAATGGGAACTGCACTGTAAATTGTTTTGTTTGCAAGCCACCTGTGGGCTAACCAAGTGTGCCTAGACCTAAAACTTTCTAAATCCTATGCACACGACATGAAAAATATATTGGTCAAGCTGTGTGTTTCTCCAATGTTCAGTGATCTTGATTATACTCAAAAAATCCTAATGACAAAATGCCTTGGAACAGATCATAAGACATTTGTCACGGTTCAAAGACCTTTCAACATAACATGAAATAAATCATGACAAAGTATTAAAATCCATGTGTTTATTCCATATCTGCAGGCGAAACACCAGTTAACTCTTACCATGGAAGTTTTTCAGTCCATAACACCAATCCCTCTTGCAGACCCTAGTAATTTAATTTCCTTGCATTGGTGTGCATTTTTATGAAGAACCAGCCCTTCCTTCCTTCCCCTTTCATCTTCCTCACTAGCATTATAGCATATGCACACATGGCTTATATTTTGTATTGTGCATAAGAAAAAAAGCAAGGTATTTCATGAACATGGAATCAGTTAGTGAGACTAACAAAGGTTAATACATAGGTGAATTACCTAAGTGTAGATCATATTGTCTTGGTTTCAGGAAGGATTCTACCTACTGACTTTCATTTTTGGTAAATCTTTCATTTTGAGCAAAGAAGGATCATTAAGAAATTGATCCACTACTTCTTTTAGGGTTCTTATGTAAAATGTCCCACATTAGAAAACATAGAACTAAGTATTTGAAAAAGTTTTTCTTTCTCTTGAGGACAGATATGGTTGCCTTTAGAAACAGCCTAGTACGGTGGTTAAGGCACAGACCTGGAGTCAGATGGTCTGGGTTTGAAACCCAGCTCCACCAAATACTAGTTATATGCTTGTGGGTAAACTACTAACCTCTCAATGTCACTTTCACCTCATCTGCAAATAAGGGTTCTTGTGGGGGGTCATATGAGATAGACAGGAAAGCACTTAGAAGAGTATTTATCTCATAGTAAGTGCTCATTTTTATCGTTTGGGAACAATAAGAACTATGTGACTGCCCGTGTTTACCTTTTCATTTTGACTACCAGGAAATTCAGGTCAAGTTTTCAGCCCAATTATAGCAACTGATAATTATTTGCAACCTCAGTATCTATATTCAATTTGTTTTTTAGTCTTTGACTTTTTTCAAAGCTACATTTTTTGCCATTCTTGACTCTTTATGATTGTCTATATTTTAATAAAATAATTTAAATTCTTTATGTAAGAATGAAGAGAAAAATATGTAAAAGTAACCCTAGAAATTATCAATAAGTTTGTAGCTACAAATATACAGATTTGGAAGTTCCCAAGTCAAATCTGGGTAACTAGGATGATTATGTGATTTAAAGGAGGAAATTGAGGTACTGTATTGTGGCCAGACATAAGAAAGCATTCATGAATAAAGTTACTTTACTCTCCTCTAAGCATAAACTCCCTCATCTGCGAATGCTGAACTTAATGATCTCTACCTCTCAAAGTGCTTTTGAAGATTATAGGAGATAATTTTTTTAAATTAAAGTATAGTTGATTCACAATGTTGTGTTAGTTTCAGGTATACAGCAAAGTGATTCAGTTTCATATATATATATTCTTTATATACATATTATAAGAATATATATATAAAGAATATATATATATTCTTTTTCAGATCCTTTTCCTTTATAGGTTATTATAAAACATTGAGTATAGTTCCCTGTGCTATACAACAGGTCCTTGTTGTTTATCTGTTTTCTATATGTTAGTGTGTATATGTTAATCCCAAACTCCTAATTTATCCCTCCTCCCTCCTACCCTTTTGGTAACTTTAAGTTTGCTTTCTATGTTTGTGGGTCTATTCTTGTTTTATATATAAGTTCATCTGTATCATTTTTCTTTAGATTCCACATATAAGTGATATGATATTTGTCTTTGTATGGCTTACTTCACTTAGTGTGATAATCTCTAGGTCTGTACAAGTTCCTGCAGATGGCATTATTTCATTCTCTTTATGGCTGAGTAATATTCCATTGTGTGTGTGTATATATATATATATATATATATATATATATATACCACATCTTCTTTATCCATTCATCTGTCGATGGACATTTAGGTTGCTTCCATGTCTTGCCTATTATAAACAGTGCTGCAACAAATATTGAGGTGCATGTATCTTTTCAAATCATGGTTTTCTCTGGATATATGCCCAGGAGTGGGATTGCAAAATCATATTGTAGCTCTATTTTCAGTTTTTTTAGGAACATCCATACTGTTCTTAAAGGAGATAATCTTTGTTAAAGCATCAAGCACAATGTCCAGCACATAATAGATGCTTCTGGGGGTTATCTGCCATTTGTTTCCCCAGATCCATTCTCAGCCCTTCCCTAGACTTCTAAGTGTCCAGGAGAATGACCTTGATGGAATACAAACCTGGACTCCTCAATCCTCTAGTTAAGTCAGCAGTTTGGAAATTGGGAGGAGAGAGAGGATGGGGTATTTACTCCCTAAGTCTTTCTACCTCCTTCTCTCCACCTTCCCTACCTCCAGCGCCCTCTATGCTAGACCCTGGTTACTCAGTAGCTGTATTCTGCTTCTGTCCCTGAGCTACAGTTCTTGCTGAGTCCCAATAATAATTCCATCCTCTAATTACAGTAATCAAATCATCTTAGTTTGCTGAGGATTCTCTGTTTTAGCACTAAAGTGTGTCCCAGGAACACTTCCAGGTCTGGGCAAACAGGGAATGGTTGGCTACCCTACTCCCCTTCAGTCCTAAAGTAGAATACTAACCCCTCTAGCCCTCTGTCAGGTTATTTTCTAAAGCTACGGGTTTATGAATGATTTTTACTTTCGAGGGGAGATTTCTGTATTTTTCAAAAATAAATAAATCTGAACAGAGCCCTGGAAGATGGAAATCTAGGCTGAACTCCAATTATATGACCTTGAGCAAATTACTTAACCTTTCTTGTCTTCTGCCAGATCATCTGTAAACTAGGTTATCTTGCCTGCTGCAGTGTTGATGTTGCTTTCTTCTAGGGGAACGCTATACCCATCAATACCTGTAGGTCTCTCAAGTCATGAGATGAATAAATATCTTGAGAGAGAAATAATTTCCTATCTGTTGCTTGACCCCCCAGTTTGGCTTCCAAGCCCCTCTTCTGCTGGAATTGCTGTGATTCAAGTCATCAGTAACCTTCTTATTGTCAAATCCAATGCCCAGTCTTCCTTCCCCTGACATTTACCATAACTTCTGTAGCAGGTGGAATTGTGTTTCACAAAATGCTATGTCCTAGTCCCAACCTCCAGTACCCCAGGTAATGTAACCTTATTTGGAAATAGGGTCTTTGCAGATGCAAATGAAATTAAGGATCTCAACATAAGAGCATCCTGGATTTAGAGTGGGCTTTAAATTCAATGACATGTAGTGTCCTTATAATGAAATGAAGAGAGAGATTTGAGACACAGAGGCAAAAGGATGAAGGCCGTGTGAAGAGAGAAGCAGAGATTGGAGTTGTGCTGCCCAAGCCGAGGAATACCAGGAGCCAGCAGGGGCTGGAAGAGGCAAGCAAGGATTCTCCCCCTTTGGCGGGACTACAGGTCTACTGGGCCCTTGATTTCAGACTTCCAGCCTCCAGAATTGTGAGTGAATAAATTTTTGTTTTAAGGCAAGGTTGTGGTAATTTGTGATGGCAGCCTTAGTACACCAGCTCTTCCTTGGTTTTCAAGACAGCCTTCATTTTTGTTCCCCTCTTACCCTTATATATATGACCAGTCTTTCTCAGGCCCCTTCTCTGGCTTATCATCCTCTTGTTTACTATCATGAGATGTTCTTGCAGAGTTTTGTTCTTGGCCTTCTTCTGTATACCTTAGACAGTTTTCCTTCAACTGAGAGTTCCCAGTCATGGTCTCAGACTCCATAATGGGCGATGATACCCAGTACTCTATCTTCTGGAAGAACACAGCCACCTCTTTCCTGGATGTTCTGGATGTTCAATTCAAATCAAATATGCCTAAGTTCAACCCATTATCTTCTCTCACAAACTTATCCCCTTCCTCCCGCATGCCCCACCCCCAGGATTCCCTAATTCAGTTGACGGCATCACCATCTATTCTTCCAAGCTTTGAAGAAATCATCCTTATCACATAGACTAGTCATTTCTGTCTCAGAAACATCTCTTGAAAACTGCCCCCCTCACTTTTCCATTCCCAAAGCCACTGTCTGAGATCACGACTTCGCTGATCCTCGTCACAACTACTACCACCAGCTCCCCAGCACAAACATCTTTTCATTTCTTTTCCATTCTCACCATCACCTTCAAAGGTATCCTGAAAAGTCAAAATCATGTTCTCACTGTTCAACTTCAAAGTCTCCGTTAGATCCCTACTGCCCAAATCAGTGAATCTCAACCTCTTTTCTGCCACACAGAGAACAGATGTTCATATTCACCAATGGGTACCAGTTATACACCGTTCTCTGAATGTTTGTCATAGCTCTGCCCCTTTCCCTCCCAATGAAGAAACACATCGAAAATACAAGGGAGTAAGGATGACTTATTTACCTGAATAACTTCAAATCTTCTCGAGTTGAAAGTCAAACTAATTATTTTAGAAAACATCAGCACTTTATTACTCTTAATAAATCACTTGCAATATATCTCATAGACACACTGCATCGTGGCATAGAAATTGAGGACAAATAGCCTGGAGAAAATTCCATTTTTCCTTAGCATGCTGTACAAAGTCTTCACAATTTTGCTCCAAGTTTTCTTATTGTCTCTCATCCCCCACATCACCCTCTGTACTCCAGCGACACTGATGACACAGAATTTCTTAAAGGCATCACTTTTCTTAACATTGAATTCACTGTTAGGCTCCCTCTGCCTGTAATGTCTCTTACCCCCTTGTGCAGCTGGTGAACTGCTCTCCTTTCAAGACTGTGCTGAAGTGACTCCTTCTCTGAGAAGCCCTCCCTGAGCTTTTAGACATGACTGCTCTTTGATTCTTCTTTTATATATAACTGTAATCGTTTCCTAAGGCTGTCATAACAAATTAACACAGGCTGCGTAAAACAAGAGAAATGTATGCTCCCTCAGCTCTGGAGGCCAGAAGTACAAAATCAAGGGTTCGCCAGGGATGGTTCCCTCTGAAGGCTCCAAGTGACGGTCCTTCCTTGCCTCTTCTTCACTTCTCATGGCTGCTGGAAGCCTTAGCATTCCTTAGCTTGGGCTGCTTAAATCCAATCTCTGCCTCTCATGACATGGCCTTCTCTCTGTGTGTCTCTGCATCTCAAATTTTCCTCTCATTTCTCTTATAAGGACACCAGTCAATGATTTAGGGCCCAGCCCAAATCCAGGTTGATCTTACTTACACTTAACTACATGTGCAAAGACTCTATTTCCAAATAAGCTTGTATTCCCAGGTATCAGGAGTAAGGGCTTGAACCTATCTTTCTGTGGGACACAACTCAATTCACTACAATTCCTCTGTCAGAACTGTATCATAAGAATTGGTTCACATGTATGTCTCTTCCATCACACTTTGGGCTCCTTGAAGGCAAGGACCATCTCCTACTCTTTTTTTTCTTAATCCCCATGGCTTATCATAGCTCTTAATAAGTACTTAGTAAATATGTTTCTGAAGAAGGAAAAGAAAAGCAAGTGGGTTATAAGTGAAATTGTCTCTCTCTTTTCCTAATGTACAGCTTCTCTCAAGCCTTAGGCTTCCAAGAATCTTCCATGCCAAACCCTTTTTAAAAAATCATTTATTTATTTAAAAATTCTATAGTGCTTTACAATTTTCAAAAATTTCATACACATGATTTCATATAACTCCATAAGAACCCTTTTTTAAAAATCCCCTACCCCTATCTCGCCCCACCACCACCTTCCCTCTCCCTACGGGGAGCCGCTAGTTTGTTCTCTATATCTGTGAGTCTGCTTCATTTTTGTTTTATTCACTAGTTTGTTGTATATTTTAAATTCCACATATAAGTGATATCATACAGTATTTGTCTCTTTCTGCCTGACTTACTTCACTTAGTACAATGCCCTCCAAGTCCATCCATGTTGCTGCAAATCATGCCTAGGATTCTCAAGGAACATAACCAAGGACCAGCCCCAGAGGGCCAGGTAACACTGATGGTTTTCCTGTCTCTTTACAGAGCTGCAGATCTGAAAGCATTCAGAGGTCATTGGTCTCTGCCTTGAGGCACATCTGTACAGTTAGATCATCCTAGCAACTGATAAAAGCCAACAGACATGCTTTTGAAAAACTTTTTGGGATTCCGTTCCCACTACTCGGTTAATAAAATAAAGTTTAGTGTCTCCTTACACGTCATGTTGCGTTTCCCAGGTTCCCCTCCCTCTGCCACCACATTGAAGCTCACATTTTGAGACCCTCAGAAATCCTTTCCAACTGCTTCCATACCCTTGGAAACTGAGCACAGCTCAGGAGTCAGAAAATCTAGAGCTCTTGGCCTAAGGCAGACCACGGAGATTTCCAAAGGTCCCTTGGTATAGCCAGAAAATACAGATAAGCATCACAGTACCTCTTAGAGGTAGAGTAATGGATCACCCAATTAATTACTCCAAAAATTTCCATCTACAACTATACATCCAGTAATTATCCATTTCTTTGCCTCTTAACCCTGGGCTTTCAAGCTGCCTGTAAAGCCAAAAATATTGTATCTTGCTATTGCAAGATTAAGTTTCATATTTGCCCCAGAAAGAAGTCAAAGCAAAAAGGAGAGGGGGAGAGGGAAACACCTCTAAGCCATGCATAGTTAAGGATTTGGTTTCAGATCGATGTTAAAAAGCAGACATAATTAGAAACATCATATGATTTGTGTACAACACAAGAGCTGCTTTGCTAACTAAAACCATAACTGACCTAATTTCACTGAATGTTCCAACAAAAATGACAGACATGCAAAGAAAGAAATATAATACAAGCATTGGATGATCCATATTTTCCCCTTGAGTTTCAAACACATTCCTCACACAGCAGACAATACCTACGTGTTACTAACAAGAGTACAGACCCTCTCATGGCCAGCAAAATGGTGCATGCTCATCCCCAAACCCACAAAATTGCAGCTGCTTGACCCCAATAAGACTAAAGATATTTTATTATTATTATTATACCTCACTGTACTCAGGAATGGAACAGAAAGCTAGTTAAAAATCAATCCATCACAAAATCTGTCTCTTTCTTCAAATCCATTAACAAAATGTAAGGAATTATAACGGAAATTCATTTCTCTCTTTCAATACAGGACACAATTGACAAAATCTCTACCCTCTCCTAAATGATTCACGTGTCTTTAACTGCACACTGAGGGATATCCATGGGACACACCAAGTGATATCTCAAGGTCTATTCTTTCTTGCAGACCATTTCTCACTTCTTATTGTAGCCCTTCCCGCATGCAAACATGCTTGGGAAAAGGGCACATTGTGTAAGTTATCTCTGATCATCTGGCAGGATTTAAGCTCTAGATGGCATTTTATTTGCCTTGCTCTGCTTGGAAATCCCTTGCATCAGCTCTGCTTTCACAAAAGGAGTTGGGCTGTGCTGCTTTCTCTTAAATATTCTTTGCTGAATATTTCCTGTTGGGCAAATGCTTATGGAATGCACCCAATAAAGTGTCAAAGGGAGAACGATGTCAGTGAGTGCAAGATTTAGGGGACCCAGAGAAAATTCTTGTCCATAATAAACAAGGGTGAGAGTGCCAGCAAATCAGAAAGCCCCACCTCTGGGACATCTTATCTTTACCTGGCCTGTGCCTTATCTAAGGCTGCTTATCTGTCTCCCTGATTTTAAGTAAGCATCAGCTCTGCATTCACAATTCCCATAGCTTTAGCTGTGAAGGATAGAAGGATCCTCTCACCATATAGGGGACGGAGTTCTCTATTATTTAGAGCAAGCTCATTTATTAGACAGGTTTTCTCACAGCAAACTGCAGACAATATTCGCTCCCTGTTAACCTGCTGACATATTATCTGTTCAGGACTCAGGTAAAGATAGGCCAGGTTCGTGGCTATGCACTGGACGCTACCATTGCCAATATTCTCAGGATGGATTAGGTAGGGATCGCAGAACCTGGGTTTCAAAGTATGGCTAAGACTTGTTCCTTTTCCACTGGAAGGCAACTCTCTTACATGAATAGGGCCTTGTGTTGATTTTCTAGAAATTGTTCTGCAGGCTGTTCACTCATTCAAGGAAGATTGGTTGAGCATGAGACACTGTGCTAGACACTGGAGAGCATCACAGTGAATAGAAAACTCTCCTTTGCACAGTGTAGGAAGAAAGACTCGTAAGGAGATAATCATAATCTAGAAAGACAATGGCTGGAATGGATACAGGGCTCTGCTGTGGAAAGAGTCAGGCAGACAGAGGGTCAGATTCCAGCTCCACAACGTTTCCCTGGGGGACCTTCAATAATCTCAGGTAATCCCCAGCCCCAACTTACTGGTCAATGTAATGAGAATATCTTCTTTATAGATTTGTTCTGAAAGATCAGTGAGAAAATGTACGTAAAACACCAAGTGCTGTGCCTAACACATAGGAGATCGTCAACCAAATGTAACGGCTACAACTGCTTTGGACAGAGGAACATGGGAGAAGTGAAGGGAAGACTAAATCTGCCCCCCAAACAGAACAATTACTGCCCAAGGTAAATAATATATGAACCAGGTCTTGAAGGATATTGCTTTGGGTATTTATTTCTATGTAACAAACTACACTAAAACCTACTGCCTTAAAATATCCATCTTATTTTATTCATGATTTTGTTGGTCAGGAATTCAGGAAGGGCTCAGGTGAATGGTTCATCTCTGACCCATGGGTGTTAGTTGAGGCAATGTGGGCAGAGCATCCACTCCCAAGAGGCTCCCTCACTTGTCTGTCTGGTACCTCAGTGTCCCTTGGCCTCTCCTTTCTTCACATGACATCTCACCCTTCATGGCCTCTCTCCGGGGCATGGGCTTCACACAGGCATAGCAGTCATAGGGTTGCCAGACCTATTACATGACAGCTAGCTTCCTCCAGAGTTCACATTCCAAGAGATAGGAAATGGAAGCCACCAGTCTCTGAGGTTTGGGATCATCAAATTCTATCTATAAAGTAGTCACAGAGTTGAACCAGGTTCAAAGTGAAGAGATACAGACTCCATCTCTCAATGAGAGGATTTGCAGCCATCTTTAACCTATCACAGATGTGTGGGAAATCATCAGACAGAAAAGTGGAGGGAAGCATTTCCAGACCCAGAGGACAGACTGTGTGGACAGAAGCTGGAGGTGAAGCCTGCATTTATCTCCTTCTAGTTTGGAGTATGGGGTCCACAGTTGGAGTTGGGAGCAATGTGGGGCTATTGCCTACTGTTCAGTTTTTTAAATCCTGACTTCATGTTGCACCTGTGTGGAACTATGACACATCATCATCTCATTGGAAGTAAGGAAACTGACTCTCTAATTCAGCATTTATTATCTCTAATTTCAGCAGTATCTAGTAGTAATGGGAAAAGTCTAATACTCAGTGATTATAAGGCAAGCTACTCTATCATCACTCTTTCTCATTCTTCTGCCCTTAGAACCAAACATTTTATGACTTATTGTCCCCTGGGTCACATATCAATTAAAGGATCTATTGCCATATATTGACATCATAGACATTTTTCACTCCAGGTACCCCCACTTAACTCTAAGCATCTAAGTTTGGACTTGCATCTGCCCATCGCCCACCCTAGCGCCATGACTGATCCACCCTGATCCATGGGCAGTTTGGGCTCTGGGAAAATATAAGATGTAATTTATGTCCTCAAGGGACTTCTCTCATTGGGTGAAATGAAGACAAACCACCACAGCACACTATGGCAAACACAGACCTAGAGGAAACATAGCGCCAAGAAAAAAATGTGCCTCAGGCAGATTTACTTGGGGCCATCATAGGTTTCCAGGTGACTTTATAAAAAGTAAACACATGGATGCACACACACATACATGCACACGCACACAGTGAAAAAGTAGTTAGGATACAAATTTAGAAGATACATTTTCCAAGTAGCTTTTTAGGGAGAAGCATATGTTTTCGGGGTATGACATATGTTGACCATCTAAATGATATAACTAAACTTTTTTTTTTTAATTCTGGAAAACTTTTGCCTCGAATGACATTACAGGGGAATTTGGGATTAGCAGTCATTTTTGCCTCTCTTTAACTACTGCCCCTCTGACCTAATGTTCCATTATTTTAACTATCACTTAAAGAACTAATGAATTTCAGACTAAACTTGGCATTCTCAACAAGTAAAATTCACCCTCTTCCTTTTCAACCCACACCCAGACTTTCCTCGTGGTGTGAGATCATTCACGGCATCGTGGAAAAAGTTATCGGAAACAGAGGGAGGAAGGAGAATCGGGCTGCCAGCCACGATGAGCCGCCCTCGCATCGTCCTACACGTTCTCCACTTTTTGGGTTTTCTTCCTCCACTGTTTTGCTTGCTTTTCTCTCCATCATCTGTTTCAAAGAACCTTCATAAATAAGCATGGAAAGTCAGCTTAATCAGCTTTTTACAATTTCTATACAATTTAAAGGAAACTCAAAGAACATCCCATTCAACATCTCACTTTGCGGGGAGAGAACTGAGGCTCAAATATACTAAACGTCTTTCCCAACATCACAGGGCCAGAGTTTCTGACTCCACTAAAGCCAGTTGCTTTTCTAGCCGTGTCCAAGAAATAGAGAGAAGGAAATCTACTGTCTTTCCTACAAAGAATTGTGAACAAGGATTACAGGCATGCTATTATTTTAAAAATATTATCTGTTCTGCCCATTTGATTAAAGATGGTCTGAGAACATCTCAAATTTACCCCAGTTCAAGGCAATAGACTTTGTAAAGCAGGCCAAGACTTCTATTGCAGGTTAAGAAATGAAGAAATGAAGCTAGTTATGCATAGTCCATAAGGAAAGAACACACTATACATTCCAGTGTCTTCTCCAACTGGAAAGAACATTCATTAATTATTTTGTATGGAAATTAGTTCTTAATAAAAATCCACTCTAAGAATAAGGCAAGCCTATGTTTTTCTGCAAAAGTAAAATTCTCACCTTTCAAAGAGAGGCAATGATGATGCTGATTAAAATTTTGTGAGTATAAAATAATGGGTGAATCCTGAATGATACAAACGGTGCTTTGTTAACACACCAGTGACATTGTTGAGCTGCTATAAAATAGAAAGTCTCTTCTTTAACCAGCAGAAAGGAAACTGGTTTATATAATAGCAATTATATAATTAGGAGGAACTACAATAACGTTTGACTATCCTGCCTTAATAACTGTGTTATAATAGAAACAAAATACTATTTATGTTATCCTCTCATTGAAGCCAATAAAAATTATAAGGCAGCTGATTTTATTTATGGATGTCTATTTATTACAGATTTCTTTTAGATTTAGCTACCACAAAAATGACTCTTCGGCTATGAATGTGGATGATTGGATAATTTAATACCATGCTATCTCAGCCAAATTAAATGAAAACATATTGGACTTTTATCTTCCACCCAAGTAATTTTTCTTTAACTGTTTTTCTCCAAGTACCCTTGACATGTTCTGACTTGCTTATTGTCTAACTTTTGGTTAGTGACCACAGTCATCCAGAACGACAATGTGCACAACATTTCGGAGTCAGTCTTGCAGATAAGTGTTAGTCCCACGCTGGGAAGTGCTTCCTTGCAGGATAATGAGCTACAGCACAGATGGTCAAGAGTAGCAGAGCTGGGAGAGGAGGGGAAGAAGTTAAAAGAAGTTCCTTATTGACCAAGGTTCATAGCTGGACCAGGCTGGCAGAAGTAGACTCCTGGATCCAGGAACGAAGGGAATAGCATTATTTCACAAGCAGGTGCCTTTCTGCCTGTGCACGGGGAGGCTCGTGTGTTAGGATGACGCCCAGCTGGAGAGTCCTGGCACTTCGGTTATGGTCAAGATCACTGGAGACTGTTGGTGGGAGTTTGCTGATATGTGGTAAGTAAGTAGTGAGATGAGCAAATTTCCACAGTATATCCCACCTGGGAGTCACTTTTTGAGATGGGGAAATGGATGTCAATAAGTGAAGTATGAAAAACAAATGAATGGTCCAGAGAATAAAGAGTAACATTGCTAAACACAAGGAATGGTAACTTCATGAGCCATTAAAGTGGGATTTTGAAGTTCCTACCTAAAAGACCTGGCTATTTTCTTTTTTTCCTCTTAAAAGATCATTAAAGTACCTAGATCAAACTTAGGATCTCTTTTGGTCATTTTCCTTTTGTTTAGAACACACTGTTTTTCAATGTTTTACTTTCTTCATATGTCTTCACAATGTTAAGATGAATGCCTAGCTCAGTTTCTGTTCAGTATAGCTTAAAATAAGAATATAACTTGTGTGAGGACATGAAAAAAAACATACTACTTTATATCATGCAAGACATGATAACATGGTGCTGAGTATTTAATTGGCTGTTTCCCATATCCAAATGTCTCATTCCCAAGAAGTAATGAAATGTCTTATCTTAGAAAAATGACTTTATATCTTATCACTCCAAGATAGCATTTATACATTAGTGCTTTTATTCAAAAGAGTGAGTAATGGGAATGCTTCACACGATGGCTGGTTGAGGGTGGGAGTTAAGCATGGAGATGTTATGAGCAAAGAACTTTTGGAGAAACCTTGAATCGCAGAAGACAGGTTTTTGCTTCCTCCCGGGCTCCTGATGCCAGACCTGGCTCTGTTTCTGGTGTGAAACGGCATGACAGAATATTTGATTTGAATGATATGTTTGCCAGCAAATAGATGGCCTTTCTACTGCATAATGTCATTTCATACCAAAAGATACAACAATCTGAAAGCCGTGATCCTAAATAACATTTAGTCAGTATCAGTCAGGATACACTAAGAATATAAGAAGTTTCTGCATGATAAAGGACTCTCACAAAATGAATCCTGTTTTGTCTCTAAATGAAATGAAAGCATTTTCAAGTCATTCTGAGTTTTTACAGTATCCCATCCCAGTGCAACCTTGGAGTTGTGATATATCAAGGTTCTTCCCCCTCTGGGATAACAGTCAGCGAGGAGGGAAAATACTTTTGCTAGTAGGACACTGTTTTATATGATCCTGTATTTAACTGTACAGGTTATTACCTTCTTAATATTTAGATGGTTTTGAACATAAAAGACATTGAAATATTAAATAGTTGTCAAATGCATATTGTCTCTTCAATAATACTAGCTTCTTCATTTTTTCTAGATGCATTATATTCACTTGAATTACTTTGAAATACTACATGAGTCTGATCAGAAAAATACATACAGTTAGAAACCTTGTAGTCCAGTTTAAGTAATGTCAACCTCTGAGATTCAGTGACAACAACAAAAAACAAACTTTTAAAAGCCTAGTCGTTCCCAGGATTTTATTCCTACACCATCAATTTTGTATCAACACTAGGAAATATGGAGAAGAAAAACTAGTGCTTTTGCTATAACTTCCTTTCTCTATTATTGCCTAGTCCTTCATGGAAGTGCTAAATGCAAAGAAATGACAAAAATAAAATGGAGAAGAAATCAGGAGGAGAGTAACTAGTACAAGTAATCCATGACCAGCTTCTGACTCAAGAGGCCATATCAAAGAACTAAGCTTATTAGGGTCCTAATAGTCTTAATAGTCCCAGTTTTTAACCATTGTTGGCACAGAAGAAATTTTCACTAACTGCCTGATTAATTGATGAATTAACTAATGATTCCATGGTTTGTTCATCTATAACTTATCTCTCTTATTGAAATAGTCTCTGTCCTGGAACTAGATTATTTCCAGTTCTCATATTTATTCATGTGGATTTTTTCCAGCTTGTCTCCAATTATTAGCCTATCACTTATTGTTCTCCTTTGAAAATTAATCATTATCTAGCCACTAGGCCCTCTTATCTTTTCACTCTTTCTCTCTCTAGGAGATTTGAACAATACCCGTAGTGTTACTTACCCCTATGTAGATGACTCACAAATACATCACTCTAGCCCAGATCTCTCCCTGAATTCTAGTCATATATCCAGTGGTCTACCCTTGACATGTCCCTTTGGATGTCTAAAGAATCCATAGTCATGATCGCCCCCACCCCACCCCACCCAACCAAACATGGTCTTTTTCTGGTGTCCTTGTCTTAATAAATGACACTAATTTGCATGCCATCATCCTTGACGACTTCCACATCTTTGCCTCCACATTCAATGTCTTGAAACCCTCATTCTTTTTCTCTACCTCTTCTAGTACTACCTCATCCAAGCTGCCATCATTTTTCACCTTTACTAACTACTTTGTGGTTACTATATCCACTGATATACTAAGAAAAGTCAAGATTAAGTGGGGCTGTTTCCTACAAGTTCAAGGCCATGGCAATCACTCAATATCTCAGGATATCAGGGGTATCAGGAAACACCCTCAACACGCATGGTTCCCAGCATCTGCACCAATGTACATACACATTAAGATCCACAAAACAGCACATTTACCAACTATGGAAGCTTCAGTATTTTTTTTTATTAAAGTATAGTTGATTAACAGTATTGTGTTAGTTTCAGGTATACAGCAAAGTGATTTGGTTATATATATATAGATATGTATATATCTATATTTTTTCTGATTCTTTTCCAGTATAGTTTATTACAAGCTATTGAATAAAGTGTGCTATATAGTAAATCCTTGTTTTTCATCTACCTTATATATGGTAGTGTTAATCCCATACTCCCAATTTATCCCTCCCTGTCTCCCCTTTGGTAACAGTAAGTTTGTTTTCTATGTCTGTGAGTCTGTTTCTGTTTTGTAAATAAGTTCATTTGGTTCAGTTTTTTAGATTCCACGTATAAGTGGCATCGTATGATATTTGTCTTTCTCTGTCTGACTTACTTCACTTAGTGTGATAATCTCTAGGTCCATCCATGTTGCTGCAAATGGCAATATCTCATTTTTAATGGCTGAGTAATATTCCATTGTATATATACATATATATGCATGTATATATATATATATATATATATATATATATCACATCTTCTCCATTCATCTGTTAATGGACACTTAAGTTGCTTCCACGGCCTGGCTATTGTAAATAACGCTACTGAAGTTTCAGTATTTTTATTGTTTATTTATCTTTCTGTTCTTCTCATCCACTAGCCTTGCAAACTTCCTAATACATATTTTAATCACAAGGTCCAGATCTAAAATTGCCTTATCTGATTCAGTACTCACTCAAGGTAAATGCTGATGAGTGACAAAGCCTGGATCTGAATTGATTTAGTCAGGAATGGTTGGGTATTAGATTTTACATCTTTATTTTCACCTTTTCAGAACAGGCCTAAAACAATGAAATTCATCTGGCTAAGTTACATATTTCAGTATTTTGGAAGACAAGCTGTTGCAGTGGACTTCAGGCTGCGAAAACCAGGGTCTAAGCCCAGCTCCACCACTTACTAGCTGGCTAATCTAGGGCAAGGACAATCCTACACTTAAACTCCTTAACCTTAAAGGATTGTTGAGTTTTAGAGGCTCAGTATAGGATGGTGATGTGCCTTTAGGCTTTCAAGCATTGGCTTTGGAGTCTGAAAAACCTGACTTCAAGGCCAAGTCTATCACTTATAGCAATTTAAGAAAGTTTCTTAACCTTCTCTGCTCTCAACCTCAAGTTCATCATCTATAAAATAGGGATATTCTACCTACCTCACAGGGTTCTTTTTTTTTTTTTCGGCCACACCTCACAGCTTCCAGGATCTTAGTTCCTCTACCAGGGATTGAACCCAGGGCCTTAGCAATGAAAGCACCGAGTCCTAACCACTGGACCACCACCAGTGAAATCCCACCTCATAGGGTTGTTTAAATGCTCAAGTTAGTTCAGGGATAAGTGCTTGGGACAGTGACTGGCACCAGGTGAGATCAAGGGGCACCTGTGATGGGAAAAGAAACTAGAAGAAAGTGAGACACAAGCTGAGGAGGTTCATGACCAGGAAGAGGTGAAAGGGATGTGGGGCATGTTGCCAGCAGCCAAGTCAAAAAGCACAGAGAGAGGAGAATAGTGAAATCAGAAAACAGAGTTACTGAGAGCCAGGAATCTATCACCAGTTAGTAAAAAAAAAAAAAAAAAGAAAAGAGATAATGAAGAAAACACTCAAAGTAAAGGAAATGAGAGAGCATATAGTCCCAAAGAGAGAACATCAGTAGCTTCCTGATAATTTTCTGTTCCTGAGGAACCAGCTAGAAATCATTTTTGTGAAGTTTCTCTGAATTATTTCAACAACAACAAAAAACTTGTTTTGAGTAACTTTAAAGTGGGGAAACCTGACAACACTACCTCTGCCAGGTGATCAAATTCAACATTAACAGTGACAAGTCATGTTGATGGCATGTAACCTTTTTTTTTTTTTTTTTTTGCGGTACGCGGGCCTCTCACTGTTGTGGCCTCTCCCATTGCGGAGCACAGGCTCAGCGGCCACGGCTCACGAGCCCAGCCGCTCCGCGGCATGTGAGATCTTCCTAGACCAGGGCACGAACCCGTGTCCCCTGCATCGGCAGGCAGACTCTCAACCACTGCACCACCAGGGAAGCCCGGCATGTAACTTTGATACAATGCGATGATGATGGTGCTTTATGTTTGTGCTCTTCCTCCCCAAACATATAACCTCAGTCAAAGTATAAGAAAAACACTGACAAGCCTCAGTTGAGGGACAGTCTACAAAATACCTGACCAGTATGCCTGAAAACTGTCAAGGTCATCAAAAACAAGGGAAGTGTATGAAACCATCACAACTGAGATGAGCCCTAGGAGACAGGATGACTAAATTTCATGTGGTATCTTGGCTAGGATCCTGGAATAGAAAAAGGACATTGGGTAAAAACTAAGGAAATCTGAATAAACTATAGATCATAGTTCACAATAAGGTGTCAATATTGATTTTTTAATTATAATGGAGAAACTATACAGTATGTTAACAATAAGAGAAACTGTTGAGTGTAAGGAAATTCTGTACTGGCTTCACAATTTTTTCTGTCTAAAGTATTCTAAAATTAAAAAAAAAATTTTTTTTTAAATAAAGGAAAAGGGGACTTCCCTGGTGGTCCAGTAGTAAAAAAAATCTGCCTTCAAAAGCAGGGGACGCAGGTTAGATCCCTGGTCAAGGAACTAAGAAGATCCCACATGCCATGGGGCAACTAAGCCGGCGCGCCACAACTACTGAGCTTGTGCTCCTCAACGAGAGAGCCTGCATGCCGCAAACTACAGAGCCCACGCGCCCTGGAGCCCAAGCACCACAATTAGAAGTCCGCACCGCAACGAAGACCCATCGCAGCCCCCCAAAATTAATTAATTAATTAAATTAAAGAAAATACCTCTTTTGTTCCTTGAGCTAGCCTGAGATTAAGGTCTGAGCCTGCAACTAAACCATCCCTGGCTAGATCAGGTCAAATCCTGGCTCTGGCACTAACTGACTATAAGATCTTGAACAAGTTACTTAAAATCACCAAGGTTATTCACTCCTCTATAAAACAAACAGAGTACATTTAAAGTTTGCTGGAAGAATTAAATAGCTAAATGTGTGGACAGACAAGTACTTACTTATTAAAAATAACATTATTTTTGCCATCATCATCATTATTATTACTATAATTATTTAAAGTTATATTAACTAAAGCACGGCAGGTACTCAACAAATATTGTCTCCTTTATCCATTCCCCTTGTGTATTGATTCCTTATAACACATACACATACTACCTAGAGTATCCACACATTTTAAATGTCTGTACAAACTCTCATAACACAAGCCAAGTATATACAACTGACCACACAAAATGCACCGTAAACTAGAGTGATTCATCTACTGAAGGAATCTTCTGTGGAGAGGTTGCACTCCATCTGCTAGGTGTTGACCAGGGCCTGCAGACTGACAGTGGGTCATGGGCTGGCCTTTGTCCCTTTAATCTTTTTCTCGCTCTAGATTGAGCTGGCCTCAGCCTTGTCCACTCATAAAGTATGCCAGTGTTTCCACAGGGTCGGGCCCTCTAGTCCACCACTGAATACAGAGAATTTTTAAAGGGTAAAAAGGGTAAATGGGCTATCAAGCCTGCAAATGGAACTTAAATAAGAATATAACCTCTTATGGTGAGTTTTTAAAAGCCAACTTTCTAACACAGGTCATTAATGTGGTCTTTGTATTATTTAGGATAGTAGAAGCATAGAAAAGGAGGAAAGTAATATTTCAAAGCCTTTTTTTATTATTTTCATAAGGAAGCATATTTTCTTTCAAGCACGAAACAATATACTTAACTCATTTTTGATAATATATATTAATCATATCATACAAAATATACAACGAACAGAAGAGAAAATTTTCTCCAAGTTTGAAAAGTACCTGTTCCTCCATCTTAATTCTGATGTTTAAAATGTTCATCATTTCTGGGCTTCCCTGGTGGCGCAGTGGTTGAGAGTCTGCCTGCCGATGCAGGGGACACGGGTTCGTGCCCCGGTCCGGGAAGATCCCACATGCCGCGAAGCGGCTGGGCCCGTGAGCCGTGGCCACTGAGCCTGCGCGTCCAGAGCCTGTGCTCCGCAGCGGGAGAGGCCGCAGCAGTGAGAGGTCCGCGCACAGCAAAATAAATAAATAAAATAAAAATAAAATGTTCATCATTTCTTTGTTTTCTTTTATATCAACAGACTGTTTTTTAGGCTTTGCCCCAGCCATGGCCCTATCAATTCAAATATAATTCAGTTTCACTAAATGCACAAACATTTGGAGGATGTGGAATATGCACTTGGCACAGTGCTAAACCTTATGAGGACACAAAGGAGAAATGACACAATCCCTATCTTCAGGTGGCTTATTATACAGCAGAGGAAATGAAACATGACGATATTTATATGTGCTTGGCTAGAATATGATGAAGGCTATAAAGGATGCTTATTCAAATCACCATCAGAAGCAACAAGGAGAGGGGAGCTATTTCCAACCAGAGAGATTAAGAAAATTATGAATAAGCATTGTCCCTGAAAAACAAGGAGTATTTTGACTCCTGGAGAAGAGGCAGTAGGGTCCAAAAAGGAACCCCAAAGGTATGAGGATATTCATGGAGCCCGTAAAGTGGAGTTCATAATACAGTTTACTTTTAACTAAGTAGTTAAATTCCACACCAACAGCAGTTTGTTGCTTATTAAAGACAATATCCCAATTTTGTTGAGTTTAGCAGACATGATTTTCCTTTATCTGTCATTGTAACTGGGTGATGCTCAGTATTCAACTTTGCCCTAATTCCTGGAGAAACTTCCTTTCTGGGTCTCTCTAGCCTTTTATAGAAGAGACATGACATCACTGTGTTTGTCCCTGTTATTTCATTTCCCAGGTTCAGGTTTTGTTTGTGTGAATAACTCAACATGACTCAGAAATCTGACTTCTAAAGTGTCAGTACTATTGTGAAACTAGCAGCACGTGCTCCCCAGAGCTACCTAATTTAATGTGACTCTTATAAACTGAAAAATATAAAAAGACACATCTTCATAAACACAGAACTCATGAAAACTTGTCCTGCATTTCTGGCCATCAAATGTCCTAACAGATTCCAGTTCATATATAGGTCTAACGTTTTAGAGCTGTAGAATGTTTCAATCAACAATATATGACCTTAGGAAAACTTGCTTAAATCTCCCTGAACTTCAGTCTTTCATGGGTCAAACAGAAGTCTGAGATGTCAACCTGGAATCAGAACGTTAATGGATCAGAACTCTAGAATCTGCTGGGAAGTATGCTTGGAAGTATGGTTAAACCCTGATCATTTTAAGAAATGTGTCCTGAGACCTTAGCTAATTCTAAATTTCCCAAAACCACTTAGTGAGACGTGGATGGTGAAACAGTTCACCTAGGAGCTAAGTGACTCTCTGTGAGGCTTGCTGTGGTCCTTAGGGTGGCCTTGGAAGGGACTGTCACAGCTGAGAATGCCTGTGGTCTGCCCGGGGTGTGTTCTAAGGACTCTGGTCATGCCCATCTTGTCTGATTAGCTCCTCAGGATAGAAATGATCTTCCCAAGGCGGTGACCAAATTCTAACCTGGGATCACTAGAAAAATCCAATTGTATTTGTATAATTGTATTTCAGGGCGGTGGATCACAGGGGCCATGATACACCCAAATATTTGATAGATAATTCAATTGAATATCTTTATAATTACATTCAATGCACACAGCACAGGAGGGGAGCGAAGGGGTCAGACTGAGTCTGGTAGGAACTTAAGCCTCCTCTGTCTGAGTTGAGAAAGGCTTCCTGGAGAAGGCAGGAGTCACTTGAATAACCACTGGGACTCCATCTGCACCTAGTGTGTTGGGTTAAACCCAAACTGGCCAGGACTTGCAACCAGAGAGACTCAAGTGGGCTGGAACACAGGAATTTCAAGCATTGAGGGCTTGACATATGTCCCGTCACCAAGAATTACTTGCACATGTCTTGTTCCTCTACTGAGCGCAAGCTGCCTGAAGGCAAGAACCTTGACATTATTGAAACCTTCATGGGCCCCTGGACAGTGCCCGGTACCTGGCACTTGGCAAGGGGTAGGTGTCAAATAATTGAAGGAAGTCATATTATAGCCCCAGAGCTGGAATGGTTTGAAATCAGAGAGCTGCTATTCTTTGATACTGCTAGGATGGCTAGACTCTCTTCCCAGCCGTGACCCTGGGGAAGGAGAACATGGGTAAGGAAAAGAGTAGAACTGAAGCTTTCCTCGTTCCTCCCAGGTAGAAGTGTGCCTAAACAGAAAGCAGAGAGGTGAGCAGACGTGCTGGGCTCTTCAAATATTGTACACAGAGTGTGCTTTTTCTCCTACCCCACCCATTGCATCCCTCCTCACCTCTCCTTCGTGTCAGGAAAATCTGGAGTACAGAGTTAAATAATGATGCTCAGTTGAGTTCCATTCACTGAGTATGTGGTAGATTTGGTACTATTGTTCAAAACGTTTGCTATGCTTCCCTGTGAGAAAATTCTATTTCCCTTTCTAGTGAAGCAGAGTTGGCTGCCTAACTGGCTTTCACAATGGAAAGCAAGTGGAGGTAACTCTCTCCTCTGAGCAGAAACTTTAAGAGCGAGTCTGTGACTCGACATCGTCTGTTTTCCCTCTGCCATGAGATCTGCCACATTCCAGATAAAAATTGCTCATCAGTCTGAGTTCCAGATTAAACAGGATGTGGAACAGGGTCCAAGCTGACCAACACTGGACATGTGGTGCGAAAAAGAAAAACTCTTTTCCTTACAAGCCACCAAAATTTGAGGGTGGTTTGTTTTTGCACCATAACAGCCTATGCTATTGATACAAGTACACTTTCCAAGTGTAAGGAACTGTGTCAGGTGCTAGAATACAAAAGTAAATGGCATGGACCATCATCTTTAAGAGATGCCTAATCTGTGATAGAGACAGAAACATACTCAGCAAAGTATTACCTGAATCAGATTTGTGAGGAAAATCTCATAGACTCTTTCCTGATAAAAATACCTCGAGGAAAAGCAGTCCAGAGGCTTGTATGCAGCTGATCAGGTAATATGGTCAGTGTGTCCAAAGAGTGGCATTTGGAGATCACGGCATCCAGGGGATTCTAGGAGGTGTTTATTATTCACAGAAATTAAGATGTCAGTATGTCCCAGTTTGGGTTTCTATTATTTTTCCTAGTTGCATTATGATTAGCACTTTCTTTTACTCCATCAGAGTATCTCAGTTTAGATAATGAATTATATAATCACCCCAACATTAATATGACTAAAGCTTATTGGTTGTTAATGGTCTGAGGCTGGCATCCTGGACGGGCCATGCTTCTCAGACAGGCTGACTGCATAAGTCGAGTGTACCAGATGGGCCATGCCGACTGACAGGATAAAATCTCAGATCACCTGCCACACCTACAGATCCCTGCTGGGAAAGAAGCCCAGGGGTGTCTTTCAGAAAAATACTCTTACGCTTTTGCACCGAGACCCTAATTGGCCCTGATACTTCTGCCACAACTGATTAAATCTGAGAATATGTGCCAGAGTTGACTGTGGACAGTCTGGAAGAGGGGCGGTGACACATTTTAAAACTGATTTGTTGGGCTTCCCTGGTGGCGCCGTGGTTGAGAGTCCGCCTGCCGATGCAGGGGACGCGGGTTCGTGCCCCGGTCCGGGAAGATCCCACGTGCCGCGGAGCGGCTGGGCCCGTGAGCCATGGCCGCTGAGCCTGCGCGTCCGGAGCCTGTGCTCCGCAACGGGAGAGGCCACAGCAGTGAGAGGCCCGCGTACCGCAAAAAACAAAACAAAACAGAAACTGATTTGTTCATCCATTCAAGAAATATTTATTGAGCACCTATTCTGTGGCAGGCCATCTATACTGAATAGTGACAAACTACCACAGCCGTATGCTGTCTTGGGAAATATGACAGCGAGACGCATTGTGCGGGCGGGAGGACCGGGGGAAGGAAGCAGCACCAGTGGGCTCCCATTCTGAGGAGGTAACAGGAGGGCACTCAGGCTACTGCTAAATCAGAACCTGGTGGGCTGTGGTTCTAAAGCTTCTTACCCTAGACGGAACACCCCCGTCATGGGAGTGCTGGGACCCTCTGGAGCTAGCTTTGTGGCTGCTGAGATGGGTTAACCTACCTCCCGATTCCCACCTGCATACCAAAAACCAACCCCCATCTAGGGTTGCCAAATTTGGCAAATAAAACCTCAGGGTGCCAGTTATATTTGAATTTCAGATAAACAAGGAATACTTTTTAAATCTAAGTACATCCATACAATATCTGGGACATATTTATACTAAAAGATTATTTGTTGTTTATATGAAATTCTAATTAACTGGGTGTCCTAGATTTTGTCTGGCAATCTTAACCCTAACTGCCACATCTTCATTGATGTGGCAGTTAAACTTGGAGCCTTGATTTGCTTTGCTGCTGCTACCGCTTTCCCTTTTGGAAGGTCTGCAACTGTAGCTATTAGACCTAAAAGATAAGTAACCCTTATCTTCTGCCCCTTGGTTTGATTCTTGGCTTATCAGAAATTCAGATTGAGTCCACATTGGACTCCATTTGCAGAATCTGGGACCTCTCTTCCCTCTTAATCTCTCTGACACTCGGTTTGGTCAACAGGAACATGGGAATAATTTGAAAGATGTAAGGTCACTTACTCAATCAACAAACATTTACCAAACATTTTCTATATGCCAGGTACCCTGTTCAGTGATCGAGACATACATAGGCCTTTCCCTCCAGGAACTCACCAGCCAGTGACAGATACGAGAGTGAAAAAACAGATGACATGTTTTGGGACAAGAGCATTGACTGGCATACAGAAGATTGGCAGCCTGGTACCTGGCTCAGTCCTCCATAAATTCTGACTTGTCTCTAGGGACAGAGCTCTGGGCTCTCTTTCCTCCCACCCTATCTTAGCACTCCTCCAAGAGTTGAAGGCCTGCTCTGGCTTTCAGCCCTGGAGTGAGGTCCCCCCTGGCAAGGGTCCCTGACATCTTGGTCTGCCTTTCTAACCTCCACCTTTGATGCTCTGTCTACCTCTCCTGCCAGGGCCTCCTGCTGCCTCCCTCTAGGCCTCCCTGATTCTGACCTCCCACTCTGATGACAGGCCTTGACCCAGTGGTTCCATTAATCTGACTTCCAGGCATCAGGCATCCACAGGAGAGCTTGTCCAAGTGAGAATGATTTCCACTGTACCCTTTCACTTGGGCAAAAAATATGCCTGTGTCATAAAGCAATTCCCTTTTTTAACACGACCTTGTGAGTGTGGGCAATCACAGTGTGACGAGCCTAGTGGTGATGTTAAAGATGTGTAAGAGTATCAGAGATGGAAATAAAATACGATCCAGGTTTTCCAACCAGGAAGTGGGTCTATTCATGTAGCTACATCTTTAATGCCACTTCAACTGTCTAGTTTCTGAGTTAGCTCAAGCAATGTCAAACCTGCGACCCAGCACCGGCAGCTTGAGAGTGGGAGTGTCAGTGCAGATCTATTTCTGTGGCAAGTTCAGTACAGGCTGAATTTAAAATATGAAAAACAAAAGTGAGGCTCATGATTATGCCACCGAAAGGGGGGGAGGGGGTAAAAACACAAGACTTCTACAGAAGCACCATCACCCTCCTCCCAACTGCAACTTATTACAAGTGTTTCTCTATTCCAGCTCCTAACATCATGTGCCAAGCTGAAAGAGGCAACTCATTGTGAGGTTTTACTGTGCCTGCTTTTAGTAGCCAGCTCTGGTCCTGCCAACCCTTCTATCCTCTCGCCAAATAGAAAGTTGCAACACAGAGGAAATTGTCTTTTGCTGAGTGGAGGAATGGCAAAGTCCCCACAAACTAGGTCTTACTGTTTCCTTGGGGTCCAATGGAAGAGAGAGGGGGAACTGCTGCTGTGTTTCAGGCTCACGCAGATTCTCCAACATCCCAGGCAGGGGAGGTAGGGAGGATGAACTGGGGGCAGTTATGTAGGGTTTTTTGGTTTTTTTTTAACCTAAATGCTCAGAAGTACCTCCACCAATAACTGGAGTCTAACATCAGTGAGTAAGATTGAAATGACCCAAGTATAAAATTAGCGTTTCTCATGTTAAGCACTCTTGTTTTGTGACAGTTGTTTCCTGGTAGGATGCTAATATAGCCTCTCGCATGCCCCTATAGGAATAAAACTAGTGGAGAGGCTGCTCTACAGGAGAGCTGTTGACCTGGCCTGCTCTCTCCAGGCATTTTCACCCATCCATGTTGGCTGGGCCTCCACAGTGATCTGACAGCATGACCACCTTACTTACGCCAAAACTGGTTTAGAAGGGCAAGAAGAAAACTGGGCATTTCTACTTATAATGAACAAGGAGTTTATGATAAAACATTCTTGTGAACTCAGGGTGGGGGGAGGGGAGGGAGACGTCGGAACTAGCCCCCTTTGGTTCCCTGAGGTCTAGCCTTGGCCTTGCGGCATCTTTTGTCGGGATCTCGAGTCTTCATTGTTCGAGTAGTGATTTGTGGTGCATGGTTGCTGACTAATTTTCCTTTCTCTTTAAATTCCTGTGTCTGCTTTTTAGGCATTTTTATCTTTCCATTTCTTCTTCATGAAAGGGACTTCAAATAGAAATGGAAAAAGGAATCTCCTACAGATGAACTCTTACAGATTGTCAGCTTTTGCAACACAACTCTTATTTGCAACGTAAATTCCTTCATCACTAGATTGGAAGAGATGTGTAAACTCCTCCAACCAGTATATCATTGACTTGGGTTGCCTCCCATTTTTTAGCATAACTTTTCAGTTAGAGAAGGACTGGAAATTTCCAGAACTGAAAATATATTTTCAAATTGGCATACAATGGTATACGTGTAGGGCATGTAATTTTCATTCATTCATTAACCCAACCAATAAAAATGTTTACTGCGTACAATGTGCCAGACCAAAAACTAGGTATCGTAAGCTTAACAGGGAACAAGGTAAGTACAATCCTTGCCTTCCAGGCGTCAGAATTCATTCCTCCATTCATTCGTTATTTCACAAGTATTTACTGAGTCTCCCAAGTCTACTGGACATAATGCCAGGCCTGAAGATATAAAATAATTCCCTGGTCCTCCTAGTATCTCTGTATTCTTAATTTTTTCCTCAGTTCCAATGGCTTATTTTATACAAAATTTCAGCTCTGCAACTGAAAAACAACTATGATTGCAATTATCAGTAGTCCAAGACAGTATCTTTCAAAAATTCCAAACTACTAATTTTCGGCAATTTTTTTCAACTAATTAAATCCGAATCAGGTTTGTCCCATTTGAGACTTCATTAAAACCGAAGTGTTTGCTGTTTGAATGCTGTTTTGTAAAGTAAACACAGCCAGAAGGAATAAGCATTGTTAGGGCTTCATTTTCCACAAGGTTCTGCTTCCCTGCTCTCCTCATTCTAAGTCTTAGAATTTGGCTATTAAATATACATTTGTATATCCATCCTAATGTGTTTCTTAAATTGTTTTTATTATGACAATGAAAAGAATTAGTTCTAAATGCATAAAATCAGCTTCTAATTCTTACCGAAGAAGACGTAAGAGGGGTCTGCATATTCTCCCACGTGAAATGTTCTATCATGCGCTCCCAGCTGCTCCTGGCGGCTTTCTCCCTGAGCGGGTTTTGCTTGGTGCAGCCTGGAGGCTGGGCCTGTGGGACACGATGGAGTTGCTGCGAGTCCCGAATGCGGGCTACAGCGGGTCAGCAGCCACGTCGGCCTCCACGGCAATCTATGAATTTTCCTCAGGGCAAATGACGTGAGGATTGGTACATGGGGAAGACAAACATGGAAACAAACACTCTGAAGACAGCAAGCAGCTTTTGGGCCATCACTGATGAGTCATACACACTACTGAAATGAATGGCAGAAACACATCACGGGATGTGGATGGAAGCATGGTGCCCCTGGAACGGCATCCTTGGCTTCACTGTGCAATGAATGATGCTCCAACAACAAGAACACGACTGCTGGTAAGTTCATTTGGACAAACCATGAATTCATCGAAGTGGCACTCCGAACAATATGTAGTCTATTCCACCAGAAAGAAGATTCAGGAGTGCACCCCACCTTCAACACCTTACAAGTAAAGACAATGAAAAACAGTTTAAACACATAAAATATAGGACTTTTCATGTAACTGCCCTTTTACTGCTTACTATTAACTTGATTAAAATTGTTTGACTGGGCTTCCCTGGTGGCGCAGTGGTTGAGAGTCCGCCTGCCGATGCAGGAGACACGGGTTCGTGCCCCGGTCCGGGAAGATCCCACATGCCGTGGAGCGGCTGGGCCCGTGAGCCACGGCCACTGAGCCCGCGCATCTGGAGCCTGTGCTCCACAACGGGAGAGGCCACAACAATGAGAGGCCCGCGTACCACCAAAAAAAAAAAAAAAATTGTTTGACTAAGGGAAAGAAGTGTCAAGTTAGAGAGTCAAATCAAAAAGTGGAACTAAAGTACATGGAGGTCATTCAAATGCAAACTACATAGATTCCTCATAAATTACTGGTGTCAAGGTAGGAAGGAAAGAGATGCAACGTTGACAGGAAGTTACTAAAATAACAGGCCAAATAAATTAAAAATTTGATTCTTAAAACATTGGGCATCAGGCAACACATGACAGTGATCTGTGAGAAACGTGCCCTACGATTGCCCCAACTTCCTGCCTTGAGAGCTTTTCCAGGCTGAAGCACGGGGATGGGGAAAGAAACCAGGCTGAGTCCCGGAGCTTCCCTGAGTTGAAGAGACAGAGCTGAATGTTCATGGAAGCCCAAGCAGCTAGAACTCACAGGGGAAATGATGGTAGAGGAGAGAGCTCTGATTTAGGCAGAGAAGAAAGCAGCTTTTAGTTTGCATAAGACCTACAAATGTTTCATCAACTGTTCAGAAGTAGTTGGCTCTAGGGTCTTATCCTGTGTAAAAGAAACAGCTCTCTCATCCCTGTGGCTGAAACAGCACAGTTTTGCAGCTTGACAGGTAGGGCCTAGATTCCCAAATTGGTTGCATTTGAAGGAATCCTTCTTCCTGGTTTGGGTACTAACATAATAATTTCTATTTTGGTCTGGCCAGCTAAATGATGTAGTTGGTGAATTGCATCCTAGTATTGAATCAATATGAGCAACAGCCTATACCATCTGAGATGAAATTTAACTCTCTTCCTCTGTAGGCTTCGATGGTTAGAGATGGTTCTTCAAAGGCCATCTCCAGTGCCTTTGTCATCCATGATGCCTGCTCTTAATCATGTGAATATAAACAATTCACTTTCTCTTATCATAATTATCATATACTGACTTCCTTTCCTTATTGACATATCACCAACATTGATCATCTCACACTTTAAAATCTGAACTTACTGGGTCTTTATTGTCCATCTTTTGAATCACCAGCTGTCCTTCTGTATATGTGAGGATATCAGTGTTCACTGAGAGTGTCTTTCTTGATTCCCCTCGTGCCATTCTCTTCTGGACTCATTATATTGCTAGTGCTCATTGTACTATTCTCTAATATTTATATTAATAGGACTCACTGCACCAGTCTCTACTCACTGCATACATTCTTCCTGTAATGTACAGCCATGTCTCCAACTTCCAGCCACAAGATTAAATCCCCATTGATTTCCAGAGCTCTTGACTAGTATTTCCTGTTGCCTTCTGGATCTTTCTACCTGCATATCCTACAAGTACCAGAATATATGAATTTTCCCTGTTCCTGATTCCAATTAACAGCACCATGATTCACCAAGAGACCCAGACCAAACTGCCACCAGCACCACCACAAAACCTCACCAAGTGCTTAGGCTCGAGTCTCTCAAATTGACCTACTCTATGCCTCTTAAGTATTACTCCAAACTGTATGCACGGTCCTTTCCATACTCAGGCTTACATGCATCCTTTTATTATGGATCTCTTTGGAATATAAAATGGGCCATTTTAAACCCTTCTTTAAAAGAACAAGTGTTCTTTAAACACTTGCTTTTAAAAAGATGTTCTGTTTAAGCAGCACAGAGAACAGGAAAGAGAACATCCTTTCCTTTACAAACATATAGAAATAAAAAATAAAATATAGCAAAATATTTTAACACAGAGCTGAACTCAAAAGACAAAAAGGGAAATCAACCAGAAACAAAGCAGGAGTCAAAGCCAGAACATTAAACTCAAGAGCTGAAATAATAGTACAGCCTGGTGGTATATTGGATATATTTGGCCAAAGGGAAAATATCCAAGTAGTGACAGAAAATATGGCCTTGAGGCAATGCATGTGATGAAGATGAGTTCACAACACAAGAGAATCAGCAAATGTAACAGAGAGATTACCACTACAAAGAATATGGGAGAAAGTAACAGGCAAAGTGCTTATAAAACTATCTCCTTAAAACTATTAAGGAGGTAAAAAATTAAGAAAGAAGGAAAGGGTGATACTTTTTAAATGGCAATGTAAAAAAGAGAAATTATAATATCATAATATGAAAGATTTAGTAACTAAAATTAAAAACTCAATGGACTGGAGAACAGCAGTTTAAATATAGTAGAAGAAAGAATTAGTGAATTAGAATATAGGTGAGAAATTTATGCATAAAGGAACACAGAAAATAAAGAGATGGAAAATAGAAAAGAAAGGTTAAAGTATAAGATCTATCTGAAGAACAGAATAGAAAGCCCAGCATACATCTAGTAGGAATTAGAATGAAAGAGATGGAATATTTGAAGAGGTAAAAACTGAGAAACATTTAGAATTGACAAAAAACATGAATTCTCAAATTTAAGACTGGGACTCAGTAGAGATTGTCACCAGATGAAAGAAAGTCTCAAATTTAATTCTGAAATTTAAGAAGCATATCAAAAGGCATAAATAAAAACCGATATCCTGGGACTTCCCTGGTGCTTCAGTGGTTAAGAATCCACCTGCCAATGCAGGGGACACGGGTTTGAGCCCTGGTCCAGGAAGATCCCACATGCCGCGGAGCAACTAAGCCCATGTGCCACAACTACTGACCCTGAACTCCAGAGCCCACAAGCCACAAATATTGAGCCCGTGAGCCAAACTACTGAAGCCTGTACGCCTAGAACCTGTGCTCCACAGCAAGAGAAGCCACTGTGATGAGAAGCCCGCATGCCCCAACGAAGAGTAGCCCCCACTCGCTTCAACTAGAGAAAACCCGTGTGCAGCAATGAAGACCCAACACAGGCAAAAAATAAATAAAATAAAATACTTCCTTGGTAAGATAGGAATGGCTTTACCAGACCCCAAAGAGAATTAAAAACAACAACAACAATATCCTTCCTATATACATGATAGTGAGACTGAAAAATATAAACATAATAAAAATCTTTTTTTTAACTGAACTATAGTTGACTGTATATTGTATTTGATTCAGTGCACAACATAGTAAGTCAGTGTTCTTGCATATTATACTCCATTATAGGTTATTACAAAATAAAATGTGTAATTTCCTGTGCTATGTAGGAGTTTGTACCTGTTAATCCAATACCCTTAATTTGTCCCTCCCCACTTCCCTTTCCCCTTTGGTAACCATAAGTTTGTTTTCTATATCTGTGAGTTCACTTCTGTTCTGCATATACATTTGTTTGTATTATTTTTTAGATTCCACATAGAAGTGATATCATACAGTACTTTTCTTTGTCTGACTAATTTCACTTAGCATAATGCCCTCCAAGTCCATCTGTGTTGCTGCAAATGGCTAAATTTTGTTCTTTTGTAAGGCTGAGTAGTATTCCATTGTGTATACATACCACATATTCTTCATCCATTTATCCATTGACAGACACTTGGGTTGTTTCCATATCTTGGCAATTGTAAATAATGCTGCTGTGAACATTGGGGTGCATGTATCTTTGCGAATCAGTGTTTTTGTTTTTGTTTTGTTTTTTTCAGATATATAGCCAGGGATGGAATTGCTGGGTCATATGGTGAAAGCATTTCCTCTAAAAACACAAATAAGACAAGGATGCCTACTTTTGCCATTATTATTCAACATATTTTTGGAAGTCCTAGCCATAGTAATCAAAGAAGAAAAAGAAATAAAAGGAATTCAAATTGAAAAGAAAGAAGTAAAACTGTCACTGTTTACAAATGACATGATACTTTACATAGAAAATCATAAAGATGCCAACAGAAAACTACTAGAACTCATCAATGAATTCAGTAAAATTGCAGGATACAAAATTAATATACAGAAATCTATTGCATTTCTATACGTTAACAACAAAGTATCAGAACAAGATATTAAGGAAACAACCCCATTTGCCATCACATCAAAAAGAATAAAATACCTAAGAATAAACCTACCTAAGGAGGCAAAAGACCTGTACTCTGAAAACTATAAGACACTGATGAAAGAAATTGAAGACAAACAGACAGATTGAAACATATACCATGTTTTTGGATTGGAAGAATTAATATGCTAAAATGACCATATCACTCAAGGCAATTTACAGGTTCAATGCAATCCTTAACAAAATACCAGTGACATTTTTCACAGAACTACAACAAGTAATATTAACATATGTATGGAATGACAAAAGACCCAGAATTGCCAACGCAATCCTGAGAAAAAGAACAAAGCTGAAGGTATAACCCTTCCTGACTTCGGACCATACTACAAAGCTACAGTAATCAAAACAGCATTGTACTGGCACAAAAACAGACACATATATCAGTAGAACAGGATAGAGAGCCCAGAAATAAACCCACACACTTATAGTCAAATAATCTATGACAAAAGAGGCAAGAATATACAATGGAGAAAAGACAGTCTCTTTAATAAGTGTTGCTGGGAAAACTGGACAGCTACATGTAAAATAATGGAATTAGAACACTCCCTAACACCAAACACAAAAATAAACTCAAAATGGATTAAAGATCTAAATGTAAGATCAGAAACCAAAAAACTCCTTGAAGAAAATGTAGGCAGAATGCTCTTTGACATATATCACAACATATTTTTTGGATTTTTCTTTTAAAGTAAAGAAAATAAAAGAAAAATTAACAAATGAGACCTAATTAAACTTAAAAGTTTTTGCACAGCAAAGGAAGCTATAAACAAAACAAAAAAACAACGTACTGAATGGGAAAAAAATTTGCAAATGATATTACCAATAAGGGATATTACAGATATTATACAGATATTATAGATGTTACTATCCAACATCTATAAACAGCTCATACAACTCAACATCAAAAATACAAAAAACCTGAGTTAAAAATGGGCAGAAGAACTGAATAGACATTTTTCCAAGGAGGAAATGCAGATGGCCAACAGGCACGTGAAAAGATGGTCAACATTGCTAGTCATCAGAGAAAAGCAAATCAAAACCACCATGAGATATCACCTCACACCTGATGATAAAATGGCTATCATCCAAAAGAACACAGATAAATGTTGACAAGGATGTGAAGAAAATGGAATCCTCATACACTGCTGGTGGGAATGTAAATTGGTGCAGCCACTGTGGAAAACAGTATGGAAGTTTCTCAAAACTAAAAATAGAGCTACCATGAGATGATCATGATTTTATCTTTCCTTTCGTTAATGTTGTGTATCAGTATCACATTGATTGATTGGCATATGTTGAACCATCCTTGTGACACTGTAATAACTCCAACTTGATCATGGTGTATGAATCTTTTTATGTATTGTTGGATTCAGTTTGCTAATATTTTACTGAGGATTTTTGCATCTATATTCATCAAAAATATTGGCCTGTTATTTTATTTTTTTGTATCTTTGTCTCTTTTTGGTATCAGGGTAATGGTGGCCTTGTAGAATGAATTTGGGAGTGTTCTGTCCTCTTCAATTTTTTGGAATAGTTTGAGAAGAGTAGGTATTAGCTCTTCTTTACATGTTTGGTAGAATTCCACTGTGAAGCTATCCAGTCCTAGTCTTTTGTTTGCAGGGAGGTTTTTTTTTTTTTTAAATTACTATTACAGATTCAATTTCATGTCTAGTGATCAGTTTGTTCAAATTGTCTGTTTCTTCTTGATTCAGTCTTAGAAGACTGTATGTTTCTAGAAATTTGGCCATTTGTTCTAGGTTGTCCAATTTGTTGGCATACAACTGTTCTTAGTATCTTTTTATGATTTTTTGCCTCTGTGGTATCAGTTGTTATTTCTGCTCTTTCATTTCTTATTTTGTTTATTTGGGTCTCCTCTTTTCTTCTTGGTGAACATGGCTAAATGTTTATTAATTTTATTTATCCTTTCAAAAAACCACGTCTTGGTTTCATTGATATTCTTTATTGTTCTTTTGTCTCTATTTTATTTATTTCCTCTCATATTTATTATTTCCTTTCTTCTGATGACTTTGGGCTTTTCTTATCCTCTTTTTTCTAATTCCTTTATTTCATTTTTTTAATTTAATTTTATTTTTTTATACAGCAGGTTCTTATTAGTTACCACTTTATACATATTAGTGTATATACGTCAATCCCAATCTCCCAATTCATCACAGCAGAAGCACCACCACCTCCGCTACATCCCCCCTTTGGTGTCCATACGTTTGTTCTCTACATCTGTGTCTCAATTTCTGTCCTGCGAACCGGTTCATCTGTACCATTTTTCTAGGTTCCACATATATGCGTTAATATACGATATTTGTTTTTCTCTTTCTGACTTACTTCCCTCTGTATGACAGTCTCTAGATTCATCCACATCTCTACAAATGACCCAATTTCATTCCTTTTTATGGCTGAGTAATATTCCATTGTGTATATATACCATATCTTCTTTATCCATTCATCTGTCAATGGGCATTTAGGTTGCTTCCATGACCTGGCTATTGTAAATAATGCTGCAATGAACATTGGGGTGATGTGTCTTTTTCTAATTCCTTTAGATGGTAGGTTAGATTATTTATTTGAGATTTTTCTTGTTTCTCGAGAAAGGTCAGTATCACTATGAACTTCTCTCTTAGAATTGCTTTTGCTGCATCCCATAGATTTTGTGGATTTTTTTTTTTTTTTTTGCGGTACGCGGAGCACAGGCTCCGAACGTGCACGCTCAGCAGCCATGGCCCATGGGCCCAGCCGCTCCACGGCATGTGGGATCCTCCCAGACCGGGGCACGAACCCGCGTCCCCTGCATCGGGAGGTAGACTCCCAACCACTACGCCACCAGGGAAGCCCCATCCCATAGATTTTGAAAAGTTGTGTTTCCATCTTTTTTCCATGAAGACATTTTCTGATTTCCTCTTTGATTTCATCTCTGACCCATTGGGTTATTTTAGTAAGATGTTGTTTGGTCTCCATGTGTTCATTCTCTTCCCATTTTTCTTTCTGCAGTTGATTTCTACTTGCATACCATTGTGGTTGGGAAAAAGTGTTTGATATAATTTCTACCCTATTAAATTTGTTGAGGCTTGTGTTGTGACCTAAGATGTGATCTATCCTGGAGAACAATTTATGTGCACTAGAAAAGAATGTGTATTCTGATTATTTTGGGTTTAATGTCCCATAGATATCAACTAAGTCCAATTGCTCTACTGTGTCATTTAACACTGCTTTTCTTTACTGATTTTCTATCTGGATGATCTGTCCATTGACGTCAGTGGGGTGTTAATGTCTTCTACTATTATTGTATTATTATCAATTTCTCCCTCTATGTCGGTTTAGTATTTTCTTTAAATATTTCGTTGCTCCTGTATTGGGTGCAGGATTGTTAGTGAGTATAATATCTTCTTCATGTATTCAGCCCTTCATCATTATATGATGCCCTTGTTTGGCTTTTCTTATATCCTTTGTTTTAAAATCTATTTTGGGGCCCTGAACCAAGATGGCAGAGTAGAAGGACATCCTTTCACTCTCTCTTACGAGACACCAGAATCACAACTAGCTGCTGGACAATCATCAACAGCAAGACACTGGAACTCACCAAAAAATATACCCCACATACAAAGACAAAGGAGAAACCACAATGAGACGGTAGAGGGGCACAATCACAGTAAAATCAAATCCCATAACTGCTGGGTGGGTGACTCACAGACTGGAGAACAGTTATACCACAGTAGTCCACCCACCGGAGTGGAGGTTCTGAGCCCCACGTCAGGCTTCCCAACCTGGAGGTCTGGCAATGGGAGGAGGAATTGCTAGAGAATCAGACTTTGAAGGCTAGTGGGATTTGATTGCAGGACTTCGACCGGACTGGGGGAAACAGAGACTGCACTCTTCAAGGGCACACACAAAGTAGTGTGCACATAGGACCCAGGGAAAGAGCAGTAACCCCAGGGGAGACTGAGGCAGACCTACCTGCTAGTGTTGAAGGGTCTCGTGCAGAGGTGGGGGTGGCTGCTCACTGTGGGGACAAGGACACTGTCAGCAGAAGTTCTGGGAAGTACTCCTTGGTGTAAGCCCTCCCAGAGTCTTCCATTAGCCCACAAAAGAGTCCAGGTAGTCTCCAGTGTTGTGTTGCCTCCAGCTAAACAACGAACAGGGAGGGAACCCAGCCCCACACATCACCAGACAAGTGGATTAAAGTTTTACTGAGCTCTGTCCACCAGAGCAACAGTCAGCTCTACCCACCACTAGTCCCATCAGGAAACTTGTGGATAGCCTTATCCACCAGAGGGCAAACAGCAGAAGCAAGAAGAACTACAGTCCTGCAGCCTGTGAAAAAAAAAACCACATTCACAAAAAGATAGACAAGACGAAAAGGCACAGGACTATGTACCAGATGAAGGAACAAGACAAAACCCCAGAAAAACAACTAAATGAAGTGGAAATAGGCAAACTTCTAGGAAAATAATTCAGAATAATGATAGTGAAGATGATCCAGGACCGTGGAAAAAGAATGGAGGCAAAGATCGAGAAGATGCAATAAATGTTTAACAAAGACCTAGAAGAATTAAAGAACAAACAAACAGAGATGAACAATACAATAACTGAAATGAAAACTACACTAGAAGGTATCAATAGCAGAATAACTGAGGCAGAAGAACGGATAAGTGACCTGGAAGACACAATGGTGGAATTCACTGCTGCAGAACAAAATAAAGAAAAAAGAATGAAAAGAAATGAGGACAGCCTACTAGACTTCTGGGGCAACATTAAATGCAACAACATTCGCATTATAGGGGTCACAGAAGGAGAAGAGAGAGAGAGAGGACCCAAGAAAATATTTGAATAGATTATAGTGGAAAACTTCCCTAACATGGGAAAGGAAATAGCCACCCAAGTCCAGGAAGTACGGAGGGTCCCATACAGGATAAACCCAAGGAGAAACACACCAAGACACATAGTAATCAAATTGGCAAAAATTAAAGACAAAGAAAAATTATTGAAAGCAACAAGGGAAAAATGACAAACAACATACAAGGGAACTCCCATAAGGTTAACAGCTGATTTCTCAGCAGAAACTCTACAAGCCAGAAGGGAGTGGCATGATATACTTAAAGTGATGAAAGGGAAAAATCTACAACCAAGATTACTCTACCTGCCAAGGATCTCATTCAGATTCGATGGAGAAATCAAAAGCTTTACAGGCAAGCAAAAGCTAAGAGAATTTAACAGCACAAAACCAGCTCTACAACAAATGCTAAAGGAACTTCTCTAATTGGTAAACACAAGGAAAGAAAAGGACCTACAAAAACAAACCCAAAACAAGTAAATTGGTCATAGGAACATACATATCGATAATTACCTTAAATGTGAATGGATTAAATGCTCCAACCAAAAGACACAGGCTTGTTGAATGGATACAAAAACAAGGCCCATATATATGCTGCCTACAAGAGACCCACTTAAGCCCTAGGGACACATACAGACTGAAAGTGAAGGGATGGAAAAAGATATTCCATGCAAATGGATATCAAAAGAAAGCTGGAACAGCAATACTCATATCAGATAAAATAGACTTTAAAGCAAAGAATGTTACAAGAGACAAGGAAGGAGACTACATAATGATCAAGGGATCAATCCAAGAAGAAGATATAACATTATAAATATATATGCACCCAACATAGAAGCACCTCAATACATAAGGCAACTGCTAACAGCTATAAAAAAGGAAATAGACAGTAGCACAATAGTAGTGGGGGACTTTAACACCTCACTTACACCAATGGACAGATCATCCAAAATGAAAATAAATAAGGAAACTTTAAATGACAATGATAAGAAGCTTTAAATGACACAATAGACCAGATAGATTTAACTGATATTTGTAGGACATTCTATCCAAAAACAGCAGATTACACTTTCTTCTCAAGTGCTCACGGAACATTCTCCATGATAGATCACATCTTGGGTCAAAAATCAAGCCTCAGTAAATTTAAGAAAATTGAAATCATATCAAGCATCTTTTCAGACCACAACACTATGAGATTAGAAATGAATTACAGGAAAAAACATGTAAAAAACACAAACACATGGAGGCTAAACAATAGGTTACTAAATAACCAAGAGATCACTGAAAATCAAAGAGGAAATCAAAAAATACTTAGAGACAAATGACAATGAAAACACGATGATGCAAAACCTATGGGATACAGCTAAAGCAGTTCTAAGAGGGAAGTTTATAGCTATACAAGCCTACCTCAAGAAACAAGAAAAATCTCAAATAAACAATCTAACGTTACACCTAAAGGAACTAGAGAAAGAAGAACAAACAAAACCCAAAGGTAGCAGAAGGAAAGAAATCATAAAGATCAGAGCAGAAATAAATGAAACAAACAAAGAAAGCAATAGCAAAGATCAATAAAACTAAAAGATGGTTCTTTGAGAAGATAACAAAATTGATAAACCATTAGCAAGACTCATCAAGAAAAAGAGGGAGAGGACTCAAATCAATAAAATTAGAAATGAAAAAGGAGAAATTACAACAGACACCACAGAAATACAAAGCATCCTAAGAGACTACTACAAGCAACTCTATGCCAATAAAATGGACAATCTGGAAGAAATGGACAAATTCTTAGAAGGGTTTAACCTTCCAAGACTGAACCAGGAAGAAATAGAAAATATGAACAGACCCATCAAAAGTAATGAAATTTAAACTGTGATTAAAAATCTTCCAGGAAACAAAAGTCCAGGACCAGACGGCTTCACAGGTGAATTCTATCAAACATTTAGAGAAGAGCTAACACCCATTCTTCTCAACCTCTTTCAAAAAATTGCAGAGGAAGGAACACTCCCAAACTCATTCTGCAAGGCCACCATCACCGTGATACCAAAACCAGACAAAGATACTACAAAAAAAGAAAATTACAGACCAACATCACTGATGAATATAGTTGCAAAAATCCTCAACAAAATACTAGCAAACAGAATTCAACAACACATTAAAAAGATCATACAGCATAATCAAGTGGGATTTCTCCCAGGGATGAAAGGAATCTTCAATATACATACACAAATCAATAAATGTGATACATCATATTAACAAATTGAAGAATAAAAACCACATGATAATCTCAATAGATGCAGAAAAAGTTTTTGACAAAATTCAACACCCATTTATGATAAAAACTCTCCAGAAAGTGGGCATAGAGGGAACCTACCTCAAGAAAATAAAGGCCATATATGTGCAAATCAATCAATGTGATACACCATATTAACAAACTGAAGAATAAAAACCATATGATCATCTCAATAGATGCAGAAAAAGCTTTCGACAAAATTCAACACCCATTTATGATAAAAACTCTCCAGAAAGTGGGCATAGAGGGAACCTATCTTAACATAATAAAGGCCATATATGACAAACCCACAGCAAACATCATTCTCAATGGTGAAAAACTGAAATCATTTCCTCTAAGATCAGGAAAAAGACAAGGATGTCCACTCTCACCACTATTATTCAACATAGTTTTGGAAGTCCTAGCCACAGCAATCAGAGAAGGAAAAGAAGTAAAAGGAATACAAATTGGAAAAGAAGAAGTAAAACTGTCACTGTTTGCAGATGACATGATACTATACATAGAGAATTGTAAAGATGCCACCAGAAAACTATGAGAGCTAATCAATGAATTTGGTAAAGTTGCAGGATACAAAAATTAATGCACAGAAATCTCTTGCATTCCTATACACTAATGATGAAAAAGCTGAAAGTGAAGTTAAAGAAACACTCCCATTTACCATTGCAACATAAAGAATAAAATACCTAGGATTAAACCTACGTAGGGAGACAAAAGCCCTGTATGCAGAAAATTATAAGACACTGATGAAAGAAATTAAAGATGATACAAATAGATGGAGAGATATACCATGTTCTTGGATTGGAAGAATTAATATTGTGAAAATGACTATACTACCCAAAGCAATCTACAGATTCAGTGCAATTCCTATCAAATTACCAATGACATTTTTTATGGAACTAGAACAAATAATCTTAAAATTTGTATAGAGACATAAAAAGACCTCGAATAGCCAAAGCAGTCATGAGGGAAAAAAACAGAGCTGGAGGAATCAGACCCCCTGACTTCAGACTATACTACAAAGCTACAGTAATCAAGACAATATGGTACTGGCACAAAAACAGAAACATAGAACAATGGAACAAGATATAAAACCCACAGATAAACCCCCACACCTATGGTCAACTAATCTATGACAAAGGAGGCAATGATATACAATGGAGAAAGACAGTCTCTTCAATAAGTGGTGCTGGGAAAACTGGACAGCTACATGTAAAAGAATGAAATTAGAACACTCCCTAACACCATTCACAAAAATAAACTCAAAATGAATTAGAAACCTAAATGTAAGATCAGAAACTGTTAGAGGCAAACATAGGAAGAACACTCTTTGACATAAATCACAGCAAGATCTTTTTTATCCACCTCCTAGAGTAACGGAAATAAAAACAAAAATAAACAAATGGGACCTAATGAAACTTCAAAGCTTTTGCACAGCAAAGGAAACCATAAGCAAGACGAAAAGACAGCCCTTAGGATGGGAGAAAATATTTGCAAACGAATCAACGGACTAAGGATTAATCTCCAAAATGTATAAACAGCTCATGCAGCTCAATATTAAAATTTAAAAAAAAGCCCAATTGAAAAATGAGTAGAAGACCTAAATAGACATTTCTCCAATGATATACAGATGGCCAAGAAGCACATGAAAAGCTACTCAACACCACTAATTATTAGAGAAATGTAAATCAAAACTACAATGAGGTATCACCTCACACCTGTTAGAATAGGCATCATCAGAAAATCTATAAACAGCAAACGCTGGAGAGGGTGTGGAGAAAAGGGAGCCCTCTTGCACTGCTGGTGAGACTGTAAATTAATACAACCACTATGGAGAACAGTATGGAGGTTCCTTAAAAAACTAAAAATAGAATTACCATATGATCCAACAATCCCACTACTGGGCATATACCCAGAGAAAACCATAGTTCAAACAGACACATGCATCCCAATGTTCATTGCAGCACTATTTACAATAGCCAGGTCATGGAAGCAACCCAAATGCCCATCGACAGATGAATGGATAAAGAAGATGTGGTACATATATACAATGGAATATTACTTAGCCGTAAAAAGGAATGAATTTGGGTCATTTGTGGAGACGTGGATGGATCTAGAGACTGTTATACAGAGGGAAGTAAGTCAGAAAGAGAAAAACAAATATCATGTATTAACGCATATATGTGTAACCTTGAAGAATGGTACAGATGAACCGGTTTGCAGAGCAGAAATTGAGACACAGATGTAGAGAACAAATGTATGGACACCAAGGGAGGAAAGAGATGGGGTGTGGGGGTGTGGGTGTGATGAATTGGGTGATTGAGATTAACATGTATACACTGATGTGTATAAAATTGATGACTAATAAGAACCTGCTATATAAACAAATAAATAAAATAAAATTCAATACAAAATAAAATTTTTTTTGCCTGATATGAGTATTGCTACTCCTGCTTTCTTGTTGTTTCTGTTTGCATGAAATATTTTTTCCATCTCCTCATTTTCAGTCTGTGTGTCTCTCACCCTGAAATGAGTCTCTTGTAGGCAGCATGGTGGGTCTTTTTTTTATCCAATCAGCCACTCTATGTGTTTCAGCTGGAGCATTTAGTACAGTGACATTTAAAGTAATTATTGGCTTGGGAAGATGGCGGAAGAGTAAGACGCGGAGATCACCTTCCTCTCCACAGATACACCAGAAGTACATCTACGCGTGGAACAACTCCTACGGAGCACCTACTGAACGCTGGCAGAAGACCTCAGACCTCCCAAAAGGCAAGGAACCCCCCACGTACCTGGTTAGGGCAAAAGAAAAAACTAAACAGAGACAAAAGGATAGGGACGGGTCCTGCACCAGCGGGAGAGAGCTGTGAAGGAGGAAAAGTGTCCACACACTAGGAAGCCCCTTCGCGGGTGGAGACTTCGGGAGGCGGAGTGGGGGAGCTTGGGAGCCGCGGAGGAGAACACAGCAAGAGGGGTGCGGAGGGCAAAGCGGACAGATTCCAGCGCAGAGGATCGGGGCCGACCGGCACTCACCAGCCGAGAGGCTTGTCTGCTCGCCTGCCGGGGCGGGCGGGACTGGGAGCTGAGGCTCCGGCTTTTGTCGGAGCGCCGGGAGAGGACTGAGGTTGGCGGCGTGAACACAGCCTGCAGGGCGTTGGTGCGCCGCGGCTGGCCGGGAGAGAGTCCGGGGAGGGGTCTGGACCTGCCGAAGAGGCAAGAGACTTTTACGTCCCTCTTTGTTTCCTGGTGCACGAGGAGAGGGGATTAAGAGCGCTGCTTGAGAGGGCTCCAGGGACGGGCGCGAGCCGCGGCTAAGATTGCGGAGCCCAGAGACGGACATGGGACGCTGAGGCCGCTGCTGCCGCCGTCAGGAGGCCTGTGTGCGAGCACAGGTCACTAGCCACACGCCCTTCCGGGGAGCCTGTGCAGCCCGCCACTGCCAGGGTCCCGGGATCCAGGGACGGCTCCCCCGGGAGAGCGCACGGCGCCCTCAGGCTGCAGCGTCACGCCGGCCTCTGCCGCTGCAGGCCCGCCCCGCACTCCGTGACCCTCCCTACCCCCAGGCCTGGGTGAGCCAGAGCCTCCGAATCAGCGGCTCCTTTAACCCCGTCCTGTCTGAGCAAAGAACAGACGCCCTCCGGCGACCTACACGCACAGGCGGGGCCAAATCCAAAGCTGAGCCCCTGGGAACTGTCAGAACAAAGAAGAGAAAGGGAAATCTCTCCCAGCAGCCTCAGAAGCAGCGGATTAAAGCTCCACAATCAACTTGATATACCCTGCATCTGTGGAATACCTGAATAGACAACGAATCATCCCAAATTAAGGAGCCCTGTGGATGAAAGGCTCTTGGTGCTGCAGCCAGGAGTCAGTGCTGTGCCTCTGAGGTGGGAGAGCCAACTTCAGGACACTGGTCCACAAGAGGCCTCCCAGCTGCACATACTATCAAACAGCAAAAATCTCCGAGAGATCTCCATCTCAACGCCAGCACCCAGCTTCACTCAACGACCAGCAAGCTACAGTGCTAGACATCCTATGCCAAACAACTAGCAAGACAGGAACACAACCCCACCCATTAGCAGAGAGGCTGCCCAAAATCATAGTAAGTCTACAGACACCCCAAAACACACCACCAGACGTGGACCTGCCCACCAGAAAGACAAGATCCAGCCTCATCCACCAGAACACAGGCACTAGTACCCTCCACCAGGAAGCCTACACAACCCACTGAACCAACCTTAGCCACTGGGGACAGACACAAAAAACAACAGGAACTACGAACCTTCAGCCTGCAAAAAAGGAGACCCCAAACACAGTAAGATAAGCAAAATGAAAAGACAGAAAAACACACAGCAGATGAAGGAGCAAGATAAAAACCCACCAGACCTAACAAATGAAGAGGAAATAGGCAGTCTACCTGAAAAAGAATTCAGAATAATGATAGTAAGGTTGATCCGAAATCTTGGAGATAGAATGGACAATAGAATGGACAAATTGCAAGAATCAGTTAACAAGGACCTAGAAGAACTAAAGATGAAACAAGCAACGATGAACAACACAATAAATGAAATTAAAAATACTCTAGATGGGATCAATAGCAGAATAACTGAGGCAGAAGAACGGATAAGTGACCTGGAAGTTAAAATAGTGGAAATAACTACTGCAGAGCAGAAAAAAGAAAAAAGAATGAAAAGAACTGAGGACAGTCTCAGAGACCTCTGGGACAACATTAAACGCACCAACATTCGAATTATAGGGGTTCCAGAAGAAGAAGAGAAAAAGAAAGGGACTGAGAAAATATTTGAAGAGATTATAGTTGAAAACTTCCCTAATATGGGAAAAGAAATAGTTAATCAAGTCCAGGAAGCACAGAGAGTCCCATACAGGATAAATCCAAGGAGAAATACGCCAAGACACATATTAATCAAACTGTCAAAAATTAAATACAAAGAAAACATATTAAAAGCAGCAAGGGAAAAACAACAAATAACACACAAGGGAATCCCTATAAGGTTAACAGCTGATCTTTCAGCAGAAACTCTGCAAGCCAGAAGGGAGTGGCAGGACATATTGAAAGTGTTGAAGGAGAAAAACCTGCAACCAAGATTACTTTACCCAGCAAGGATCTCATTCAGATTTGATGGAGAAATTAAAACCTTTACAGACAAGCAAAAGCTGAGAGAGTTCAGCACCACCAAACCAGCTCTACAACAACTGCTAAAGGAACTTCTCTAGGCAAGAAACACAAAAGAAGGAAAGGACCTACAATAACGAACCCAAAACAATTAAGAAAATGGGAATAGGAACACACATATCGATAATTACCTTAAATGTAAATGGACTAAATGCTCCCACCAAAAGACACAGATTGGCTGAATGGATACAAAAACAAGACCCATATATTTGCTGTCTACAAGAGACCCACTTCAGACCTAGAGACACATACAGACTGAAAGTAAGGGGATGGAAAAAGGTATTTCATGCAAATGGAAACCAAAAGAAAGCTGGAGTAGCAATTCTCATATCAGACAAAATAGACTTTAAAACAAAGACTATTAGAAGAGACAAAGAAGGACACTACATAATGATCAAGGGATCGATCCAAGAGGAAGATATAACAATTGTAAATATTTATGCACCCAACTTAGGTGCACCTCAATACATAAGGCAAATACTGACAACCATAAAAGGGGAAATCGACAGTAACACATTCATAGTAGGGGACTTTAACACCCCACTTTCACCAATGGACAGATCATCCAAAATGAAAATAAATAAGGAAACACAAGCTTTAAATGATACATTAAACGAGATGGAGTTAATTGATATTTATAGGACATTCCATCCAAAAACAACAGAATACACATTTTTCTCAAGTGCTCATGGAACATTCTCCAGGATAGATCATATCTTGGGTCACAAATCAAGCCTTGGTAAATTTAAGAAAATTGAAATTGTATCAAGTATCTTTTCTGACCACAACGCCATGAGACTAGATATCAATTACAGGAAAAGATCTGTAAAAAATACAAACACATGGAGGCTAAACAATACACTACTTAATAATGAAGTGACCACTGAAGAAATCAAAGAGGAAATCAAAAAATACCTAGAAACAAACGACAATGGAGACACAACGACCCAAAACCTGTGGGATGCAGCAAAAGCAGTTCTAAGGGGGAAGTTTATAGCAATACAAGCCCACCTTAAGAAGCAGGAAACATCTCGAATAAACAACCTAACCTTGCACCTCAAGCAATTAGAGAAAGAAGAACAAAAAGACCCCAAAGCTAGCAGAAGGAAAGAAATCATAAAAATCAGATCAGAAATAAATGAAAAAGAAATGAAGGAAACAATAGCAAAGATCAATAAAACTAAAAGCTGGTTCTTTGAGAAGATAAACAAAATAGATAAACCACTAGCCAGACTCATCAAGAAAAAAAGGGAGAAGACTCAAATCAATAGAATTAGAAATGAAAAAGGAGAGGTAACAACTGACACTGCAGAAATAAAAGAGATCATGAGAGATTACTACAAGCAACTCTATGCCAATAAAATGGACAATCTGGAAGAAATGGACAAATTCTTGGAAATGCACAACCTGCCAAGACTGAATCAGGAAGAAATAGAAACTATGAACAGACCAATCACAAGCACTGAAATTGAAACTGTGATTAAAAATCTTCCAACAAACAAAAGCCCAGGACCAGATGGCTTCACAGGCGAATTCTATCAAACATTTAGAGAAGAGATAACACCTATCCTTCTCAAACTCTTCCAAAATATAGCAGAGGGAGGACCACTCCCAAACTCCTTCTATGAGGCCACCATCACCTTGATACCAAAACCAGACAAGGATGTCACAAAGAAAGAAAACTACAGGCCAATATCACTGATGAACATAGGTGCAAAAATCCTCAACAAAATACTAGCAAACAGAATCCAACAGCACATTAAAAAGATCATACACCATGATCAAGTGGGGTTTATTCCAGGAATGCAAGGATTCTTCAATATACGCAAATCTATCAATGTGATAAACCATATTAACAAACTGAAGGAGAAAAACCATATGATCATCTCAATAGATGCAGAGAAAGCTTTTGACAAAATTCAACACCCATTTATGATAAAAACCCTGCAGAAAGTAGGCATAGAGGGAACTTTCCTCAACATAATAAAGGCCATATATGACAAGCCCACAGCAAACATCATCCTCAATGGTGAAAAACTGAAAGCATTTCCACTAAGATCAGGAACAAGGCAAGGTTGCCCACTCTCACCACTATTATTCAACATAGTTTTGGAAGTTTTAGCCACAGCAATCAGAGAAGAAAAGGAAATAAAAGGAATCCAAATCGGAAAAGAAGAAGTAAAGCTGTCACTGTTTGCAGATGACATGATCCTATACATAGAGAATCCTAAAGATGCTACCAGAAAACTACTAGAGCTAATCAATGAATTTGGTAAAGTGGCAGGATACAAAATTAATGCACAGAAATCTCTGGCATTCCTATATACTAATGATGAAAAATCTGAAAGTGAAATCAAGAAAACACTCCCATTTACCATTGCAACAAAAAGAATAAAATATCTAGGAATAAACCTACCTAAGGAGACAAAAGATCTGTGTGCAGAAAATTATAAGACACTGATGAAAGAAATTAAAGACGATACAAATAGATGGAGAGATATACCATGTTCTTGGATTGGAAGAATCAACATTGTGAAAATGACTCTACTACCGAAAGCAATCTATAGATTCAATGCAATCCCTATCAAACTACCACTGGCATTTTTCACAGAACTAGAACAAAAAATTTTGCAATTTGTATGGAAACACAAAAGACCCCGAATAGCCAAAGCAATTTTGAGAACGAAAGAAGGAACTGGAGGAATCAGGCTCCCAGACTTCAGACTATACAACAAAGCTACAGTTATCAAGACGGTATGGTACTGGCACAAAAACAGAAAGATAGATCAATGGAACAGGATAGAAAGCCCAGAGATAAACCCACGCACATATGGTCACCTTATCTTTGACAAAGGAGGCAGAAATGTACAGTGGAGAAAGGACAGCCTATTCAATAAGTGGTGCTGGGAAAACTGGACAGCTACATGTAAAGGTATGAAATTAGATCACTCCCTAACACCATACACAAAAATAAGCTCAAAATGGATTAAAGACCTAAATGTAAGGCCAGAAACTATCAAACTCTTAGAGGAAAACATAGGCAGAACACTCTATGACATAAATCACAGCAAGGTCCTTTTTGACCCACCTCCTAGAGAAATGGAAATAAAAACAAGAGTAAACAAATGGGACCTAATGAAACTTAAAAGCTTTTGCGCAGCAAAGGAAACCATAAAGAAGACCAAAAGACAACCCTCAGAATGGGAGAAAATATTTGCAAATGAAGCAACTGACAAAGGATTGATCTCCAAAATTTATAAGCAGCTCATGCAGCTTAATAACAAAAAAACAAACAACCCAATCCAAAAATGGGCAGAAGACCTAAATAGACATTTCTCCAAAGAAGATATACAGAGTGCCAACAAACACATGAAAGAATGCTCAACATCACTAATCATGAGAGAAATGCAAATCAAAACTACAATGAGATATCATCTCACACCAGTCAGAATGGCCATCATCAAAAAATCTAGAAACAATAAATGCTGGAGAGGGTGTGGAGAAAAGGGAACCCTCTTACACTGTTGGTGGGACTGTAAATTGATACAGCCACTGTGGAGAACAGTATGGAGGTTCCTTAAAAAGCTACAAATAGAACTACCATATGACCCAGCAATCCCACTACTGGGCATATACCCTGAGAAAACCATAATTCAAAAAGAGTCATGTACCAAAATGTTCATTGCAGCTCTATTTACAATAGCCCAGAGATGGAAACAACCTAAGTGTCCATCATCGGATGAATGGATAAAGAAGATGTGGCACATATATACAATGGAATATTACTCAGCCATAAAAAGAGACGAAATTGAGCTATTTGTAATGAGGTGGATAGACCTAGAGTCTGTCATACAGAGTGAAGTAAGTCAGAAAGAGAGAGACAAATACCGTATGCTAACACATATATATGGAATTTAAAAAAAAATGTCATGAAAAACCTAGGGGTGAAACAGGAATAAAGACACAGACTTACTAGAGAATGGACTTGAGGTTATGGGGAGGGGGAAGGGTAAATGGTGACAAAGCGATAAAGAGGCATGGACATATATACACTACCAAACGTAAGGTAAATAGCTAGTGGGAAGCAGCCGCATAGCACAGGGAGATCAGCTCGGTGCTTTGTGACCGCCTGGAGGGGTGGGATAGGGAGGGTGGGAGGGAGGGAGACGCAAGCGGGAAGAGATATGGGAATATATGTATGTATATAACTGATTCATTTTGTTGTGAAGCTGAAGCTAACATACCATTGTAAAGCAATTATACTCCAATAAAGATGTTAAAAAAAAAATAATAAAATAAAATTTAAAAAAAAAAAAAAGAACCTTGCTTATTGACCTTGGAAAAAGGCCTAAAAAATAAAATAAAATAAAATAAAGTAATTATTGATAAGTATTGCTTATTGCCATTTTACTACTTGTTTTCCAATTTTTTTGGTTGCTCTTCTCTCTTCATTTCTTCTTTTTTTGTTTCTCCCATTGTGGTTTGATGATTTTCTCTTGTAGTATACTTGTGTTCCTTTCTAAAAAGTTTTTGTGTATATTGTAGGTTTCTGGTTGGTGCTCACCATGGTATTCATGTTGATCCATAATTATATCTACTCTCTTTAAATTGATTGTCATTTAAGGTCAAACACATTCTAAAAGATCTACATTTTTTACTCCCCTCCCCCACATTTTGTGTTTTTGATGTCATATTTTACACCTTCATTTTTATTCCTTTACTATTTGTTGTAGGTATAGCTGCTTTTATACTTTTTATCTTTTAATCTATATATTGGTTTATTTAAGTGATCTTCAACCCTTACTATATATTTGCTGTTCCTCTTGGGATTTTACCTTTCCTATAGATTCTTCTTTTCCATTTAGAGAAGATGCTTCAACATTTCTTTTAGGGTAGATTTAGTATTGCTGAATTCTTTTAGTTTTTGCTTGTCTGAGAAATTCTTTATCTCTGTCTATTCTAAATGATAATCTTGCTGGGTAGAGAGTCCTAGGTTGCAGGTTTTTCCCTTTCAGGTCTTGAATATATATAATGCCACTCCTTTCTGGCCTGTGAGTTTCTGCAGAGAAATCAGCTGATAGCCTTATGAGGATTCCCTTGTATATGACTCTTTGTTTTTCTTCTCTTGCTACCTTTAGTATTCTCTTTATTTTTAACTTTTGCCATTTTAATTAAATCTTGGTATGGGTCCTTTTGGATTCATCTTGTTTGGGTCCCTATGTGCTTCCTGTACCTGGATATCTGTTTGCTTCTTTAGGTTTGGGAAGTTTTCAGCAATAACTTCTTCAAATACATTTTTTATCCCCTTCTCTCTCTCTTCTCCTTCAGGACCCCCAATATTGTGAATGTCATCATGTTTTATGTTATCCCATAGATCCCATATATAGATTTATTTTTTTAATTTGTCTTCTGTCTGCTGTTCTGATTGGATGATTTCCATTATTCTATCTTCCAGATCACTTACACATTCTTCTGTGTCATTTAGTCTGCTATTCATTGTTTCTACAATGCTTTTCATCTCAGAAATTGAATATCTATTTTTGACTGGGTCTTCTCTATATTTTCTAGTTCCTTGTTAAAATGATCTGTACTTACATCAATTCTTTTCATTCAGTTAGCATTTTTATTCCTAACATTCTGAATTCATTGTCTGATAGACTGATTATCTCTGTTTCATTATTTTTTCCAGGGGTTTTCTCTTGCTCTTTCAATTGAGAATATTTCCTTTGCCTTTTCATTTTACTTAACTGCCTTTGTCTTTATGAATTTAGGTGAAACAGTTACCTATTGTGGTCTTGAAGGGGTGTTCTTATGTGGAAGAGTCCCTATGTAGACTGCATGTACCCATTGCCTTTGGTGGGAGGGCTGGATTTGATGGGGATTCCAGTCATATTCTTTCTCGGGGTGTTCTTGCTGCCCTATCACCTTGGTAGGGGGTGTTGCTGGTGATGGAGGAGCTAGAGCCTGCACAGGGTGTGAGGTGGGACTTCCTCTCTGCACAGTGGCCCTCACCACCCTATCAGGGGCATGGTCTGCTCACAAGCTGCTGGAGTGGAAGTCCTGAGGTCTGGCTTCAAGCTGGCTCTATTCCCTTTAAGTGTGTGCTTTTCCTTCTTCCCACACTGAGGCATTTGCCCCAAAGGAAGGGAATGCTGAAGCAAGTGGGGCCCATGCACTTACAGAGGTCTAATGCACTGCCTATGTAGGCATCGTGGCTCTGCTCAGATACAGCCCAAGTTTGCGTCTTTCCCCTGTCATGATCACCCCAGATCTAGAGTTAGGCTGTCATGTGGAGTAGGCAGGGCTGGAGTGTTTGCTCTGCTGCGACTGGGGGACATGGTATGGTGGTTGTGGAAATTCAAGCAGCTGCACTACCATCAGAAGTCTGGGCTGCTTCTGAGGCACTGTTAGAGTGAGCACTAACAATGGCCATTACCACCCAACCTAGACCACACCCCAATCTCCCAGGTCACCTCTGCATTACTAGGTTGATTCTTTTCCTAAGTCCTGGCCATCCTAGATCCAGTGCCAAGCTATAGCATGGAGTCCAAAAGAAAATGATAGGTTAAAGATAAATTAGCAAGCAATAAAATCTATAAACTTTCAGTAAACCTACACAACTATAGGTTGTTAATATAATAATAGTAATGTTATTAATAATATTAACGGGGAGGGGTAAAAACAATGCCAAGCAATTATTTGGGATATTAAAGGGAAAGGTGATTAATGATAAAGTACATGTATTCGATAGAAGAAGGATAGATAAATTGATTAATGTTTTACTTAACCCTTGATGTTAAAAAATTTAATGCTAACCTCAAAAAGAATAGAAATAGAATGTTTAATTTCCAGATAAGTAAAGAGAAAGCAGGGAATGATGAAAATGTAATCCATCCAGTAAACAGCAGAAAAACAGGAGGGGGGTAAAAAAAGCATAGTAAATAGAGAACACAGAATAAAATACTAGAAATAAATTCGAATACAAAAATAGGGAAGATGATTGTAAATGTACAAGAAGATAATTTAAATGTAAATGAAGTCATCTTTCTGGTTAAAAGACAAAACAAGTATCCTATGATGTCTCCTTAATATCTCTCCAAGCACTTTTGCAACAATACACATGCAAGCCTCTGCCTGGCTCTGAATCTTACAGGATTCTTTTGACTGTAAATTACAGAAATCCAACTCAAACTTACTGAAGCAGAAGAAGTGGGATCATTTATTTTCTCACATAATCCAGCACAAGAAAATGAGAAGGACCTGGAACTTGAGGCTCAAACCACCCAGAGAAAATGTTCTTTATTCCCAGGATGCCATGGCTGACTCCTCCTTGCAGAGTTCAGGCTTCTTTCTCAGGGTTCGGATAACTACTTGCATATAACTATATAATAGCAGTTACTCCATTGGTCCCATTGTACATTTACACATCTGTGCTCCTGTCCCAGTTATCCAATCCTCTGGGAACACACACTGTGTTCTCTTCATCTTCGTATTCTTATCCCCTGTGTTCTTGACACAGAGTAGTCAGCTAATAAAGGCTAAATGAAAACAAAAAAAGAATGAATGTCTCAGATGGTTCTTATTTCTATACAGGTTCTCTCTCCCCTATCAGAATGTCAGCTTCTTGAGTTGGTCTCATTCCACCCATTTCTACATTCAATTCTAGTGCTTTACATACACAAGGCAGCCAAAATACATTGGGTGATTCAGAGAAGGAATAAAAAGGACTTCCTTCCTTCTTTTTAAAGATAAGTGGCCTGTATATATTAAATGCTATAATGTGTATGTTCAGCTTTAAATTTTCAGATGTACTTCTGAAGTTATAACAAGCATGCTTTGTACCAAACACTGTAGTCAGGAAGTGCTGACTCAGCCGAAGCCGGACTGGATGGAGCCATGTCCTCCTTCTACACCCCAGATCCAAGGCTGTCTATACAAATAGAAGCTCACCCTCCACAGAGGCTTTTTCCACCACAGTTCAGTGCTTCCTCTGTGTTCTCTAAAAAGATACTTTCAAGCTGCATCAGTAATGTTGAATATCACCACGTCAGTCAACAAAAGTATTATCCATTTACTCTAATACGACTCAAAAGAGGGTATTGATTGAACTTGACAACATTTAAGTAGAACCTTAATTTGTAGAATTAGCAGAAGAAAAGAATAAAGAGCCATCAATTAGTAGAAATGTAGGTATTCATATGAAAGAATAACAGAGGCACAGGTTGGATAGGGCATAAAATGAGTGCGGGCAGGGCGAAACTTGTCTGGTTCAGCTCACCCTCCTAGTTGCTCCACCTTCCTAATAGACATTAAGAGCACTTAATTAAAACCAGTAAAGAAATTATAACAAGGAAAACATGGAGTGCACCAGATATAATTAGTATTGTAAGTGCCTTAGAAAGCTTGCCTAGAATAGTCTTTTCCAAGCTTGTCAAGTTTCAGAGCTCACAAATCTTGTCCCACGGCTCAGCTCAGTTACTGGTTGCCCATCCCCTCTACTGTTCTTAGCCTCCTGAGAATGCATGTATTTCCATATGCTTATTATGTGTCTCATAAAATGCATTGCCCCTATATGAAAAATGTATGAGACACATCATACTGTGCAAAACAATGTCTCCAAATTGGCCAATTATATTTTGTGCAAGTTCAGAATTGTTCATGATGTCTCTAATCCACGGTGTGCTTCTGGCTGTGAGAACTGTGTTCTGCATAGTTAAAACAGAGGACCCGATAGCTTAATTGTGCCTAATGAATGAAAAGTTATTTAAAAATAGCATGGAGAGTGATGCCATTGTTTTTTTAAAGGTCTGCTTTAGTATTTTCAAATTACATAACCCTTCTGAGAAAGGGGGAAGTATGTAATTTTTAAACTGTTTAAAGTGGTAGTCCTTTTTTCTCCTCCCCTGTCTTTCCAAAATAGGAAGTAAACCCCCCATCCAATATTTCCATTCCTTCTTATCTGCTGCTTTATTTATCCCCAGGTGGCTGTTGCTCTCTTCTGACCCATCCTGCTGTCTGGTTTCCATATGTTAATCTCAGCCTTCACTTATCCCACGGACCTGCTTCCTGTGTGTGTCTTTTTTTCTGTCTCTTCTATTACTTAAATACACATGCCCTATTAGCTCTTTTCTTTCTGATGCTTGTATCAAATTGCTTTTGTTAGATTTCATCCTTTTATTTATTTCTTATCATAACTCTTCTAGTTTTCCAAACTGTTCTCTAAAGTCATCTCACATTTCAAATGCTATCACTAAATTGCAGACCTATATGTTGACTACTTAAATGTTTTGTAAAACCCTCTGGTAACAAAAGAGAATTGTAATGATCTTTTCCTGAAGATATTCTCCTAGAAGTAATGCTATTCATTTATTAGGCGATGTCCTTTCTCTGTTCATACTGAAGCTTCACCAAGAAGCTGTAGTATGAACTACAGCAATAAATACCTCTGTTAAACATAAAGAACTTTTATAGTTATTCTCTTGCAAAAATGGTTACCAGGACAAATTAAAACTCTCCTTCCTGAGGAGTCCTTAAAAATAGAAAACCGGGGGCTTCCCTGGTGGCGCAGTGGTTGAGAATCTGCCTGCTAATGCAGGGGACACGGGTTCGAGCCCTGGTCTGGGAGGATCCCACATGCCGCGGAGCAGCTGGGCCCGTAAGCCACAACTACTGAGCCTGTGTGTCTGGAGCCTGTGCTCCGCAACAAGAGAGGCCACGACAGTGAGAGGCCCACGCACCCCGATGAAGAGTGGCCCCCACTTGCCACAACTAGAGAAAGCTCTCACACAGAAACGAAGACCCAACACAGCAAAAATAAGTAAATTAATTAATAAGCTCCTACCCCCAAAATCTTCTTTAAAAAAAAAAAAAAAGGAAAACCTTCTCTAACACCGTTCACAGGGATGCCTTCCTTCTCTCCACTCCAGGCTATTTATAACCTGAGCCACGCAACTCAACAGCTAATTACAGTGCCTTATATCATTATCTGATTATTTCCTGGATGTACAACTTTCCTCTGTGGTTAAATTATGAGCTCTTTGGCATAACAGTTTTTTCTCCATTTATATCACCTTGTAGATAGTTATCTATAAATACTCTAACTTAATCAAATCCGTTCATGACGGATGATTGGGTTTTCTTTTCCTTGGTTTTTGGGTTTTTTATTGAAATAGAGTTGATTTACAATGTTGTGTTAGTTTCAGGTGTACAGCAAAGTGATTCAGTTATACATACATATATATCTTTTTTTCAGATTCTTTTCCCTTATAAGCTATGACAAAATATTGAGTTCCCTGTGCTATACAGTAGGTCCTTGTTGGTTATCTATTTTATACATAGTAGTGTGTGTATGTTAATCTGAACCTCCTAATTTTTTCCTCCCCTCCCTTTCCTCTTTGGTAACCATAAATTTGTTTTCTATGTCTGTGGATCTATTTCTATTCTGTAAATAAGTTCATTTGTGTCTTTTTTTTTTTTCAGACTCCACATGTGAGTGATATCACATGATATTTGTCTTCCTCTGTCTGGCTTACTTCACTTAGTATGACAGTCTCTAGGTCCACCCATGTTGCTGTAAATGGTGTTATTTCATTCTTTTTTATGGCTGAGTAATATTCCATTGTATATATGTAACACATCTTCTTTACATGACGGATGATTGTTTAACAAATACTGTCCTAATTAAAGGAAAGCCATGGAATAGACACAAAAATCTCCAGGGTTCTTCCTAGTTTTAGATTTCCTGCTTTCTGGCTCCTTCATGATTTCCCCCAAAATCACAGGCTGCTATACTTTGCTGGTTTCCTCTCTTCCATAGGCCTCATTCAGTTCCCTTCTCATGGGGTTTTGTGATAAATCTTCACTAGAAATAGGAGTCAAGTTCAGATGTCACTCAGTCTTCCTATGAGAACCATTTTTCATGAAAATGGTTATATTCACATTGAAATGTGTGGAATAAAAAGTCCAGTCAATTCTGTGGGTCAACGTTTTTTTTTTAGTGGTTTGCAAGACGGCAATTTTTTTTTTTTTAATTGGCTGTGTTGGGTCTTCATTGCTGTGTGCACAGGCTTTCTCTAGTTGTGGTGGGCAGGGGCTGCTCTTCATTGCAGTGCATGGGCCTCTCATTGCGGTGGCTTCTCTTGTTGGGGAGCATGGGCTCTGGGCACACAGGCTTCAGTAGTTGTGGTACGCAGGCTCAGTAGTTGTGGCTCTCAGTCTCTAGAGCACAGGCTCAGTTGTTGTGGCACATGGGCTTAGTTGCTCCACAGCATGTGGGATCTTCCCGGACCAGGGATCAAACCTGTGGTTCAATGTTTTAAGGCAGTGTTTTTCCAAAATATTTTCAGCAAGAAGTCAATGAATGTTACACACAAAATTTACTGTAGTAAAATAAAGTTTGGAAAAGCTGATTGAAACGATGTTAAAGGAGCTTCTTTACTATAGGATTGACTAGAATCTTTTAAGTGAAAATTATACAGAGAAACTCAAAGGGGCAACACAGTATGTAGAGTTTACTTAGCAACAGAAAACTATTCTCAGCAGAGTGGTTCCCAGAACACATTCTGAGAAATATTACAAGACTGAATGAATGAATAAAATAATGTTTGAATGAATTAGTTCATTGGCATTTGTCCTTTTCTACTGGGATGTATGTGTCTGGGCAGCACATGCTGCAACCAAACTTTCACTGCTACTTAGAACTCATCAGGTCCCTTAAACTGATTTTATTTTTTAGAATTCCTCTTTGGTAGCTGCTTACCTGTCATACCTGTTGGGCATAAAAATACACAACAAACACTGGGGAAAAAAATCAATATTTTGTAAGTACTTTAAGGGTATGGAGCCCATTTTATATTTCTTTCTCAACTGTAGTCTCAAGATAGACCTTGGTAATCAGTTCAGTACCTAGAAAGATAATCAGGATTGTGAGGGGAAAGGGGCCATGTCATATGATGAAAACTTAAAGGGTAATGGGGGTTGCAGAGCTATCTTCAAGACCTGAAATGGATAAGGCTTATTCTATTTCACTCCAAAAAATACTGAACTACAATGGATGAATGTAGCAGAGAGATAATTAAGTTTAGTATAAAAAAGAATCTGTAGCCCCATGGCAGTCCAAAAATTGAGTAAATGTGGTACGTTTTCAATGATTACCTTCTGACAATGCTATTGAGTAGATTCCTATTTTTGGAAAACACTGATATTCTGAATCTAAAAAGAAATAAAAAATTATTCATGTCAATAATGACTACATTACCATTCATGTAGGATCTGCCTTACAAAAAAACAAACAACCAAGAAAATTTACTTAAAGAAATGCTATACTTTACTCTACAGTAGTTCCCTATTGGTTATCTGTCTTATATATAGCAGTATGTATATATTAATCCCAACCTCCTAATTTATCCCTCTACCCTTTCCCTTTTGGTACCATAACTTTATTTTCTATGTCGGTGGGTCTATTTCCATTTTGTAAATAAGTTTATTTGTATCTTTTTTTTTAAGATTCCACCTATGAGATGATATTTGTCTTTCTTTTTTTGGCTTACTTCACTTAGTTTGATAATCTCTAGGTCCACCCATGTTGCTGCAAATGGCGTTATTTCATTCATTTTTATGGCTGAATAATATTCCATTGTATAGATAGATAGATAGATAGATAGATAGATGATAGATAGATGATAGATAGATAGATAGATAGATAGATAGATAGATAGATAGATATTGCATCTTCTTTATCCATTCATCTGTTGATGGATATTTAGGTTTCTTCCATGTCTTGGCTATTGTAAGTAGTGCTGCTATGAGCACTGGGGTGCATGTACCTTTTGGAATTAGAGTTTTCTCTGGGTATATGCCCAGGAGTGGAATTGCAGGATCATATGGTAACTCTATTTTCAGTTTTTTAAGGAAGCTCCATACTGTTCTCCATAGTGACTGTACCAAGTTACATTCTCACCAGCAGTGTAGGAGGGTTCATTTTTCTCCACACCCTCTCCAGCATTTATTATTTGTAGATTTTTTGATGATGGCCATTCTGACCAGAGCGAGGCAATACCTCATTTTAGTTTTGATTCTCATCTCTCTAATAATTAATGATGTTGAGCATTTTTTCATGTATAGCACAGGGAACTATACTCAATATTTTGCAATAACCTACAAGGGAAAATAATCTGAAAAAAATATATTGAGAGATATGTATGTATAACTGAATCACTGTGCTGTACACCTGAAACTAACACAACATTGTAACTCAACTATACTTCAATTTTTAAAAATTGAAGAAAATGCTAAACTTTATAATTTATATACAGCAAAGAAACTTTCATATAGTATAGGCTCAATAAGTGGGGCTGTTCTTGGGTTGCTAGCTGTCCCACTACAGCTCTTACAAATACTACTCTCACCTGTTTAAATTGCTTTTATCTGGCAGACTTTAAGGTTTATTCCAGCTTTAAAATTCTACTGGTTCTCTATCTCCTAACTGTATTTCCAGGGAAAGAATTTCCCCTGAGAAGTCTCTGGCAAAGTTAATATGCAAGAAATGAATCTTGATTCTGTACTGCTCTCTTGCCTCCTCTGTAGAAATGTCCTTCCTGCCTTACATGTCTATTCTCCATCCTCCTCTTTCCTCACAGCTCCTTACTTTAACATTCTTCCTCACCCAGTGTCAGTTTGGAGTGAAAGCTCTACCACAGGATCAGAAATTAAAATGAAAAACTATCAACAAAGAGTGAAAGAGACTAAAAAGCCTCCATATTGGCATGTGACTCACCTTGGTCTCAGGTCAAACACTGACTGGTGGTAATGAATGCAATCTGTCATCAGTGCAAGGATCTAGTAACTTACAGAATCAGTGTCATTACTTCAGTTACACTACAATCATACACATCTCAAAAAAGATAAATCAAACAGGAGGAAATCATTTCATTTTTAACTTCTATCGAACTCATTACATTCCAGACCCTGTTCTAAGCATTTTACATGTACTCAGAAGTATTTTAAAACCAAGCTATTTCAAACTGAAATTACTTTATAATTATTGATGTATAATTTATCACTTTAATTGATGTCTTATTTATCACAAGCTTATCCATACATTTTGCACAGAACACATGAAAAAACACATAAATTTTGCAACTAAATTAAAATAAATCATTATTAAAGATCAAAACTGGGTTCATTCTATATACACTTAACAAGAAATAGGTTGTGCCTCATTACCATTTTCCATTTCATATATATTAAGAATGTCCTGAAATATCCTAAAGCAGTGTCAAATTAATAAATGTATTGGATTTCTAGTGTTATCAGCAGATACTATAAATCAAAGGCAATGTGTTAAAGGGAATTATAAAAGAAATATTTCTAAAAGAGATTGATGTTTTAAAGTAAGATGCCTGGAGCATAAAATCAGGCTTCTTTTTTCAATCTAGATATTTTGATCCTTATGTAAGTTGTGATATGTTTTTACACTTAGTATACTCAAATAATACACAGATGTATTGCTCAAACTTCAACTGTCAGAACTACAATTATTATAGATCATTTTTGGAAAAGCTTGAAAATTTTACAAAGTCTGTATCTTCATAAAAGTAAATGTCTAACAGTTATCCCATCCTAGAATGATTTAATATCCAAGTGGAAGATAGCATACTTCTTTCGCTATCTCATTACTTAAGGACATCTTTCTTGAAATTCTTTCTAAAATTAACACTTTAAAATGAATTTATTATCTTCCACTTCTGACCAAAATGAAGTAAAAAGAACCAGACATACTCTCCTGCCTAAAACAATCAAAAAGAAAAAAATTCTGAAACAGCAGTAGTCAAGACACTGGACATTGGGGCAGAGATGGAAAACAAAGGAGGTGAGCACTCTGATTGCCCCAACTTACTTCTTTGAGCAAGTTTCTAGGAAGTGGTAGAGAAAAATGGGAAACACTAGGCAGAGGCTGGTGGACTATCTGAGTTGAGGAGACAAAGTGAATAGTCTATGGAAACCAAGGTGAATAAGTCCTGGAGAGGAAAGAGTTGCACACAAAGGAACTCCAGAGATCTCCAGAGGTCACCTTGAGTCAGTAGCATACTAATCAGGGCAAATGTGTGTAAACACTACTTGAAGCCAGGGAAAGAACTACCCAAAGTATTAGAAGAAACATTACCCAGCATCACACAGAGCAAGAAATACTGCCTGTTCCCACTAGCCAGTGTGAAAAACCTTATTTTCGCAGAGCATTGAGTATTCGGAAGGGACTTGCATCAGTAGTGTGGAATAACTAGCCTTAGATTAAAAAGTGCTCCGGTCCCACCTAACAAATCTCAAAAATAAAACCCAAAAGGACTAACTGATTAATTACACCCCAGATCAAAGCTCAAGATGATAGGACTACAAAAGTATCTAGTACTCAAAAAGGTAAAATTTATAATGTTTGACATCCAATCAAAGATTCCCAGGCATGCAAAGCAGCAGGAAAAAATGACCCATAATAACAGAAAATATGATTCATAATAAGGAAAAAATTAATCAATCAAAAAACTAACTGAGAACTGATACAGATGTTAGAATGAGTACATGAAAACATTATAAAAGTTATGTTCAAAAAATTAAGTCAAAATATAGAAGAGATTTTTAAAAGACCCCAAAAGGAATACAAGAATATCCAGCATCCTATAATCTAAATTTCACAATATCTGGCAACCAATTGAAAATCACCAGGCATGGAAAGAAGCAGGAAAATGTAACCCATAATGAAGATAAAAATGAACTAACTGATATCAACAATAACTGACACACACGTAGAGTTAGCACACAAGAACAATAACAACTAATATAACTCTATTCCATACATTCAAAAGTTAAGTCAAGACAGAGAAGACCAAAAATACACAATTTAAACTTCTAAAGATGAAAACAACTATGTCTGATATGAATACTACACTGAATGAGATCAATAGTAGGCTAGACACTACAGAAGAAAAGATTAATGAACATGAACATATAGTAATAGAAATTAATTTCTTGAACAAAGTTCAAGAATATTTATAGGAATACAAAAGTATCCACAGAGAAAACTACACCAAGGTACATCATAATCAAATTGCTCAGAACCAGTGATAAATAGAATACCTTAAAGATGGCCAGAGAAAAAAGGACATATTATACAGAGAGGGACCTAGATAAGGAGTCTGGAAGATTTCTCATTGGAAACAATGCAAATGAGAAGACAGTTGAGAAATACCTTGAAAGAACTAAGAGCAAATAACTGTCAACCTAGCATTGTATATCTCATGAAAATATCTTTCAATAATGAGGGTTAAATAAAGACTCTTTCAGACATACAAAAGCTTGAGGAATGGGTCTGATGACTAATAGACCCCTACCATAAGAAATATTAAAGAAAGTCCTTCAGGCAGAATGAAAATCATATCCTATGTAGGTCAGGACACCTACATAGGCAAATGAATAAGATATCTGTATTAGCCCCAAACTGAAAACAATCCAAATGCCCATTACCAGGTGAATAGCTATTTACACAGTAATATAACCAATAACTGCACAGTACAGCTTTTCTATGCAATCTATATTTGTCAATTCTGAAGAGTACTATACGGTTGGTTTTGATTTCCTCCTTTACTGAAGAAATTATGAATGTATGCACTTTCACATCTTTAGGGTTTTTTGAATTTTTAAATATTGATTTCTGTTATTATAATTGCTATCTTTATTTAACATTTTGTGCATTTGTCTAATACATCCACTTATTTTTAAAACTATTTTTATTATAAAAGAAAGACTTTACATGGTAAATTAAAAAGTCAGAGTACAGAATGGTATCAGGTTAAAAGAAAAAGTGTCTCTCCCCTTAGCACTCCCAGTCCCCCTTCCACAAGATAACCACTCAGTGGTTTCTAGCCTTAGTTCTTCTGGGGAGTTTCCATTATCACATTACATAAAATGCTTTTATCTCTACTCCTCGATTTATAAAACTACATCTATTTTTTCCCTTTTATGACAAATAATGTACTTCCATTAGGACCCACCTCCCATACTCACTCTAAATCTCTATTTGTTTTTTATATCACTGTTGACAGTTCTTTTATTCATCATTTGAGGTGGCCTTTATAACTCTGAATAATTAATATATAAGAACATATATAAACTCAATCTAGGCTAATATTCAGTGTTCTTTACAGTTATTTATAAGATCTGCTTTTAAAAATAGGTAAGATTTATTTGGAAATGCCTTTTTACTTTATGAGATACTATATATCAAGAGACAGTGCTTGGCATGAAAGGAATGCTAATTCCCATCCTTTTGCCTTTGGAAACTTCTAATGTACAAAAAAGCTTGAGCTCAGAGAGGAGTTAGGACTAGTAGGAAGTAGGGAAGAAAGGGTAAGTGGAGGATTGCTAACAGTGAAATCCCTGAGCAAGACTGGAAAGAAGGAATGACAGAGTGGGTGGGTTACAGTCTGGGGCCATTCCTAACTAAGAATCGTGACAAGCAGACCTGAGAGAAAGAGATATATTGTAGCACCTATCTTGGATATCTATCAAAATAGCATTCCGCCACCATCAATAGACTCTATGGATTCAAAAACAACAAACCAATAACAATAATAGTAACTACAATAATGAAAATGATAGGGAGGGTGGGAGGGAGGGAGATGCAAGAGGGAAGAGACATGGGGACATATGTATATGTATAACTGATTCACTTTGTTAAAAAGCAGAAACTAACACACCATTGTAAAGCAATTATACTCCAATAAAGATGTTAAAAAAAAAAAGAAAATGACATATTTTCAATATTAAGCAGAAAGTACATTGTGTTGATTTTTTTTAATTAAACTGACTGATGACCACTTCAACCCTGGCATATTGTCCTTCTGTTCATTTTCACACATCTTCCTTTGTGTACCCACATTTTTCCTACAGCACAGCACCAATATCCAGAGATATGCATAATAATATTCAATGCATTTCAATAATATTGCTGACATACATCCCAAGCTCTAACTTGGGTATAAGACAATAGCAGAAAAGAAATAATTCTAGTAGATACCTTGAGGACATGTAAAATTAAAAGTCCACGATAACTACAACAGGTTGTAAATTAGAGACCCCATAGAGTTTCTTTAAGTCTCACAGCCATTCCCCATGAAATGTACCAGATAAACTCTAGTATCTCTCACTGCTCATCACCTATGCCACCTGCCCATTTCCTTCCTTTCTATCCTTGTTCACCCAGCTTCTGACTTTATTACACATGCTAGTGACCTGCTGCTCATTCTCACTGCTGGAATTTGACATCTGGGACTGTCTAAGTTCCTCTTGAGGGATAACCTCTACCTTTGGGTTATCTCTACCATTCCAACTTCTACACTGAGTAGCACCTACACTAGATCGACCCAAGCCCATTAAGAAGATTCTTTTTTTTTTTTTTTTTCTTGCGGTACGCGGGCCTCTCACTGTTGTTGGCCTCTCCCGTTGCGGAGCACAGGCTCTGGACGTGCAGGCTCAGCAGCCATGGCTCACGGGCCCAGCTGCTCCGCGCCATGTGGGATCTTCCCGGACCGGGGCATGAACCCGTGTCCCCTGCATCGGCAGGCGGACTCTCAACCACTGCACCACAAGGGAAACCCCCAAGAAGATCCATATTTTTTTAAATAACAGATAAGAAATTATTAAATACTTCTTTGCCATACTGCTGCAGATTTCAAAGAGATCATGTTCTATACTAGGATAATAATAATACTTGATATTTGCATAGAGCTTTGCAGTTTGCTTAATGCTTTCCCATTATGATCTAATTTGAGTCTCACAATAATCTTCAGTATTATTATACTCATCTTACAGATATATATGATGGACAAGAATCATACAGGTAATAACTTATTTCCATAATAATGGACAGATGTGTTGTGGACCACTCTTTCATGATGAAAAACAAGAAAAGCCAAACTATGTGTATATACATATATATATATATATTATTTCTTTGAAGACATGAGAGGTTTCCAAAGCCATGTGGCAAAGATTCCAAAAAGAAGGGATAACACCAACATTTGGTACTGCTTTTCCTCTTAAATCATTTTTGGGTTCTCAGGTGACTGCTGAGATAGGAAGCTGACCCAAAAGTGGCAACTTAAGAGGCTAAAAAGCTGAGGAAACTTCTCACAGTTTTATGACTGAGGGACAAAAGTTGGAGTTCAAAAAGAAAAGTCCATATTAAACTACCCAGACCTTCATTTCAGCCCACAAAAACCCTTCACCTTAGGAATAGAGAGAAACCAAAATTAAATCAGTGCTTGCAAAGATTGAATCCCAGACTTGAATTAACTCAGTCTCTGATTGGATTAAGGTGATTGACCCTCACTGCCTGACAGATGCAAAACTAAATTCTCTAGGGATGCAGAAAGCACCATCCAAAGGCTCAATTATCTCCACAGTTGTTCATATCTGATCCTGCAGTCAATCAAACATTACTAGGCATATCGGAAAACAAGACTATGGAGCTAAAAACCAAGATAAATAAAACAGAAACAGACCCATAGAAGAAAAGATGTGTTATTAGACATGTACTTTTAAATATGTCTTATTAATATGCTGAAGAAATTAGATGAAGAGATGCAGAATTTTTTCCAAAAAAAATTCTAGAACTGAGAAATGCATTAGCTAAAATTAAAACTTTAATAAGTAAGTTAACAGAAATGGACACAAATAGATGAGTAGTGAAACAAAAGTTCAAAAGAAAGTATTCAGATTGGTGCACACAAGGCAAAAGGATGGAAAATACAGGATGAGGGAATATAAAAGACATATGGTATCCCAGGATAATGTTTGGAATCCCAGAAGGAGAAGAAAGAGAGAATAGTTCAAAAGTAATTTTGAGAAAGTAATGGCCTTAAAGTTTGCTACACTGAAAGAAGCTACCAAGCCACAAAATTGAAAAGTGCTACAAATCCTAATCAGAATAAGTTTGAAGAAAACTATACCTAAGAATGATAGTAAAACTACTGAAAACCAAAGACAAGAGAATTTTGAAGCAACTAGAGGGGGAAAAAAAAGAAATATTTCCTTTAAAAAGTAAGACTGAGGGCTGACTGAACAATTATGTATAAAATGGATAAACAACAAGGTCTTACTTTATAGCACAGGGAGCTATATTCAATATCCTATGATAAACCATAATGGAAAAGAATTTGAAAAAGAATATATATGTGTATAAGAATCACTTTGCTGTACAGCAGAAATTAACACATTGTAAATCAGCTATACTTCAATAAAATTTTTTAAAAAAGACTGAGGGCTGACTACTTAGCAAAAACAATGGAATCCAGATGACAATAATGAAAATTACAAGTGCTGAGGGAAAATAACTAATTACTAAATGCCAATCTAGAATCTGTTTCCAACAAAAATATTTATCAAAAGCAAAGGCAAAAAAGACATTCTCAGGCAAATAAAATTAGATCCATATTAAAGGAAACATTAAAGCAAGTACTTCAGGAAGGAGGAACAAGATGATAGTATGAAAATGCAGGAAGGAATAAAGAACAATATAAAGGGTAGAAATGTAAGTGCATCTAAATTAACATAGAGAGTATGAAATAACAATAATGTCTGTGGGCTTAAAAACCTATAGAATAAAAATACATGACAACAATAATAAAAGATGTGAGGGAGAAAATGGAGTTAAAGTGTTCTAAGATCATTTCATTATCTGGGAAATGATAAAAGTACTAATTTAATTAGACATTAATGAGTCAAGACTATGTTGAAATCTCTAGAGTAACTATCAAACAAAAAGCAAAATTATATGTAACTAAGCAGTCAACAGAGAGGGGAAATAAAAAATAAAAAAGATTTAATTCAAAAGAAGTTAAGAAAAGATTAAAAACAAAGAAACATAGAAGACTTGGAACAAACAGAAAACAAATCATAAATGTAAATACAAATACATCTGTAACTTTTTATTGAAAATAAGCTAAATACTCCAATTAAGTATAAGTGAAACCTTGCATTAAAAAATAAACTTTATGATGCTTTAGGAGACAGACGTCAAATTTTAGAATACAGAAATGTAGAAAAATATATATGTATACATACACACACACACACACACACACACACAGTTGACCCTTGTGTAACATGGGTTTGAACAGTGCAAGTCCACTTATATGCAGATCTTTTTCAATAATAAGTACTACAGTACGACACAATTCATGGTTGGTTGAATCTGCAGATGCAGTACTGTGGCTATGGAGGAACTATGGATACAGGGGGCCGGCTATAAATTATATGCAAGTTTTCAGCAGCACAGAGGGTCGGCGTTCCTAACCCCTGAATTGTTCAAGGGTAAACTGTACATGTATGTGTTTATGTAATGAAAATATTGATAAAAAGTAAGCTAGTGTAGCTATATTAATATCAAATAAAGTAGATTTTAGAATAGGAAGCATTATAAGAGATAAAATGGACAAATCATAATGATACATAGTTCAATGTACCAATAAGATATAATTTTTAATTTGTTTGCACCTAATAACACTTCAATAAAAATAAATTTAAAAAATAAAATAAAATGTATAAAGCAAATAACAGAATTAAAGGATAAATAGATAAATCCAAAAGAGTGGTAGACCTTAACACATTCTTCTCAGTAACTGTTAGAGCAAGCTGCTAAAATCTTATTAAGAATACTGAGTTGAGTGCTACAAATAACATGCATAGAACTTAACCTAATTAACATATATATAGACCATTCCACCTACAAATGCCAGTATGCACATTCTTTTCAAGTGTACGAGGAACACGTACCAAAATCAAACATATACTGAGCCAAAAGAAAAGTTTAACAAATCTCTAAGTTTAAAAACATACAGAGTATTCTCTAATGTAGTGAAATTAAATTAAAAATCATAATAAAAATATTATTTAAAGATGTAATTTTAGGAAATTAATTTATTTACAAATAACTTAGGGATAGAAGAAGAAATTATAATAGAAATTAGAAATATCTTTAACTAAATGGTAAACAAAAACCATAATGTCTCAAAATTTGTGAGATGCAGCAGTGCTTACAGGGAAATTTATAGTCTTGAATGCATTTATTAGGAAAAATAAAGGCTTAAAATAATTGTCCAAGTGTCTATTTCAATGTCAGAAAAAAGAACAATAAGTTTAAAATAGAAAAATATATGAAGATAAAAACAAATTAACAATATAATATAAAACAAATATACAATAGAATCAATAAAGCCAAAAGCCGGTTTATTCAAAAGTCTAATAAAGTTAATAAACCTCTAGTAAAACTACCAAGAAAAAAGTAGATGGGAACCATAACTTACCAATATATTAAAAACTAAAATTTAGACATCACTATATACCCTACAGACATTAATAAAAGGATTATAAACAACTTCATACTAATAAATGTGAATATAATAAGAAGTATATAGAGCTAAACATGAGTTTATACTGATATTTCTGACTCTAATCCATTACTACCCGGTTCATTTTAGTCTTCCTTGCTTGTTTATCTGTAATCCTTCCCCTGGTGAGAAACCTGGTATTCACCATCTATTATCTATTTACTTATTTGTTTAACAAGTATACAACTAAAGCAGTTTCAGAATTGTGTGCTCTATCTATGAGAAGGAAATTCATCAACTAGAGTACAGTGTTTATGTACAGTTCCTTGCGTGTAGCCTTATAATTTTTAGTCAAAACATCAATTTTCAAATGTGTGAATTAGTTTGCACACATTAATACTCACTTTTTGTAATATATAGTTCTGAGTCTTGACAAATGCTTACAGTCATGTGTCCATCACTCCAGAACAGTTCTTTCACCCTATAGTTCCTCTGTAGGTCTCTTTGTAGTCAACCATCCCCCACCCCTAAACACTGGCAACCACTAATCTGTCTTCATTCCTTACAGTTTTACCTTTTCCAGAATGTCATATGAGTGAAATCATACACTAAGTAGTCTTTTGGGTATAGCTTCTTTCACTTAATAGAAAGCATTAAAGATTCACTTATGTCAATGTATGAATCAGTAGCTCATTCATTTTTGTAGCTGAATAGTAGTTCATGGCATGGATGTGTCAGTTTATCTATTCCCTTGTTAAAGGACAACTTGGTTGCTTCCAGTTTTTAGCAATTAGGAATAAAGCTGTTAGAAACATTTAGCAGCTTTTGTTGGGACATAAATTTTCAAGTCACTCTGGTAAATTCCTAGGAGTGTGCTTGCTGCGTGGTATGGTGGGTCTGTGTTTAACTTTATAAGAACTGCCAAATGTTTTCCAAAATGGTTGTACTATTTTCGTTACTACCAGCATTTAATGAAAGTTCCTGTTGATCTGCAACCTTGCCAACATTTACTGTCAGGTTTTTGGATTTAAATTAATAAGTCAGAAATATCCGTATAAACTCATGTTTAGCATATATATATATGTGTATATATATATGTATATATATATATACATATATATACACAGATGCATAGATGCAGAACAATTGTAAATGTGTATATGCATGGGTTAGTATACATAGATATACATATATACATACATTTGTGTGTATATGTATGTGTCTGCATGTGTGTCTGCATATATAAATATATTATATTCAGTACTATTCACTGAGAGGGCCTAGAAGCAATGGTAACAATAAGCATACCAAATGCCCAGATCTTGGTTTCTAAATATCACTCTCCAATAAAAGGAACAAGGGCCCATTGGAGAAATCACTGATTCTAGGTCTGAGGCAGGGCATATAAAAGATGGGCCTGGAGCATCTAACAGTGCCAAAAAGTAAGTAAATGCTTCAAAAACAAAATTATAGGGACATCAAAGGGACACAGGAACCAAGCTGAAAAATTTCTCCTTGGCCAAAGCTGGGACAATCTGAGCAACAAAATAAGTAAAGTGGTATTGGATTATAACCCAAAATATAATGTAAACATACATGAGTCCCTACTGATATGAATAAATGGATGAATGAATGAATGAGTAAATAGAAAAGAAACAAATCTTTCTTACAGAAGAATTCCAAATAATATGTGAATCACGAGGTAGAGGTTAATACCACCCCCTCACCACCACCACCAGGTTGGGCCAGACTTAATGACTCACTTCCAAAGAATGGTGTAAGAAAAGAAAAAAATATAACTTTAAAATGGTGAAACCTGGCAAACACTACTTTAACCAAGTGATGAAGGTTAACATCACCAGCAATTTCATGTGTGTATCATGTACTCCCTGATATAATGTGATGAGAAGTGCACTCAACTCTGTTGTATTCTTTACCAAAACCCCGGAATAATCATAAGAAAAACAAGAGAAAACCTGAGATGGGAAACACTCTACAGAATAATTAGTCAGTACTCCTTAAGACTATCAAAATCATGATGAAAAATAAAGGCTGAGAAACCATCATTGACCAGAGGAGACTAGACAGACATGACAACAAAATGCAATGTGGTATGCTGAATTGAATCCTGGAAAGAAAGAGGACATTAATGGAAAAAACTGGTGAAATCCAAATAAAGTCTGGAGTTTAGTTAACAATAATATATCACTGTCAGTTTCTTAGCTTTGATAAATGTACCATAGTAATATGTAAGATGTTATTTTGAGAAACTGGATGAGGGACATATGAGAATTCTCCCTGTTATCTATGGAATTTTTCTGTAGGTATAAAATTATCCCAAAAATTTAAAAATAATTTTAATATGCCAACAGATTTTTTTGCAGAAATTGACAAGATAAGTCTAAAATTTACATGGAAATGCTGTGGGCTAAGAATAACCAACAATCTGAAAGAAAAACTAGAAGACTTATGACACAAGACATCAGGACATTGCAAATCTATAGCTTTAAAACATTGTGGTAATCAAGAATAAATCAACAGAACAATGGAATATAATAGGAAGTCCAGAAACAGATCTCTATATATAGACTATTGATGTATGACAAAGGGAAACCAAGGAACAATGGGGAAATTTAAAAGATGTTCAATTTAATAAAGAGTCCTGCTCAACTGGTTATTCGTATAAAAAATGAACCTAGACCCTATCTCATACCATACACAGAAAATCAATTCTGGGATTAATGTAGATGTATATGTAATAGAGGGAGGGGAAGCTTCCAGAAGGTAACAGACAAGTATATCTTAATGACATAAGGTAGGCAATACTTTATTAAACTAGGACATGAAAAAGCACTAATCATAAAAAAATGAGTTCTAAATTAGATTGAAAATTAATAATAAAATACAGATAACCTCATAAAATAGGTGAAAGTCATGAACAAGAATTTCACATGATAGAATGCCAAGTGACAAAAAAAATTGTGATGAATATATGCTTAACTTTATTAATCATCAGATAAATGCAAACTCAAACAACAATGAGATATCACTACATGCTCAACAGAGTAGCTAATATTCAGAAGCTTGAGATTACCCAGTGTTGGTGACAATATGGGACAATAGAATTCTCATACAAGGCTAGTGGGAATGTAAATTGGTACAACCAGGAAAATTATTTTTGCATTATCTACTGAAGCTAAATATATACTTACACTGTGTCCCAGCAATCTCCCTCTTATGTATGTACTCAAGATAAATATCCAAAAAATGTTTAAGACTCTTCATTGCAAGTTTATTCATAATAGCAGAGTACTGGAAACCATCCAAATGTCCATTAACAGTAGATTCAATATATAAATGGTAATACCTTTATACAATAGAAAATGATACAGCAAATGAACACATTACTTTTATAGAAAATGAAGTAAATGCATCTAATACACATAACCTGAATAAGACCACACACATACACACTTCAAAAACAAAGTTAAGCTGATGCACTTCGTTATACAGCAGAAACTAACACATTGTAAAGCAATTATACTGTAATAAAGATGTTAAAAAAAAAAGACAAAGTTAATATAAGGTTAACAATAAAGCTAATCGTTACCTCTGGAAGGGACTCAAGAGGGTATTCCAGGATGCAGGTAGAGTTCTATTGTTTCATCTGGGTGATGGTTACACAGGTGTGTTCAATTTGTCATGATTCCTCAAGCTGTATATTTGTGATTTTTATATGTTTCTGTACGTATATCTATACTTCAAATTAGGAGTTACTTTTAAGTAAGAAAGAAAAACAAATTGTATAGACCTACCATGTCTAAAGATCATATAGGAAAAGAAGCATAATAATTCTGGAGAGAAATTCAATATCTAACATTAATGAAACAAATTTGTTTCTAACTCATTTCAACAAATATCAAATGATAACCTGCATATTAAAGCACAATACTTAGTGCTATAAAGAGCTCTAAGGAAAGAAAGACAGAAGCTTTATCCTGCCTGCCCCTCTCTTGGGCTCCCCACATCCCTCATGCTATTCGTAGCCCTTCAGATAAATAAACTTAAAAGCAGGTATTTTTATGAGGGACGATTTATTCCCCACTTCTACTCTACTCTGAAGGAAAGAAAAGTATATGACTTGCACTAACAGCTTTTTCATCAATCTCTTGCAAAAGAAGGAGAGGTTTAACTGATTAATGAATTAGGAAGGAACACACAGTATTTTAGGTCCATCTCTCTCCTATATGTGTCTTTCAAGGTTTGGGATTTAAGAATAGGAAACGATTATTTAACAGACCCCCTCCCACCCCAATATGCATCATTACAGGTAATTTACAGATAAGGAGAGTGAGATTCAGAGAAGTTTAGTAACTACCAACACCAAAATAGAACCTATGACTACCCAACTCCAAAATCCAGGCTCTTTCCAATGTATCGGGCAGCTTCCAAAACAAATAATATAAGAGTAAATGGTAGATAGAGATTAATTCCAACTGGCAATATCTGAGAAGACTTCTTGGAAGAGCTGGGATTGGTTTTACCTGGGTTTTGAAAAATGAACATGTCTTTAAGAGTAAAGATATGCAGCCACCTTTTTCCTAACTGGAAAAAATAGCCTCCCTTTTCTATAAAACCACACAGTTTTCTAAATTTATCTGTGGGTAAGAACATCTGTTTATGTGGAAAGATGCAAGATTAAACATTCATTTACCCAGTTCTGGCCTAATCAGGGTAGAACTAAACGGTAGACATAGTGGTGGTTTGGCAATCCGTGCAGCCCAGGCTCCAGGTGGCCTTCTCTCTTTCCCTCAACAACCCAGAAGCAGAAAATAACTATAAGGTTATTGTGTGTTCATTGCACAAAGCTCTATCTGCCATAGATAGAGAATATTATCCAGCTGCCTTTAAATAGGTCATGCAATTCCATGCCTTAGTTATAGTCTAAATCCCATGAATTCTAGTGTGCAGGGCATAAGACAGAATTTAATTTGGAAATAAGCATCTATTCATCTTCTCAACAAATATTTTGGAGCATCTTCTCCATTTCAGCCTCTGTGTTATAAGCCATGAAAAACACAGACATAAGTAGGATTTTTGTCCCTACTCTCCAAGAACTTTAACTCTTCAATTTCCATGTATTTTACTTACATGCTAATTATTCCTAAACTCAGCCTTATCTTCACACATCGTCATGATTCATAAACAAAAATGCCTACTAAAAATCTCCTCTTGAAAACACAATAGACATCTCAAGCCCACTATATCCAAAACTAAAGTTACCTCCCTTCCTCAAACCTACACAAATATCCATCCAAACATCCTTTCTGGAAACATGGGAGTCATCCTCTCTGTCTCTCTATGCTTTTCTATCTACAACCACTCAATAACAAAGTTCTTTTCTAAAGATTTCTCAGATTGATTCTCACTTCTCTACCCTTTAGACTCCTGTTCTGATTCAGGTCCTCATTATTACTGGCCAGCAATAAGGCAAAGACCACCTAAAACTGGTTTTTTGTACTCCATTTGCCACACTGAATTTAGTCTAACATGCAAATCAGACTGTCTCTCCCATCTTAAAATACATCAAAGACTCCCTCACATGACATAATAAAGAATAAGCTCCTTCCATGACATTTAAAGTCTCCCAAGTTCTAGCTACTACATATTTTCTTAGCCTTCTTTGCCAGCTCAGGCTTTAAACTTAATGCTCTAGTTAAGTTCCTAGCATTTTCTATGCTATTATCTGTCTTCATGCCTTTATTCAGGCTCGTTCCTCTCCTTGTCCTGCTTTTCTCCACCTTTCTTTGCTATGCTAATTCTTATTCTCTTGAAAGGCTCAATTTATTCTAAATGTCCCTTCTCTATACTCATAGAACATAACTCACCCTGTCCCAGCCTTATTATATTAACATCTTCTGTTTATATAAAAATCTCAGAAGTATCAGAACTATGTCTTAATTAACTTTTTTATCCCCAGCACCCATGACACGCTTAGCTTAAGGTAAATGGTCACCTTATGCCTACAGGTAACAGGGTTATTTATTTATATTTATTTTTGGCTGCATTGGGCCTTTGTTGCTGCACGCAGGCTTTCTCTAGTTGCGGCGAGCAAGGGCGACTCTTTGTTGCGGTACGCAGGCTTTTCATTGTGGTGGCTTCTCTTGCTATGGAGCACGGGCTCTAGAGTGTAGGCTCAGGAGTTGCGGCACATGGGCTGAGTTGCTCCACGGCATGTGGAATCCTCCCAGACCAGGGCTCAAACCCATGTCCCCTGCATTGACAGGTGGATTCTTAACTACTGCACCACCAGGGAAGTCCAACAGGGTTATTTTTAATGAAGATAATTAACATGGAACAAATTATGGTATATCCATAAAATGGAATACTGCACAACAATAACAAAGATTGAACTTTGGACACATGCAATGACATGGATGACTTTCAAAAGCATTATGCTAAGGAAAAGAAGCTAAAAGACTAAAAATACTACAAACTGTATGATTCTATTGATAAGATAGTCTATAAAATGCAAAATTATATAGAGACAGATCCATTCTTTTAACCTGTGCATCATACAGGATCTATGCAACGTTTCCTTCCTAAGACATTTAAATTACAAAAAAAAAAAAAAAAAAAACCTGTGAGGACAGAAAAAAAGAGCACTGGCTGCTGGGATATTGGGGTAGATGGAGGTATAAAGGGGCTTGAGAGGATGATGGAAATGTTCTGTACCTTGAATGTAAAGATAGTTACATAGCTGTACACATTTGCACCAAACTGTACACTTAAAAAGAGTGAATTTTATTGTATGTAGATTATACCTCATAAAATGCTACAATGGGTATATAAACAACATATTGTGGGAAGTCAAATGAAAGGACAAAAACACTCTGATTTGAGGAATAAGAGAAACGCCTCACCAAGGAAATTGAATAGCATTTTAGATAGTTGGATAATAGGAGGTAGGATACTTAATGCTCATATTCCAAATATTATCATTTGGTTGGGTAACAGTTATATTATATGATAATAGCCCTGTTTTAGAAACATTTTGCGATAGTCTAAGAGGTTTTCTACTAAAAATTGTTACAGACACTAAACATGCCTGAAACCAAACTCAGTGGCCTAATACCCTTCTTCACTTGCTTTCCTTAAGATCAATTAAGAACTTATCCCTGCCCTGCACCTCCTCACATACACCCCACACACACGTACACCCACTCACTACATTTAACTGATACTTCCGGATTCTTCCTTTTGCTTTGACTCCCATTGAGGCAAGCATTGGTTCATTTCCAAAATAATGTTCTTAGATCATTTTAACCTTTTCAGTAAACAGAGGACTGGTCAGGCAAGTCATAGTTTCACCATAGATCTTATTAACTGATTAAAGAGATGCCTGTAAAATCAGAAAAAAAATGGAGTAGAATTTTTCTGTAGTTTTACAGGAAACAGTTCAGGCACACCTAAATATACCACAGATGGCCCCAAATCATGACTCTTTCTTGAGTGGATAGAATGCTTCATAAGAACTACATCTGTGTGGAATTAAAATCCTAATAACTAGAATTTAAACAAAATGTTTTATGGAAGCAATACTGCCTGTGCATACCATAAATCCTATATTTGAGTACATTTCCTAAAGTGAACACAAGAGTGAGAAATGTATGATTCTTCTTAGAATTTTCCAAGGACCTAATGGAGACAGAGAACTATAATAGACGCCGTTTGGTCCAGACTTTACTTCTTTCTTGGGAACCAGAAATGCATTCCTAGCCATCAGATTAAATCTCAACTCTGAGCCCTAGGATTTGTGGAGTGCGTTTACCTGGTCCCTACAGTATATCTAACTTTATTGTGCTCTAATAGGTTATTCTGAGTTGCCAATTGTGCATCAGGAAATAGGTAAGACTCCATTTCTGCTCATCTTGGATCAGGTTTCACTGAGACCTGCTTGCATCAAGAATCTCTGTTGCAAACCCACACAGGTGACCAGTCTGGAGGATGACGTCACTGAGTTGCCTCTCTCTGGTGGCCCTACTACATGGCCTCTATGTTAAATCAGACCATCCCAAACAAACCCAGATGTTGAAAATATATCCCGCCATATCAACTTAAAATAATAATGAAATCTTTAATTTTATTCATATAGATTATTCCTCAAATTAACCCCTTTGCTCTAGCTACCTAATATAATTTTTTCACTCTTAACTCTAACATTGTTTATAAACAACTTCAATCTTTCTAGTATATCTCTCGTGTTTTTCTCCATTATGCCCTGATATGGATTGCCTTAAGATCTAATAACCCAAAACTTTTTAAGAAAAACTGATGGCATAGTGTTTTTAAAAAACATTAATTTTCATACACTGCTATTAAATAATAAGTAGATACTGTTTCAGCCTTTATGTTGATAAATAAATATAGGTTGAAATATGTTATTTAAATTTTTAAGCTAGCCAATAGTTATATAAATATGGAGCTCATAACTTCCAAAGTGGTGGCAAAAAAACCTAAGAAAATCTAATCAGTACAGCAAAGATAGGAAAAGAACAAAAGAGAGGGCAGCATGCAGACATAAAATAAGATGCAGAAGTAAAGTCAAACATATCAATCATCATGAGAAAAGTAAATGAATCAAACTCCTCTGTGAAAGCCAAACACTCTCTCTAGTTAGGCAAAATAAATAAACAAACAAACACTCCCCACACACACACACACACAAAACCACAATTGTGTATATTATTTACAGGACACACTAAATTAAAATGGCATAAAAGTATTCAAAAGAAGAAGAAAGAAGTAGTCCTATTAATATCAGACAGAGTAGAATTCAAGTCAAAAGTGAAGAAAAGAGAGCTATTTTGTCAGATAGTTATACTCTACAGTGAAGATATTACAGGACTAAATACAAACATGCCAAATATCAAAATATATAAAGCAAAAACACAACAAATAATTTTTAAGATTGCAATTGTCAGTGGGCTTATCTCTGACTGATTAAATAAACAATAAAAAGGAATGTAATGGTTTTGGATAACATTAGAAGCCTTAGCAATAGATGCCTACCAAAATCTGCAAACTGTAAATATCCTTGGAATGTTTACCAAAACATAAAATGAAACGCTATAAGGAAAACTTCAAAAAAAAGTGCCATAACATGGGCCTCATGGTGTGGCTTTTTAAAAATGTTTTATAGCTTAATTTCAACTAAGAACAATTATACAGCAATTTTAAAACACTCATGAGTAATTTGAGCTAAGAAAAATTTTAATTATCAATATTAACTATTTAAAGAATAACAACAGTGGGAGCTAACTATCCAAAGAAATGGTAAAAGCTATGCTCAGAGGAAAATTTGTAGCCTAAATGCTTTATTGCAAAAAAACTGAATAAATGAAAATAAAGTATTTGCTTCAAAAAGCTAAGAAAATTAAATTAGGTACCTAATCTTTCGCCTCTGACACTAACAAATATTGAAAAGAATTAGAATACCTTTTTTTATTTTTATTTTTTGGCTGCATTGGGTCTTCGTTTCTGTGTACAGGCTTTCTCTAGTTGCGTTGAGCAGGGGCTACTCTTCACCGTGGTGCGCAGGCTTCTCATTGCGGTGGCTTCTCGTTGCAGAGCACAGTCTCTAGGGAGTGCAGGCTTCAGTAGTTGTAGCACATGGGCTCAGTAGCTGTGGCCCGCAGGCTCTAGAGTGCAGGCTCAGTAGTTGTGGCACACAGGCTTAGTTGCTCCACCACGTGTGGGATCTTCCCAGAACAGAGATTGAACCCGTGTCCCCTACATTGGCAGGCGAACACTTAACCACTGCGCCACCAGGGAAGTCCTAGAATACTTATTATTGGCAAGTATTTGAGGGAAAAAACACTACTGGTGACCATATAAATCAGTATAACCCTGGTGGATTGCAGATTGTCTATAAGTATCAAAATCCCTAGCAATTCCACTTCTACAAATTCGTTCTAATGATGGATTTGTACAAAGATCTAGCTTGGTATTTAAACCCATAAAGCCCATGCCTATGAAGAGTTAAATGTTTAACAAGGAATAAAAAAATCTAACAGCAAGAACAAAAGAATAAGGCAGTACTGTTCAGTGATTCAGGAACCTATTATTATAGTTATTATGTACCATAGTTACACTGATATTTCTTCTAGAACCAGGATTGCAGAGGGAAGTTTTTGCTCTTTATACCTATAAGATTTTTAAGATTGGTTTTTCCTCCCCACATACACTGCGTATCCCACCTCAGTCTCTCTCATGGTGACAGAAACAAAAGACAAAACATTGCTCTTTAATACAACCACCTTCCAATCTTAAAACCGAGGCTTCTCTTAGGAAAGAGGTCTCCAAAACCCACATCAATTAATGGTAATCCATGTTCCACTGAATGTACTTCCTCACACATCAGTAGGTATGAGGAAGCACATAAGATCATCTATCATGTAACTTCTTCCTTTATTCTCCTCTAAGATAACTATGGCAATAGCTATTGACAAAATTATAAAGTGGAATATTACAAGACCCCAATTTCCATTTTTTTAACATCTTTATTGGAGTATAATTGCTTTACAAAGGTGTGTTAGTTTCTGCTTTACAACAAAGTGAATCATCTATACATATACATATATCCCCATATCTCCTCCCTTTTGCGTCTCCCTCCCACCCTCCCTATCCCACCCCCTAGGTGGTCACAAAGCACTGAGCTAGCTGGTCTCCCTGTGCTATGCCGCTGCTTCCCACTAGCTATCTATTTTATATTTGGTAATGTATATATGTCAATGCCACTCCCTCAATTCATCCCAGCTTACCCTTCCCCCTCCCTGTGTCCTCAAGTCCATTCTCTACGTCTCTGTCTTTATTCCTGTCCTGCCCATAGGTTCTTCAGAACCTTTTTTTTTAGATTCCATATATGTGTGTTAGCATACGGTATTTGTTTTTCTCTTTCTGACTTAGCCAATTTCCATTTTACTTACTCTTTCCGCCCTTGCAGGCAACTTTCTACCCTTCTCATTTTCAGTCCTGTTCTCTGGAATGTTCTTCTTAAGTTTATTTATAATACAGCAAGAATAATGAAGTTTACGCATGAGAACAGTGGTCAGAATGACGGCTAGCATTTTAAGGGAGGAGGAGAAAAATTTCTAGCATGCCTGAAAACCAAAACATAGAATGTGGCCTAGTAGAGACTAGTCTGGAGAAATGTCATGCCAGTTGCATTAGTTTTAGGACAACTCTGACACCATCAAGTTTTCTAAATTCACAGCAGAAATTAAGTCAATAGATGATAGATAGATAGATAGATAGATAGATAGATAGATAGATAGATAATAGACAGAAATCTTGTATAAGACAACAAATTTGATCACTATTTATGTTCTCTTCTCAAATGTTCTGGCAGATTCTATTATCTTCCTAAAATGAAAGTGTGATTAAATAGACATAACAATTTTAGATGAGCTTTCAAAATGGCCTAATGGTTCTGGTTTATTTATACAGTTTCTGCCTGAGGATATAGGCAGATGCCTGAAGGACTCCATTGCATTCAAACATACTCATTTGTATCTTGTAAAATTCTCTTTTTACTTTGCTATCACCTAATTCTGCATCTCTTTTGGCTCCATCAGTGGGTTTCTTATCTATCCAAAACCATCTTCTTCTTATCTGCTGCATCATGCACTACCAAAAGGAAAACACTAAGCAAAGTTTTTTAGTCATTCTTTCAGCACACGTTTTATTTTGAAGAGGATGAAGTTTCCCACTCAATGACTGCCCATAATCCTACTCTTGAAACTTACTGCTTTTATTATCAAGACTTCCCTCCCCAGGAAATGGGGGTGGGGGAGAGAAGCCAGTTGCTTCCACATTGCTCCCTGGCTTACTAGTATCTTTCATAGGGAAACCCATAATAAATCTGGATAATTTGAAAGGTGTTAAGAAAACCCAGCAGAGCTGACCACGTGAAGGAAGGTATCTACTCATTTGTTGGAGGCTGAAAAAAAGCAAGAGTCATGCCCTGAATTCTTCCTCTCCCTCCCTAAATCACCTAATCTTATCCAAAGCGTCCAAGTCAATGAATTAATGAAGCACTATCATAAATTCTTTCTGAAGGAGATAAAATAGAAAAAAGAAAGGGGAAAGAAAGAAAGGGAAAGAAGGGAGGAATGAAAAGTTTGATCCCCTCTGGTTCCCATTTGGCCAGGATTTAGCTCTAGGTCACCTTCTGGAAGTAACAAAGGGAGTACCTCCAGGCGGGGGAACTTGACCTTCATGAAAGAGCAATGGCTGGAGTAGGGAAAAGAGGAAGTTGCTGGATGAAAGAAATGGTAAAGTGTGGGCAGGCATTTAGGAAACAGGCAGGCTTTGTGGTCCTTCCCAAGCCATTGCCTCGGGACACTACCAGCCTGACCGCTGACTGGGCAGCTGCACCGTCACAAGACTCTCTGAACTCTTCCAAGATTGCTATCTACTTCCTCAAAGCAAACTAAATAATTATGTGAGGTTTGTAAGAAGACATGAGATATATTTCATATTCTCCAAGAGTGTAGAAGATAATTTTCCATGGTGGAAAATTCATACTTTGAAACCTACCTGATGTACCAAAAAAAAAAAAAAAAAAACTTTTTCATCAAACAGCAGATTGAAATCAATCTGTTACTTTATTGGCTATAGTGTATTGTTTTCTCCCACTTTTCAAGAAATTAAACACCCACCTGATCCAAAGGTAATGGTAAAATGAGCCCTCAATCTTCAGACCAATGTTTGGGAATTTGGCTTGTCCAAGCTTTTATAAAAAGTAATGGAAGCAGAACCTCAAATCATACACAAGGCATTTGAGGTCCCCGCCCCTGTCTTTAAATCAGCTCTAACTAGTGCTTAAGGAAGTATCTGAGGTCCCCGCCCCTGTCTTTAAATCAGCTCTAACTAGTGCTTAAGGAAGTATCTGAACAGCAGAAGTTTCAAAACAATGGGTCACTTAATTTCCAGTGTGTACGTTCTGTGATATGAAACCCTAACATTTAAAGTTACCATGTATTATAATATACAACTCAACTTTCTTTACATTTAAAACATTCCCCACATTCCAGAGTGCTAATCTGAGGCCAAGTGCCTGGAAAATATGTCCTTTAACTCCTTCATTGACATAAGGCCATTTGCTATTTCTGTTGTACCTCAGTGCAAAGTTTTGATCAGTACCTCGGAAGTTCTAGGATGTAAATAAGGTCTTTAAAAATTAAAGAAGTGGGCTGAGGAAAGACAGGAAAGAATCAGGCAGATCTGAAATCCCTTTCCCAAGTGGATATGGCCCAGTCAGCTGCTGCTGGGCAAGGCTGACTGGAGAAGGGGAAGAGGGAAGTATTGAGAGGCAGATCCAATTCAGTGGAATTTCTGCGAAACCAGCAGAAAGACCCCTGAGAGCTGAAAAGTACAGCAGCAGGCAACAGGGTAAAGATGAAGCCATCAGGTTCTAGGGGGGATCATCACAGTGGAGGAGAACCATTTAAGTAATTCATTTGAAGTTACATGGTTAGATTTCCTGATTTTTCTTTTCAAAGCTTAATGACGCTACCCTTCCTTTTTAACCAGCATTTTATAATTACAACATAGCGGCCCCCAGGAAAAAAAAATGAGTACAGCCTTTTCCATTTTATGAAGCTCAAGAAGAGAGAAAAAGTAAAATACTCAGGGAAATTTGCTTTCAAAAGTCAATGCACTCATGTATAAGACTGCTCCCTAAGGTAATTTAAGCAACTTCTTATTTGAAAACTACGTTATATTTTTGGAGGGATAGTACTGCCTTTTTTAGTCTTCTATTGAGAGAATTTAAGCGTATAGACATAATTTCCCCTTTTCTTCTCTCATCCCAAAGTAGATGTTTTTTCATACTGTAAAGGAAATCACTAGATACTCAAAAGAGTTTGAATAGCTCCTGCAATCCCCCATATAAACTCCACAGTGCTGGCTTGCACATCGTCAGCCTAGGGTAAATAATACTTAAATCAGTATCCACTTTGTCAGCCAAGAGGACTATTGCTCTACTAGAATCTCCTTCCGACTTGACTTAATTATGATCTAAGAAGCTATCGGCAACGTTAAGTGTGATGTAAAATTGGAATTGTATTGTAGTTTGTGTTCATGAGTTTTCCTCTTTTGCTTTCTGCAAAGCTTTAGAAAGATTTCACACTCTTGTGGTTTAAAGAAATACTTCACTACAGCTTCTGGAATAGTCCTGAAGCCAGGAGTGTGTTGGGAATCCCCCTTCCCCAACAATGTCAATGTTCTAACTTGTTTCAAAAGAGCTCGTTAAATCACACTTTCTCTTTACATTAACATCTCCTGCTTTTAAGTCATCCTCATATATTTTACCCAGTAGACTGCTTTAACTGTCCAAGAACGTGATGTCCCCGGAGACAGGCTTTTGAAAAAACAGAAATTAGAAAATCCTGAGTGTATAAATCTTATCACTGGAAAAAAACATATCATGGATTGATGGAGCTGAGGTGACTTTTCTAAGGCAAAGACAGGTTAGAAAGCCCAAAGGAGAATGAGTGTTTATTCATAAATCCAAATGAAATTAATTGAAACAATTTAGTGGCCATTTAAAAACAATGGCCTCCATCAGAAGAGTTACAATTGTCTTTCACAGTGGATTCATTAGCCTGCACTCAATTTTGATTCCTCCTCTTCAGGGACCAGCTTTAGTCAATTAAGAATGATTTATGATTCTGGGTCTAAGATGGGGGAAAGTTCATCCATCCACATAGCAACATAGCCATCTAACTTTGGACTGAAGTTTTTTACAAAAATTCCATAATCTGATTGGTTGACATCAAGAGGTGAAAGAGATTCAGGAGCTTGATACAATCAACATAAAAGTTCTATTTGATTCTTAAAACCAGGAGTACATTCCTTGAAATCAGGTCTGCGGAACCACAACCCTTCCGCTCACTCCACACACTTGGGTTTCCCTCTGTGGGTCTGGTACTGCTCTATCAATCTCTCATTTGTTTGATATCAGAGAGTAGTGACAGACCATTCTGAGGTTTAAATTAATCGTGTGATTTTTAGTTAATGCCTGAGTGCTTGAGGATTACAACATGTTCTATATATCCTGCATCTTAAACCTGCCTTTTAAAATGAAATATGGAAGGAAAACATTAAAAATTTTAACCAAAAAAAGGTTTTGAACTAAGAAAAAAATTGCTCTGAAGGAAAATGAACTAAATGAATGAACTAAAAAAAAAAAAAATCAGCAAAACAGCCCTATGACTCTTGACACCTCGTTTTTTTAATAAAAAACAAATTCTTTTCTTAGGTCAGTCTCCCAAGGTAATAGAAATAAAAGCAAAAATAAGCAAATGGGACCTAATCAGACTTATAAGCTTTTGCACAGCAAAGGAAACCATAATATATATATACATATATATTCTTGGATGAAATATTTACCTTCTCTTCTTTTGTAATTCTTCTCTGTCAACCATTTATCCTTTGCTTAATTCTTCCTCCACATCCACCTCTTGCTCTGTTTCTGTCACCTAGAACAGGTCTTCATCAAATCAAGCTTGGGCCCCTACAGTGACCCCGTGACTGGTGGTCATCTGCCTACTCTCTCTCCGTCTTCCTATCATCTTGCACATCAGTTCTAAAGAGACCCTATTCTATTCTCTATTCTAGAAAATACCCCATTCAGTGATATACTACTTTATTCAAAAACTCCAGCATTCCCCTTGCACACAGCCATTATTTTCAACCTTGCTCCCGAGAGTGTCGCGGATGAGTCTCCCGGGCCACGGCAGAGAGCGCAGCAGAGTAGATGGGGCCCAAGAACCTGTCCACTTCAACCAGAGCGTGTGCACTTGGTCTGTTAGTCAATGTCCCTGCTTAGTAGATCAGCACTTTCGCTTTTATCTGTTTCATATATGGGCAAAATGCCATTTGAAAGAGCATTCCACTACCTTTAAAATGTTTCCAGGGCTTCCCTGGTGGCGCAGTGGTTGAGAGTCCGCCTGCTGATGCAGGGGACATGGGTTCGTGCCCCGGTCTGGGAAGATCCCACGTGCCGCGGAGTGGCTGGGCCCGTGAGCCATGGCCGCTGAGTCTGCGCGTCCGGAGCCTGTGCTCCGCAACGGGAGAGGCCACAACAGTGAGAGGCCCCCGTACCGCAAAAAAAAAAAAAGGTTTCCAAATCATTTATCTACAAACAGAATAAAGAGTAAATAAATAATAAGTATAATGTTCAAGGCGTCCGTGGTCTGACCTTATGTTACCGATAGAGGCAGCTGAAGTGTGGTAGGTGAGATTACTTGTGCTCAATTCCAGGGTCCACCCTTGCTAATACTGTGGTCTTAACCTGTTACCTATCCTATCTGGGCCTTTAAAATGCTGACAGGTACCCAACTAATAAACTTGCCATAAGGATTAAATAAAATTATATAATCCAAGCACTTAGAACAGTGGCAGACACAAAGTCAAGGATCAGTGGTAGCCCTCAGGATTTCCTTTCAAGCCTTCGATCCCATTAATCCCTCATGGGAACTCTCTGTTAGAAATGAACAGCTCTATTACCATTCCACAGACACTGCCTGGGCTTTATACCTCACCTCTCCCAAGCCCATATCCCCAAACTGGAAATGCCACCCCTTCTGCAGCCTGCGCTTTACCAGCAAGAGTGGGAAGGAAGGGCAGAGGTTATTGAGGAAACACCCATCAAAGTTCCTTATAAGTAGTCTTATCTTTGAACGTCCTGCTCTCTCCCAGTCACTGTTCACTGAAGTGTAATATTGAGAAATTAGTGCTTTGCTGCAACAGTGCAGTGGGGAAAAAACAAAACTGCAAAATACTCATTTTTACTGATAGAATCCCAGTTGCTTAAGAAACCCTGAGCGTGTATTGACAGACAACATCCCAACGTTAAGTGCTTATACAAGTCATTCTGATCTGGAATATAATTTAGATTTTAAAATGAATGCTCCTTTTGGCCTGTTTAAACACTATATATCCCCTGGTCCCTTTCACAGAACGGGATTCAAGTTTCATCTTCTGAGCCAACTTTCTTCTCCCACTTCATTCTACTCTGTGTTGGTTTCCTTCACAAGGTAATGTGTTTTCATATTTTTATATGCTTCCCAGAGCACTTTGAGAAGGAAGGTATCCTACGATCAAAAAAAAGTAATATTCCAACAAAGACATTCTGCTTGTAATTATACCCATGCAGCTTTCCTTGCCCTGTGCAAGAGCATTCTGAATTTTGATCACTAGGAGAGGCATGATGAAGAACATGACATTTGGGGAATTTCCTTATCACTGGGGTTGCATTACGAATGATTCTGGGTGGGGGGAATCTTAATCTTGTCAAGTCACAAGTACCACATTCAATGCATTTCTGTTTTGATATGTTGATCAGTCTTATGAAAGTCTCAATCCTACTTGCCATGCCAGCTTTCTTATTAGATTTTCAATTTTTGTACGATTTGTGGTTAATCAGATAATTATAACCCTAGATTTAATATTTTTGTAGTTTTCCATTCTTTAGTAACCATAGACATGCCCTATGATGTGTCTGCCAATTCCAAATTTCAGTGCTTAGAGGGAAGGGAGGGATCTTTTGCTTTGGGCCTTGAGCTGTAACAAGAGCACCATGAATTTCCTACAAATACACATCTGGCTTTTTGCCTTTGTTGTCCAGGACAAATCAGTTCCAGGCGACTATCCATCTCCTTGAAATCTTTGGCTGCATACAGAACACCAACTGGGTTGGAGTCTACTTAGCCCATTCTACTCTCTGGCAAAGGATCAGAGTAGAACACATTGCTGTATTTGTCTTTACCTCTTTCTTGTGCCTTCATGCAACTGAAGGGAGAAAAAGGGTTATGGAACTGACTGATCACCTGCAACTGTGTACCAGATACTGTGCTACATGCTGGGAAGGCAAAAGAACAAGTGTCTTTTTCCTCAAGAAATTCACCATCTACTGAGGGAGATGCCCTCATAAACAAACATAAACTCACCATCCTTGGTCACTAATTGAAGCAGAACAAACTAGAGGAGACATTTACTATGTGGTCAGACATCTTATCAGAAGGAGTTAGAGTACCCCTAAGACCCACAGGAAAGGTCTCCAGACACAGTGTATATTTGATTTCGTGGATCCAGGGGAAAAAATAACTCAGCATTCATAACTTACAAGGTTATCTGAGCCAGTCTTAGAGATAATTCCAAGCCTATTTTTGAGGATAGAGTCTGAGATGTCCCATCCTAAGAAAACCAAGTCATAAGAAATGCTCCTTGACACCAAGGGGTTACATTCCGAAAGAAAGCACTCTGAGTTCCATTTCGTGAAATGTGACATGCGTACTACTAACATAAAAATCATGTCACAGCTGGTGATAACAGGCCACAGCTGAGGAAGACTTACAACATGCATTTAACTTTCCTAAGAGGCATCCAAGATGCTTCATAGATAGGTGATAGATGATAGATAGATAGATAGATAGATGATAGATAAACAGTTAAACCTGCCCTTCACCTTCATGAACACTTTCCAGTTAGTTGTGGTCTCTTCACACATGGGGTTAGACATAAATAAAGTCAAGAATATTTTAAACTTCAACTGAGAAATTTGTCTACTCCATCTGAATTCTTTAAACTGTCTCCTGATGATAATGAGTCTGTTTGTGGCTGAACATCATGGATCACTGATGGATATTCCCAAGAGAGGGGAGAACTCCTTAGGGAGCATCCCAAACCCACTCACAGCTCTGATGGCCCATTTTGCACTGGACTCTGTGGATTTGCTTAAAGATGTGTAAAATTTCATGTAGTTTGACAGTCCCCTGAGGGCTCTTGTGTGTGTTGTTTATTCCACTCCGTATGTGATAGAACATTCACTCACAATTTTCTTCCTGGACAGCTTTAGAGGCTTGGAGAAACTGTAAATATTTAGTTCTTAAATTCAAAACTATCCACTTTTGTTCAAAATACCTCTGTTTGGAAAAGTTTCAAACATCTGTTTAGAAAATCTTATAGCCAGTTTCTAACCTAAAGAAAAACTATAAAGAAAAACATAAAGTGATATCACCTATAAGGGGCTAAAACATGGAAGATATGGGAGAGGGACATAGTCTGGAACCCAGATGTATCAATTAGAACATTTTGAGCTACAAAGAAAGAAACTCAGCTCAAAATGGCTTAATCAGTTAGGCATACTTATTTTCTCCAAAGTAAGAAGTTTAGAGGCAAAGAGTCTCCAAGATTAATTAATGCAGCAGCTTAACAACAGCTGCCAGAACTCAAGTTCTTTCTGCCATCTTCAAGGGATTTTTTTCTTCAGTCTTATGTCTTCATGGTTGCAAGCTGGCTGCAGCTGCTCCGGGCTTCATAGCCCACCCGTCAATCTTAGGAAGGGAAGACAGAGTGCATCTCTTTCTTATCCAGTTTTCAGAGCAAAGTACACTTTTCCAGATGCCATCATGTAGAATTATCTTTATGTCTTATTCACAAGAATTCTGCCACAAGACCATTCCTAAACCAATTAAAAGCAATATAATGGAGTTACCAGTCTTGGCTAGATTAATTGCTATTTAACTGCCTAAGACTGGGACTGTGCTTGAAGTTCTTGGCTGCCCAACACCTGAACAAAATTGGAGGGACAGTGGAAATGGTTCTTGGGTAAACAACCAAGTGTTGATCACACCAGAGCATACAAGTACTTTGACTTTCCTTTTGATAGAGTCTCTCTAATGAGGGCTTGATTGGTCAGGAAAGAAGGCACTATCAGACCGTAGTTAAGACTATGGCTCTGCCTAGGTTCATTATGCCAAGGTTCAAATCCCGGCTCTGCCCTTTACTAGCTGCATAACTTTAAACAAGTTACTTAACCTTTCTGTGCCTAAATTTCCTCGTGTGTACAAGGTCAGAACAAATACTACCCACCCCATAAGGTAGCTCTGTGGATTAAATTAAATAACATTTATACAATGTTTAGCAGACTATCTAGCACCTGGTATCAATAAAGATTAGTAACTGTTATTAACATAATCTAACTCCAGAATTTAGATCTCAGTGCCTGAAAGAGTTTAAGAATCCTCCTTTTTCATACTGCATTAAAAAAAAAACTGCATTTATAAAAAACCTCAAAAATGCAAGGCCACCAAAAATCTCTGGAGGTGGGGAAGGGAAGAGAGCAAAGTTTAATTGTATCAATAAAAGCACACCCGTGTCTAAGCAACCACTCAACTCTTGAGTTCATGTTTGACCCTTGGGCACATAAGCATTTCATTTATTTCAGGAGATGAAAGAAAAGCATATTTAGCAATTCTAAAATATTATGTATGAATTCAAGAACAAGTTAGCTATATCTTCAGAAAACATAAGGGAAGATCACATGTTTAAAATCACATGCACTGAGTTCACGGTCCATCTTTCCACCATACTGTTTCCCTGGCTGTAATTCCTCTTCTTTATTCACTGGGTGACTGCACCATACAAAAATGCTTAAAACCAAAATCCTTGTGTCTCCCCCTCTTTCCTTCTCACAAACACATTTGCCAAGAGACTTAAACAAGTGAGCAGGAATTTATAAACTCAGCTTAAAAATCAGTTACAACCTAAGTAAGACATCTGGGTACCCAGACATTGTCTTCAAATCCCAGCTTTGTTAATTCTCAAAAGGAAGTTTCCCCTGAGATACACTGAGGTGGCTTTTGACCATCATCTTCCCAATCTTTGCCATACACTAGATGTAATTATTTATTATGAAGCATGTCTAGTTTATTTGGCTAGATGTTTTTATTCTGATCTTAAATGGATTTGGCACCCTTGGAAAGAGAGCTAAAATGATCAGCCAATCAAGACAAAAAGATGAACAGCTTAAATAAGGACTGTTCACTGGTTGCTCTTTGTTCTAAGACTAGTCCTCTGTCGCCTCTGTGCTGTATGACCAACACAAATTAGAATTTAAAATGACACTTGTACATTTTATTTTTTCCTATATTTGAAATCTGCTTTGAGAAACTTTCAGTCCAACACTAAGCTATTAGAACTTCAGTGTGTTTCTGGTTTGAATATGACAAATGAAATAGCAAATCTCCCCTCATAGTTTTATAAATCCCTGATGCAATTTTTGAAGCTTGAAAAACTGATTTTGCAGTTTTTCATAAGCTCCTTATGAAACTTATTCTACGACTTTCCTTAGTACCAAAAAAGTCTCTTAAGCCAGATGGATAGAAAGAAAACCTAGAAAGAAAGCATACAAAATCTAAAACAAAAGTACAAATCTCCAAATCATATAATACAACATCCAGTTTTCTTTTGAGTTGTGATTTTGCCATATGGAGATAATAAGGGGAAAATTCCAAATACAATCTCCATGGATTCTTTGTCTCTGGGGGCCTGAGATGTTAGTACATCCTTTCAAAAAGAAAAACTCAAAGGATAACTAACATCATACATAAAGTTAGTTGTTAAACTCAGAAGAAGATAATACACTATTTTGTATATAAGCAGACGGTTAAGAAACCTTAGTTGTTCCATGTAGAGGTAGTGTTCACCCAACACACAAACAAAATTGGGCAAAAATTCAGGGCAATCTGCAAAAAAACAAATCAAGCAATACCAGTTAGGGCAAGAATTAAACATGACACCATCTAGGCCTGTTCTTGTTTAGGAATGTCAAAAGAAAAGATCTATAATAATTTTTTGGCTTTTCTTTAAAAGAAATTTTTTCTTCTTTGTTCTGCAAGAAAAAAAAAAACAATAATTAGCAAACCACAGATGAGAGTGACTTCTCTCATTTAACACAAGATATGCCACACAAGACCACAATAGCATGCCCAACTTTTCCCCTTGCTTTTTTTAAACTCCCAACTTCAAGGAAGGTGCAGTAAGTAGTCACTTGAAATGCCTTAGGAAACTAACTAAATGGGATGACATAAGACTTTGAGGGATATTATCAAGTTACCCCATCCAGAGAGACAACAAATACTTACAGAGCAGCAATTCTGTGCAAGACTCCTGGCTATGCTCAAGAGAATGAAAAGTATAGAGCTAAGTGCTTGCTCCTGTGGGAATTTACAAACAAGTAGAGGAAATACGACTACAAATAAAAATAAATTGTGGGCATAAATACTGTCCAAAGTTGTACAGAAGTGCAAACTTTCAGCAAGGTTTATTTATTTATTTATTTATTAAAATGAAAACAGTTAATTTCCATTTGGTTTTAACTCGCCACTCTCCCAAACATTGACAGCAGACATGAAGGTAAATACTTCCTGGGAAATGGTTGAGGGCCTGAAGACCTGGAGAATCCCAGCACTAACAGGAACCCCTGGAAAAGTGTGGAAGACTTCCCCTTCCGTGTTGGACTCCCCAAATACAAGCTCCCTGAAGATAGAAAGCAGGTCTGCAGTATTCATGACTCTTTCCCTAGAGCCTAGTCAAATGCCTAAAACCTAGCAAGTGCTCAAGTAAAATTGTTATTATTGTTAAGCCATTTTGTGGAGGTGTTTGGGAAAACCACACAGGGAGAGATAGGGCTGTTCAAGTTCACCGCTGTACTTTCAAAGGTCTAGCCCAGGTTGTGGAGGAGGAGGGACAGACAGGGCTCTGAAGAGCTGAGGCTGGTAGAAGGATCATGTCGTACTTGGATCTGGAGGTGCACTGAAGCCAAGCGGGTAGACAGAGGTGCGATTGGGATATAGGATCCTAATGGGTTACCTAAACAAAGTAGATCACAGGAGTCAGGATGTGGATAAGGCAGGGATGCATGAGGAGGAAAGAGTGCAGGGAAACAGGAGGAGGCCTGGGAAAATGTCTGCGATGGGGCCATGGCTGTCTGTGTGATATGTGGGTGCATCACTGTTGTGAGAGAGCTAGGGACCGGGAGGATACTGACAGTTATTTTATAACTCATCTCACTTCAGACCTAGATGCATTCCATAAGAATCAAAGGGCTCCAAAAGCATCACCTGAAAAATGTTAAGAAAAATGAAAGTGTGTAGAAAGGTGACTGATTACAATATAAATACACAAAAATCAATAGCATTCATTGGAATAAGTGATTAAAAAGTGTGTTTTAAAAGATCCAATTAACAATAGCAACAAAAATTATAAAACTAACAAAAATGTTCAATACCTATTTGAAGGCAACTTTATTAAGAGAAAAGACCAGAATAAATGGAGAGAAAGAGTATATTCCTGGTTAGAAAAACTTGTATTTTTAAATTATCAATTACTTCATGGTAGCCTATAATTTTAATATAGTTTTAATCTGTAACCAACCAAATATTTTTCATATCTGACAAACACTAACATTCATCTGGAAAACAAAATGTAGAAAAGAGCCAAGGAATAATTTTAAAAAGAACAGTGAGTGGAAAATGTAACATACTTTAAAATCAATTAAAATACTTTGCTATTGGTACAATAATAAATAAATGAATAAACAAAATACAGAGTGCAGAAGTTGACCAATTATATATAGAAATTTGACAAATGAAAAATGTGGCATATGAACTCAACAAGGGAATGATGAATTATTCAAAAAATGGTCTTAAAAAAACAGACTGTATATTTAGGAAAAATAGATTCTTACCATATGTGGAAGTAATATCTAAACAAAAATTTAATATAAAATACTGTTTTAAAAGAATATTTTCAAAATATTATAGTGAAGAAGACCTTCCCAAGCAAAACACAACACCCTAAAATCAGATAGGAAAAGAGTAAGAGATTTGAGTACCTAAATATTTACTTCCACACAATTAAAGAAACCATAAAGTTAGAAGGTGAACTACAGACTGTAATGCAATATATACAGCACAAGCAACTATAAGAAAAGTATTCAGGAAATAATTTCTGAAAATCAATATGAAAAGTTAAGCAACCAGGAAGAAAAAAATGAACTAAGTATGTAAAAAAACAATTCACAGCAGAAATATAAATGCCTAGTAAATATTTGAAAAGCTGATAAATGTCACCAATGATCAGGAAAATTAAATGAAAGTAACAAAATATAATTTTTCATCCACTTGACTAGCAGAAATTTGATTATTAATAACCAGTTTTGGTGAGGATATTGGCATAGGAAAGACTCATACCATTGGTAGAATTTTAAATTAGATCCCTCTTTAAGGATGGTAACTTAGCAGCTTCTATTAAAGTTTAAATGTGAACACCTTAGACCCTTAAGTTCTACTTCTCAGAATCTGTCCTGAAGAAGTATTGAATCTCTATAGGGAAAGCTTTTGCTCTATTATTTGAAATAATAAATTTTGTGAGACTAAGTTATCGGACAAGACTTTGAATTGTGACTGGGTTGGATTTATGGAAAGATGAAAATAATCTTCAGCTAGCTGTTTCATAAGAAATTTTCAGGACAAAATTTGACTGTATAAATTTTTGCCTTTCCCGCCAACTTGGGAAGCTACCTAATTCCCACAGAATGCACAATTCCAGCTATATCGAAGGTGAAAATTTAAATACAAGCAAGGATCAAAGTAGAGAATTAATTTGAGTTAATTAATTCAGGAGTGGTAGCCCTCAGGGAGACAAAGGCTATATTGGAACAGAGTCCCAGCCACCCATGTAATAGAACAAATTGGGAGAGATGAGACGACGGATGCAGGTGGTGATGGCAGTCAGAGGAAGTCTATTCAGGGAGTTTAACACAGAGTCAGAGAACATAGTACCTAGTGAGAATTTGTCATCAGGTTAGGCGGCTACTGGTAGATGGCCAACTGGTGTGTCCCAAGGACAGGTACATGGTGATGGGGAGTTCAGACCTAGAAAATATGCAGGGATTACAGCAAGCAGCTGACCTTAGGGAGCTGTGATATTAAGAGGGCCCAGACACAGGACTGACACTCAGGGCTAGGGACCCAACAAGACAGTCACAGTCTGGGCAGGACAAAGTCATCAACAGACCACCCAGTCAGGGGCGTGGCTATAAGGCAGAGATTTCCAACCAAGGGCAATTTTCCCCACTGGGAACACTTAGCAGTGCCTGGAGATACTTTGGCTGTCATGCTTGAGGAGTGCACCAGTGGCATCCAACGGGTAGAGCCCAGGGAAGCCGCCACACACCCTACAATCTACAGAACAGCCCCAAATACCAAATAATTCTCTGTCCAAAATAATGCTACCACTGAGAAAGCCCAGTATAGGGAATAAGATAAAGACAGTTATAAGAATTATGACACAGAATCAAGGGCTAGGAGTCAATCGCACGAACAAAGCAGAGCTGTGGAACTGAAATAGGACTAAAACAGAAAAGCTGAGATGGAACCAAGTCACCTATCAGACTAGGTTCTTTATTTTCCTCCTAACTAGGGACCAGATAGGTCTTAGGATCTTAAGTGAAAAGCAATCTAGGAGTTGATCCTTATTCCACCACATACTAGCTGAGAGACCTTGGACAATTTATTTAATCTTTCACACCTCAATGTCCTTTTCTATAAAATAGGGTTAATTATAGCATCTGCACTCAGAATTACTACAAAACGAAAATAGGATTATGCATGATAAGTACTCCTAACACTTTGGCCAGTTCATATTACATGGTTGATAATTAATAGTTGTAGATGGGGTCCAAATAGCTGAACTTGGGAGGAATATATTTTAAAAAGGAGAAAATAGAAAAAGAAGTGAAGCAGGGCATTAATAGCCCAATCCACCCCAAAATTATTTGGCAGAGGGTTTTCAGGAAAAAAAAAAAAATCAGGAATTAGATTTACTAATTTCATGGGTTAGTGAAAATCAAAAAATGTGAACATCAGAAAGAACATTCTTTGATATATTTGTTTAAAGTGTTTCAATCTTTAGTCTCCTATGAGAAGGCCAAACTCCCTGTTTCCTAAAGTGACTACTTGCAGTATTCTGTTGTCAGCCCTGTATTCTGAAACATTCTGGGCCTGATATTTTTCTTTTACTAAATCAAAGATATCCTGGAATACATTCAATCTCCCTCCTTCTCAAGAAATTAAAATACAATGCTGAATATGTGCTTGAGCATCTACCACAGATGAATTAAGGACTGTGAACCAAAAAGATCCTGCTTGTCCTATTGTAACACATGAGTAATTTTCTGGAATTTACATAATGAGAAACAAAAAAGAAAACAAAATGAGAGGAAGAGAAAAGTCATCGTATTGTATATTTGTTCCTAAAGGTAGCTTGGCTGGGCTTTCCAACCCTCTGCTAAATCCTCAAACAGATCGAAAAAAAACACCGCCATGTGCAGAAACCTCAGCATTCTAAAGATGCTAACAGACAAAAAGGCACATCAGGGCTTCACTGGTGGCACAGTGGTTGAGAGTCCGCTTGCCGATGCAGGAGACACGGGTTCGTGCCCCGGTCCGGGAAGATCCCACATGCCGCAGAGCAGCTGGGCCCGTGAGCCATGGCCGCTGAGCCTGCGCGTCCGGAGCCTGCGCTCCGCAACAGGAGAGGCCACAACAGTGAGAGGCCCCCGTACCGCAAAAACAAACAAACAAACAAACAAAAAGTCACATCAAGGTCTGGCACCTCCTATCCCATCTAGGGTAGGAGACTGAGCAGGATTCTTTTCTACAAAATGTTTTGCTTCCGAAGCTTCCCTTCAGGATTGACCCTAAAGATGGCATTTAGAAATGTTCCTAAGTGGTGTCTCCTGAGTTAGAGAAAAGATGGAAGCCTTTATATATTTGAGTTGATGTGGGTATTTGGAAAAATGTACCAGTTCACCCAACTAGCATTTATATGTATTCTTAAGCATGATGATTTAAGATTCAGGGAATCAAGGCCATATCCGAGCATCATGGTCACCTCATGAGCTCAAATGCTTTAGGTGTCCAGTCTGCCTTCCTTGGAATGTTAAGGGTGAGAGAAAGGTAACAAGCTCCTTGGCCTACTAATTGTTTCCCAGGAAAAGAGGAAATTAGCATAATGTTAGATGACATCTTTGATAATAACAGCTAGCTTTTGTAGTTTTCCCACCCGTTTTCATATATATTATCTCAAATGAGCTCAATGTTCCCACTTAACAACTTTCAGAAAACTAAGGCTCAGAGACTTTAAGCAACTCACACAAAGTCACACAGCTAGAAAGTAGTGAAGAGGAGACTCAACCCCAGATCCAAATGATTTCACATCTCATTCTCTTCATCTACATCATGCTACTTCCCAGCATCTTCTCCTCCAGTCAAGAAGTTAAGAGGGAGAGGGGAAAGAGGCCTGTCTTCCCTGAAAGGCTGCCCTCCCCCCTTTCTACTGTACCTACAGGAAGAGGACATTTCCCAGCTCCCCACATTGCACCATCACCATGGAAGGACTTTATGATGGAATCCAGGCATCTCTTTCCTAAATATTCTCCCCACTCTCATTCACGCAGGGAATGCTGCTTTCTGAGGGTTATCTTACCTGTGAAATTATTTATATCACTGTACCATACTTAGTTAATAATGTTGTACTCCAAAATGAAATGACTTAGTTTTCCTTATTATTAGTAGTCTTCATCTCTACACTTAGATCAAATTTGAGGAAGGAAAACTGAATTGAGTCCATGTAGATATTTTATTTTGAAAAATAACTCTTTAATATTGTGTATATATATTGTAAACATATATAAATAATTCAACTTTTGGGAGAAAAGTCTGTGTGGGCACGTGCAAGCTTGTGTGTGTGACTCTGTGTGTGTGTGTGTGTGTGTGTGTGTGTGTATGTTTACAGAGAGAGAGTCAATTCAAGCTACTTTCACGATAAGAAAAGATTTCAGAATATGAATATAAATTCCAAAGTTCAAAGTGAAACATCACTTGGTTTTAATCAGAGTAGTAATGACAAACTTTTGACATGCCAAATATCACAGATAATTGTTTAAGAATTTACCATTACAGTGTTTATTTACTTAGAATAATTTCTCTTTATGGAAGTTATATTTAAATCTTCAAGGAATCTAAGTTTCCTTTGCTGATAAATTATGAAATAAATATGTGTGATTATAGGCAATAGTAGAGCTGCAGATTATAATTGTCATGGGTAATGACAGATTCATAATCTATGACACAATAATAATTTTTGTAACTTATATAGTAACACTCATCTTCAAAGCATTAGCTGATTAATGCTTTAAAATATCCTCACAAATCATATGAACAAGTAGAGCCCTCATGCCTTATTAACACTTTATATACTTTCCATTAGTTGCTTAATTTCTATTTAAATAACTTGAAAAACAACTGAGAAATATCTAACATGAAAATAAAATCTGAAGATTATTTTCTGAGGCTTTGGGAAGACAACTTCTTTGTTAGTTGTTCTTTGTTTCAATTGCCTCTATTATTTGGAGAGTATTCTATCCAGACCCATCCTTCACTCTCCTCGTTGTCTGGGCTTACATTATGTAAGGACAGAGTTATTAGCCTTCAACAGCCAAAGTGAGAGGTGAATCGCCTTAGCTACACAGGACACAAGCTACTGGTCCAACTACTCCAAAACCTACATCCCCACAAAATGTGCCACGTGGGTTAAAAGGAATAAGGGATCTTTGTATCATATCTTGGTAAATTCAAAATGCCTCTGCCACTTCTCCCTTTCTTCTCTATTTGTATGAATATAACAGTAATTATTTATTAAGCACTAATTATCTACCAGAAAATGTCTTAAGGGCTCTATGTACATTAGCTCACTTCATAATTATAAAAACCCTATGATGTGGCTATTATCAGTATCTTTATTATTTTTACAATATCATCATCATCATCAGTACATACATACATGTACATGTAAGCAAATAAATAAATAAGGTATTGAGTCTCAGGGAAGTTCAATAATCTGCAAAAGAAGAGACCAGAGCCAAGAGAGAAAGTCAGACCCACCTAATCACAAAGCCCATTATCCTAACCTGTGTACCAGTGGTTCTCAAACTTCTGCAGGCATTAGAATCACTGATAAAAACACAGATTCCTGGGCCTCACTCTACAGTTCTGATTCAGTTGGTCTCAGGAAGGAGGTCCCAAGAATTTGCAGTTTTAATGAGTTCCCAGGTGACAATGACCACTTTATAGTCCACTAACTGGGGCTACAGTACTGGTACTTCCTCCCATGGATGGCCCTGTCAAATAAATAATTTGAAAAAGAAATGTTTAGTGGTGTTGGCTAACGTTCTGAGGTGAAAGAAAAAAAACAGGTGCTGGTACTCAAATAGACATGTTTTATCACAAAAAATATACCAGTCCTAGGTACGTTTTTTTTTCAGAGAGCTCATGTGCTCATTTATCAAATCCATAGGGAAGAGACTCTCCCAAATCATGTCATTGTTATCCTTTCTCAGAGAAGTCTTTAACCACTTCTTTACTCCCCTGAGGACAAGAGCATTACCTTTGTCTTCCATTTTCTGAATCCCACTTTGGACCTGCACAGTCAGGCCCGCCGCTAACGTTGCACAGCTTGTGCACAAAACTAGCAACAGCAAGGATGCCGCCACCCTCTCCCAAACATACGGGTGCTTTTCCCTGTCACTTAACATGAGTTTTCTCTTCATCCCATAGGTTCAAGAACTGAGCTGATGATTTATTGCTATGGTAAATTTGCTTATGCGAAAATCTACGCCAAGTCTAAGCTTGGAACAAGATTTTATTTGCCAAGTAGTAATCCCTGTAAAATCAGGGTTTAAAATGGAAAATGTTATTCAGACTAATTATGGGTCATGCAATTGGGAATTGCTATAGCACGTTTTTCTTAAACATTATCCCAAATGAGACCATCAGAAGAACATATGTGCTGCAGACCCCGCCCAAGTTCTTGGTCAGTAAGTGAAACAAGCCTGCAATGGCAAAGGGGAGTGACTGTCACCACCATCCCCGGGGGGTTCCTCATTAGGCAGCCATACAGTGAGCCTTCTCACACTGCAGACAAAGGACAGAGGATAACAGGCTTTACTTTTAAAGTGCGGGGGCAAAGAGAGGGAGAATGGGACAAAACAGAAGAAATGACTCCAAGCCAGGAAAAAGAATGTCTGGTAGGAAATCTTATCAAAACGTTTTGAATGAATAAAAATAAACTTGCTATGAATTAAAGAGCTGAAAAGATTTAATTTCTGGGATGCAAACAAATTAAAGGTATGAAAACTGTTTATTATAATTGGTTGTACTTGGTATAATTGTAATGATGGGCTATTTTTGTTCAACTTTATTTCAGTTGAAATAATAGCTTCATGAACAAATCCAAAAGTCCAAGAGTGATTACTTTACAGTCCAAGAGATGAAATGAGTTCTAAGTTTGAAATGTTCTTTCCTGTGCTCAAAATGTAGGATGGGGTCTTCGCTGGTAATTCTTGGTATTCATAACAAATCCGTCTACATTTCCCAAGTAAACTTATTTTCATTCTATGCTATTATTAAAAGGCTGCATTGAACATGGGGAGAGAAAAAAAGCTTTGTTTAAAAATCTTCAAGGAGAGGATCAATATGGCAGGGTAGGAGAATGCACCTCACCCCACAAATACATCAAAAATACATCTACATGTGGGACTGGAAACTGTCAGAAAGGTCCTGTACAACCAAGGCTGTAAGATCCACACATAATTAGGTAGGAAGGGAGGAAAAGCAGTCAGGTCAGGACCTGTGCCCCTGGGAAGGGACCTACACTGGAGAGTGAGCAGTCAAGCCACAGATTGGGCACCCCACTCCTGGGGTCCTACACAGGAGAGATGAGCCCCCTTGGCTGGTTGGAGGACCCCTGGGACTAACAGGAGGGCTGTGGGAAGCCTGGACTCCACTCATGGGAAGCACTTGTGCTGGCTTGCCCCTGAGGCAGAGATTGGAGGACTGTCCCAGTGGCTGACAGGTTTCCCATGACTGCCTTGGCTGGCGCCCCAGCCTGAGCCTAGCGAACACTCCAGACCCGCTTACTCCACATCACAGCACGGCATTGGATCTAGGGCTGCCATGGCCAGGGAGAAAGCTCAGCTGCAGAAGGCGAAAGTGGCTTGATCCTAGGGCAGCATCTGGGTGGGGTGACCACAGCCATCGTTGATGCTTTACTCAAGCAGCGCATCAGAAGCAGCCCAGGACTCTGGTGCCGGCCACTCCACCACAGCTCACACCCTGATATATGCTGAGAGTCCACATGGGGCAAACTGGCCCTGCAGTGTGGCTCCAAACAGGGCAGAGTTGGCAGAGGCTGGGGGCAGTGATAGGCTGTGAGGGACAAAAGGGACTTAAACCCACTGAGTCTGAGCAGAGTGATGGAAACAATTGCTGGCGCCTGCACAGCCAGCGCATAGGAAACATTTTGGGCCACTGTCTGAGGCCAACATGAGCAAAGAGCCCAAAGGGGCACCCCTTGCTTCTGCACTACCCACCTCTGGGGCAAGGGTCCTGGTGCTGGGAGAGAGGGAAGCACACACTTAAAGGGAGCAGAGCCAGCATGGGCTCAATGCTCAGAGCTTCTGCTCCAGCAACTTGGGATGAGAACCCACCCAAAATTGGGTGGTGACAGCCACTGAGCAGGGGGAAACCCCACCTCACACGCAGTTCCAGCTCTACCCATTCTACCTCCACCCCCACCTCCTACCAAGGTGACAGCTGCCAGCACACTCTGAGGAAAGATGTAACTTGTATCCACGTCAAATCCAGCTCTCCCAACAAAGGCATTGGAAACAAACAGTCTGTATAGGAACACTCCCACATAAGGACACCCCTTCAAGACCACAAACAGGTAACTGTTTCAAACCTAAACTCCTAGAGGTAGAGAAAGTTAAGCAAAATGAAAAAGCACAGGAACTGGTCTCAACTGAAAGAGCAAGAAAAAACCTTTGAAAAAATAATGAAACAGAAATAAACAATTTGCCAGATAAAGAATTCAAAGCTTTAGGAATAAGATTGCTAGCTGAATTGGAGAAAAGAATAGATGAACTCAGTGAGCATTTCAGCAAGACATATCATAATTAAAATGACAAAAGTTAAAGATAGTTCTAAAGGCAGCTAGAGAAAAACAAAGAGTCATATACAAGGGAATCCTCATAAGGCTATCAGCTGAATTCTCTGCAGAAACTTTTCAGGCCAGAAGGGAGTGACATGATATATTCAAAGTGCTGAAAAGGAAAAACCTGCAACAAGGATACTCAGCCCAACAAGATTATCATTTAGAATAGGAGAGACAAAGAACTTCTCAGACAAGCAAAAATTAAAAGAATACAGCAATACCAAACTTACCCTAAAAGAAAGGTTAAAGGATCTTCCCTAAGTGGAAAAGGAAAGGGAAAATCCACTAGGAAAGGCAAATATATAATAAGGCCTGAGGATCAGCCACTTAAATAAGCTAGTATAAAGAGTAAAAGACAAAAAATTATAATAGCACCTATGAAGAGTTAAGGAAAAAACATGAAGATGTAAAATATGACATCAAAAACATAAAATGCAGGGAAGGGGAGTAAAAATAGTAGGCCTTTTAGAAGGCATTTAAACCTAAAACACTACCAGTTTAAAATAAGTAGATATAGGTCAACATATATGAACCACATGGTAAACACAATTCAAAAACCTATAACAAATACACAAAAATTAAAAAGAAAAGAACTCAAGCATACTACTAAGGAAGATCATCAAACCACAAGGGAAGAAACAAAAAGAAGAAATGAGTAAAGAATTATGAAAACAAGCAGAAAAAAAGGTAATAAAATATGCATATATATCAATAAATATAAATAATAAAATAAGTACACACATATCAATAATCACTTTAAATGGTAATGGACCCCAAAAATAATAAATAAATAAAGGCAATGGACTAATTGCTCTAAGCAAAAGACATAGGGTGGCTGACTGGATTAAAAAAAAAAGACCTATTGATATGTTGCCTACAAGAGGCTCACTTCAGAACTAAAGACACACACAATCTGAAAGTGAGGGGATGGAAAAAGGTATCTCATGTAAATGGAAACAACAAGAAAACAGGGTAGGAATACTCATATCAGACTAAATAGACTTCAAATAAAGGGTATAACAAAAGACAAAGAAGGACATTATAAAGGGATCACAGGAGCACCTGAATATATAAAGCAAATATTAACAGAAAGAAATTGATAGTAATACAATAATAGTAGGAGACTTGAACACCCCACTGACATCAATGGACAGATCATCCAGGCAGAAAATTAATAAAGCAACAGTGGTTTTAAATGACATCATAGACCAATTGGACAACATCTACAGGACATTCCATCCAAAAACAGCAGAACACACATTCTTTTCAAATGCACATGGAATGTTCTCCAGGATAGATCACATGCTATGTACAAAACAAGTCCCAACAAATTTAGGAGGATAGAAATTATATCAAGCAGTTTTTCCAACCACCATGGTATGAAACTAGAAATCAATTACAGAAAGGCAAAAGGGAAAAGTACAAACACGTGAAGACTAAACAACATGCTATTAAAAAAAAATCAATGAGTCAATGAAAAATATCAAAGAGCAAGTTAGAGAAAAACCTCAAAACAAATAAAAATCAAAACACAACTTTCCAGGGCTTCCCTGGTGGCGCAGTGGTTGGGAGTCCGCCAGCCGATGCAGGGGACGTGGGTTTATGCCCTGGTCTGGGAGGATCCCACATGCCGCGGAGCGGCTGGACCCATGAGCCATGGCCACTGAGACTGTGCGTCCGGAGCCTGTGCTCCGCAATGAGAGAGGCCACAACAATGAGAGGTCCGTGTACTGCAAAAAAAACAAAACAACAAAAAAACAAAAAAACCCCACAATGTTCCATAATCTACGGGGTGCAGCAAAACAGTTCTAAAAGGGAAGTTTATAGAAATATTGGCCTTCCTCAAGAAACAAGAAAAATCTCAAATAAACAATCTAGTCTAACATTTAAAAGAGTTAGAAAAATAAGAACAAGCAAAGCCCAAATTCAGCAGGAGGAAGCAAGTAATAAATATCACAGAGAAAATAAATAAAACAGAGACCAAAAAAGCAATAGTGAAGATCAATGAAACCAAGAGCTGTTTTTTTGAAAAGATAAATAAAACTGATAAACCTTTAGCCAGGCTCACCAAGAAGAAAAGAGAGAGGACCCAAGTAAACAAAATAAGAAATAAAAGAGGAGAAATAACAACTGATACCAGAGAGACACAAAAAATCATAAGAGAACTCTATGAACAATTATATGTTCATATAATTTGTTAAAAGTGAACAACCTAGAAGAAACAGACAAATTTTTACAAACTTACAACCTGCCAAGACTGAATCAAGGAACAACACTTTGAACAGACTGATCACTAGTAGTGAAATTGAATTTGTAATTTAAAAAGCTCCCAGCAAACAAAAGTCCAGAGCTGGATGAATTCAAAGGAGAATTCTACCAAACATAAAAAGCAAAGCTAATACCACTCCTTCTCAAACTATTGCAAAAAATTGAAGATGAGGGAACACTCCCAAATTCATGCTACAAGGCCATAATTACCCTGATACCAAAACCGGACACTACTATATATATATATATATATATATATATATATATATATATATATATCAAAGATATTTTCCTGTTTTTATATATATATATATATATAAACAGGAAAATATCTTTGATGAATAAAGCTGCAAAAACCTTCAACAAAATATTAGCAAACTGAACCCAACAATATATAAAAAGGATCATACCAATAAGATCAAGTCTGATTTATTCCAGGTATGCCAGGATGGTTTAATGCTTACAAATCGATCAACGTGACACACTACATTAACAAAAGGAAGGATGAAAATCACATGATCATCTCAATAGACACAGATAAAGCATCTGACAAAATTCAACATCCATTCATAATAAAAACTCTAATTTAAGTGGGTATAGATGGAACATATCTCAATATAATAAAGGCCATTTATGACAACACAGCTAAAACCATACTCAATGGTGTAAAGCTGAAGGTCTCTTTGTAAATTCAGAAACAAAACAAGGATGCCCACTCTCACCACTTCTATTTAACACTGTGTTGTAAGGCCTAGCCACAGCAATCAGACAAGAAAAGGAAATGAAATCATCCATATTGAAAGGGGAAAAGTAAAACTATCACCATTTGCACATGACATTACACCATGTATAGAAAACCCTAAAGTCTCCACTGAAAAACAGTTAGAACTAATAAATGAATTCAACAAAGTTGCAGGACACAAAATTAATATACATAAATCTGTTGTTTGTCTGTACTCTACTAATGAACTATCAGAAAGACAAAGCAAAAAAAAATCTCATTTAAAATAGCGTCAAAAAGAATAAAATACCTAGGAATAAAGTTAACCAAGGAGGTAAAAATCCTATACTCTGAAAACTATGAAACGTTGCTGAAGGAAATTGAATATGATACAAAAAATGGAAAGATATCGACACTCTTGGATTGGAAGAATTAATATTGCTAAAATGCCCTTACTACCCAAGGCAATCTATAAGTTTAACACAATCCCTATCAAAATACCATAACATTTTTCACTGAATTAGAACAAATAATCCTAAAATTTGTATGAAACCACAAAAGACCACAAATTGCCAAAACAATCTTTAGAAGAAAAGAACAAAGCTGGAGGTATCATGGTCCTTGACTTCAGACTATATTACAAAACTACAGTAATCAAAACAGTATGGTAGGGCTTCCCTGGTGGCGCAGTGGTTGAGAGTCCGCCTGCCATTGCAGGGGACGTGGGTGCGTGCCCCGGTCCGGGAAGATCCCACATGCCGTGGAGCAGCTGGGCCCGTGAGCCATGGCCACTGAGTCTGCGCATCCAGAGACTGTGCTCCGCAACAGGAGAGGCCACAGCAGTGAGAGGCCCACGTACCGCAAAAACAAAACAAAACAAAAAAACAGTATGGTAGGTACTGACACAAAAACAGACACATGGATCAATGGAACAGAAACAAACCCACACACCTATGGTCAATTAATCTATGACAAAGGGAGTGAGAATATACAATGAAGAAAAGACAGTCTCTTCAATAAATTGTGCTGGGAAAACTGGACAGCCACATGTAAAACAATTATATTATTACAAGACTTCTTCACACTACATACAAAAAATAAACTCAAAATGGTTTAAAGACCTAAATGTAAGATCTGAAACCATAAAACTCCTAGAAGAGAACATATGCAGAGCATTATTTGACATAAATTGTAGTAATATTCTCTTGATTCTGTCTCCTAAGTCAAAAGAAATAAAAGCAAAAATAAACAACTGGGACCTAATTAAACTTAAAAGATCTTGCACAGCAAAGGAAACCATCAACAAAATGAAAAGGCAACCTCTGAATGAGAGAAAATATTTACAAGTGATGCAAGCAACAACAGCTTAATATCCAAAGTATATAAACAGCTCATATAACTCAAAACCAAAATAACAAGCAACCTGATTTTTAAATGGTCAGAAGACCTGAATAAACATTTTTCCAAAGAAGATATACAGATAGCTAACAAGGACATGAAAAAATGCTCAACATCACTAATTATTAGAGAAATGCAAATCAAAACAACAGTGAGATAAACCCTCATACCTATAAGAATGGCTACCAACAAAAAGTCTACAAAAAACAAATGTTGGTGAGGATGTGGAGTGTACCCTTGTACACTGTTGGTGGGAATGTAAATTGGTGCAGTTACCATGGAAAACAGTATGGAAGGGCCTCAAAAAACTAAAACTAGAACTACCACATGATCAAACAATTCCACTCCTGGGTATATATCTGGGAAAAAACGGAAAACACTAATTCAAAAAGATATATACCCCAATATTCATATCATCACTATTTGCAATAGCCAAGATATGGAAGCAAACCAAGTGTCCATCAAGAGAAGAAATGATAGGGCTTCTGGTTCCAACTCAAGGCCTTGCCAGATGGTGTGTCGAGTGGCAAGATTACTTTGTGCCAGGTCACTTTAAGCTACTTGGAATTAAAACGGTAGTCAAGACTCAGTGGCTGACTCCCTCTTGCCAGAACACCGGAATTACAACTAACTGCTGAACAATCATCAACAGGAAGACACTGGAACTCACCAGAAAAGATACCCCACATCCAAAGACAAAGGAGAAGCTGCAATGAGATGGTAGGAGTGGTGCAATCACAATAAAATCAAATCCCATAACCTCTGGGTGGGTGACTCACAAACTGGAGAACAATTATACCACAAAAGTACACCCACTGGAGTGAAGGTTCTGAGCCCTACATCAGGCTTCCCAACCTAGGGATCCGGCAATGGGAGGAGGAATCAGACTTTGAAGGCTAGCGGGATTTGATTACAGGACTTCAACAAGACTAGGGAAAACAGAGACTCCACTCTTGGAGGGCACACAAAAAGTAGCATGAGCATCGGGACCCAGGGGAAGGAGCAGTGACCCCATAGGAGACTGAACCAGACCTACTTGCTAGTGTAGGAGGGTCTCCTGCAGAGGCAGGGGTTTGGCTGTGGCTTACTGTGAGGACAAGGACACTGGCACCAGAAGTTCTGGGAAGTGTTCCTTGGCGTGAGCCCTCCCAGAGTCCACCATTAGCCCCACCAAGGAGCCAAGGTAGGCTCGGAGGTTGGGTCGCCTCAGGCCAAACAACCAACAGGGAGGGAATCCAGCCCCACCCATCACCAGACAAGTGGATTAAAGTTTTACTGAGCTCTGCCCACCAGAGCAATAGTCAGCTCTACCCACCACCAGTCCCTCCCATCAGGAAACTTGCACAAACCTCTTAGATAGCCTAATCCACCAGAGGGCAAACAACAGAAGCAAGAAGAACTACAATCCTGCAGCCTGTAGAACAAAAACCACATTCACAGAAAGACAGACAAGATGAAAAGGTAGAAGGCTAGGTACCAGATGAAGGAACAAGATAAAACCCCAGAACAACAACTAAATGAACTGGAAATAGGCAACCTTCCAGAAAACGAATTCAGAATAATGATAGTGAAGATGATACAGGACCTCGGAAAAACAATGGAGGCAAATATCAAGAAAATGCAAGAAATGTTTAACAAAGACCTAGAAGAATTAAAGAACAAACACACAGAGATGAACAGTACAATAACTAAAATGAAAACTACACTAGAAGGAATCAATAGCAGAATAACTGAGGCAGAAGAACGGATAAGTGACCTGGAAGACACAGTGGTGGAATTCTCTGCTGCAGAACAGAATAAAGAAAAAAGAATGAAAAGAAATGAAGACAGCCTAAGAGACCTCTGGAGCAACATTAAACGCACCAACATTCGCATCATAGGGTTCCCAGAAGGAGGAGAGAGAGAGAAGGGACCCAAGAAAATATTTGAAGGGATTATACTCGAAAATTTCCCTAACATGGAAAAGGAAATAGCAACCCAAGTCCAGGAAGCACAGACAGCACAGACAGGATGAACCCAAGGAGAAACACAATGAGACACATAGTAATGAAACTGACAAAAATTAAACACAAAGAAAAATTATTGAAAGCAGCAAGGGAAAACGTCAAATAACATACAAGGGAAGTCCCATAAGGTTAACAGCTGATTTCTCAGCAGAAACTCTACAAGCCAGAAGGGAGTGGCATGACATATCTAAAGTGATTAAAGGGAAGATACTACAACCAAGATTACTCTACCTGGCAAGGATCTCATTCAGATTCAATGGAGAAATCAAAGGCTTTACAGATAAGCAACAGCTGAGAAAATTCAGCACTACCAAACCAGCCCTACAACATACACTAAAAGGAACTTCTCTAAGTGGGAAACACAAGAGAAGAAAAGGACCTACAAAAACAACCTAAAACAATTAAGAAAATGGTAATAGGAGCATACATATCGATAATTATCTTAAACGTGAATGGATTAAATGCTGCAACCAAAAGACACAGGCACACTGAATGGATCCAAAAACAAGACCCATATATATGTTGTCTACAAGAGACCCACTTCAGACCTAGGGACACATACAGACTGAAAGTGAGGGAATGGAAAAAGATATTCTATGCAAATGGAATTCAAAAGAAAGCTGGAGCAGCAATACTCATATCAGATAAAATACATTTTAAAATAAAGAATGTTACAAGAGACAAGGAAGGACACTACATAATGATCAAGGGATCAATTCAAGAAGAAGATATAACAATTATAAATATATATGCACCCAAAATAGAAGCACCTCAATGCATAAGGCAACTGCTAACAGCTATTAAAGAGGAAATCAACAGTAACACAAGAATAGTGGGGACTTTAACCTCACTTACACCAATGGACAGATCATCCAAACGGAAAATTAACAAGGAAACACAAGCTTTAAATGACACAATAGACCAGATAGATATAATTGATATTTATAGGACATTGCATCCAAAAAGAGCAGATTATACTTTCTCTCAAGTGCTCATGGAACATTCTCCAGGGCTGATCACATCTTGGGTCACAAATCAAGCCTCAGTAAATTTAAGAAAATTGAAATCATATCCAGCATCTTTTCTGACCACAATGCTATGAGATTAGAAATCAATTACTGGAAAAAAACGTAAAAAACACAAACACATGGAGGCTAAACAATACGATACTAAATAACCAAGAGATCACTGAAGAAATCAAACAGGAAATCAAAAAGTACCTAGAGACAAATGACAATGAAAACACGATGATCCAAAACCTATGGGATGCAGCTAAAGCAGTTCTAAGAGGGAAGTTTATAGCTATACAAGCCTACCTCAAGAAGCAACAAACATCTCAAATAAACAATCTAACCTTACATCTGAAAGAACTAGAAAAAGAAGGACAGTCAAAACCCATAGTTAGTACAAGGAAAGAAATCATAAAGATCAGAGCAGAAATAAATGAAATAGAAACAAAGAAAACAATAGCAAAGATCAATAAAACTAAAAACTGGTTCTTTGAGAAGATAAACAAAATTGATTATCCATTAGCCAGACTCATCAAGAAAAAGAGGGAGAAGACTCAAATCAATAAAACTAGAAATGAAAAAGGAGAAATTACAACAGACACCACAGAAATACAAAGCATTCTAAGAGACTACTACAAGCAGCTCTATGCCAATAAAATGGACAACCTGGAAGAAATGGACAAATTCTTAGAAAGGTAAAACCTTCCAAGACTGAACCAGGAAGAAATAGAAAATATGAACACACCAATCACAACTAATGAAATTGAAACTGTGATTTAAAATCTTCCCAAAAACAAAAGTCCAGGACCAGATGGCGTCACAGGTGAATTCTATCAAACACTTATAGAAGAGCTGACAACCATCCTTCTCAAACTCTTCCAAAAAATTATGGAGGAAGGAACATTCCAAAACTCATTCTATGAGGCCACCATCACCCTGATACCAAAACCAGACAAAGATACTACAAAAAAAGAAAATTACAGACCAACATCACTGATGAATATAGATGCAAAAATCCTCAACAAAATACTACAAACAGAATCCAACAACCCATTAAAAGAATCATACACCGTAATCAGGTGGGATTTATCCCAGGGATGCAAGGATTCTTCAATATATGCAAATCAATCAATGTGATACACCATATTAACAAATTGAAGAATAAAAACCATATGATCATCTCAATAGATGCAGAAAAAGCTTTCGACAAAATTCAACACCAATTTATGATAAAAACTCTCCAGAAAGTGGGCATAGAGGGAACCTATCTTAACATAATAAAGGCCATATATGACAAACCCACAGCAAACATCATTCTCAATGGTGAAAAACTGAAAGCATTTCCTCTAAGATCAGGAACAAGACAAGGATGTCCACTCTCACCACTATTATTCAACATAGTTTTGGAAGTCCTAGCCACAGCAATCAGAGAAGGAAAAGAAGTAAAAGGAATACAAATTGGAAAAGAAGAAGTAAAACTGTCACTGTTTTCAGATGACATGATACTATACATAAAGAATTGTAAAGATGCCACCAGAAAACTACGAGAGCTAATCAATGAATTTGGTAAAGTTGCAGGATACAAAATTAATGCACAGAAATCTCTTGCATTCCTATACACTAATGATGAAAAATCTGAAAGTGAAATTAAGGAAAAACCCCATTTAACATTGCAACAAAAAGAATAAAATACCTAGGAATAAACCTTATGCAGAAAACTATAAGAAAACTATAAGACACTGATGAAAGAAATTAAAGATGGTACCAACAGATGTATGCAGAAAACTATATGCAGAAAACTGTATGCAGAAAACTATAAGACACTGATGTATGCAGAAAACTATAAGACACTGATGAAAGAAATTAAAGATGGTACCAACAGATGTTGAGATATACAATGTTCTTGGATTGGAAGAATCAGTATCATGAAAATGACTATACTACCAAAAGCAATCTACAGACTCAATGCAATCCTTATCAAATTACCAATGGCATTTTTTACGGAACTAGAAGAAAAAATCTTAAAATTTGTATGGAGACACAAAAGACCCCGAATAGCCAAAGCAGTACTGAGGGATAAAATGGAGCTGGAGGAATCAGGCTCCCTGACTTCAAACTATACTACAAAGCTACAGTAATCGAGACAATATGGTACTGGCACAAAAACAGAAATATAGATCAATGGAACAGGATAGAGAGCACAGAGATAAACCCACACACCTATGGTCAACTAATCTATGACAAAGGAGGCAAGGATATACAATGGAGAAAAATCAGTCTCTTCAGTAAATGGTGCTGGGAAAACTGGACAGCTACATGTAAAAGAATGAAATTAGAACACTCCCTAACACCAAACAAAAAATAAACTCAAAATGGATCAGAGACCTATATGTAAGACAGGACACTATAGAACTCGTAGAGGAAAACATAGGAAGAACACTCTTTGACATACATCACAGCAAGATCTTTCTTGATCTACCTCCTAGAGTAATGGAAATAAAAACAAAAATAGTCAAATGGAACCTAATGAAAGTTAAAAGTTTTTGCACAGCAAAGGAAACTGCAAACAAGATGAGAAGACAACCCTCAGAATGGGAGAAAATATTTGCAAATGAATCAACGGACAAAGGATTAATCTCCAAAATATATAAACAGTTCATGCAGCTCAACATTAAAAAAACAAACAAGCCAATCCAAAAATGGCCAGAAGACCTAAATAGACATTTTTCCAAAGAAGACATACAGATGGCCAAGAAGCACATGAAAATCTGCTCAACATCACTAATTATTAGAGAAATGCAAATCAAAACTACAATGTGGTATCACCTCACACCAATTAGAATGGGCATCATCAGAAATTCTACAAACCACAAATGCTGGAGAGGGTGTGGAGAAAAGGGAACCCTCTTGCACTGTTGCTGGGAATGTAAATTAATACAGCCACTATGGAGAACAGTATGGAGCTTCCTTAAAAAACTAAAAATAGCATTACCATATGATCCAGCAATCCCACTAATGGGCATATACCCAGGGAAAACTATAATTCAAAAAGACACATGCACCCCAATGTTCATTGCAGCACTATTTACAATAGCCAGGACATGGAAGCAACCTAAATGCCCATTGACAGATGAATGGATAAAGAAGTTGTGGTACATATATGCAATGGAATATTACTCAGCCATAAAAAGAAACGAAATTGGGTCATTTGTTGAGACGTGGATGGATCTAGAGACTGTCATACAGAGTGAAGTAAGTCAGAAAGAGAAAAAAAAATTATTGTATATTAAAGCATATATGTGGAACCTAGAAAAATGGTACAGATGAACCAGTTTGCAGGGCAGACATTGAGATGCAGATGTGGAGAACAAACGTATGGACACCAAGGGAGGAAAGTGGTGGGCGGAGGGTTGCTGTGATGAATTGGGAGATTGCGATTGACCAATATATACACCAGTATGTATCAAATGGTTGACCTATAAGAACCTGCTGTATAAAAAAGAGAAGAATTGATAAAGAAGATGTGCTATGTGTGTGTGTGTGTGTGTATGTGTATATACACACATATGTATGTTTATATACACATATGTATATATACACATATGTATGTTTATATACACATATGTATATATACACACATATGTATGTGTATATACACACATATGTATGTACACACATATGTATGTTTGTGTGTATATACACACACACAAACATACATACACACAGTGGAATATCACTCAGCCTTAAAAAATTGAAATTCTGCCATTTGCAGCAAAGTACATGAAACTAGAGTGTATTATGCCTAATGAAATAAGTCATATGGAGAAAGACAAATACTATATGATATCACTTATTTGTGGAATCTAAAAAATAAAACAAACCAATGTATACAGCAAAACAGAAACAGACTCACAGTAATAGAAAACAAACTAGTGGTTACCAGTGGCAGATAGATGGGAGGAGAGGCAAGATAAGAGTGTGAGATTAGGAATTACAAGCTTCTGTGTATAAAATAGACAAGCAACAGTATATATTGTAGAGTACAGGGGATTATAGCCATTATTTTGTAATAACTTAATGGAGTATAACCTAAAAATACTAAATCACTATGCTGTACACCTGAAATTAATATAATATTGTAAATCAACTATACTTCAATTAAAAAAAGATAAATGAAGAAAAAACATTTTTTTAAAGCTTTAAGGACATGATGTACAAAGTAAACTATATAGAAATAAAGTTTTAAGGCATTTTACTCAACAAGCATATATGATCCAACTTTCTTTCTTTCTATATCCGTTTTTCAGAAAAAAATTAATATGGACCTCAATTTTCTTATTCTCATTGCACACCTTAAAAACATAAAAAAATACATACCAAAAATGAAATTAATGTGTACTTGGGAAAAAATGAAGTTAAATTTATCACATCTATCTCAGAATATAGTAATATATGCTTAAAAGAAAATCAGAGCAGCACCCAGAAAGCATGATCTAGCACCAACATATTCAAGGTTCAAACAAGAACTCATAATGGAATTGGTAAGACATTTAGCATTTAGCTAGATTGTTGGTTCCAAACCTCCTCAGGAGCTTCCCAGGTGATATCTGAAACTGGCTGCCCTACATGGAGAACAAGGAGAGACTGAAGAAAGAGGCAGACCAAGTTTAATAAGCAAGGGAACTTACATACAAGGTTTGTCTTGAGTGGTCACAAGATAGTGGATCTCCTCACCTGCATACCAGAATCTTAAAAACTTATGTAGAGATCTTAACTGGATTCAGTCACTATACAGTCTGATGGTCTTAACACCACATTACTCTCTCAACGTTACATCCTTGAAAGAGCTGCTAACATGGTATTAGTAGGTGAAACATTCCATGGACAGGGGAGGAAATAAGAAGGCTCTGATTGCCCAGGTCCAGCTCCAGGGTCAACTGGCAGTCATGTCTTCTCAATGACCTCCTCCAATACTCTACCCCTCATGACCATCTCTTACAATCTTATATGTCCCCTTCTTCCATAATGTTTCTGAGCAATCAGCAAAGGGTTTTATTAGCATGGAGGTGGCTCCATCTGGCTGCATTGGAAGCAGATGCCACAGCAACAGAATAAGCACATGCAAGAGAAATCACAGATTAAGATAATGACTCTCAATATATGTAACAATTTTTTCTACTGAGAGCCCCATGATCCAAACCATCAATTTACTAACTCTTAATCTGGGGGTTGCATTACTCATGGTTTTCACTTATGTCCTTATGTGATTTAATACAGATGACACATTAACAGACTCATCAGATATGAACATACAACATTCTGTTTAGATAATGGCACAGGTGCCTCCTTGCAAGGCAGTCATAGTGTCCAAGGCCATCCTATTTTGGAAGACAACTTTTCTTGCTAGAGACATTTCAGTGTTCAGTAAGGACAGGCTTTGCTAGCTATCATTTGTTTGCTGGATGAATTTGGTAAGGGCTTCTATGCATCCTATAATGTCTCCTGGCCAGTGGAGGGAACAAAGATGGCAGCCAAATGATTGTACCCATGGAAAATAACGTGCCCAGCTAGCCTTGAGGAGAGGGAAGTTGGCAGCTTTAGGAACTTGACCTTATTGTGCAAACCACTTATGTTAACCAGGGGAGGAAGCATTGTCAGGCATGAGAAAATGGACTAGGGAAGAATATGCCAGACCAGAGTCCCCACCTCCTCCCCCCTTTCGATGGTGCATGTTCCATTCCAGGCATAGTATGTTTCAACTGTTCCATCTTGCAGCAGGACAACAGGATCCTAGCAGAAACTGCACCCCTACCCATACAAAGTAAGTCACCCATCCCAGTGGGAAGTCCTAACACAAATTCCAGTGGATAACACCTTTCCCAGGTGTGATGGAGCTTGGTGTTCTCAGCAGCATAACACATTGATCCACCGTGCAAGTGGGGGCAATGACTGCCCCCCCATGGCTTCCACACCTTTGTATTAAGAGTCAGATGGCTTTTGGCACTTCATCTGTTTCACTGTCTATCACCACAACACCCTCCCCTTTGTTCTCCTCACTTTCCCAGGGATTCCACCTCTTAGTGTCCTAATAAAACTTTGTCACAAGCTCCCAGATCTTAATCCATAGCATTTTGTGCCCTCCTAGCTTTGTAAAATGGCACACTAAGTTCTCCAACTTATTGTCATGCTCTCCCACCTTGTCACCAGCCCCAAAGATAGCAGAGTAGCAAACACCCACGTGTCCTTCTCTAACCTCAGCTCTGCTTCCAACTTTCCAGTTGGGGCTTCAATCTCTAGTTGGGCATCAGTGGCCACTGACCTGCCCAGAGTAGATGCCAGCCCACCACAGCAGGCATTCATTTCCCTTCTTTGCCACATTGCCCTCTGTGCAGTTTCTCAGATAAATTCATTAAACCAGCCAGTGTTTTCAGGATGTCCCTGTATCTACATGGCAGTCCACAAACATCTAACATGTGGGCCACCCCTCCCTACACAGAGATTGGCAGCCAACTTGGGATTTCCTAGTGAATGCCTCTTTCCCAAGACCCATTTCTTCTGTCTCCTGGCTGGCTCACCAATTGTTGGTTCAAAACCTCGAGAGTTCACAGGGTGAAATCTGCAACAAGTCCTTGTACATGGAGGGCAAAGAGAAACCAAAGAAAGAGGCAAACCACTCCAGATTGGTAGGTGGCAGGTTTAATAAGCAAGAGAAATTATATATGAGTCTTGTCTTGGGCAATCATAAGATGTGTAGACCTCTGCATCCACCCACCAGAATCTTAAAAGTTTATGTAGAAAGTGGCCTTAACTGGGTTCAGTCACCTATTCAATCCAGATTTAATAAGAATTCTCATCAATCTTATACCTGAGGTCACTAGGTATGCCACAAGTCTATTCTTTTTTTTTCTTTTCAACAAATATATGTGATCCCTACTAGGCACTGTACACCATGCAAGATGAATAAGACATGATGCTTGCTCTTCAGAAACTTAGTCTAGTAAAGGGATAGAGTGACACACACAAATAGAAGAAATGAAGTGATATAGTTACTATTATAGACATTTGTGCAGTGAAAATGTAAAGGAGGGTATAGTTAGCTCTTCCAGTTGCTGGATGAGGAAGGTGAGGGAATGTGAGGGAATGTTCAGCTTTACAAAGAAGGTAATCATTGAGCTTAGCAAGGAAAGATGTTCCCAGTTAAGCAGGGGTGTTCTCCAGATAAGGAGGGAAAGGAGGGTTGATGTGGAGCCTAAACAAAGGCAGAAAGCATGAAATAGTATTATTTATTCAAGTAATTATGAATAGTTCAATACAACTACTTCATGGTATATAAGAAAGAACATAGCAAGAGATGAGACTGGAAAGGTAAACACGGGCCAGATTATAGTCTATGATAAGGATTTGGGTCTTATCTTAAGAACACTTGTGGTCATTGAAAGGCTTTATCAAGGGAGAGACATGACCAGATCTGGGTTTTTAGAAAGATTCTTCTAGCAGCTTGTTGAGAATGGGTTGGAGGGATCAAACCTAGAGGCAAGGAGGCCAGAGGAGGATTGGAACAACCCACGTTGGAGATAATAAGAGCCAACCCAGGGCACTAGCTCGAGAATGGGAGCTGGATGAAGGTAGGAGCAATCGACTTTAGTGCTTGATTGGCTGAAGGAGTGAAGGATAAGGAAAGGCAGGGGTCATCCATGTCTCCCAAATTCCTGGGATGATAGTAGTTCTGTTTTCTAAGATGGATAATTCATCCATAAGTTTTAGAGTAAAATACAATGGATTTAGTTTTGGTCATTCTGAGTTTGAGGAATCTGTGGAGGATCCAAGTGACTATGGGTGGTGGGGGTTGGTCAAGGGCAGGGCCACCAACATGGTAAGAAGCTGAACTGGGCATCAGCACCTCCAGGCCTCACACTACATCAAATGTCAGGTGCAATCATTTCACAACTAAGATGTCAGAGCACAGATGGTCAGTCCACCCCTGTTAACACCAAAGCTTCCCCTGTGTTAATATTTAAAGAAGAAGGATAGTGAAGTTCTTTGAAAATAAAGAGTAAGGTGGTCTTGCTTAAGTGCGGGTGAAGCAGAATGGAAAATATGGCAGAAAGAGACCTATACTCCCATATTCCTCCTTGCCTGATGTAGCCACTTATTTCAAGTCACTTGAAGGCCAAGGTCATCTTATAGTCATGAGACTAGACCATGCTCTGGACCCCGGTTAAGCCAGACTTTGCCTCAGTATTTGCTTCACACTCTGATACTCTGATCAATGGAGATTTGACTTACCCTTTGTCATCTCTCTCTATTTTAGACCTGGTACCTGGTTTCTCATATGGGCGTGTCTCTAACCCTCTGGATAAACCATCTGAATTCCCTATCCCATGCTCTAGCTGGGTAACTTGAATTTGTTAAATCAGTCATACGCCTAGTAAACCCCTTTCTCTCGCACCACCCACAAACTTAACATAACCAGCACATTTTATGCATATTAAATAGGCATGACAAAAGACAGTTCTCAGTCCAATTGTAAGCAGACATAGGATACACAGACAAGTGAAGCCGCACTGACCACATATATACATTAAATGTGTAACATAAAAATTACTAAAGAGACCACCTATATCCAGAGACCACCTTCTAAAATAACTAAGGGCTCTGAGCATGTAGCTTATTTTCCATCAAAATAATGTGTTTTGAACCTACCTTAAGAGACCACCTGCCTAACATGAACGTAGGCCCTTTTCAAAAGAATTTTTTTTTTGAGAAAAAAAGTTAAATAAAATGCATTGCCTAGCCAGCTCCAGCTTCACATATGCCTCTCTGCATAAGCCATGCTTTTCTTAAAACCACCCCACATGAGGTTTTAAGCTTCCCTGCTGAGTTTTCAGACCCTAATGCCAAGCAATGGCCCTACTTAATGGTTAATACGATGAATAAACTTGTTGCAGATTTCCTGGGGTCGATTATGGGGACCCCACTCCACACAAGATCACCCAGAAAATCCTTGGGATAATTTGGGGGATTTTCAGGACCATCTACATTGACTCTAACATAATAATTGGTTACAAAGCCCTGAAGAATCATTCCACGTGTGTTAGAAGCATAAACTACAAGGAGTATTGTTTAATGGATGACCACCTGCCCGAAAGACCACTTAATTTTAGAACCCAGGGTGGTCTCCATATGCAGATTTCATAGTTTTATATTATAAGCAACAACAGGTTAAATACATTGTACCAGTTGGTAAGTGAAGAGTGAGCATGTTGAGTATAAGTAAAGTTGGGAAGAAAATTACCACCTTTCAACAAATCATTTAGGAAAGAGACTTCAAGCAATACACAGCAGCAAATGAGAGCAGTAAATAAGACTGTCTCCCATCAGAAATCACAGTTGCTATAGAGGGGCTGAATTAGGGGGAAAAGGAGGTACAAGTACTAGGCCAATAAACACGGCAGGCCTTCGGTATTCAAGGGCTATTGATTGAAAAGTCCAGCTCCACTCAATAAAGATCTCCGTCCAGTAACCCTTTTGACAATTCTCTTTGAGGCACTAGTGGCCGATGGATTGCTGCAGAAATACATAGGTAAATGCTTAACACGCTGTAACCTTCAAAGACAAAGATAAATATAACCACATATACACAAACATAAACTATAATAAGTAAAGTTAAATTAATAACCGACAAATGGGGAGGGGGGTAACTGCTGGTGATCCTCTTGAATTTGAAATGTGCACACCTATTTTAAAAAATGAGTAACCTCACCATGTCCTTACCAAGGCTTGTTTTCCTAGTTTCTTTCTCCAGTTATCACAGCTTACATAAAATCTCCACCAAAGGAATTAAGGAAGCCATTCCTGTGAGGCTGCCAACATAAAAAAAAAAGCAGAATTTTCCACTACAGGTTGCTGGAAGGTTGATTTATCCTTGCTCCTTTATGCTTACTGCACGCGGGCTCTGTAATGAGCATATGGTAAAAGAACGTTTCATCAGGGCTGGGAAGTCATACTGACTTGGTCCAACACATTAGGTTTTATAGCTGATCTTTGCACATTGTTAACAAACACCGTGAAATCCAGGAACCCTGCTTTTAAACAGCTGTGAGAATTCACCGACTTCTAATATCTCATCCTGAAAGAGAAGAATAGTTAATGAGATGCAATCTGAGCACTTTCTGAAAACTTAATTTTGAAGTTATGGGCCCTAATAAAGATATATTAGCACCTAGTTGATAACACTCTCTAAATTTTACTTTCAACAGTTGAAATCATGCATCTTACTTTCAGCCTGGGACCAGGTGGCTTCTGTTGGTACATTGATGTTTTAAAAGAGTTTTAAAACATACCATAGCTTTTCTTGTTTGATTTGGGATGCTCTTTGTTCAGCATTAATTGGCTAATAAAGCTTAACCTTTTGAATTCACCTTTTAAAAAGAGCCCTATTTTCTGAAAGAAATGATGAGCCACTGCTGAATGCTTACAGCACAGTGTTCCATACACACAAGGTATTCTAACTTTTGTTCTCTCCAAAATCAATCATACAGAAAACAAACAATGAAAAAAAAACAGTCATCACACACACACACACACACACACACACACACACAGAAAACAATGAAAAAAAAACAGTCATCACACGCACACACACACACACACACACACACACACAGAAAACAAATAATGAAAAAAAACAGTCATCACACACACACACACACACACCCCAAAAACCTGAATTGCCTGTATTAGCAGTTCCTGCTTCTGAAGCACCACACAGTTCTTTCATACAACATCCTAACAGAGGTTTGGCTTTTTAGAAATCCCTGTACACTTTTAATCAAATTTCAGGGTCTATAAAAGTTTAGTCTAATCTAATGTCCCATATCAGGGATACGAAAAACCAAGATCTAGCTAGATTAAAGAACTTGCCTAAAATCAAACTAATACTGTTAAGTAACTAATACTTGCTGTGTTTACTGTGTGTCAGGTGCTATGCTAACTATTTTGCATGCATTATCTCATGTGTACCTCAAAACAACACTGGGGAAAAGTGTAATTATCATTTAGTATGAATTTTCCATCACTGCATAAGAAATCATCACAAGCTTAGCACAAAATTTACACGGGTCAGGGATCTGGTACATTTTGGCTGAATTCTCTGCTCAAGATTCCACAAGGCTGAAAGCAAAGTATCAGCTGGCTGCGTTCTCATCTAGAGGCTCCAACAGGGAAAAAAAATCTTCTTCCAAACTTGTGTTATTAAGGTCCTGTTTTCTTGCTAGCTGTTTCCACCTTGGGTAGAAACGGAATTTTTGAAAGTCTGGATTTTGTTTTCATTCTTTAGAAATTCAAGGAATTATAGCTCCCACAAACTCTAAGTTAAAGCATTCATCTTTGAATTTGTACATGTGGGTCTGTTTATTAAACATTCACTCTTTCTGTGTAAGTTATTTCTATTTCCTACTTGTGCAGCTATTGTTCAGATGCATATACTTTTATAATGTAATAGAAAGTTATCTGCCTCATCATTTAGTAAGCACCCAATTTCATATTTTTCTGAAGAACTAGATAGGTTAGACCCCCAAAAGCTTATGGATGTACAGAACATACATTTAATAAACAGAAGAATAAAGTTGTAAAATCATTATGTGAATTAATATAATGCATACTTTTAACTATGTAAGGACAAGGATAAAAGCATTTTAAGGATGAAAGGCAAAGAAAGTACCCAAAAGGGTTAGGATATATTCTATTTTTCTTATTCTGGAACACACTTTCCTACTCCTTACCCCCTGACTCCAACCCCTGCAATCAAACTCTATTCATCTTTCAGATTCCAGCTTAGGTATTACCCCTTCCATGGAGACATCCCTTAGCCTAACTCTAGGTTAAATGCCCCTTCTAAGTAACTGTACTTGTCCTATCATAACACCTATTGTACTGTGTCATAATTACCTATTGCCAAATATATTTTTCAAATTTTCCAAATACATAGGCTACAAAAAGTCCTTCTTGGAGCAGGGGGGAGCAGGTGGTCTATCTCTATCTTATTCTCCATTATATCCTCAGCACTTAGTACCATGTCTGGCATCTAGTAGACACAAATTAAATGTGTGTTAAATAATTGAATTAAGTTGAGCCTGGTACCTAAGAGGATCTCATAACCTGACCGAGCTAAAAGAAATAGTTCTCTGATCAATCCAGAAACCCCCTAAGGGTAAAGATGGAGTTCCAGAAATAGGCATTGGTAGTGTTCTATTTAATTAACACATTCAATTCAAATCCTTTTGACCAACATTCACTGAGCACCCTCCACCTAATGGCAGGGCAATGGCCCTCAGCAGATGTGGTCTGAGACCTGTGGTGCTGCTGGTGAGAACACACCTCCACCTGGCCATCCCAGCTCCTTGTGCCCCCTTGAGATTCTCTCCCCCAGAAGAGAAGAGTCAGCCAGTGGGCTCACATTTTCTCAATGAATGACTATAACAGTAGTCTGATTGCTTACCTCTGTCTCAATGATTTTAAAACTAACCCTATCATGCCTCACAACTCGGTCACCAACAGAATTCCCCATCTCCAAGGTCATCTATTGTCACTCATCATTGCCTACTGCTACCCAATTCCACTGCAGCTTTCCACTTCCAAAGTCATATCCTTCATTTTCAATTCTCAAACAGTTGAAACTCTGAGATCACAACTTCAATCATCCCACTCACAACTATCTCCTAGCCTCTCACCTCACTTGTGCTATTATTCCCATTCCAGTAATCCGTAAAACATATAGAGATCTCTAATCCATTACTGCATTGTTCCTGTGCATCACCTCTCTTACCTTCCCAGCTGTGGTTTGAGATCTAAAATTAAGATTCAAAATGGTGTTGCTTTAACATCTGGGGACAATCAGGAGAACCTCAAACGGCCTAACCACAAGTTCCCGTCTCCACTCTACGGCCACAGATAAGGTCCTCTAGCCAAGTAACCCTCCTGATCATAGGAACAACGCACAGTTCCTGCTTATCCCTGAGAAGCAGTTTTTACTTCTGCACAAGCCTGCAAAATTATTTTAAAAAGCTAACCACATCCTCCAGCAGGAACTAAGGAGCACCTTACCCTCTTGATACTACTACAAAGCCTGCTTCCATCAACCACTGGCTGTGTACTCTGTTTTCAAGTACAACCCTTGTGTGACCCTGCACAGCATCAGGTGTCATCTTCCTTCTCCTGGCTATGAGTATATGTGACTAATAAACTGCTGTCAATCTCATCTGTTCACTGTTCAGTGTTGAGTGTCATGTGTTCAGCCATCCTCATCACCCCAGGAATCCCTCCCTCACCAATGAGGTGAAGAGGAGACGATCAAAACGCCAGTCCTCATAACCTATCCTAGATTCCATGATTCATCATTGCAGTCATCACTTAACAAACACTTTACCACCTTGCCCCTCGTTTCCATCATCCTACCTTTGCAGAAAGCACAATTTGTTAAACTTAGCTATCTATTCCACAATTGCAGCAAGAAATCTTTACTGGAGAAAGTCATGACTATGAATTGTTTTAATTTATTTTATTGAAGTATAGCTGATTTACAATGTTGTGTTAATTTCTACTGTACAACAAAGTGATTCAGTTATACACATATATACACGCTTTTTCATATTCTTTTTCATTATGGTTTATCACAGGATATTGACTATAGTTCCCTGTGCTATAAAGTAGGACCTTGCTGCTTATCCATTCTATATATAATAGTTTGCATTTGCTAATCCCAAACTCACAATCCATCCCACCCCCTCCCTCTTCCCCCTTGCCAACCACAAGTCTGTTCTCTAGGTCTGTGACGACTACGAATTGTAAATGAGTACTCGACACTACCTGCAATCCCTTCATGATCACTTAGTAATTTCTCACTCTCTGAGATTAGTATTTCACACTCATATCCTACAATCCCCAGCCTCCCCACCCCATTGCCCCATCTCACTACACCCCAGTCATACTAAGCTTGTTTCTGTTCCTTGAACTCACTGAGAGTGTTTTAACTCTGTGTCTTTCTACTTGCTGTTCTTTACACAGAATGCTCTTGCTCAAAATATTTCCATGACTACTGGCCATAATAGTTTGTCTCAAATGTTATCTCCTCCAGAAGAAGACCTACCCTAACCACACAAGCCACAAGAGTCCCCTACATACCAGCTCACTCTACCACATTATCTTGTTCTATTGTTTTTAGAGCACTATCTGAAATTATCTTTATTTATTTAATTTTCTTACAGTGTGTCTCTATCCCACCAAAATAAAAGCTTCTTAAGAGTCAGACAGTTTTCAACATTGCATCGCAAGAGGCTAAAACAATTCCAAGTACATAATAGGTGCTCAATAAATATTTGTTGAGTTAATGACTAGGAATCAATTTCCACATTGAAAAAAAAGAGACAGTAGGAATTCTAAGTATTTCACATCACATCATGGCAATACCAGCTCGTCATTTTTAATTTTTAATGTAGACATTCATTCACAATTTTTTTTATCATTTACACACTAATAGAACTTCATTTAGCCAAACTATCAGTCTAAACCACTAATCATTTATGTCTCTTTTATAGACACAAATCTTCCAGAGCCATTATATACATTATCAATGGCAAAAACCTAATCAAGAATTTGAATCTAGGGCTTCCCTGGTGGCGCACTGGTTGAGAGTCTGCCTGCCAATGCTAGGGGACATGGGTTCGTGCCCCGGTCCGGGAAGATCCCACATGCCGCAGAGCGGCTGGGCCTGTGAGCCATGGCCGCTGAGCCTGCACGTCCGGAACCTGTGCTCTGCAACGGGAGAGGTCACAACAGTGAGAGGCCCGCATACCGCAAAAAAAAAAAAAAAAAAGAATTTGAATCTAGACCTCAATCAATATCAATAAATCCATGTATGTCTTATACCTTCAATCATGTTTATTATACTGATTTGGCTTAGTGATGACTGACATATGTGCAGTAAGAGGAAGTAATTAAAGTTTTCTAATATAAATTAGTTTCCTTTAAGATTTTGGTCTCAAATATTACCTGGAACCAGTATTCTCAGCTCCTTAGATTCCTTATATTACTATGATGTAACATATACACTCCATTATATTTCACTCAAATTCATGACATGTGATTAAATGTAAAGAAGACTTTGTGGCAGGAAGCAGTATTTCAAACCCATTTAATTCCATGACTATTGCATGGCGCCAGGCACTGGGCCAGATGTTACAGGAGATTCAAAGAAGAGTAAAGTGCAGCACCTGCTCTCAACACACAGCCCTCAGAAGACCCCGTTTGAGAGATAAAGGACAACATTGAATGAAGTATTTCATTGGGGTTATTGGATCGACTAAAAACATCAACAGTTTGATTTAAAAGCTATGAATCTGATGACAGAAACTTGTAACAGCCAAAGGTTAAGTGTGGCTTGACACCCATAATTTACCAACTGAAATTATCTTGTCTTTTTATATTTTCTTTTAAAGAACTTCAAGGGAGTAATAGCTGGCTTGGGTTTAAACTCTGGCTAACTCTGAAAATTGTTCTACAGTATTTATAAATTGTTCTAATGCTATTTTTCCACCTTATGTTCTCCTAGACAGATGACAATATAAATATAATCAAGTAAAATCGATTTATTCAATAAGATTTGGTCCATATTTTAATGAAGCCAATAATTCAAGTTACCTCTCAAAGCCAGTTACCAGCAGAGCATAGTGGACAGGTTTGTGTCATGTCAAATTCCTCCAAAAGCTCAGCAGCTATTAGTAGCAAAAGCATTGTGTAAACATTCTTTAAATATTTTGTTAACATTGTTTGGGAATAATGTGTGAACAGAGAACAGTGTTTTAGAGAGCTAGTTCAGGGAACCCACAACAAGGAGAAATCCAAGGTTTTGATTTTGTGGTATAATATCCTGCATACATTTAGATAGTTGGGTCAGGAATGATTTATCCTATACATCAGCTAGGTCATTGGTCCATGGATTTTGCAAGTCAGTTTGTATTGAACATATGGTCCTGCTTATGAAAAGTGTGGAGAATAGTGGGACCCACTGGCCCACCAACAATGCAGATTTTAATCCTAAAATGCTTCAGAGAATTAAGATAGAGGGTATGTGTTACTTAGCACAACCTAGGTGTTTATTTAAAGCTAAATGTATTTCTCATTACTTTTCCTTAATGGGAGTAGAAAAACAAAAAGAACTAAGGAGCAGTGGGACAGATCTTTTTCAAAGAGAGAGGAGTTTGCCTATGTTATCCACATATATAAATCTCTACAGCTGTGGTCTTGGAGGAAGTATCCAAAAAAGTCAACAAATAAATTTCAACTCTGATTTTAAAACATTGGCAGGGGCTACACCAAACAATGTGCTGAGAAACACAGTGTGCCATATATTTGCCATTGCAGAACCAGGCACCAGGCATTCCTAAACCCATACAATCCCTGAAACAAGTCAGCATTTAATCATGGAAAGCATCGTGGCCCCACCAGGCAGGAAGAAACTTCTGGGCCCCAAAGTCTCACTCTTAGTCTTCTCTCCTCTTCTTTCTGCCAATATATTCCCTGTTTATCTTCTAAGGCCCAGACTCTAACTTCCTCAAAAGCCTTCCTCACAATTCCAGCCCTCACACATTATTCTCTCTTCAGAACCTTTATTACATATACAATGCATGTCACGCAAGTTTGCACATTATTAGATATTGTATAGTTTTCTAGCAAAAGGCTAACTTAGTAAAATGACAAGGGCTTGTATTTCTTTCATTGCACATGACAAAGCCCAGTACCCTGTTAGTCACATAATATGTGCCTTGTAAATGCTTGATCTTGTATTGAAACGAAGGTTGTGAATGCCGAGCTGTTGTCAAGCTGCTCTAAGAATTATCAAGATCCAGTTTATCTTAAATGGTCATTCATAAAGGAACCTATGGACAAGTTGCAATAAAAAGAATAACATGGCCCCTCTTCTCAAAGGAGTTGATTTGGCGAAAGAATGATAAAGTAAAGCAATCTCACTTTTAAGTTAGGACCATATTTTCCAAACGACATCAAAGACTTGGGTTGCAGGCTCTTGCTTTTTCTCCTGATACCTCTGGTCTTACAGAGACCCCCCATAGCCTGCTGATCACATTCTTTGCGACAAGGATCAGTCCTGAATATCCCCAGCTGTCACTGATGGATATAAACAAGACTTGTCCTAAGGCTCGTGGAATCCAGGTGTTAGGGCTAAGGTTTATCTCCTCAAGTGGGAACAGGCAAGACTTTCTCAGGACTGGAATTCTATGCACAGCTTGGGGAATATGGTCTATCCCATAGGGCTGCTTTTAGAGGCTTAACCATGGTAGTGGAATTGGGCCTACTATACCATCGGGTAGGCACTCAATCAATGGAGAAAGTGTTGCTGTTGCTATCATCTTGATTTATTTGCCACCCTTAGCATTGACATCTTAGTAATCCAATTTGTTCAGTTAGTTCTTATCACTTTTTCTTACAGAGTTTTTTCTTCTCGGTGCCATTCTCCAACCCTTCTCCAGGTGATTTGGTGTCCATCGTATCAGTCATCCAAGGCTGAGATCATGGAACACAGTTACCATGACTGACCTTTTCCCAATAAACCAGTTCACATCTAACAGAGGCCACTCTTAGATAATGTGAAATTTTCACATCCTTATTTTTCCTTCTTTCTGGCAAGCTGCTTTTGTGTCTCTTTGTACCTTTTAAAAACCACATCACTTTGAAAAAATAACTAAAAATCAAAGCAATGTTTATGAGCTGTTTGTTGCAATTCTGTGTAAGATCAGATAGAATGAAGGAGATATTAAAATTAATGGATGAAATGAAGAAATGAGGCTTGGGAAGTATCTGTTGATACCAATTATCTATACAATCACCCCTCAGATCCATGGGGTATTGGTTCCAGGACCCCAATGAATACCAAAAATCTGTGGATGTACAGCTCCCTAATATAAAATGGCATAGGATTTGCATATAACCTACACACATCCTCTCATACACTGTAAATCATCTTTAGATTTCTTACATCGCCTAATACAATGTAAGTGCTATGTAAATACTTTGAAATACAATGTAAATTATATGTAAATCATTGTAAATACAATGTATATGCTATATAATAGTTGCCTGGGCCCAGCAAATTCAAGTTTTGCTTTTTGGAACTTTCTAAAAAAACTTTTTCCCAGGTATTTTCAATCCATGGCTGGTTAACTCTGAGGATGTCGAACCGAAGGATACGGAGGGCCGACTCTATTCTTTCATGCTCTCCTCCCCACTCATTTTCCTTTTCCCTTCACCATGAACCACTGAGAAATGAAATATGCAAGTTCAGTGTTTTTCATTTGAAAAAGAAGAGTTGTACTAAGGAGTTACATTATGACAAGCAGGGAAAATGTCCTGAAGGCATTATTTTCTCATTCTAGAATATCATCATTTCTTATCCAGGTATTCCATCAAGAAAGACATTTTTTTCCTTGTGTCTGACTTCTGTCTCAATCCATGGGCCACTTAAGGATGAAGGGACATTTACTCAAGGCCCAGTTTATGTCCAGTTTTAATAGTAACTTCTTCTGATACAAAATAAAGAACAGAACTTCAAACTAAAAAAATAGAAATGTTCTATCTTGGAATTAAGTCAAACTGAATTTTAATTCTCACAGTTTGTTCCACTTTCTAAGATTTGTGTAGTCTGTATAATCCTCACAAAATTTCCCAGATTGTCCTATTTTATCTCTTCTCACTCCTTTTATTTACCTAATAATCTAAGGAACACGATATTCTGAACTGCCTTCAAATATGAGATACTCTGCTGAAAATGTCTTTTATTGTATTAAATTTGGCCTTTTCCAGAGAATCAAACAAATAAACAAACACTGTTGGTAAACTGGACTTTACTAAACTTCATTTATGCTTGCTTCATGATTTCTCCTTAGACTTTCTCCCCATTCAACTGCCGTCAAGAATTTGTGAGCTCCTACTCTGCCTCAGCACATGTAAACATCATTTCTAACCATCAGAGCAGATAGTCTGGTTGGAATTTATTTCGTTTCTTTCATGTGCAGTGCACTATATTAAGGTGTGTTCACATAGTTTCAGTTGCATAACAGCCCATAACAGAATCCAAGGGCTTAAGAGAAATGACTTTGGATTCAGTCCTGTTTATGTTCAATGACAGTCATCAGCCACTTGGCCTGCCAGGCCCGTTATCCTCTTCTAATTTTCTAATTTAACTGATTCCATCCATGTCCCATGAAAGGCATAACCATACTTTACAGTGTGACCCTACTTGCCCCCAACAAGAGCTGCTTAGGTCCATTGTGCATACTTGACCCTTCTCTCTCAATCTCTTCCTCCCTCTCTCCCTCTCCCTCTCCCTCTCCCTCTCCCTCTCCCTCTCCCTCTCCCTCTCCCTCTCCCTCTCCCTCTCCCTCTCTCTCTGATACACACACACACGCACACACACACGCACGCACACACACACCACACATTTTTGAACTAAGAGATAAAGAGACCATAGCTAAGTTGTAGTGGGCACTGGACCTGTGAGGTCACTTACAGACAAGGCAAAGCAAAGCATCAGGATGAGGTGAAGAGAGAACGAGCACTGCGGTAGATTGCACAAATGGCCAAGATCCTTCCCATCCCTCTAGGCAAGCACCTTTTTTTTGTTTTGTTTTTTGGTTTTTTTGTTTGTTTGTTTTTGCGGTACGCGGGCCTCTCACTGCTGTGGCCTCTCCCGTTGCGGAGCACAGGCTCCGGACGCGCAGGCTCAGCGGCCATGGCTCACGGGCCCAGCCGCTCCGCGGCATGTGGGATCTTCCCGGACCGGGACACGAACCCATGTCCCCTGCACCGGCAGGCGGACTCCCAACCACTGCGCCACGAGGGAAGCCCTAGGCAAGCACCTTTGTAATATGATTTTGCAGCTCCTCACATCAAGGTGAAGTTTATATCTTCATACTCTGAATCTAGACTTGGTCATTCAGCTTGCTTTGGCCACGTGACACAAGCGGAAGCTTAAAAATTGCTTCTGCGTTAGAGTTTGCCCTCTCTCTTACTGGTCTTTGGAATCCTGAGACCACCATGTGAAGAAGCCCGGGCTAGCCTACTGGAGGATGTGAGACCAGAGAGAGCAGTGATGTGTAGCCAGCGGAAGCACCCCCTTTCCCACCATATAACCAGCCTGCCAATCAACAGGCATGTGAATGAGCCCGGCCCAGGCCATCGAGCCCAGCTGAGCCACCAGCTGTTTACAGAATCAGCAGAGCCAGTCCAAACCTAAAAATACTCCCAGCTGCCCCACAAAATCAGGAGAAATAATAAGTGTTTGTTGTTTTAAGCCATTTAGTTTGGAGGTTTTGTTTGTCTTGCTAAGATTATGTGAAATGGACACTTTGATCACCTCAGTATTTTTTCCATCCAGGAATGACACTACTGCTGTGTGGTGGGCCTATCAGTCACATGACTCCTACTTCCCCACCTCAGAGGTGCACATGTGACATAGGCTGGACTAACAAAGAACCCCAAACCCCTGGAAACAGCAGTGGCCTGGGACCCTGGTAAGGACAATGAGAATCCTTTTTCTGGCATTGGTCAGAACACTAACCAAAAAAGCCTCTGTCTCTTTCTGTGGTTCTTTCCTTCTGAGCACCTGAAACCATATTGGTTACCAACTGGTAAGAGCCTGCTAATGAAAACAACATAGAGAAAGCAAAACCAAGAGATGGGGGGAAAAAAGAGATTAATTTTTCATAATATCACATGAACCCCTGGATCTAATGACACCGTAAGTTCTCGGACTTCACAATTCCTCTTGTTTAAGCTGTTTGAAGTTGGGTTTCCAACTCTCACAACTGAGAGTCCTAATGCACTACGTCTTCTCAATCTGTTTAAAGTGCACAACATATGTGATCTCTACTCGCTCCACCTGATGGAGGGGAAAGATGTGGCTTCTTGTGTTTCTCTCTCAAATGACCAAGACATCAAAGACAACATCATGGTGGCACTCAGATAACCATGGAAAGGGGCACTTCATGGGTCTGAAAGATGATAACAATACATGTTATCTCCGAAGAACAGCAATAAGAAAAGAAATATATTGTGATGATTATAAAAGCAGTTAATTACATTCTCTGACTCTGCTGTGGTCTGTCATACTTTCAAAGACTTACAATTTCCAATGTGCTCTCCTTTATACTTCATAAACAATAATCTTCATGAGGTAGAAATTGATTTTCTTCTCTTTCTTACCTCAAAATAGCCATTTGCTGGGAAAGATGGTGAGTGAACATTTGTTGCTGTGGCTGTTTCACATTCATTTCATTTCCTTTCGTTACTGAATATTCTTTCCCTCTGAGGAGTTACCTCTGGACCCAGTCTGAGGAGCCAGCAAAGGACCCAAGCTAAGCCAGTCATATACTCCTCCTGGGAATTTGAATGCTGAACAAAAAGATAAAAAAATATTTGTTTCTTTATTGTGGCAGCCTCATCTTGACAAAACCTTCAGGTAGTTTCTACCACTTCACCCCAGAAATGTTCCTCTGGTTCTTTGAGCCACCTAATATCCTCCTAATAAATTCATCTTATTATGAAAGGTCACCAGTTAACTTCTATTGCTTGCACTAAAGAATGTTGTAGCAGAGCATGCAAACTCTCCATCTGTGTTCTTCTTCCAGAGTACAAAGTTGCTTCTGAGAGATGCTGTCAGCTGGGACTCCATTTCCCAGTGCCCTGCCACTCTTGTGTGTTCGCATAACTAGCTCTCATTTATAGAATATGAATGGCAGTGATCTGTGTCATCTTTAGATCCAAGCGGTTAAGAAGTAGGTGTGCCTTCTCCACCCTCTCTTTTTTCCCCGTGTGGGTAAAGTAGGTGTTGACACTGAGGGCCACCTTGGGTACCACATGTTGAAATGGCAGTGTCTCCATCAGCTTGGATCCCTGAATAACTGTGTGGACCAGAGTGTCACCTCCTCCTCTCCTTCCTATGACCCTTACCTCCGAGAAGGTACCTCCTTACCTTCTTAGGCTTTCTGAGAAACTTCCGTTGGGTTAAGCCACGAAAATTTCAAATTTTATCTATTGTAGCAGCTGGCAGTACCTTAACTAATACAAGCCCCAGCCAGTACCAATGAAAATGTGAAAGTATTTTTATTAGCGTTTTGAAGACGCTGAAACAACTGGGGAAAGCCTGTTTGGCAGGGACAGGAGTCATCTGACACTTCTCACAATGATGCAGCTGTCAGGAAGCCCGACACTGACCCTCTCCCTCTCTCTGCCCCACTCTGTTCTCTCCTTACCAACAGAAAATGACATTTTCTCTCCTCAGTGACAAGCTGTTCAAGGTGAATTAAGTTCTGAGGTCAGTGCTGCCTTATTAATGATATCATGGAGAAATCTTAACACTTCTGCCTTCTGATTACTTTTAGAGCCTTCAAAGGGACTTTGAGCCCGAAAGATGTAAGTTAAGCAGACCCAAACAAAGAAGCAAAAAAAAAAAATATCCTCTAAGAGAAAGAACCTGGGGAGCTCCGATTTCTATTAGTGTGTATGCTTGCACAAGACTAAGAACTTCGGGATATAGTCTTCAAAAGTTCGAAATTTTCCACACCTGACTACATTAACTATATTAAGTGAAATGTTTGTCCTCATTTGGGGAGGGGGGGGCTTATTGTTCTTTCAATAAAATAAATTACCTTATAGTAATTTGTAACCTTGAGTTGTGTACATGTGTGTGTGCATGTACAGAATCCAAATGAGTAAGAAATGTTTATCTAAAGACCTTTTGAGTGTTGTCAGAGCACCTGGTCCATAACCCTCCCTCAGCCTGATGCTCGGACCCTGGGCCTCACTGCTTGGCATTCTTTGGAGGTTGTCTGTTTTGAGGGGTTTTGGGGGTTTTTTTGAGGCCCAGAAAATGTCTCTATTTATATGATTATATGTGATAGGTATTGTTATACCAAGGCTTGCTCACAGAACATATAGAACACATTCTTTTTCTTAGTTATAGAAAAATAAAACAAAAATACAAAAGCATTTTTAACCTGAACACAGTTGAGAGCGCTTCAGACACAGCTCTTAAAGAACACGTTCCTAAAGCAGTGTGAACTAATTTAAGGCCACTTTTCTCATGTTTAGAAGCATAGAAATCAACCATATAAAAAGAAAAAGCAACCAGTAACTGTTAGCTTCGTTCACTAGAGAAATTGTCATTTTTCTTAACTTTATGATTCATGTTCTTCTGAAAATGTATGAGCAGTGCATACAAAGTCAATATTGAGGGTAATGTGTGATACTGGGATAAACTAGTTCTTTTATTCAATAATTTTTTTATTGAAGTATAGTTAATTTACAATGTTGTGTTAGTTTCAGGTGTACAGCAAAGTGATTCAGATATATATATATATATATATGAATATATATATATATATGAATATATATATTCTTTTTCAGGTTCTTTTCCATTTTAGGTTATTACAAGACACTGAATATAGTTCCCAGTGCTATACAGTAGTTTTTTCTTGTTAATCTATTTTATATATAGTAGTGTGTATATGTTAATTCCAACCTCCTAATTTATCCCTCCCCCTCAACCTTTCCCCTTGTAACCATAAGTTTGTTTTCTAAGTCTGTGAGTCTGTTTCTGTTTTGTAAATAAGTTCAGTTATATGATTTTTTTAGATTCCACATATAAGTGATATCATATGATATTTGTCTTTGTCTTATTTACTTCACTTAGTATGATAATCTCTAGGTCCATCCATGTTGCAGCAAATGGCATTATTTCCTGCTTTTTATGGCTGAATAATATTCCATTGTATATATGTACTACATCTTCTCTATACATTCATCTGTCGACGGACATTTAGTTTGCTTCAATGTCTTGGCTATTGTAAATACTGCTGCTATGAACGTAGCATGCTTGTATCTTTTCGAATTAGAGTTTTCTCTGGATATATGCCCAGGAATGGAACTGTGGGATCATATGGCACCTCTGTTTTTAGCTTTGTAAGGAACCTCCATACTGTTCTCCATTGTGGCTATACCAATTTACATTCCCACCAACAGTGTAGGGGGGTTTCCCTTTTCTTCACACACTCTCCAGCATTTATTATTTGTAGACTTTTTAATGATGGTCATTCTGACTCGTGTGAAGTGATACCTCATTGTAGTTTTGATTTGCATTTCTCTAATAATTAGCAACATTTATCATCTTTTTATGTACCTGTTGGCCATCTGTATGTCTTCTTTGAAGAAATGTTTATTTAGGTCTTCTGCCGATTTTTGGATTGGGTTGTTTGTTTTTTTGATATTAAGCTATGTGAGCTGTTTTTATATTTTGGGAATTAATCTCTTGTCAGTAGCATCATTTGCAAATATTTTCTCCCAGCCCATAGGTTGTTTCTTTCTTTTGTTTATGATTTCCTTTGCTGCACAAAAGCTTTTAAGTTTAATTAGGTCCCATTTGTTTATTTTTGTTTTTATTTCCATGACTCTAGGCGACGGAGGTTGTCTGTTTGAGGAAAGGCAGTGGGATCTGTGTTAGCACAATCCCATTCGCCATGTGTAAATCCAAAACCTCCCTGTGACCACATTCCCTAGCTGAAAAATGGAGTTGAGATACTTTCCCAGCCTCCCCCAACAGAGATGAAGAAAGAATATACTGAAATGCAGAAGTGAAAGCTCATACTGCCCCAGAAGTCAAGGCTGTGCAGGGCTCAGAGTCAGGGTGCTGCAATTCCCCTCACTTTGTGTGGCCCTGTAGTCATTGCCCTAAAGCTCCTGTCTTCTTACCAACTTTTGGCTGAGGAGGGAGTCAAAAAGTGAGTCTACATCTCTCAGTTTCCTAAACTATAAAACAAGGAAAATAATACACCCTGGCACAACACCTGTTGTGCTCACTGTATCCAAGGTATTTAGTGCCAAGAAATCTATATAGTGGACCCTCAGTATTGGAGCAATTGCAAATATTATGCTTTGCCTGAGACCAAGCAATTTATTCATGAAGTCTTAATACAGAGAATGTCCATATTTCTGACAAGGTTTTTCACTGTCTTGAGCACTCCAGTTTCATCTGTCAACCCTCATACCTCAAGGTTTTGTGAGGTTCTCTTAGAACTCAGTTGAGGGGATTAAAAACACAGCCCCATTATCTTCCCTCCAGAGAGTACCCTGAAATGTAAGAAAAGTACTCTCTTGTAAGTCCAAATTAACCAATTCAATCACCCTTGGACTGCTAGAATGACCACTTCATGATCACAGTTGTTCTCTCTCGAGTGTGGTTTACTTTAAAAAGGTTTTTTTTGCAAATATCTTTCTCTTTAGAGTTTGGTAGTCTACAGTAGTTTTGTTGTTTGGGGGGTTTTTTGCACTGATTTTTCCTGCGTTTTCCGTAATTGGACCTGAACTATTCACAGCAAGTTTTATATTCCAATACCAGGGATTTGCAAGTTTCTGGTTTGTCATATATATATACTTTCATTTCTATCAGTATGGAAAATGGTATTTGCAAAATTCTTTCTTGTGAGGTTGGTATTTAGAGATTTAGAGTTAAGACATTTTGGGAAAAGATTGTTAACAACATAAAATGTAAAGTGACTTACATTAACTATGTGTGATTATGTGTTTGATTTTGTATAGATCTTAAGATACCCGGTTCTTAAAAGAGCTTAAGAAATATTATCTGATGATAACTTTGATGATTTTGAGGCAAATTATACATTCTAAGAACAAGATATAAATTCTTGTCCTCTGGATGCCATAATGTCTCCTTTTAAGCTACCTTGTCAAGACCCATTTATAACCTTCTTAGTGGGTTCATAACTCTTTGTTCTTACTTAGAGATTTCCTACCCATTAGAGACCATAAATTAAAACACACCAAGATAACCATTTGAGGAACACAGTTGCATTATGAAAGCTTCTTGTTTCCAGTTTTTATAAAGAGTTCTTTTCTTTCTCCAAAACCTCAAAGCTCCAGTTCACCTAATTGGTCAATGCCCCGTACATTTTCCATTTCTAACACAAATCTCCTTTGAAGTGATAAGATTAAAAGCCACATATACATTTTCCCCTTCAATCTAAAGAGTTACAGTTCTGTATGAAGTTTAATATTATATAAGGTTTTAACACAAATCATCGCCAAGCTGTAAAATCAATACCTTGAAAGGGCCAAGGTTTAACCTTAAAGAATTTACTTTGAGTTTAAGTTACAAAGCTCAGAAGGAAACTACTTTGAAAGACTGCTACAATGTATATACCCTGTTTAGTCTGATCTTTGTGTCTTATCTCTATCAGTAGTGTGTAGAAAAGTGCTTATAGGAAGGAAGGAAGGAAGGAAAGAAGGAAGGAAGGGAGGGAGGGAGGGAAGAAGGAAGGAAAGGGAAGGGGGCAGAAGAGAAAGAAGGAAGAGTGAGAGGTAGGGAGAAGAAGGGAGGGAGGAAGATTATTGTCCAAGTTGTCAGAAAGTTGACTTGTTTCACCTTTCCTTAGGCAAGCTCATTGACCCTTCCCTTCATTTTCTAATGTTTCTCAGCACCTTGGAGCCCATGGAGTAGTATTTCTACAGGAGAAATGTCCCAGCAGTGAAGCAGTCACTTCTGAATCTCCACATTTTGGAGAAGAAAAGAATGAACTCTTTTGTTCTATACGGAAAAAAATACACGTTTTGGGCATCCACAAGTCTAGTCTTCCCTCCATGTAGATGGAATATGATTTTCCCAGCCCAGAATGGAGATTTTGGCTGCTCTGATTCAACAATATAAAATGTATGAAACTTGCTATATTATACTCTGGAGTTGAATGGTCAATGTTCTACGTATTGTCAGCCCTCTGTATCTGCGAGTTTTGATCCAAGGTTGGTTGAATCCACAGACACAGGACCCACGGAGACGCTCGACCTACTGTACTTCACCATTCTATGTAAGGCTTGAGCATTCGCAGTTTGGGGTATTCCCTGGGGCTCTGGAACCAGTCCCCCGTGTGTACAGAGGGAGGACTGTACACAATCTAGCTTTAAGTTACACTCACACAGTAGAATTTAGTTAAAATTTCATTTGTCTGGGCTGTGATAGTGTAATAAGCTCAATTTCCATAAACTATGCAAGAAAATTCTATTACATGTAGATATCATGTACGTGGTTAGGTTGAATTTTACACCTTCGAACTTGTAACACAGCCCTTGTAGTTCGGACTGGAGCACCTTTGTTCCAACGCATAAACATAGGGAGGACATGTATGTTTCTTCACAGCAAAGACTATTTGCTATGCCACAGAGTTCTTCACATCTCCGGACAAAGGGGAAATGGAGCCTTGCAAATGGGCTAATATTGGTTATCAGGGTGTGTAGGAAAGGATTTGCTGAGAGGTCACTGACTTTTCCGTTCTTATTTGCCAGACTGACTAAAACAATGAATTCCTCTCCTTCAAACGCATTCCTCCAGTTGCCTGGACTTTGAAAAGTCACTGGATATTAATATGTTTGGCTCTATTTTTCTGGCAAAATAGACTCTCTGAGCTCAACTCTGGAAGAAACCTTTTTTCTTGCATTCTGGCAGCCTGTAAATAGGTTAACTCACACATTTTTTAAAAGTCAGTGTTCAGCTGATATACTGAGATTCTGATTTTCAGAGCCACTGTGGAACATATACTGACTTCTGAATTCAAAAATAGGAAATTTTGTTTTACATTGTAAGAAAATTCTTTTAAAATACAGTTCAAGCATAACTTCAGCTATGCTGTTTTAGCTTTCAGCCATATTACCTTAATGAGAAATAAAATTTAAGAGCCTCATCGAAGCAGAGAATTAATTTTTAATGGGAAGGAAAAGAGTACAGTAATCAGAATATACATATTCTGTAAACACATCAATCATTGCAAATACTACAAGAAGAAGTATTTTTTAATCACTAAAATAGTGTAATCATGCAACATCTTCAAAATTATTAACATTTTCTTTTTCCCATCTATAACCCAGCATCACATCTACTCCTTTCCTCCCAGTGTATATTTTCTATTTGTTCTCTGAGTTATGGATGCCAATCTCTTCCAAAGAGAAGCAACTACATCTTCAACCTGGTTGAGTATTAATAGAGCCTTGCATCCAAGCTTGCAGAGAATGTAGGAAGTGTGAGCCACATCAGGTTAGATCTGATGGGCACCACTGGGGCTGGAATAGAAAATTCATTGATAAAATAAGGTCAGGAACACAATTAATTACTCTCCCATGAACCTTTCAGTATAAAAACACAGTAGACCTTGGGCCAAAGAGGCCAGATGCTTATTCCCCCTCCTCATTGAGAGAAAAAAAAAAAAAAGAAAAGAGCACAGGGTGTGAGGGAGGAGGGGCAGGGAAAGAGCAGCCCTAGGAAACAGAGATTCAAGACTCATTCTGCCCATTTTGCCCACATTCTGAAAGTTACCTTTCCATTCTAGGGTGTGTTTTTTTGGTCCTAGATCAGTTGTGCAATTTCACAACCTGGCTTGAAACTTTTTCCCCACCCTCAACACCAAGCCCCGTTCACCTAGGTTCTCCTTTGCCTTCCTTAAGTTTCAGTCTTGATGTCTCTTTCTCTAGAAAGCTTTCCTGATTTTCCCAAACTAAACTAGGTATCCCACTGAGTGCTCCCAAGGCCCTTATCCCTCTGTCTTTCAATTGCCTGCCTGGAGTATCCTTGAGGACTGAGACACGGGCTGGTATGGGGAGGGGAGAGCAGAGAAAGAGTGCTTGATATACAATCACTAAGTGAAAGAGTAAATCACAGTTTCACCTCCCCTTTTTCTTCCATTCTTCTCTCATCATCCATTCCTTGTCTTTCCCAACTACCTTCATGATTGCAAAGATAAGAGAATTGTAGAGAAAAAATACTAGACTTGGTTTCAGTACCCCCAGAAGTCTTAACTCTAGTATTATACTATTTGTGCTACCTTGGACTCAGTTTCCCCTTCAGCATCTTTCAGATTTCTTGTGCGGGTAAAAACATAATATACTAGAAAACAGCTTGTGTACTTTAAAGTGTCATTCAAATGTAAAGTACTATTAGAAGTATTATTTTCCCATAACCACCAGGTGAATGTAACACCTGCTTTGGTTAGATGAAAGTTATCACTGAAATCTTCTATAGCTATGACATATATCCTACTGAATGCATTGGTCAAGAACATAGGAATAGATGGAAGAGAACATGAGTTGGTGCCACACATATCTGGATATCTGACATTCAATTCAAGAACCAAGGACGTGGCTCACCTTGGGCCAAGGCCAGGTTCCTCGGTGCCATACCCAAAGCCCTCTGGACTCTAGACTCACCTGTTAGTCAGTCTTATCCCTTTATTGCTCTCTGCATAAATACCTTTCCTGCTCTGGTCCATGCATATCCTTCCTGTGTCCCTCCCCATGGACTGCCCTTCCCTTTATCTAATGTTATAAATCTCAAGTACACATTTGAAGCTTCTCCCACTGAGTTACACATGACGTCCATTCACTGTGGAGAGTATATTCATATATTCATTCATTCATTCATTTTGTAAGCATTTACTGGCCTCCTACTATGTGCAAAGCCCATTGGACATTGTGGAAGAAACCAAAATGAATGAGATCTGCTCCTTACTCAAAGGAGCTTACATTCAAGGAAGGAAGACACAGACTAAACAAGACTAATAACAAGGAATTATTATTTGATGCTGGGGAAGGCAGGGGGAAAAAAGAGAAAAGTACTCTAAAGAGGTTCAATCAGTGCTCTATAGCAGCATGAGAGGAGTAAATAGTGATAGTTTCTAAGCAGGGCAACTAGGGAAGGCTTCACGGAGCAGGTTAATGTGAGCTAGGCCTTGAAGAAGAGAAACAAAGAGAGATTGTTATTCTAGGCAACAGGAAAGTATCAGTAAAGGAACAGGACCTACTTGGAGAACTAGAAGTGCTTTAGCATAGGGTACATGAGGGGATGCAGTAGGACTTTAACCTGGAAAAGTTAAATTGAAGTCAAACAGAAGTTTCTTGTGGTTGTGAGATATACACAATTGTTTTAGACAAGGTAAACATAGCTCTAAAGTAAACTGAAGGGATAGTAAATGAACATTCATCCATCCAGTTCATATAGAGGGGACAACTTTAGTTGGGACTGTGCCGGAGGCTGAAAACAGAGCAGGAAGCCTGAGAGAGGCTCTACCCTTAAGGAGATCAGCAGCGTGGTGAAGAGACTGGCTGATAAACAGGTAATTACAGTCCAGTGAAGCAGTGGAAATACAGAATGCTAGCCCAGGGGAGGTTGGTGGGGGAGAGTGTATAGTTCAGATGTTATATTCCATGAGAGAAAAGCTGGTGTTTCTTGTTCATCCCTCTGTTGCTAGTGATTTAAACAGGACCTGGTTCACAGTAGATATCTGATAAATATGTTGATTGAATAAACTAATTAATTAATTAATATAAAATGGAGTTCCACTTAATCTCAAGTAATGAGAATGAATAAGGACAGCCTGCTGTGGTATTGCAAAAACGTAGCCTATCTAAAGCTTTCAGAAATACAGACAAGGGTGGCCTTTTCATCCCAAATTCTTTAACTTTCTATTTACGCACACAAATTTACTCTTGTAATTTTCTAAACTTCTATTCTTGCCAGTGGGTCTAATTCAATGCCTTTTCTTCCGTAAGACACAGGTCCTTTCACTGACTTAATACAAAATCGGTGTTCAATAAAAACGTATTAGGTGAATGGGTAGGTGGCTGGCTGGATGGATGGGTGAATGGATAGATGAAGAACTAAGTGAGTCATTCATCTACAAGAAGCCTAGATATATTGAATTACCTCTACATAATTTTACCTCACTATATGTATTTTTCTGGTCCATTGAGGTGACTGGGGAAAATGTCAACAAAATTTAAACACCATTTTAAACAAAGATGTACAAATGTTAATGATATAGAATTATTGATCTGATTAAAAGAGCTAAAATGCAAATTCCACAATTAAAATACAGCTCTATGTATCATATGATAGTTCAATAAAGGGAGAGTGTTAAATAATTCAAGCACCATTAGGAAAGAATATTCCACTAAAAATTAACTATTAAAATTATGTGAGGGATTTTTTTCTCTTAAACATATGCTTCTTTGCTAAAAACATCCACATATTCTCAAAGATATTAGTCTTATCCTTATGGTTCAACATTCCAAACGCAAACCTTAGCTGGTTATCAATACAAAGCATCTGCTTTCCGCATATGTCAGTTTTTTCAAAATTTCTTCAGATATCATATTTTAATTATACCTAAACTTGCTAAATGTTCATGACTTAGAAAGACCAGCAGTCAATGAATTTGCATGACATTCAGTTAGACCTCTAAAACATCTTAGCTCTCAATATTAACTATTAATAATAATATATACCATGTAGTGACATCTTTTACTCTAAGCTAACCACACAAAAGATATTATTTCTAACATGCACAATTTTCAATGCAGTCACAGTTGTCACCAAAAATAATTTCTCAGACTTTCCAAGCTAACCTTGGCTTATACATACCAATAATCATGGTGTAAACTGGTAAACCTCTCCAGTGGGCACTATAGAACTGTTTCAAAAGTCCCCAAATCTGCATTCCCTTTACTTTTTTATTAATTTTTATTGGAGTATAGTTGCTTTACAATGTTGTGTTCGTTTCTGCTGTGCACGAAAGTGAATCATTTACACGTGTACATATATCCACTCTTTTTCAGATTTCTACTCACTGAATAGAGTTCCCTGTGCTATACAGTAGGTTCTCATTAGTTATCTATTTTATACATAGTAGTGTATGTATGTCAATCCCAATATCCCAATTCATCCCACTCCTCCCTCCCCCCTTGGTAACCATAAGTTTGTTCTCTATATCTGTGACTCTATTTCTGTTTTGCATATAAGTTCATCTGTACCATTTTTCTAGATTCCACATATATGCGTTAATATATATTTGTCTTTCTCTTTCTGACTTACTTCACTCTGTATGACAATCTCTAGGTCCATCCACGTCTCTGCAAATGGCACTATTTCATTCCTTTTTATGACTGAGTAATATTCCATTGAATATATGTACCACATCTTTATCCATTCCTCTGTCAATGGACATTTAGGTTGGTTCCATGACCTGGCTATTGTAAATAGTGTTGCAATGAACGTCAGGATGCATGCATCCTTTCAAATTCTGGCTTTCTCCAGATATATGCCTAGGAGTGGAATTGCTGGGTCATATGGTAGCTCTATTTTTAGTTTTTTAAGGACCCTCCATGCTGTTCTCCATAGTGGCTGTACCAATTTATATTTTTACCAACAGTGTAGGAGGGTTCCCTTTTCTCCACACCCTCTCTAGCATTTGTTTGTAGATTTTTTGATGATGATCATTCTGACCCGTATGAGGTGATACCTCATTGTAGTTTTGATTTGCATTTCTCTAATAATTAGTGATGTTGAGCATCTTTTCATGTGTTTGTTGGCCATCTGTATGTCTTCTTTGGAGAAATGTCTTTTTAGGTCTTCCACCCATTTTTTGACTGGGTTGTTTGTTTTTTTTGACATAGAGCTGCATGAGCTGTTTGTATATTTTGGAAATTCGTTTCTTGTCAGTTGCTTTGTTTGCAAATATTTTCTACCATTCTGAGGGTTGCCTCTGCATTCCTTTTAATCCAGAAATTATAAAAATAAGAACTCAACCTAAGAAAATAATTAGGAGAAGGTTCAAAGTTTTCCTAAAAGGAAAAGTTATCCAACGGTTTTTATAGAAGCAAAACATCAAAAACAATATTAAATGTCCAACTACAGCCATGGAAAATTATATAATATAAAAACACTTATGGATATTAATATCATAATCATGGTTTATAATGAAATGGAAGAAGTTTGTTATAAAATAGTATGTAAAATGATCTAAATGTGTGCTTGTTTGTGTGTGGACACACAGTTATGGAGGACCTGCAAGGACAAACCCCAAGGTATTAACAGTGGCTATTCTAGGTGATAAGACTGTATCTCTTATTTCCTCCTTTTCACTTATCTGTGCTTTCTATTTTATTTTTTCACAATGAACGGTGCTTTTACAACTTTTTTTAAGAGTTATTTTAATAGCTTTAAAAATTATAGTTTTAGCTTTTAGGAAATTTGCTCACAATCTCCAAAAGAGCAGCCTACAATTTAGGTCTGCTGCCAGAGGTGGTGGGGTGCTTTAGCCATTATGTCTTAATAAAGAGGTTTTGAGTCTCCAACTTAACATTTTATATCCTTGTAAGTTAGTTCATAATGTGTACTATTTTAAAAAGCTCAAATTTTCATATCTTGAAGAATTACAGTATGCCCCTCTCATTCTTTTCATTTTCTCTTGGTCCCCTCCCTCTTGCATTTGTAATTGATTTGATGAGAGTTGGTTTAACTGAACTCTGAAGTCTACCAATGCTCCAAAGTCTCACACACACACACAAATTTGCCCGATACATTGTTTAATAAAATCATTTCTTACTAAAAGTTTTGACTCAATTTACAATGTCTAACTATTGGTTTCTAAGATGACATTTTGCCACTTAAAACAATAAAAATTCTAAGACTTAAGTTGTATTTTTCTTATTCATCTGTAATTGTTGTCTCCCATTAAAAATAAATAGACGCTTCTCCAACAAACCTACATTAAGTCCATTTTTTAGAAGAAAAGTTTTCAAGTAACAAAAACTTCCATAGACGTCCATTCCATCATATTTTTTAGTTTAATGGGTCATGTTTTCCAGAAAATGAAGATTATTGGAAGAAATCTAAGAAAGATGGGGGAAGGGTCACCATACATCATGAACTTTCAAATAGAATTCCACTTTCAAATATTTTGATTTTCAGCCTTTTAGTTTGGAAAAAGTTATTTTCTGAGGACTACAACTAAGATCCCAAACAGCAGCCAATGAGAGGCATCTTTGATCTGTTTGCAGGAAGGACAATCAACCTCACTATTAAAATCTCAATTTTTTTTTAATCAGATCTTTTGCTTAAGGCTAGAATGAAAATTATAGCCACACACAGTTTTAATCTATAAAAATACTGAAATAACAGAATTGAGAGGAAAATGTCAATAGGAGTGTACAGGAATTTTGTATCACAGAGTCACCTTCTAGCAGTGTCAGTGTGGGCTCGGTACTTAGCCCTGAAAATTCTCAGCATCCTCACTGGTAAAAAGGACCCCACAAGGTCATGGTGGGGATCAAATGGGATGATCCATGTGAAACTCTTCATGGAGTAGCTGACACATAGCAAGCTCTCCATAAACACAGGTCATCATCATTTCTGAGGCATCACCCTCTCTGTTCTATAGACTGGGTATTGGGAATATGTACTGGATGTAGATCATAAGACACCAAAAAGATGGCAACTCCTATGAATTTCATAATGATTTTCAGTGGTAAATGAAGTGCTGTTCTGTCCTCTGTATACCACAGTCTGACCTTGAAAGTGTTTTCCAGACTCCGATGAAAGTCACGGGAGCTCAGGTCTGCAATCAGAAAAGGAATGTGGCTCTTAAAAGCTTTCACAGACCACAGATATGGGGTAGCTAACTTATCAAGAGGAAATGGGCTCTGGTTTTCTTTGCAGGACTCAGATCCAGGAGCTGCAACATTGAGTCACCAGCTTGCTATCTGACCCCAGGCCGGCCACTTAACCTCTCCCTGACCCCATTTCCTTACTTAAAATCAACTCTCTGCTCATGTTCCATTCAAGGAATTATCTCTACCCACAAAAATGGGTAGTTACTAAGGAGTCCCGTAGATTTTGAAAATTAATTATTCAGTGTGTTGGGTTTACAAAATAGAACTGTGAAAGGTTCAGAGATGAATAAGTTCCAGCTCTGCTTTTTGGTATTGTGGTATTATTTTAAGAGCTCTCTTCCTGGAATAAAATCACCAACCCAGACAATAAGCTTTGTCTGACACTGACCCTTGTTGCTGATGAAGCTTTCTTGTGCTGGTATTTCTGGGAGTGACAGAAAGGAAGAGAACAGGAGCCCCTTTGTCAGAATATAGTCAAGAAGGAAATAAATTGTAGTTATTTAAAGAGAGTTTAGGACAAGCTAGGCAGTGTCATTTGTTAGAGAACCAAACTAGGAGCTTGGACTATTGGGTTTCACATTCAACCACCGTCTCCCCACTTGACCTAGGACAACTTACACAGCTATGGGTAGCCAGAGGAGCATTCTCTGAAATAATAAGCTGTCCTGACTACCCACTTACACAAAATAAATGTACATCCACACCCCTGAATACTCACTCAGACAATGTCTCACCCTCCCAGGATCTATGGTGAACAGCTTGAATGCAGAGTTACAGTGTGTTTGTTTTCTGTCTCCATTCACACAATGGCTAGCTCCATCAATGTTGTTGACAAAAAGGGTGATAAGGGGAATTAAGTGTCTAAAGTGTCAAATCTAAAAGTAACTGAAGTTTACCCTGTCTGTCAGAGTTTTATAAACATCAACCATCTTCAATAAAAAACTTTATGAAATATTCCACACCTTTTCCTGCCTTCTTGCTGTATTGACGTCAGCCACATCACCATTAACTCATTTCCTGGCCTATAATAATTTTTCTGTTTCCTCACTTACTACCAGAAGCAGCCCTTCCTCCTTCTAATTTGGTCCTTTTAAGCTACTGAGAAATCAAATTAACAAGGTGTATCATTAAAAGTTAGGTTCAGCTGTGAGTAACAGAAACCCAACTGCAATAGCTTACATGCAAAGGTGTATTCACTTGTATAAAGGTAGTGTGGAGGTAAGCAATCCAGGCAGGAGGACTCCACAATGCTATTAGATGCCTCTGTCTTTTCTCTGCCCTTTGTGACTTGTCATACTCTAAAAAGGCTCTGGAGTTCTAACCATTACAGTCCCATTCCAAGCAGCAGAAAGAAGGAACGGGGAATAATCAAAGGATAGGACTTTCTTCTTACTGTCCTAAAAGTTCTAACAACATTTCTGTTACAGTTTGTGGACCAAAACAGCCATTTAACTATACGTAACTAAAATAGAGGCATGATTTTCCAGACCAGCGTATTACATATATACTCAAAGGCTCTAAAGGCTTCTGTTTATTTTATTATTTCCTTGTTCTTAAGATGTAGAGATTGCTGGAAATCTGACCTTCTGATAAGACACAATTACCCTGAATTCTCAGGAATGGAGCTTTAAAAGTAAAGTGTTATCACTGTGTGCGGTGCTGGGTGAAATCTGGAAGGCAGACAAGATCTCATCCCCTCTGTAAATTCTAAGGCCATCTTTTACAATCTCTTTAAACCCGTGCCTTCTTTTAAAAACATAAAATCATCCACCTTCCTTTATTGTTATTTGAAAAAAATTTAAAAGTATTAAGATTTGAAATAACTCAGGTCATGATAATTTTAGAATATACTTCAAAATATACACATACCAGCGGAGGTCCTAAATTCACACCTGCCACTCTACCACCATCTGCTCTGAGAAGCACTATTCAAAGGAGAGTCAGGCAAATGATAGACAAAAGATGTTGGTAGATGAATTTACAAGAGGCTTGGGAAGACTGAGAAGATAAATGGGCCCATGTCTCTGGGCCCAAATCTGGTTATTTGGCCTGCTGATTTAACTGGCCACCAAATTGGAAAGGTAATCTAGAGATCTGGTCCAAACTGGCTCTCGAGCTTATTGATTCAATCTGACTAAAACAGACATTAAGGCCAAAGAACCCACATTAAATAGATAATGCATTGAAACCAAAGGCAAGGAGATGTCATATTTAATAGAAAAGAGAGTTGTGGAAAAGCATATTTAGAGCTTCCAATTACATGTGGATGATTCCTTGCATTTGAGGGACCCAGCAACGTTGTTGAATGAATGAGTGGACTTGATACACTGGTAAGCAGAGAACAGGAGATGATGAGAATGAGATGATCAGATGAAAGGAACTTCAACTATTTTGTGGTTTACAACCTGTAGACAGAAAATCCCAGAGAGAGCATAGTAACTATTGCAAATGTCTTCAACTCCTTATGTGCAATAAGCACTTTGTTATAAATTGAACAAAGAAAAATACAATCACTGTCATAATGGGGTGATAGGGAGTACCAGAATATACCCAAGAGTCCACAAACTACCGCAAGGAAATCTCACAAAAGAAACTTCTCAATCTCCCAGGCAAATACTCAAAATCTAGTAGGGAGAGAACAGCTTCAGGTTTCTAGCTCTTTGGAGCATTTCCCAGGTGAAATGCTTTCCAAAGGTTTCCACCAAAGTAGCCCTTGAAGACAGAAAAGGGAGATTGCCAGAGCCTGGAAGGTTCCCTAGCACATCTCAAAGCAGTGCCCAGCCTCAAGCCTGGAATTTCTTTGAAGTTTTCCCTTAAATATACATACAAATTGTATTCTATCCAATACATAGCATTTGTTTTCATTTTCTAATTTTCACTGACATTAAAGCGTGATTGCCATATATCCTCCATGCCGCCTCACATCCTGGGAGTACAAACGACCCATTTTAAAAACTGAAAATCCAACCTGCAAATAACACAGAGGGTACTGTGCTTAACATTGCTTGAATGTTTTTATGTTCCATTTAGGTAATTGTTAATGGGGTTAAAAAACTCTCAGCCCTTGGGGTATTTCTAAATTATATTCTGCCATCACATGTAGCCAGGCATCCCCTTACTTCAGGAGCTGAGGGTACAAATAGGGACTAACTAGGTATTGTAAGCTCTCAGATGATAGTTATCATCCATTAAGGGTAATGAAGAAAAGGGATTTTAGGGAATAGCATCTCTGAATGATCACTAACATAGAACCAGAACTACGTGTTTTGAACAGAAGTAATTACAAACTCCTTTCAAAGGAAAATTACCCTATAATTTTAAGTGCAGACCCATGCGTTTTGACTTATATGGAATCTATCAGAACGCTACTAAATGTTAAAAATAAAATCATATCAATAAAACTAAAAGTTGGTTCTTTGAGAAGATAAACAAAATTGATAAGCCATTAGCCAGACTCATCAAGAAAAAAAGGGAGAAGACTCAAATCAATAGAATTAGAAATGAAAAAGGAGAAGTAGCAACTGACACTGCAGAAATACAAAAAATCATGAGAGATTACTACAAGCAACTCTATGCCAATAAAATGGACAACCGGGAAGAAATGGACAAATTCTTAGAAATGTACAAGCTGCCAAGACTGAATCAGGAAGAAATAGAAAATATGAACAGACCAACCACAAGCACTGAAATTGAAACTGTGATTAAAAATCTTCCAACAAACAAAAGCCCAGGACCAGATGGCTTCACAGGCGAATTCTATCAAACATTTAGAGAAGACCTAACACCTATCCTTCTCAAACTCTTCCAAAATATAGCAGAGGGAGGAACACTCCCAAACTCATTCTATAAGGCCACCATCACCCTGATACCAAAACCAGACAAAGATGTCACAAAGAAAGAAAACTACAGGCCAATATCACTGATGAACATAGATGCAAAAATCCTCAACAAAATACTAGCAAACAGAATCCAACAGCACATTAAAAGGGTCATACACCATGATCAAGTGGGGTTTATTCCAGGAATGCAAGGATTCTTCAATATACACAAATCAATCATTGTGATACACCATATTAACAAACTGAAGGAGAAAAACAATATGATCATCTCAATAGATGCAGAGAAAGCTTTCGACAAAATTCAACACCCATTTATGATAAAAGCCCTGGAGAAAGTAGGCATAGAGGGAACTTTCCTCAACATACTAAAGGCCATATATGACAAACCCACAGCCAACATTGTCCTCAATGGTGAAAACCTGAAACCATTTCCACTAAGATCAGGAACAAGACAAGGTTGCCCACTCTCACCACTCTTATTCAACATAGTTTTGGAAGTTTTAGCCACAGCAATCAGAGAAGAAAAGGAAATAAAAGGAATCCAAATCGGAAAAGAAGAAGTAAAGCTGTCACTGTTTGCAGATGATATGATACTATACATAGAGAATCCTAAAGATGCTACCAGAAAACTACTAGAGCTAATCAATGAATTTGGTAAAGTAGCAGGATACAAAATTAATACACAGAAATCTCTTGCATTCCTATACATTAATGATGAAAAATCTGATAGTGAAATTAAGAAAACACTCCCATTTACCACTGCAACAAAAAGAATAAAATATCTAGGAATAAACCTACCTAAGGAGACAAAAGACCTGTATGCAGAAAATTATAAGACACTGATGAAAGAAATTAAAGATGATACAAACAGATGGAGAGATATACCATGTTCTTGGTTTGGAAGAATCAACATTGTGAAAATGACTATACTACCCAAAGCAATCTACAGATTCAATGCAATTCCTATCAAACTACCACTGGCATTTTTCACAGAACTAGAACAAAAAATTTCACAATTTCTATGGAAACACAGAAGTTCCCGAATAGCCAAAGCAATCTTGAGAATGAGAAACGGAACTGGAGGAATCAGGCTCCCTGACTTCAGACTATACTACAAAGCTACAGTAATCAAGACAGTATGGTACTGGCACAAAAACAGAAATATAGATCAATGGAACAGGATAGAAAGCCCAGAGATAAACCCACACACATATGTTCACCTTATCTTTGATAAAGGAGGCAGGAATGTACAGTGGGGAAAGGACAGCCTCTTCAATAAGTGGTGCTGGGAAAACTGGACAGCTACATGTAAAAGTATGAGATTAGATCACTCCCTAACACCATACACAAAAATAAGCTCAAAATGGATTAAAGACCTAAATGTAAGGCCAGAAACTATCAAACTCTTAGAGGAAAACATAGGCAGAACACTCTATGACTTATATCACAGCAAGATCCTTTTTGACTGACCTGCTAGAGAAATGGAAATAAAAACAAAAATAAACAAATGGGACCTAATGAAACTTCAAAGCTTTTGCAAAGCAAAGGAAACCATAAACAAGACCAAAAGACAACCCTTAGAATGGGAGAAAATATTTGCAGATGAAGCAACTGACAAAGGATCAGTCTCCAAAATTTACAAGCAGCTCATGCAGCTCAATAACAACAACAACAAAAAACCCAATCCAAAAATGGGCAGAAAACCTAAATAGACATTTCTCCAAAGAAGATATACAGGACTTCCCTGGTGGCACAGTGGTTGAGTGTCTGCCTGCCAATGCAGGGGACACGGGTTCGTGCCCCGGTCCGGGAATATCCCACATGCCGCATAGCCGCTGGCCTGTGAGCTATGGCCACTGAGCCTGCACATCCAGAGCCTGTGCTCCGCAACGGGAGAGGCCACAACAGTGAGAGGCCCGCGTACGGCATAAAAAAAATAAAGCAGATATACAGATTGCCAACAAACACATGAAAGAATGCTCAACATCATTAATCATTAGAGAAATGCAAATCAAAACTACAATGAGATATCATCTCACACCAGTCAGAATGGCAATCATCAAAAAATCTAGAAACAATAAATGCTGGAAAAGGTGTGGAGAAAAGGGAATACTCTTGCACTGCTGGTGGGAATGTGAATTGGTACAGCCACTATGGAGAACAATATGGAGGTTCCTTAAAAAACTACAAATAGAACTACCATATGACCCAGCAATCCCACTACTGGACATATACCCTAAGAAAACCAGAATTCAAAAAGAGTCATGTACCAAAATGTTCATTGCAGCTCTATTTATAATAGCCAGGAGATGGAAGCAAGCTCAGTGTCCATTGCCAAATGAATGGATAAAGAAGATATGGCACATATATACAATGGAATATTACTCAGCCATAAAAAGAAATGAAATTGAGTTATTTGTAGTGAGGTGAATGGACCTAGAGTGTGTCATACAGAGTGAAGTAAGTCAGAAAGAGAAAGACAAATACCATATGCTAACACATATATATGGAATCTAAGAAAAAAAAAATGTCATGAAGAACCTAGGGGTAAGACAGGAATAAAGACACAGACCTCCTAGAGAATGGACTTGGGATATGGGGAGGGGGAAGGGTAAGCTGGGACAAAGTGAGAGAGTGGCATGGACATATATACACTACCAAATGTAAAATAAATAGCTAGTGGGAAGCAGCCGCATAGCACAGCGAGATCAGCTCGGTGCTTTGTGACCACCTAGAGGGGTGGAATAGGGAGGGTGGGAGGGAGGGAGATGCAAGAGGGAAGATATATGGGAACATATGTATGTGTATAGCTGATTCACTTTGTTATAGAGCAGAAACTAGCACACCATTGTAAAGCAATTATACTCCAATAAAGATGTAAAAATAAATAAATAAATAAAATGAAAGCATAAACCTTTGTATTAACTATTTCTGCTTATGTCCTTATACAGCTACAAAATTAAATATTTTATATATTAAGTGCAAACAAGACCAACAAATTATGATTAACAGCTTTAATTTTATATAACAAATGATGTTGTGTATAAAATAAATCTTTCAATGTGAATATAATTCTGTTTATTACAAATGATATTTTTTGAATCACGGTATTTACACTTGAGCACAAAAATTGCAGAATATCACTGTTACAAATTCCTCATACAGATAACCAAGAATACTCTTTAAAAAAATTTTAGTTCTCATCAAATTGAATTTAAAAATTTTTAATTATCATAAAACATACTTAGACTTCTAAGAGTCTAAGACTTCTAAGATGTTCATAGACTACTACTTCCCTACCCCAAGTTTAGATGCTTTGATCCAGTAAGAGGAATAATGAAATATAAATGTGATGAGAGTGTTACCAGGCTTGTACCCCAGAATCAGACCCCTGCCCCTCCCTCGAATGGAAATCAACTGCTCTTATCTGAGTTTCAGCCTCAACCACAAAAGGAGGAAACTGCAAAGAGGAAAACAAGAACTACTTAGAACCAGCTAGGCCCAAGATGGGGGAAGACCTGATTTCCAGTAGACCTTGAACCACTTTATATACTCATTGTAGTACATTAGCATGCTAAATGACACACCCACCAGCATCATGACAATTGACAACTGCCATGACAACAACGGGAAGAGCCCATACAAGGACTGAAAAGGAGTGTTGCCTCAGTTCCAGGTCCAAACCACAGCCCTGTTTTCATATAAGTCATGAACATTCCTCTCTTTACTCAGTTCCTTCCCTTTTACCTCGACCCTCCTATATATATGGTGTTTCAGCCCAAATGGGGTTGAGAAGTTGATTTGCAAACTAAATTCCAGCTTCTCCATTCTCTGGCTATTGAATAAAGCTTGTGCTGTTTCAGTCTCAGCATCAGTTTCATTACTGGCTCTGCAAATCCAAGTGGGAAAAGAACCTCCCCAGCTGAAACAAGGGGTCTTGGCCCTGCCTAGGACCTCAGGGCAGGTCCAGGTGATCAATTCAGTAACAAGAATTCTTATCATGATGTATTGTTCTATTTACCTGTCTCCAGCACTAAAGAGAATGTTCCCTAAAGAAATTCAGTCTGGTCAATCATTGTATTCCTAGGTTCTAGTGTAGTGTCTGGCACATAGAAGACCCTATAAATATATTTGGTGAATGAATGAATGAATTTCATAGAATTCTATATAAGGGTTTCAATCTAGGTGCTGATCAACAGAGTAAGGAAAAGCTACCCTAAAAGTCAAGAGAAGATGTGCAATGATTAAAACCTTGGATATCATCAAGAAAGACTTATCTCCCATCTAGAAGGATGACCTGTCACTAGATGATCACAGCAGTAGCTGGGATGTAGGAAAGGTCTGGGAAATGACTAGAGTTAATCGTGTTGCGAGAAATTTTGGAGGAAATTGTGGTCCTGAAACCTGAGGCTATCAGTGACTTGGATTGGCTTATATTTTATCTTCTTAAAAGGCTCTTTCTGGAACTCAAGGGGATACATAGTTATGTTTGCTAGATAGTTTTCAAATTATATGAATACTAAACTTAAAAGGGAGATGGAACTTGTCATTTAAATCTATCTTTTAAGTATTAACAGTAGCATAATTTTGAAATATGTTGATCACATAGGGTTTATTATACTAATTTCATTTTCTTACCAATTGAAGAGAAGCTGGAAAAGGCATTAATTAACCAGGACAGCCAAATTTCTTTTCTTTTCTTTTTGGCCAAAATTCCTTGAACATAAAAATAATCTTATATTTTACTAGGCACAAATTATAAAAATAAGTAAGTGAAATGGAAAACCGATCTCCTTTTAAAGGAGACAGAGATAAGTTTTTGTGTATATGAAAAAATTAGAATTCAATGTGTATTTTGCAGTCTTTTCTCCATCTCTGAAGAAGATAAATAGTAATATATTCTCTATTCTCTAAGGTCTAACAACTGATAACCTTACTTGTTTTATCCGTCCTAAGGAACGGGTATGACAAGAGAAACAGACCATACGATCTGGTAAGAATGGAGGAAACTACATAAATATAATTTCTTTCTCTGTGTAATTTAAGACACAAAGGAGAATTTGTTTTAACTAAAGTCTTCCCATAGTGAGCATTTATGATTTAAATATTACTTTCTTTTCATGTTAACTTACTCAAATTCCCTTTTATGTCTTAAAATATAACCTAATTGCAATGGTAGATTTCTAAACGGTAAATCCAGAGCTCTAGAATGGGGTCTATGAGCATAATTTTCTTGCTGGGTTGCTATTCAATCACTCAGTCAAAACATCATTTGGGGCATTCACCATGTGTCTACATATGTTCTTATCTATATTTTTCTTGATTCTGATTTTTTTATTTTTATTTTAAAAAATGTATTAACATCTTTATTGGAGCATAATTGCTTTACATTGCTGTGTTAGCATCTGCTGTATAACAAAGTGAATCAGCTATATATATACATATATCCCCATATCCCCTCCCTCCCACCCTCCCTATCCCACCCCTCCAGGTGGTCACAAAGCACTGAGCTGGTCTCCCTATGTTATGTGGTGGCTTCCCACTAGCTATCTATTTTACATTTGGTAGTGTATATATGTCAATGCCACTCTCTCACTTAATCCCAGCTTACCCTTCCCCCTCCCCGTGTCCTCAAGTCCATTCTCTACATCTGCATCTTTATTCCTGTCTGCCCCTAGGTTCTTCAGAACCATTTTATTTTTTTTAGATTCCATATATATGTGTTAGCATATGGTATTTGTTTTTCTCTTTCTGACTTACTTCACTCTGTGTAACAGACTCTAGGTCCATCCACCTCACTACAAATAACTCAATTTTGTTTGTTTTTATGGCTGAGTAATATCCCATTGTATATATGTGCCACATCTTCTTTATTCATTCTTCTGTCAATGGAGACTTAGGTTGCTTCCATGTCCTGGCTATTGTAACTAGTGCTGCAATGAACATTGTGGTACATGACTCTTTTTGAATTATGGTTTTCTCAAGGTATATGTCCAGTAGTGGGATTGCTGGGTCATATGGTAGTTCTATTTTTAGTGTTTTAAGGAACCTCCATACTGTTCTCCATAGTGGCTATATCAATTTATATTCCCACCAACAGTGCAAGAGGGTTCCCTTTTCTCCACACCCTCTCCAGCATTTATTGTTTGTAGATTTTTTGATGATGGCCATTCTGAATGGTGTGAGGTGATACCTCATTGTAGTTCTGATTTGCATTTCTCTAGTGATTAGTGATGTTGAGTATCCTTTCATATGTTGTTGGCAATCTGTATATCTTCTTTGGAGAAATGTCTATTTAGGTCTTCTGCCCATTTTTGGCTTGGGTTGTTTGTTTTTTTGATATTGAGCTGCATGAGCTACTTGTATATTTTGGAGATTAATCCTTTGTCAGTTGCTTCATTTGCAAATATTTTCTCCTATTCTGAGTGTTGTCTTTTGGTCTTGTTTATGGTTTCCTTTGCTTTGCAAAAGCTTTGAAGTTTCATTAGGTCCCATTTGTTTATTTTTGTTTTTATTTCCATTTCTCTAGCAGGTCAGTCAAAAAGGATCTTGCTGTGATATAAGTCATAGAGTGTTCTGCCTATGTTTTCCTCTAAGAGTTTGATAGTGTCTGGCCTTACATTTAGGTCTTTAATCCATTTTGAGTTTATTTTTGTGTATGGCATTAGGGAGTGTTCTAATATCATTCTTCTACATGTGGCTGTCCAGTTTTCCCAGCACCACTTATTGAAGAGGCTGTCTTTTCTCCACTGTATATTCTTGCCTTCTTTATCAAAGATAATGTGACCATATGTATATGAGTTTTTCTCTGGGCTTTCTATCCTGTTCCATTGATCTATATTTCTGTTTTTGTGCCAGTACCATACTGTCTTGATTACTGTAGCTTTGTAGTATAGTCTGAAGTCAGGGAGCCTGATTCCTCCAGCTCCATTTTTCTTTCTCAAGATTGTTTTGGCTATTTGGGGTCTTTTGTGTTTCCATACAAATTGTAAAATATTTTTGTTCTAGTTCTGTGAAAAATGCCATTGGTAGTTTGATAGGCATTGCCTTGAATCTGTAGATTGCTTTGGGTAGCATAGTCATTTTCACAATGTTGATTATTCCAAACCAAGAACATTGTCTATCTCTTCATCTGTTTGTATCATCTTTAATTTTTTCTTCAGTGTGTTATAATTTTCTGCATACAGGTCTTTTGTCTCCTTAGGTAGATTTATTCCTAGGTATTTTATTCTTTTTGTTGCAATGGTAAATGGGAGTGTTTCTTTAATATCTCTTTCAGATTTTTCATCATTAGTGTATAGGAATGCAAGAGATTTCTGTGCATTGATATTTTTATTTTTAATTTAATATTTCAATATAATATTGTCTGTTAGTTCCCTGACAGCTTTGAAGGAATAATGTGGAGGAGAAATGGATGGATAATGGAACCATGCATGCACAGATAGATGGAGGGACAGATGCACAAATGTGTGGATGGATATACAGAGAGAGAGAGATAAAAGCATATAAAAGTAAAGAATATAAGACAACCTCTATGTTCATCAGTGATATTGGCCTGTAATTTTCTTTGTTTGTGATATTTTGTCTAGTTTTGGTATCAGGGTGATGCTGGCCTCATAGAATGAGTCTGAAATTTTTCCTCCCTCTGCAATTTTTTGGATTCATTTGAGAAGGATAGGTGTTAACTCTTCTCTAAATGTTTGGTAGAATTCACCTGTGAGGCCATCTGCTCCTGGACTTTTGTTTGTTGGGAGTTTTTAAATTACTGATTCAATTCCATTACTGGTAATTTGTCTGTTCATATTTTCTATTTCTTCCTGGTTCAGTCTTGAAAGATTATACCTTTCTAAGAATTTGTCTATTCTAAATTGTCCATTTCATTGGCATGTAGTTTTGCATAGTAATCTCTTACGATCCTTTGTATTTCTGTGATGTCAGCTTCTCCTTTTTCATTTCTGATTTTATTGATTTGGGCCCTCTTCCTTTTCTTCTTGATGAGTCTGGTTAAAGGTTTATCAATTTTGTTTATCTCTTCAAAGAACTAGCTTTTGGCTTCATTGATCTTTTCTGTTTCTAGTTCATTCATTTATGCTCTCATCTTTATGATTTCTTTCCTTCCACTAACTTTGGGCTTTATTTGTTCTTTCTCTAGTTCCTTTAGGTGTGAACATAAGCTGTTTCTCTGAGATTTTTCTTGTTTCCTGAGGTAGGCTTGTATCACTATAAACTTCCCTCTTAGAACTGCTTTTGCTTCATCCCATAGGTTTTGAATTGTTGTGTTTTCATTTTCATTTGTCTCTACGTGGTTTTTAACATTCTCTTTGATTTCTTCAGTGATGCATTGGTTGTTTAATAGCATATTGTTTAGCATCCATGTGTTTGTGTTTTTTGCAGCTTTTTCTTGTAGTTGACTAGAGTCTCACAGCTTTGTGGTTGGAAAAGATGCCTGATATGATTTTAAGTTTTTTAAAATGTACCAAGGCATTAATAAAAAAAAGAAAAAGAAAATTTACCAAGGTGTGTTTTGTGGCATAGCATGTGATCTTTCCTGAAGAATATTCCATGTGTGCTTAAAAAGAATGTTTATTCTGCTGCTTTCAGATGGAGTGCTCTATGTATATCAATTAAGTGTTATTTAATGCCAGTTCTTCATTATTGATTTTCTGTCTGTCTGAATGTCCATTGATGTAAGTGGGGTGTTACAGTCCCCTTCTATTATTGTGTTACTATTGATTTCTCCTTTATGTCCATTAATATTTGCCATATGTATTTAGGTGCTGCTATGTTGAGTGCATATATATTTACAATTGTTTTATCCTTTTCTTGGTTTGATCCCTTAATCATTATGTAGTGTCCTTCTTTGTCTCTTGTAACAGTCTGTATTTTAAAGCCTATTTTGTCTGATATGAGTATCACTGCTCCAGCTTTCTTTTGATTTCCATTTGGATAGAATATCTTTTTCCATCCCCTCATTTTCAGTCTGTGTGAGTTTTTAGCTCTGAAATGAGTATTTGTAGGTAGCATACATACGTGTCTTGTTTCTGTATCCATTCAGCTGCTCTATGTCTTTTAATTAGAGCATTTAGTCCATGTACATTCAAGGTTATTAGTAATATGTTTGTTCTTATTACCATTTCGTAAACTGTTTGGGGATTGCTTTTGTAGGTCTTTTTTTTCCTTTCTTCTTTAGTTCTCTTGTGATTTGATGACTATCTTTAGTGCTATGTTTGGTTTCCTTTTTCTTTTTGTGTGTGTGTATCTATCATAGGTTTTGGGTTTGTGGTTACCACGAGTTGTGTATACATGTGTGTGTGTGTGTATGTGTGTGTGTGTTTGAAGTTGCTGATCTCTTAATTTCAAATGCATTTCTAAAACCCAGCATTTGTACTCTCCTCCCTCATTATAACTGTTTTTGATGTCATATTTTATATCTAACTGTTTTGTATATCCCTTGTCTGCTTACTGTGGATATAGATGACTTTACTACTTTTGTTTTTAACTTTCCTACTAGCTTTGCATGTGGATGATTTCCTAACTTTATTGTGTGTTTGTTTTTACTGATGAGCTTTTTCATTTCATAATTTTCTTGTTTCTAGCTGTGGACTTTTCTTTTTCACCTGGAGACATTCCTGTAACATTTGTTGTAAACCTAATTTGGTGGTGCTGAACTCTTTTAGCTTTTGCTTGTCTGTAAACTTTTGATCTCTCCATAAAATCTGAATGAGAGCCTTGCTGGATAGAGTATTCTTGTTTGTAAGTTTTTCCCTTTCATCATTTTAAATATATTGTGTCACTCCCTTCTGGCCTGCTGAGTTTCTGCTGAAAAATCAGTTGATAGCATTATGGGCATTCCCTTGTATGTTATTTGTTGTTTTTCCCTTGCTGCTTCTAATATCCTCTCTTTATCTTTAATTTTTGTCATTTTGATTACAATGTGTCTTGGTGTATTCCTCTTTGGGTTAATCCTGTATGGAACTCTCTGTGTTCCTGGACTTGGGTGACTGTTTCTTTTCCCAGGTTAGGGAAGTTTTCAGCTTTTATGTCTTCAAATATGTTCTCAGCCCCTTTCTCTCTATTTTCTCCTTCTAGGACCCCTATAATGTGAATGTCAGTGAACTAAATTTTGTCCCAGATGTCTCTTAAACTGTCATTTCCTTCATTCTTTTTTCTGTTTAGCTTCAGTGATTTCCACTACTCTGTCTTCAAACTTGCTGATTTGTTTCTCTGTATCATTTAGTCTACTGTTGATTCCTTCTAGTGTGTTTTTCATTTGGGTTAGTGTATTATTCTTCTCTGTTTGGTTGTTCTTTATATTTTCTAACTCTTTGTTAAAAACTTCTAACTTCTCGCTCTGTGCAACCATTCTTCTCCCAAGTTCTTTGATCATATTTACAATCATTACCTTAAACTCTTTCTCAGGTAGATTGTCTATCTCCACTTCACTTAGTTCTTTTTCTGGGGTTTTATCTTGTTCCTTCATCTGAAGCATGTTTCTCTGCCACCTAATTTTGCTTAAGTTACTATTTATATTTTTATGTATCTTGTAGGTTTTCCAACCTTGGAGAAGTGGGCTTCTTGAGGAGATTCCTATGCATACCAGCAATGCACTCCCCTCTCGTCATCCAAGCCATATGCTCTAGGACTTCCCCCTAGAAGGGCTGCATAAGTCCTTCTGTTGTGGTGGGCTGACTATGTGGGTGGTCTGGTAGGCTTGGTTGACCCCCTAGTCCATTGGGTTGCCTGCCTTGTGTGGAGGTTGTCGGCTGCTGGTTGTCAGGGCCTGGTCATGAGGTGGCTGACAGCAGAACCCCAGGGGGCCCTGCTTCTTGGCAACCGTGATGCTTCTCTCTCCTGAATTCTCCCTTACTTGTCTGGCTCTTCCTCCTCAGATCCTTTCATAGGTTCTTCTTCCTCAATTTACTGTTGTTATTTATATTAATCAGCAATTGCTACAATAATGCTGCCTAACAAACTATCCCCAATCTCAGGGGCCTACAATAACAGGTATCTATTTTCACACTTTCAAATCTGCAGATGAACTGTAGTTTGACCTAACTAGGGTGATCTCAGCTTCAGACAGTGCATAAGTTGGACTTGAGCCCAGGTTGCAAGTTGTGTTCAGGTCCTCTCTGCCTCTTTTTATTCGGGTCCCAGCCTGAAGGGACAGTGGCAACTGGGGACAATTGGGTTTCTCTCATAGCAGATGACGAGAACATAAAAGAGGAAGCCCAAGTGCACAAGCACATTTCAAGCATCTGCTCATATCATATACATAAACCAAAGGAAGTAATAGAGTCCAGCCCAATGTCAAGGTATGGCTGCATCATTCACCCACCATGAAGCTACTGCAAGGGTGTGGGTATAAAATTCAATCACCAGGAAGTAAATGATTCAGAACAACCATTCAATTTTGTTTTCCAAGGATCTTTTCTCAGCCCTTGCTCCTTCTCGTCTCTTCCTGTGTTCTTATCTATACCTGTTATATGTTAATGATCTCCAAATCTATATCTTCAATACAGATTTTTCTACAGATCTCCAGATATATATAACCAGTTAGCAAATCTCTAGCTGGATGTACCATAGGTATCTGAAATGCAAGATAAAATCATAACTTAAGGAACTACGTGTCTTGTCTCTCTATAGATAGAAAGCCCAAACTTGTGATTCTCATCCAATTAATATTTAGTGAGGGATTATTATGTGTCGAGCATTATGCTAGGGACAGGAGATAGAGCAGTGAAAAAAGAAAGTTTAAAGGATTGCTACCTTCATGTAGCTTGCATTTCACATGCTTCTTTAAAAAATCTAAATTTTTATGTATCAGTCAGGGTTGCATCATTCCAAATAATATAAAAAAGAGGTTTATTGTAGAGGTTAGAGCATATGAAGTTGTGGGAGTAGTCTCTGTGGGGCTGATGGAGGAGTCTATGCAGGTTGTTGCCTTTGTGACTAGTTAGCTATAGTTAACTCACTATAGATCAGCCAGACTGACAGCTGGGAAGAAACATTGAATGTAGATGAGAAGAAAGACAGCAGGAAACCATTAGGATGACCTGGGAATCGAGTCTGTCTCTCACCATCTCAACCTTGATGCCCTAGGTGATCTGCTGGTGCTGCACATTCAGTTGTCTTAGCACTTGGGGAAGCTGATGGGGGGGATCTGATGAGAGTTGGAGGGGCCACAGGACTGGGAACTGCCCTGTACCAACCAGGCAAGCCAGCAGACATGCACCAACATGCATGAGTCGCCACAGTGCCAATGCCCAGCACCGACCTTCAGAACTCAATATGACCATCACTTCACTTGAACTTTCCAAATCTTGGGTAAAACATCTCCTGTGGCGACAATAACCAAAAACCATACAGGGAAGGGAGTTCTGGGAAATGTAGTTCCAGAGTAGCTAACTGGACATATCACAAAGCCATCACAGTTTGTGTGTATGTATGCATGTGTATATATATATATAAAATATGACATGACTTAAATGTGACCTGGAGGTGTGTAAAATTTATATAATCCTAGAGATGAGAGAATTCACCCAAAAGACAAAAATAAGTATAATAATTTATTATGGTAAGCAGTTTGGCCTAGCTTCAGAGGCTTACCTTTTAGAAAAATTTGATTAATAATACAGTTGCCTGCTTAAGGACCTTACAAAGATTTTAAGGAAACTGATTTAAAGATGTGGTGAATCAACATACAAATCCCAAGTGTTAAGCATTTTTAATTATTTAGAGAAAAGATGTTACATAGAGGCAAGAGTCCCCATTCTTTACATGTACAAGGACTTCAGGCCACACTGGGTCCAATTACTCTATAGGAGTAATTTATTGGTGACCTAAAAAAAGTGAATGCATCAACCCCATGACTAACTTACATGCAGGGAGTAATTTACTCTCCTGGAAGCATCTGGCTCCTCACTTTTACTATAGTTTCTGCACATATTCTGAAGACGGTGTCAATCACTTGACTATCTAGGTACAATTGACATAATTTAAAACAGATGTCACGTCTCAAGAATGGAAAGAAGGTTCTGTTTGGAGAACTGCTGAAGGGCACAGGAAGTGCTTGCAGCTGGCAGGCCCTGCGGCAGAGCCCACAGGCACGACCACTCCTCAGCAAAGTTTTCAGGTAGAAGTTGACCTACAGTACACCCAAGCATCCGCTTTCCTACACTTTTCCCCTTGGACCTCTCTGCCTCATCATCCACACATCATTCTCTCTGGATCTAAGGAAAGAAGCCAATAAACTAATTCGCACTAAGGTATAAAAACCTGATAAGGCAGCTATGGGATATTAACAAGGTCACAAGCCAAAGGAAAACATCCTAGCAATGAGATTTGAGGGAATCTTGAGCCAATGAGGAAATAACCTAGTCCAGATTCCCTCAAATTAATCCGTCTACTCATTTCGAGCCTGCCTTATCCCCTATGTATCACAGAGGATGCACAGATGGTAAGAATGAAGACTGTTTTTCCTCAGCTTAGTGTGTCCCCACGGACTCCAGATGTATGGGAAACTGCAGCCCACCACTTGTGCTTGTTTCTTATGAGCAATTTAAGTGTTCTAACTAATAACAGGCCAGCACTACCCTCTCCTGTGTGCTGCTTTTTCCACTAACTGAAACTCATAAGCAGTACGCTCAAAATACCTTTCTCAACATCTTTCTCTCACTACTGAATTCTCTCTCTGAAACTAATTGATAGGATGGATGGATGGATGGATGGAAAGATAGATGATAGATAGATACATATAGATAGATAGATTTAAAAAACCTATCATGGGCTTCCCTGGTGGCGCAGTGGTTGAGAGTCTGCCTGCCGATGCAGGGGACACAGGTTCATGCCCCGGTCCAGGAAGATCCCACATGCGGCGGAGCGGCTGGGCCCGTGAGCCATGGCCGCTAAGCCTGCGCGTCCAGAGCCTGTGCTCCACAACAGGAGAGGCCACAGCAGTGAGAGGCCCACATATCGCAAAAAAAAAAAAAAAAAAAACTATCATAAAGGGGAAATACAAATTTTCAAACAAGAGAACAAAAGGAAATGAAATACAAAGTAGCCTGAAAAGATCTCTTTTTCTGAGAGTATTGGAAAGGCTTTCAAACCAATGCTCGCATTCACACACTACAGAACTGTACTTGTAGCCCTGTAGATTCCTAAAGAAGCATCCTTTATGCTCTATCCTTGAATGGTCCTACCCTGTTGTCTGCCCTCCCCACTGTGCCATCCCTCCATATCCCCAGCCCTTAAGCAGCTCAGATTCATTTTAATGCCAACAGCGCACTGCATGGGGGCCCCAATTTGCTAGAGCCAGGGCAAAAATAAAGCTATGAGATTGTTTGCAAGAGCTTAAAATAACTAGTCTGGCAATGCTCAGCTACACTTTGAGCAAGAGCAGAGCGTCAGAAGATAGAATTCTAACCATCCCGCTGCCCAAAAATGACCTCCCTGCTCTGCCCAGCAGTGCACTTCCTCCATAAGAGACCATCTTCCCCAAGGCAGTGACCATCATTCAGCTTTTTGTCTTTCACCCACATATCATCTTTCTAAATGTCTACTGAATACTAAAAGACCAGTGGCAATGAGAGAAGGGCTCTTAATGTAATTTAATATGACTTCAGAAACCACAGCCAGGAGACAAATACATCAGTAGATGTATTTTTCTTATAGAATGACCAAAATCTACTCATCATGAAATCCTTTGTTGTAAGCCTGTCCCAAAGGATTGCAAAACAAAAGCTAGATTCACCAGTGGCTTCTTCCTTGCTTAACAAGACTCACCCTATCCCTTGGGGCAACCAGCAACCAAAAAGAATTTGTACCTCGCCCCACAGGGCAAACAAACGTCTGAGAGCAAGAAGCAGCCTAACAAGAGGAAGGGTGGGCAGAGGAGGTCCTGGCCCCACCTGCACTGTCCAGGGCACTGAACCACTTCACTTGGACGGAGGTCCAACAGTTGCATGCATGTTAATCAACAGCAACCTCAGAGTTTCTCTGCAGCAGGCAGAGCCAACACGATGCACCAGCAGGCACACAGACCCTCGCCTTCTTGCCAAACCCCTCAGGCAAGCTGGATCAGGTCTCCATTATCCAATTTGATTCTGGGCCTCTGGCTACAATGGTGGATGAAGTCCAAGCCCTAGTAAATCTTCATGCCCTGAATGGTTCCCAGGAACTCAGGTCAGCCCTGGCGTCTGCCCAAGGGTGATACTGACACTACATACCCTCCCTCTCTCCTCTACTAGCAAACAAGCAGCTTCCCTGGAGACTCGCAAACTGGAGGGAGCCAGAAATTAGACAGGATACTCTTAAGCAAATAGGAGCAGAAGCTGACATCAGCACCCAGCCAGGATTTCTGAGGGGCAAGGAGCCCCAGCACGTCCCTGAATATGCTGACTCCCAGACTGATGACCGAAGTTTCAAAGTTTTATATCTCCCTCAAATACCATATTCAGGACTAAACTTGTCCTAAATACATAAATTTCATCTGTATCTATCACCCATTACAAGACATTTTTTATTGAAACTCTGGCTATCTGATAAATTGAGGGGGTGGTGCTTAGAATCAATTTTCCATTCACTTTGGTATCCCTAGAACCCAGCATTGAGCCTGGCACACAGTGTGTAAGCAGCAAACCTTCACTGAACTTAGTTATCCTGGCTGGTAATGTGGTACACACCACAGATTACATAGTCCCTTGTATTCGACTTACTTGTATATTACATTGAATTTACTTGTATATCTTAGTATAAGCTTGTAAAGGAGTGGAGGCATCATAGCTGACCAATAAATACGTGTTCATCAAATAAAGTCAGAGAAATCGTGAATTTTTCAAAACGATGACGTTTTAAAAAAGCTAATTTGGGCTTATTATTTCAAAACTATCTACCACCAATTTTTTTTAACCACCACTGCTAAGATGTTTCAGAATGATATATATTGGTTCTAACCACCTCTTCTAATCAATATTCTAATGGGCACAGAGGCGGAAGGAGAGACATCCCTTAAAAGTCAAAGGTTTAGCAAAAGAGCAGAAAAATGATTGCCTGGTGAATTGAGTATTTTCTGTACTAGCAGAGCTACATAGTAAGCTTGCTGCAATGGGAAAGGTTTTGGTGGTTTTGGAGGTCTCTGCATGTCAGCACCTGGTCTCTGGGCTTGCTGCCCAGCAGTCTGGAGCTGGGGGCAGATTCTCTCTCAAACACATTAGACATTTAGCTAGCTGGGCCAAATTGTTCCCATGGATACTCCTCATATCAAGAATTGTATAAGATCTGTATGTTATTTGATTAATGCATTTTCAGTGTTAATAAATTCAAATTGGTAAAGCTTACTAGAAAACAGGAAATTCCTACGGTGAAAATTTAATGCAAATCAACTTCCTATGTGTTACAGATTATGATGCAATTTATTAAATGTAACAGTATATTCCAGAGTGTCTCGAAAAATAGAACCTGGGTGACATCTTAAATATATACCACTCTAATTTTACCCAAGCTAAATAATTGTATGTTATTATAATAATACACACCATTACTAGGTAATAATAGGGTTGCATTCATATACTAAGCATTTTGCAAGTGGTTACCATCAAGTTTGCAAAAAGCTTGCTGCCTCCATTTTCACATGCTCATGTGTACAACTGAATTTTCCAAAATCCTTAGAAAAGTCACAAAGGGATGTGATGACTGAGAAGAAGAGAGAGGTGAGGGAGTTTTGCTGTTTGCAAAAGGATAGTGGTTTATGAAAACCAGTGTGGATTTAGGAGTCAGACTAATCTGGATTTGAATCCTAGCTCTTATTTACGGAGCTGTGTGACCTTGGGCAAGCGATTGATTGAACTACTCTTTCCTAATCACTAGGAATGGTGATAATAATACCCTTCAGAAAACCGATGCAAAGATTAAGCCAGAATAATGTATGTGAAAATACCTCACATCACGCTCGGAAAATAGTACTTGCTCATAAATATTTAGCTTTCTTCTTTGTGTAGAGTGAATTCTTTGCTTAAAATTCATAGCTGATGCTGGGGAGCTTGGAGCACTTTGCACCCCTCTCCCATTTTCCCCACATTCTCCAGGTAGCCAGGCCCCATCCTCACATTTCTGCCCTCCATTCTTCCCTTATTCTTCAGATCAAATAAAACTTTGGTCTCAGATAACTGAGATTTCAAGGAGTTAAAAAGGGGTACCTTCCTACAGACAAGCAACATGATTTTAGGATAGCCTAGATTTTTGGCTCACCTTGGTATCCTAAAGCAGAATGAGGTAGAGGAAGTGGTCTGTGAGGTCTTGAATCCAGAAAAAATAAAACACAAGCCGAAAAATCTGAGTTGCTTCGCTTTGGACACAGGTGTGGTAATTGGCTCAGGGGAGACTCAAGGAAAATGCTGTCTGTTAATCTAACTAGATAATTACAAAGATGCCTTCCTTGCAGGGAACTCACAGCTCTTTAATATCAGAAGTTCCAGTTGTACTAAGAATATATTTGCCCTACTTTAGAAGCTCTGGAACTCTCTCAGGCCACTAAAGGGAGCAAAAACTTTAAAACTGAAAACTCTTCATATGTTTCCCTTTAGGATGCATTTAGTTCAATAAATGAAATGTAATTTACCTGGAAGATTTATTATGCATTTCCAAAACGTAGACATTTACTCTCTCCTCATCACCAGGATTAGGCACAATTATGTCATTAACCTTCCAAACATTCCTTTTGGACGGTGGTGAATTTCCTAATAACCATTATGGTCAAGCTGAGGTCAGAGGTAAACAAAAGGTTAAGTATCACAGAGTCTAGGGTCATATAACTTCAGAGGCAAAAACCACGATTGGAATCTAGGTTCTCCAGCTAATTACCTCACTGCCTTCCCAGCTGGTGTGTCTCCTCTGATACCTACAGAGACCTTTAGTTCCTGATGTGCACAGATCAAGAGGAGAGCTAAAAAGAGATGGAAATATGGTCAAGAGACCATGAACAGAAGGAAAGTCTCCTTAGCCTGCTTCATCATGGTTATGGCCTGCCTATTAGGGACAAAGCATACACAGCCAGAGCTTTATAAAGAAAAATCTAGATCAAATGAGTGGGTATATTCAACATGGCAACCAACGTGAAGCCGAGCAGCATCAACCAGTGCAGAGAAAACAGGAGGTTCTTGCGACTGAACTTTTTCCTGCTCTCTACCTAGGAAATAAGCAGAAAATCCCTTTCCTCTTAATATGTGAATTATCCAGTTTGCAGCTCAGATCCTAAGTTTACAAAGTTAAAATAACTGAGTTTTCTGAGATTCTACTGCATGTGGTATACTGTACTGTGCTGGATGTTTTATATCCATTTTTAATTTAATCTTTGTATTAAATAAAATGATCAGACCATCCCCCCCACCCCTGCAACTTAGACCATTCACCTACAACTTCTGACAGCCACCTTCAGCTGGGATTGATTTCTTTGGAGTGAAATCATTTCAACCTTGGGAATTAGTTTGCCTCTTCCTATGCATGCACATAGGAAGTGTGCACATTTTCATTTGAATATTCTTAACACAGAATAAGTTATGGGAATGAGAAAAACTCAATTTCCCATTTCTACCCATAAGGGCTACTCTTTTGGAGCAAATAAATCAGACAATAAAACTTGAAGATATTTAGATGGCTTCCCGTCTCAAACATACTTAGTACCAATATGTGAGAAACAATTTTCTGAAAAAGTGTGAAGGAAATATCTATTGGTAAATTCTGTTTGAGTCTTGCAGAACTGATTTAATTCTGCAAAGTTTTTGGCTTTAATAAAATTATAAAATGAAGAAATAGCTGTACAATATAGCAATGTTGATTTAGGTATGTTTGATCTTATTTTTCACCTTTGTCTTTTTAAATTTTTTTAATCTAGCTTGAGTCAGTTACACAGGGATTAATCAGTGAAGCCTTTGTCTGGCTGTTAGACTTATTTGTAACTAAACATGATGTTATAGGTGAAGTACAAGCAAATATCTTCAAGCATTTTAATGCAGAGCCAGAGACGGGAGAGTTGGATTGGGAGGGACTGGAAGTAGAATGATTTAAGGTAATAGGACACATGAAATATCTAATCAACAAAGGAGTCATTCCATACTGTTAAAATTGAGACAGAATGTTCTAAACTCTTGCAGAGGGTTCAGAGGAAAGCAAAGTATACAGATATAAATATACGCACACATTGAATTCTCACAGCAATCCCGAGGTAGATACTGTGATTATCCATATTTTTCTGATGAGAAACTGAGGCACAAAAGGATTAAGTAACTAGTTCAAAGTCAGTTAGTAAGAGTGAGAGCTGGGATTTGAACCCTGCTAGTTTGACTTCCAAACTCAACACTCAACTATTGCACAGAAGTGCCCTTTAAGAGATTAAAAGCAAGAATCTAGGAAGGAAATAGGATCATTTGTCCCAAAGAAGTGATAGATCAATTTAAATCTTGTCACACTGAAGGAAGACCTGGCAATTACTCTGTTAATTTTATCTGTATAGAGAGAAATTCCTTTGGAGTTGAGGAGAAAGGAGCCTGAAACCTCCCCTTCTACTATCTATACTCATCAAATTAACCATGTAATTGTCAAATGCTAAACCCATCTTGGTAGATACAGCCATAAAGTTATTCTCTAAAGAGAAACGGTTTTGTAAGCAAGCATCTTCCCATTCCCACTTCCACTGAGGACTTGAAAGCATCTCTGTGTGGCAGGCTGAGCAATTACCTCAGATCTGAAGTGAGGGACTCCAAACCCATGAGGAGACTCATCATGGCTACGTCAGAAATACCACTGGGAATTAGAAAAGCCCTGCACCCACCTGCTGCTACCATTTCTCCTTCCTCTAGTCTTAGAAGTGCCCTTGCTTTCCTCACTTTCTCCTCAGTCTCCCCTGCCTCCACCTGCCCTTCCCACGTGGACATTTCCAAGGTTCTGGCCCTCAGCCACCATCGTGGATCCAGCCATCTATCATAAAGCAATTCTAATTGTAAGTCTCCAGCCTGACCCCTCCCCTGACTTCCAGACCCCCATTTCTAACTTTCTACTGGACAGTTCATTCATTTGTCCAGAAAAGGACTCATATGCTTCTCCCTCAAAGAAACAAAAATTCCCATGTCAGTGATTGTAGCTAACAGCCATCTTCTCTGTCATCCAGCACTCCCCAGTACTTCCTAGCACATCCCACATTCACCTAATGCTGATTTCAAGATCTTCACTTTTTTTTCCCTTCCTCCCTTCATATTACAGCCCGCCTAGATTTCCAGCTCCCAGCAAGTCACCCAGCCTCTGGAACTGTGCTGCCCAGTACTGCAGCCATGAGCCACATGTGGTGACGAGGTCCTTGAAATGTGCCTCATCTGAAATGAGACATGCTGTGAGTATAAAGACACACTGCATTCCAAGACTCAGTAGGGAAAAAAGAATATAAAAGATCTCATTCATAACTTGTATATTGATTGCATGTTGAAATTATTATATGTTTAATATATTGGGTTAAAATACTAAATTATCTCACCAGTTTCATTTTATATATTTTAATGTGGCTGCATAATGGCCTCCCAATGATATCAACATCCAAATCCCTAGAACCTGTGAGTATTTACCTAACAAGGCAAAAGGGACTCTGGAGATGTGATTAAGTTAAAGATCTTGAGGTGGGAAGATTGTCCTGGATCATCCGGTTAAGCCTAATGTAATCACAAGATCCTTATTAAAGGGAGACAGAGGGAGAGTTGACTACAGAAGACGCTATTACTACTAGCTCTGAAGGTAGAGGAAGGGGTCGTGACCCAAAAAATATAGGCGGTCCCTAAAAGCCAGAGTTGTCAGGGAAACAGATTATCACCTAAAGACTCCAGAAGGAAAGCAGTCCAGCCAACACCTTGATTTTAGACTTCTGACCTCCAGAACTGTAAGAGAATAAACTTGTGTTTTTTAGGCCCCTAAGTTTATGGTAACTTGTTACAGTAGCAACAGAAAACTAATACATGTGGCTACAAGGAAATTTAAAATTACACCTGGCCATACTTTGTTGCTCACATTATATTTCCATAGATAGCACTGCTCGAGAATCTTCTTCTCCCTGTCAGTCCATCGCCCTGCTAGGGTGATCTTGTGCTGTCACTCCTCTACTCAAATGCTGTCAGTGGCAATACAGGTGAATAAAATGAAGCCCAAATTCTTATTTGACTTTCAAATATCTCTCCTTCACTTGACATTTTCCAGACTTTGCAGTTTCATCAACACTACACCCGCTAAACACCTGATCTTTCAACCATTCTGGCCTACTTCGGTTGCCACAAATTTTCCTTATTTTCATGTTTTTGCCCCCTTTTCCTAGATGTTCCCTCTACTCTAAATGCATTTTATTTTCATTTACGCCCATCAAAATCCTGTCCATCCTTCAAATTTTGGTTTAAATCCCAATTCTTCTATGTAGCCAGCCTTTCACAACTCCCAACAGGAGGTAATTTCGCTCCACCATTTGTCTCCTATGGCGTGTTATCCATTGTATCAGAGCTTTATTGAAATCTGACTTAGAGATGGTCCTGCACTGGGGTGTTTCCCAAGGCAGGGGCCCGCCTTACCCATGCCGGCTGTCTGTGTTCACCAAGGGTGTCCTTCCTGCGCCAGCGACATCACTGCAGAAATTTCAGGATGGGGGCTCCACAGCGAGCTTGGGTGCTAAGGATTGATTTGCGGGCACCATGGAACTATTTGAAGAGGGGCTCCCAGGAAAAGAATGGGACTTTCTTTGCAAACTGGTGGAGACTCAAAGCTGGTGAGATTTGAAATGAATGCCTCATTAGTATTCAACGGCCGGTGAAAGCCGGGACATACTGCAGATGAGAGATAGCCAAAAGGATCTGTGATACCACATCAAACATTAAATAGAAAAGATGTACCTCCTGAGGGCTTAGATATCATTCATGCCACCTCCTCATTGATAACAGAACCCCAACCAGAGCGCAGGTCTTCAGGCTCCTTATCCATCATCCATTCCAATTAGTCTATCTTGCACAGTCATTTTCTGTCGTGAGGACTTTGAAAAGATTTTTTTTTTAATCTCCATGAAAAAAATGTTTTAATAAGCATTCATTTCGAACTTCATTCACTTAAAAATATATACTGGGACAAAGGGCCAGAGGAAAACTCTTCTTTAACTCCAACATTATAGGGTCCTGAAGTGTGTTTGTAGGTGATGACAGATCTCTATTCCTAGTTCCCTGAGTGACACCACCTGTGCACCATGAGAATTCTGAAACATTTCCCCAAAGAACAATGTGTTAAATGTGTTAAATTATGCTACTTTCACCACCTTGTGAGAATCATAGCCCAGTGCTCCAGACCTAGAACGTCGGCCTTCAGATGGATCAGGTTGAAATTGTGCGTGAACTTAAGAGAAGTATCTTACATTTATAGGGTCATATACAGGCTGTATTATTTTGTTTGATCCACAGGGTAACTTTGGAATGTGGGTAAAACATATATTTTCATCCCTATTTTACAGCAGAGGAAGTTTAAAGCTAGGATGTGGTAGAGGGGAAATTCAAACTCATGTTCTCACACATGATTAGAAAACATACCTTCAAATGTAAACAACTCAGGGACTGTTAGATTGAAAAAGAAGTCAAGGAATCAACTTGTTCAATACCCTGGTTTTACCGTAGAGGTAAGACTAGGAAACGCTTGCTTCCCCTCATCACTGAGCGTTTGGCCTTGCTGGTCCCACTTAATAAAAGCACTCTGCCAGCTGTCCCCACCCCCAACCCAAATCCTTACGTAGAGGCTGATTCTCATCCAGGAAGCCTTGCTTGACTTCCCTGACTAAGCCACATTCCCCTATTCAAGGCTCTGCCCAAACCATTAACTTCACAGCACTTCGCACTCCAATAATTTTACATGTATTCATGTAGTTCTTTAATTATACAAGATTGTACAATCAGTTTTAATGTCTATCTTCCCCGCTAGTTGATCAGCTTCATGAAGACACCACTGCATCCCCAGCACCCCCTAGAATGCTAAATTTGAGTAACAATTTCCTAGATAGATTTATTTATCTTTTACTCATGTCTCCTGACTCTAGTCCAATTCTTTTTATCTATTTCACTATGGAAACCTGAGTTAACTCTTCTCTACTTATATTAACAAATTGGTCAGAATCTTAAGGGAGTATTCTGTTCAAAATAGAGTTTCTTAATTAAGAGAAAGTGAAAATTCCACACACAAACTAAAAGATAATGTATCCCCTCTCCTACAGCCCTGGTCCCTTATGCCTAATAGAACCTGCCTGTCGAGAAAATCTGGTTCATTAATCTTGTTATCCCAGATGTAGCCCAAGTATCTCAGGCTTCATTAAACGGTGAATAGAGATAGATCCACGCCACTGTTAATAGCACTTGTCTTTGACTCCAAAAGGTGTGGAAACTTAATCTCCCTTCAGTCACAAACATGTGAAGGAATCTTCAGGACAAATATACCTGGCCATAGCTCTCCATCACTATCAGGTCACCCAGGACCACACAAAATCGCATGGAAGACAACTCTGGGTCAGAGATTCTGCTTCTGTGACACTGCTCCCTGAAAATTCTGTCAGTAAAACTGGTGTATCACATGACAGCTGAGTGAGAGACTATTCTTTCCGTATCAGCTTCAGTTTGGGGCCAAGTCATCTGGCTTGACCGTGGTCTTCCTCTCGACAGGCTGACTCTTTCCCAGGGTGCTTGAGTTGGAATGGGTTCCATGACTGTCAACTGCCATACTTCTCCCCTCTGACCTCTGGGCCAGCGCTAGGTCCGACTCTGTAAGCCAGCCTTCTCTTCCACTTTGGTGAGCTCTCTCTAGAGGTCTTCTGGGTCTCTAAATGGTGCAACAGCAAACTCCATCTTGGTTACCCTAGTCAAACAGATTTTGATCAGCCTGGGCCAAGTTCACATTTCTCCCCTGTGGGTTCACTGAGGCAAGAAAATGTAACCATGGGGAGAACTGTACCCCAACTCCAGTCACCCCAACTTCTACCCTCTTTGGATTAGAGCAGATAGCTAATCCTCTAGGTGTTAGAGACACTTGAAAAGCTAACTAGAATAGGGGGAAATATCACAAAATCTGCAATAAGAGAGACCTTTACTTAAACTCCAACTCTATCATTTACTACCTAAATTACCTCAGGCAAATTCTTAACCTCTCTGGGCCTCAATTTCCTTATCCATTAAATGGAGATCAAAATACCTATCTCAAAAGGTTGGAGAGAATATTAAAAATGAAACACTATACATAAAATGGTGTGGCACAGAGAAAGGGAAGCAGACATTTCTGCCCTACAACTTTCCTTTCAAAGGCATTAAGCCTAGAATGAAGAGAGAGAAAGGACAGGCATGAAAGAACAGGAGGAAGAGTTTAGGACCCAATACTAGTGTTCATAGGTTTACACAGTACAAGAATTATTTCCCAAAATATATTCACATCTCACCATCAGTTTGGCATTCATGCTTCCCTAGGGATTGGCTGATGCAACTACTGATATCTATCAACCCATTCTTGGGAAAATTGAGGCACTAAGGAAGTGACCTTCCAGGTTTGTCCAGGAAGTCATTAGAAGTGCGAAGTAAAATTAACCATTAAAGTAAAAGAGAAAAACATCCACAGGAGCTAAATCTTCAGGCTTCTTGAGAAGACCAGTCTAATAGCTGCTCTTTACTTACAGCCTACTGCATATCAGCCACTCTGCTACGTGCTTTATGAAATCTTTTTATTCAACAAATATTTGTGGAGCATTACCCATAAGCCAGGCACTTTACTGGACACTGGAAATATAAATGATAAGCAAAAGAAACAAGGTCTCTATTCTCATAGAGTCCTGCATAAGAGTCAAACACCAATCAAATAGACACAGAAGTAAGTGAATAATTACACTGTGCTAAGCACTATGAAGGAAAGTTATACAGTGTGATTAGAGTGTACAACGATGTATAAGGGACAGCTTCCCAGCAGAAGTGGCATTTGAGCCAAAATCTAAAGGATGAGTAATAGTGAACTAGGGGACCAAGAGAAAGAGAAGTTTTCAGCCAAAGGAAACAGCAAGTGCAAAGACTCTGGGGCAGGACAGAGCATGCAACGGTCAAGAAACTAAGTCCATCATAGCTTGTACACAGACAGAGAGGGAAGAATAAGGTCAAATGAGTCTAGAGAGACCCTTCAGGGACTAGTATATCACCTTGGAAACTATAGGCTTTATCCTAAAAGCAACAAGAAGTCATTGACTCAAGCAATTAATTAATCTACTGAGTGTTTCTAGATTTTTCTGGGATATCATCCACCATAAACATCTACATAATATACAGTATAGAATTCAAATCCACTAGACCACTAAATAAATACATTCTGCATCTGATTCACAATCCAATAGCCTTTGTAATTTAACAGCTGCCAGATAGGCCTAAACCTTTTATCCACAAACTCTAGTGCAGACTTTTAGAATCAAACAGGCATGATGTTACACATGTTATGCCACTCAACACATGGGTTCAGCAGTGATGGAAAACTTATTCATGATGCTAAGACAGATCACTGCTTCTCACATGTTATTGTAAAAGTAAGACGTTCTGAGATAAAAGCTGAATTGTGGCTTCAAGGGTCTCAAGACAGCCATGTCTGCACCACTCAACATAAGCAATCTGGAAGTTCACATGGTGAGAATTAGGCATTTCTCACTCAGTATAAACTGTGAAGTGCACTTGAAAATAGAATTTTCTATTAAAATTAGCATGTTTTTTCATACTTGGCCAGCAACCGCCATCTTGTTACAAAGTCACATTATTTACAGCATGAAGATTATTGAAATGGGCTGATGCTCTGATCTCCATGAACTGTCACAGGCTTAGGAAGACACATCAAGTTCTTCTCGGCTCTCTGTACAATGATGAGATGGTATAAGATCAGCACACGGTTCATCAGAAGACTGCTTTAAGGCAAAGTTGGGGAAAGTAGAAATTTAGGTTAAGTAAAGTTTCCAGACACAAGAAGTGTCACAATAAGTCCATAATTTCTTAAAACTTGTCATCTCCCACCCCATATGTCAGGGACTGCAAACATTTTCAGTGTTTTCAAGCCCAGTTATCATTTGTTGCATTTACTAATATTTTTCTTTTTCTCTTAAATTCACTTAATTTCTCCTATGTTCACTTCATGAGGGGCATGCCACTTTTAAAATTAAAAATGAGTTTAATTTAAAATTTTTCCATTTCAAGAAATTTAGATACCTTTAAGGTAAGCAAAAATACCCTAGGATTTTTGCCAAAGTAGAGTCAAGTAATCACTGTTTTTTATCTTGGTCAGACTAAGGACTCTGGACAAAATACACAAAACTTACAAAGGATGGAGGAGAAAAAAAAATTCTGTGTCAAATATTTAGGGTCCACTGTTTTCAGGATCATGAATACATGAGTTCTTATGAAAAATACATGTCATTGTTTAGTTAATTCCTAATTTCTGAACTGGCAACACATACATGTCTTTATATTTTTCCTGTTCACCTTTTGGCCATTATGATGATTATTACTGTTTCTTTCAGAATATTGATAATGGAAAGGAAAGCAATAAAATGGAAATAAATCTCTTTGGTATCTTAACAATTCTTGCAACAATTTAGTCAGAGAGGATACAAACTCTCCACTTCAAGGAGATTTCTGCTTATTCTGAACATGGTCTCTTTTCATGCTCTCCCCGTTCATCGTTAACACATCTAATGAAGACCCTGAGCTGAATCTCCTTGAGGTTTGGAGCAGACACAACAGCACAAGAAATGTTAACAGCTGAACCGCCAGCACACTTATAATCTATAATATATATAATCTGTACAACACAACTCAACCTAAAAACGTGTGTGATGTCGTGGAAAGAGCACTCTAAGTCAGGAAAGCTGGGTCTGCAGCTCTGCCTCTGCTAGGAAACTGACTCATGATCTTTGATAAGTGAAGATTCAGGGCAAATTCCCTCCAGCTTTCACAACTATCCCAAGTAGAATGAGACCTTCTCAGTACTTCTCAAGCACTATTCCCATCTCTATCGTTGGGTCTATAGTAATTTGTTAACCTACAGATGTCTCCCAATTCACCTCTAACCCTCACCCCCCATACCACTGTTAGTTTCCTTGGGAACAGAAATAAATCATTCATTTTTATCTTCTTAGTGACTTGAATGGTGCTTGACATACTGAAGGCTTTCAACAAGTGTTCACCGCAGACATGTATCATCATGAGTGTCATCTCTGCTTTATCCAATTATGACTCATTTTTCCTCTCTAAATATCCCTGGCACCCCTTCAGGACTTGTTTTCCTATAGAAGGTATTCTGATTGTCACTGGATAATAAGTTGCCTTATTATGATTATCTTAAACAAGTAGAAAATTTAGCACTAACTTTGAGATATCAAATTCCTTTTGATCATTTAACAAAGATGGGTTCTTAAATGAACTTGGCTAAATGAATTCTCACTCCCCAGCAAAATAAGTGTGGCAAGCAGCCACAATGATACTCCATACCCCACAGGCTCTTCCAGAACCTTGAGGCCCCCTATCAAAAAGTAGAATCTATGCTTCCCCCCCTTGAAGCCGGGCAGGAATTTGTGACTACGTTGAATAACAGAGTACAGGTGAAGTGATGCTCTGTGATTTCCAACTAGCGTATAAAAGACAATACAGCTTACCGGCTCTCTCTTAGGATACATGCTGTTAGAACCCAGCCACCATTCTGTGAGGAAGCCCAAACCACGTGGAGAAAGTCACGTGGGGAGGAAGCAAAGCCCCCCACCCTCAGTCCCAGCCGACAACCAGTGCCTATTTGCTAGGCATGTGAGTCACCTTGGAAGCAGCCCTTTCTGCCCTCAGTCAAGCTGACACTGCATGGAGCAGAGACAAGCCTTCCTCACCACGCTCTGCCCAAATCACAAATTCATGGGCAAAGTAAATGATTGTTGTTTTAAGGTGGTTTTAGGGTGGTTTGTTATATGACAAAAGGTAACGGGAACAGCAGTGCTATGGTAGGAGTTAACCAGGATGGCTCATCTTGCTCTCTCATTGATTCAAAGAGAGACTCAATTTCCATGCATTCAAACACTCTCCATCTTAAAAGTATTTGTCATGATTTAAAAGAATGTAATAAAAATAAATAAACCCACCAGAGTACAGATTCACTTTTGAATAGAGTCTTTGGCATGCAAAAGCTTTTCCTGCTTTATTTTCTACTATTTGGGGTCCTAACGTAGTAAACTTCTCCAGTTTTACAAACCTTTATATTTTTTACCCCTATTTTTATTTCTATTTATAAACAAGTCCACGCCTGAGTTCACCTCATGTTTTAATACTCTTTAGTCACAGCCAGTAATAAACAGTACACATTACTTACCATTCTGTTTTCCAACCACTTCTCCAAGAGGTAGAGGCATAGGCACTTAGTCTACCTTCTGAGTTATTACAGATAATGGTTTTACCAAATATTTTGCCACTACATAAAATGAGTCACTGCTTTTCCAGTTTCTGATATCCATTTCCTTGATGCCCAGCTCTTGCCAACCTCCACCCAACCATCAAGCCAATTTCACATCTTTTAGGCTTTGTTAAAGAAGAGCATCACTTCGAGTCACAGTATGTATATTAATTATGGTAACGCTACCTGTATACAAATAAAATCTCAGTGGCTTAACCAGTGATGTGCTAGTAAAATGACTCCCCAAGATAAAAGCTCTGGTTTGTGGCATTTGCCAATGTCTGTGCTGTAAATGCTCCAATCATGATGATTTGAAGCCATCAACTTGATGTCCACGAGCTACAAAATTCCTTAAAATTTAACAGTCGGCTCTTGCCAACCAGTACAAGCCAGAGACAGCACCCCAATGGACTTAACCCAATGCATAAAATCCAGTCAACAGTGGGAAAGGCTGAGAAGAGAAGTTTGCTTCACAGGGACCCAAGGTGATGAAGGCTCCACCACGTTCAACACATGGTTCCCAGGGTCATCTTGATGCCAACATCCAGGCAGCAGACAGGGAAAGTGGAGAGTACAGGATCCCAAGGAGGATTTTACGGGTCAGGCCTAGGAGTGATATGTACACTTCCAGTCACATTCCATTGGCCAAAATTCAGTTCACAGTTACACCTCATTGCTAGGGAGGCTGGGGGCTGTTGTCTAGATGCATGTACTGGTGGAAAAGAAAACAGTTTTGGCAGACACCTAGCCAATCTCTGGCACATTTCCCTAGACCCAACTTCCAGCCCATCAGTAGTATCATTAATACCTTATCAACAGTCACTTGACAACTGTGTTTTATTAGCCACAGAGAAGAAAACTATGGTGACCTCAGTGTGAAGTATGGCCTAATGTTGTCAGAAATTATGCAATAATTGTCGCAACAGGCGCTGAGCAAATGTATCTCTGATTGGCACTGGAGAGAGAGGTACACATTATACCTTGTGTGGCTAATGTTCTACCAAGTTTGTGGAAGAGGTTACTTGTCCAAGTTACAGTAACAGAACCACTAGCTTTCTTATCTGCTCATGCAACCTTGGACACACAGGATGACAAGAAAAACATTGAACTTGGAATGCACGGGGCGCTTCATCATAAGTCCACACTTTAAAAAGAGAAAGGGTTCACACGGCCTGGGATTCCCATCCTGCCTTTATCACTGTCAGCTCTCTCTGATTCAATTTCTTTATGTGCAGATAGAATAATTACACTTAATTCACAAAATAATGATGATTAATTTAAATAATTATTACAAAATACTGGCACATAATAGGTACTCAATAAATGTTATTTCTTCCTCACCTCCCTACACAACAGGGGGCACGCTTGGCCACATTCTCACAGGCAAATTTTTTGCCTGTGCTCTTTTCAGTGCCTCTACCTCTCGACATGATCTATCACATGCTCTGAAGTTTCCCTCTCCTCTCTTTCCCCAAGAAAATGGCTGTGACCTTTCAGCCTGGGTCATGCATGGCTCTCTACTGACTCGGTTAATGTGTTTAGCAATTCTTGAACATTTTGGAGACATTGTTATTGCCAAAATAACTGGGAGGAGAGCGTCAGAGACACTAAACATCCTGCAATACTCAGGAAATTCCACACAACAAGAATGACCCTGCCATCATGTCAGTAGGGCTTCTCATTGTAAGGAGTTCTTTAAGAGCAGACATTTCAAAATGCCTTATGGTGGGGACACAGAAAGGACTTTTCTGAGACGGCATAAGACGGCCACTCTTCCTCCCCTATGTAGTCTTTGACTGGTCCATCTCCCTGAAGTGTTTCTGAAAGGGAGAAAGCCTTGTACCTCCATCTTCCCCCACCCCCGTAACTGGCTCACATCCCACCCCATCCCTACCCCCAGAGTACTCTGCCCACTCCAGCTATACATCTGACCTCATGGTCTAACTACATATAATAAACTCTGTGGGAATCATCCCATGGGTAAAGGCCGTTTCTTTCCACTTAAAATGGTGATGATTGACCTGTGAAACAATAATTAAGTCTGGGTATAGATAAACAGTAGGTAAACTTGCACAACCAAATTCCTCATTACAACCCAGTCAAAGTTAAAACTAACGACAAGTTGTGTCAAAAATAATGACACACAAAACCCCCTCGCTCTAGTGTATTTAGTTAAAAGACAGTCACTTCTAAGTACAACACAGGCCTCCTATTCATTTGGATGTCAGGAAATCATAAAGTTTTGCTGCCTAATTCGGAAAACTGTTAGCTGATGCATATTTATACTTCTGTTTAAAAACGAGAGTGTTAAATCTTTTCCCCTAAAGAGACGTTGAGTTGATCAAAGATACAGGATTGTCCTAATTCTTTTCAAATGTAGACCATCTTTAAAAAGTTATAGCAGGAACCGTGTCTATGATTAAATAAAATTAAAACTTATGATGCTGGCAACTTAAGATTTTTATCTTTTTGCTGGGACTAAATCTCAAAGCATTTTATTACTGGTCAAGTCCTTTTTCTCATAGCATGGGTTCTGTGTCCAGGACCCAGCAGATCACAGGTTTGCCTTTCAAAATATACAATTTATGGAATAAAACTCCTCCAAGGCTGAGCTAAAAAGCACAGAAGGTTCCTGAGTGCAGCAGTCTGCCTTAAATCCTGTATATTCACAGGCACTGGGCAACTGGCCCTCTGGCTCAAAACCAAGGAAGTTGCTTCAGGATGAGCTGGTGCATTCCTGGAGTCATTTAACCTTCACTTCTCAGCCAGAGCTTGTTTAAGTGTCTGGCTCTTCAGATCCAGTTTTTGGCCCCCTTGTTCTTGAGGGGCTCTCTAAACCTCTTGTTTCTTGTCTTATGACCCACAGAGGACCTCTCTGATTAGAACAGAAGAAGCAGTCGAAGCTGCACCTAAGCCCTTTTCCTGAGTCTGAAGTCTCCACTGACATCACCTCTGCCTTTCAGCCAGGACATTTTGAATCAGCCAGAACTGATTTGATTTTCCCATTTGATGGGATTATACCTGAACATAGTATACCAGGAGGCCTAGACAAGATGCACTGGGTGGTTGTGAACTAAAACTCCTTATTCTTTAAGATGAAGAGACATATGCTAATTCTGCTTCCCAAGGCCCAAGGCATCAGATTTCTCTCAAAGCAGACTTGCCTCAAATTGGAAGGGAACTGTCATTAAAAACCTTATTAAAGATATTCTATTTCTAAGCGGGGCCCAACAACCCATAAGTCAGACACAATTGCTTTCCTGCTACCTAGAGATCCATTTACTGGACTCTAGACAAGTATCTCAAGGGAGAGGAACATCCCTGGTCATATTCTCACAGGGTCCTCTCCCAACACAAATCCCCACTGTGATGTGTTGCCCAGTAAATGGCTGGCAAACATCACTCTTCTCAGTACCAATGACTTGATTGTGGGGAGATAGTCTCAAGCTTTATCTCCTGTGTACATCACAACCATCTATGAGGTCCAGGTCACTTCCCCCACTTTACACATGGAAGACCTGTGGTCTGGGTTCTGGAGGTGACCAAGGGTCCAAGGGAAAGGAGAGCAAGTTCTTGTTTGTTGACTGAGTGGGGCTGGTGAGTTGACTGCAAGAAGCCAGCAAGCGTTAACTTGCAACTAAAGTGGGTCTCATCAGCTTTGTATGTGAGTTTTGTAATCGGACAAATCTAAATAAGACACTAGTGTGGGTTTTTATTTTAATTCAGCCTCCAGATCACTACTGGAGAGCATGTTGCTGCTGGTTCTTAGCAGGTCAATTAGTGGGAGAATGCTGGCATCCTCCAGGAACCATATGCTACTTGACGATATTTAGCCTACACATACGCCTTTGAAATTATAGGAACTGAAATATAACATATTACATACCCAGGTCCACACAATCAAAGGGAACTACCCAAATGATGGTCCGTCAAAAATGGCTCAACTAGGTCCTGAATTGTTTAGGTAATTAAGGGCAAGCCAAAGCTGCTTGTCAGAAAAACCCAGGCACATGTGATTTTCTGTGCTCTGTACACAAGCCCCATAAACCTGTCATTCTTTTGTGCACTTTATATACTTTCATATATGTTTATCTTTACAGTCTTATGTGCATCTTCCTATGTTACAGGCTCAGTCATTTCCGTGGCTATTTCTAGTCTTGAATAAAGTGGTTATTTCCACAAACCACAATTTCAACAGTTAGAAGATACATCCCTAAAGACAGGAGGGGGCCTCCTTGAAAACAAGTTGACAATTCACTTTTCTGCTTCTATATTAGCGACAGACACAGCTAGCAGACCACGCAGTCAGAGTAAGAGCAGCAGAGAGAGGAGACCCTAACTGTCATTTCAGTGGCCTCTGTCGTTCATCTCACATTATTATTCTTGCCACCAAGTTCACTTTCTTCCTTTCCCTGCAACTAAATCATTCTAAAGAAGCCATATTATTCTCATACCATTTACTTCCATTGGAGGAGAGAATTATAATAGTTAAAAGTGAGTGGATCTGTTCTTCCCCTCTATATGAAAGTAACAATGGGCTGTGTTCAATATTATTCTCTGACTCTTTTTATTGTAATGTTTTCTTGTGTCTAATCACTTTTCCTTCTGCTGTCCGCAGCTAAATAGACAGCTGGAAGTCAGCTGCGTACCGTCTAGTTTAGTAGGTTTTTAAATGTTTCGCTGCCTGTTAATTGTGTGACATTGTCCCTCATTCTGTTTTGTGAATGGACTATTCTGTATGCCGGAGCTAGGCAGACAGCTCAGCAATTTGCCACCGTTGCTTTTCTAGACCAGTGAACTTTCCCTGTTATCCCTGCAGTCAAGGTTAGAAAACCAGGAGCTAGAGAGCTGGGAAAATCCTAATTCTGAGGATGTCCCAAAGCTGAAGTTCTGACCAGGGCACCACCATCCCAAAACCAATGTCCACTCTTATCCTCATTAATAGTTTTGGTCACCCACATGAAGTCTTTTTATTGCTGGGGGTGGGGAGGGGCTCCGTTTTTATGATTTTATAACCCTGTCATTAGAAATGTTTGAAACAGCATTCCGCCCTCAGGTTGCATTGTGTGGTTATGAACTTCATTTGATCACTGCTCCATCAATTTCACGTTAACTGCTGCAATTTACAACAGCTCCAGCTTTCTAGCTACATTGTACCTTCTGCCTGTGGAAAAAAAGGAGGGCGGGGGGGTGGGGGGAGACCTTTGCCGCCCAGGGGAAGTTTAAAAGAATGTGATGTCTTGTTAAAACCTGAAGGGGCAATGAAAGGGGGAAAGGGGGATCTCTGAAGACAGCAAACCCAAGCCTGGTAATGAATAACGCCTCGCTCCCGCTGTGAGCATCGGTGACCCTGCATGGCCAGCAGTGAATAATTCACCGCGCGAGTCATAGGCTTCCAGGTCGGCCGCAGCCTTGCTTTGTCTTACAAATATGTTCTCCCACAGAATGAGCCTTGACAGGGGAGTTCGCTGCTTGGGAAATGTTTAAACAAAAGCCTTGTGTGACGGAAAGAGCACCTTGTGATTTTGGCACCAGGCTCCCAGCGCTGAGGTTCCCGGGGAGCGCTTGGCTGGTTAATAAATCCTCAAGCATCAAAGCAAAGGTAATCAAAAAGGGAACAGGGCAGAAGACGCCGGGCCGTGTTCGTGTCTGATACAAGAGTGATGGAGTCAAACAAGAATCCATTTTCACCACACATGCATACTGAAGGCACATTCATTGTTCCACTCGGAGCCACAAAGTGAGGAAAGTAGAGTGCAGCCGGGAATCCCAGGTGACTTGTTAACCCTGACTTTTGCAATTTAATTTAAATTAGAAAAAATATATATTTCTCCTTGAATGAAGAACCAGAAAGTGATAGAGATTTCGGTTGAATTTGCTCTTTTTGGCGGCTTGAAAGTAGACACAGAGGGTTATTTGGAGGCTGGGGCAATTAGTTGGTTCTCTTGGATTTTGGAAGAAGGTGGTCTCAGTGTTAGGCCAAAGAATAAGATAGTCTGAGATCTCAGCTCCTCTTTTCCTGTAAGGGACCAGGCAGCAGCCCTGAACAGATGAATGAAACAAGTTAGAGCCGGCCTCCAGGAAGAAGATTTCACAGACTGACCTCATTCATTGTGTACCCTGAGGAAGTGAGGTCGTAGAGACCTAGAAAAACACAGGGAGGCTGTCCCCAGCAGCCATCTGATACCCCCTTCCTATCCATCAAGATTTCTGTAACTTAGCTGATTTGTAAGTTCAGGACTGGGGACATACCACATTTGAACAAAGTTTTACTCAGTTCTGAATTAATGCTTAACTGTAACTAAATTGCTTATTGGTATGTATCATAAACAGCCAATTAAGTTACACCAGCTTTGAAACAGACTCCCTAAGCAAAGCTCCCGGAACTTTAAGCAAAGACTCAGGCCCACCTCGTGAGAAAGGGTTCTAAAATTCCAAAAGTAGTCACTCCTCTCCACCTCCCCAAATAGGTTCCAGTATGAGAGCATCGTGAATGAGCCATGGGGCTCTGTCTGCTGTTCAGAGTTGAGGTTAGTATTGTCTCCCATCCTCGCCAACCTTTGGCATTACCAGTCTTTTCAATTCTGATACGTGGTGGTGTTTCGCTGGGATTTTAGTTTGTATTTCCCTGATATAAGTAGGGCAACCACAAAATGTATCATCTAAGCCAAAAGCAAAAGGGGGTGTTTTTAAAATTTTAGGGAGTTAAGCAGAGTTAACTGGGACTATTACCAGGATATATGTTATGGCCCACTGGCAGACTCGCGAGTTAAACGCTTTTTCATATGTTTATTGGCCATTTGGATATCCTCTGAGAATTTTTCTATTGGGTTCTTTTTTTTCACAGATAATAGGAATGCTTAACCTAGTCTCCTTGCCTTTTGATGAATATATATTCATTTTTGTATATTCATATATATGTATTTCGTAAGAATATATATTCTTATGAAATAAATTACCTTAGTAAACTACCACTACTCTATTTCATATATTGGAGTTTGGCATAATACATTTCTAAATACTTGAAAATCAGTGCTCTGGAATGATGCAGTTAAAAGGCACTGTACTTTGCTTTTGTCCAGATCATGTGGTAAACCGATCCGTCTATTGTGGCATATTAAGACTTTCACTCAGTCCATTTTTCTCATTGAAAGACTTTCTTCTAAATAAGTGTTGTTCTTTGTTTTTAACTATGAAATATTTCCATTGAAATTGAAAATTTTTCTATTGACATTATAGAATATAACAATAAACATTCTTGAACATTTTGCCATATTTGCCTGTTTTATTATGCTTTGTTTTGTTTGGAAATAAAATATTACGGATACAGTTGAAAATTCTAGCCTGTCATTTCCCAATCCCATTCCATTCTTTCTACTACAGAGCAAACCTCTTTAATATATTCTGTTTTTCATTTCATACAGCTTTAATAATATTACAACATATATGTAGTTATATATAGTAAAGTTTTAATATATATACAGTTTTATATTTATGATAACCATTCTGTACCTTTTTTTTTTTTGCCAAGCCATCTTTTTTGAGATTTGTCCTTATTGATACACCTAGTTGTAATTAATTGTAATTAATTGTAATTAATTCATTTTAAACTGGTAGGTTAGTTGTCACCGTTGCATGACTATATCGCTATTTATTCGTTCTCCTGTTAATAGACACTGAGGCCATGAACCTCCTTGGTTAATAACAACGCAACAATAAATGAGACGCCTTGTTCACAAGTGTAAGGTTTCTCTAAGGGTTATACCTATATGTAGAATAGCTGCTTCACAGAGAATACTCAGATACAAAATTATAAGATATTGTCAAAGAGTACTCTCCAAAGTGTTCTCCTTAGCATGATATGTTCTCTATGTTGTATGAGGATTACAACAGCTCCACGATCTCTACAGCACTTGGTATTGTTCATTTTTGCCTCTCTGATGGGCATGATATTATAGCTCACTTTCCCTTTAATTTATATTTCCCAAATTACTTGTTAGTGTTTGAACATCTTTTCTTACATTTAATTGTCCATTTTTAGCTCCCTCTTCTTAGAATTACCTTTCTGTTTCTTTTGCCCATTTTCTCTTGGGTTGTCCTTTTCTTCGTAATTTGTAAGATTACTTCATGTAAAGCTTTATATAAAGAGTCTCTTTAAAATTTTTTGTCAGTTACATGCCTGACAAATATCTCCTTCTCTTCTGTGACTTCTCTTTTAACTTTCTGATAGTGCCTTCTATTGAACATTTATTTTAAGTGTTAACGTAGTCAAATATATCAGTCTTCATGCTTTGTGCTTTTTGTGGTATCTCTACCAATTTCTTTCCTACTCTAAGGTTATACAGATATTTTCCTATATTTTCATCTAAAACCTTACTTTTTTTTTCATTTCATATTTAGGCCTTGAATATACCTGGAATGTTTTTTGTATAGTTTGAGGTAAGGATTTACTTTTTTATATGTGGCTAACCAGTTGTCCCAGAAAAAAAAATATTGAATATTCTCTCCTTTTTTCTACTTATGTGAAATGCACACATGTTGTCTGTTTCCAGGCTCTCAATTTTTCTGACCGGTTGCTACAGTATATAATAGGCCTTGAGATATGATAGCACAATTCCCCCCCATGTTGTTAACCTTCACAGTTTTCCTATTTTTCACAGTTTGCTGTTTAATGTTAATTTTCAGATTGAGTACCACAAAATATCCTTATAACATCTGATTAGAATTACATTAAATGTATGGATTAATTTGAGGAGAATTGCCATCTTTACAATACTGAGTTGTTGTAGTCAAATACATTATCTATCTCTCCATTTATTCAGCTTTCTTTTGTGTCCTTCAGTCTTTGGTAATTTTCTCCATGAAGATTCTGCACATTCTTTGTTAGATTTATTTCTATCTACCTTCTATTTTTGGTTCTTATTGTAAAAGGGATCTTTCAATCTATTTCACTTTCTATCTGTACAGAAAGTTATTGATATTTTTATGTTGACCTTAGAGTCAACAATCAATGTTGCTAAACGCTTATTATTTCTAAGAATTTACTTGTAAATTCTTTTTAATTTTCTAGGAGTGAATCCTATCACCTGCAAATAAGGATAGTTTGATCTCTCCCTTTTTACCATTTGTCTTTTACTTGTCTCATTCATTGGCTAGAATCTCAAGTACCAAGTTCAAAAGAAATGTTGACTAAGGGCATGCTTGTGTTCTTCCTGACTTTAATGAACATGATTCTAAGGTCTCACTGTTATATGACATTACTGTGGAAGTTTAGTAGACACACTTTATTAGGGAAAGGAAATCTCCTTCTATCCGTATTGTATAATCATTATAATTGAGAATTGTTATTAAATTTCATCAAATGCATTTTCTGCATCTTTTGAGATAATTTTTAAATTTAATCTATTAATGTATGTACCTTTTAATAGATTTTTGGATGATAAATTATCCCTATATTCCTGGCCATGGCCTTGGTTTAATTTTGAAGTGCTGGAATCAGCTTATTAAGCTTTTTTTATTATTTGAAATTTGTGTAAAAATTAAAATGACCCAAAACGTTTTTTCTTATGCTGCTCTTGTCTGGCGTAAGTGTCAAAATTCTCCTAGTGTTATAACACAAGCTAAGTGGGTTTCCTGGGTTGTTTTTTTTTAATTCTTTGATACTATTTATATAACATAAAAATTACCTGTTTTGAACATATTTAAAATTGTCAGTAAAATCATCTGGGCCTGTGTACTTTGGAGAAGAGAAGACTTTTGACTTGGCATTAAATATCTGTAGTAATTGAAATTTAATCAGGTTTTCTATTTCCTTTGTGTCAATGTTAATAATTTATATTTGTCTAAAAAGTATAGATTTCACTTAAGTTTTCAATTTATTAACACCAACTTGTTGGTGATATTTCCTTGTTATTTTTTAAAATCATAACTGTAAGTATTCCCCTTTTTGTTCCTAACAGCATAATGATCAAAAGTATAGGCTCTGGGGTCAGACTCCTAAAATCAAAGCCTAACCCTATCACTTATTAGTTTTGCAGCCTCAACAAAAATACCTAACTTACCTGTGCTTCATTTTTAACAATATTCTAGCTTCATTTTAAACTCTACAGACAACTTCTCTCCCTTCTCAGTAAATGGAAGCTCATGCTCCCTTGTCCTCTGACATCTATTGTGACCGAGGTAAAGTCTGATGGCCACTCCTTTGTGAGAGTTTTTCTGATCGGTAGTCTGAAGATTTTATTCCTTATTCTTGTATTACAGGCTGAGTTGAATGCTCCTCAAAATTCATATTGTTGAAGCTCAACATTTCAGAATGTGACTGTATTTGGAGATAGAGCCAATAATGAGATGATTAAGTTAAAAATAGGCCATTAGGGTGGACCTAATCCAACCTTCTTGATATCCTTATAAGAAGGAGGTTGAGACACAGATAAGCACTGAGCAAAGACGTGTGCAGATACAGCGAAAAGGCGGCCCTTTGCAAGCCAAGCAGAGAGACCTCAGAAGAAACCAAATCTGCTGGCACCTTGGTCTTGGATTTCTAGCCTCCAGATTGGTATGAAAATAAATTTCTCTTGTTAAGCCACCTAGTCTGTGATACTTTGTTATGGCAGCCCTAGCAAACTAATACACCTTGATACTCTGCAGTTTCACCATCATGTGTCTACTTATTAACTTATTTTTATTCATTCTGGGATTAGTACTCAGAGTACTCAAAGACCTATGTCTTCCTTCAATTCTGGTACATTTTTTAATTATCACCTTTCAAAATATTGATTCTCCACCATTACCTCTATTTTATTCTTCTTGAATTTCCTATTAAAGATATTTTGGAGCATTGCAATTGACTCTCCATTTTCTTAACTGCTCATTTTTTCCTTAAACTTTTTTTCATTTTTACCAGATCTTGTTTCATAATTTCTTGCCCTTTTCAATGAAAATCATTCTTTCGTTTATCTCTTTGAGCATTCTCTGTTAATATCTTAGACTACTTCATGGAGAAAACTCATGTTCAGTTTGGTTTTTTATAAGCGTATTACTGAACTTTTGATTTCTTCATTTCTTTTGGAAATTTGGTTTGCAGGCTCCTTTTCAGTGAGCAGTTAGCTCCCCGCCACACATTTTATGTATCCTGCAAAGAGAGTATGCAGCAAAGCTTCACTACATTTGAGTTCATAAGTTTATACAAATAGAATACATTTTTAATAGTTTACATATTAGAGTTCTATATAAGTTTTATGCCTGAAAGAAGTATCTCTTTGCAAAAAAGAAAGTTTGAAAATGACTGTAGTCTACTAAGATTTCCAGCCCCAGGGAATACAACTTTCCTTAGAGAACTCCCTCTAAGAATGCTGTAATGAGTGTTTTAGGCACATTTCAGCTATTGGGAGAAGCTCAAGGTTTCTCCCAACTGATTTCACTATTTCCTGAGGAGGGAGCATGCCAGCACCGTGCTTGAGATGGTTCTACACAAAACAAAGTCAAGTCCAGCATGGAAACTGGAAATGCCTGTAAGGCCAGTCTCATGCTCTATCTCATTCATGAGCATAAAATTCTCTCCCTTTCACATCTGACTTTAGGATTATGCTTTATTGGCTCTTATTCCTATTTAGACTTATCTTACCTTGAACTTGTCTTTCAGCTTTTTATCTTCCACCTGAACCTAGACAGGCAAATGGTAGGCTCACCGCTGACACATGCTCCAACCTAGCTCATCCCAACCACTGGGATTCAAGACCAAAGCCCCATAACAACAAACAGACTGAATTTTCCCAAACTGTTTCCTCTGTTCTCTTCTCTTTAGAACCTATAGTAGCAATTGTGAAAGAGTTGAACATTAGGGTTTAGGGGTAAGTGTTCTATTTTCCTCTCCAGCTCTCTAACAGAAGTCTTAATACTTAGCAAATGCACATTCCTTGGAAATGGAGCCAAAAGTCACCCCACGATTCCCTGCCCTGTCACTTCCTCCATAAGAGACATAGCAGAATACCTGAAGAACACCTGGTCCAGACCTTGCCCCAGTCCTGGAGAATCCACCATGCAGGTTCTGGCAGGGCCACTGCCGAGAATTGATGACAGGCAGGTCCCAGGGCTCCCTGCCACTCAGTTCCTCACTCTCAGATCAAGGAGTTGCTAGGAGCATCCAGTCCTTTTCAAATACCGTCAATGATTCATCCCAGGAACAGAAGCAAGCAAGTTATTTTCACAAAATTATTCTGTTTTTCACTAACATTCTCTCACGATGCTTACCACTCCCTAATCTCTCTCTGGACTCTAGAGATCTTTTTTCCAGAAAGTATCCAGGAGGTATATACAATTCTGTAACCACACTGCCAAGAATGCCCTACACTCCTCCAAAACACTGAAAGCCTCCTACGGCATCCCCAAAGACTGCCCCTGCTCCAGCTCACTGATCTCTTCTCACTTGGAAGCCCACAAGACAACCTACAGAAGCCCACTGGCACCTCAAGCAAGCACAAAGGTGGCGTAGGACATGTTCAGAGACATGGTTTCTGAGACGCAAGAGAGGAAAAATACTTCCTGAACCCCAAACTAGTCATTACCCCAAACCTGTAATGATGTGATGGTGTCAGTCTCCTGGGGGATTGTTGGAAGGACTAAGTGGAATAATATGTGCTTAGCAGAGAAGGTGCTCTGAAAATGGGATTATTTTCATTCTACCCACAACTGGAGCCCTTTGCCCATATAGCAGAATGGGAAACAGGACAATACTTAAAGCAGAGTTTCCTGTCTGTAATGGAGAGAACACTTAACCAGCCTGTATTAAACATTTCCTACATGCCAGCCACTCTTTTAAGCACTTTGCATAAGTGGTTCTTATCTGCCACCTTAAAGACCACAGCTCAGAGGCAGAGGGTGGTTCATCCAAGTCACCCAAAGCCAGCCAGCTAGAAACTGCAGAGACAGGTCAAGGTTAAAAGAATAGGATGCAAATGCCAGAGTAAGTAAATCTATGTGCAGAAGCTTAGGAAAGTATAAATATATAAGGGAATGAGGTTCGTTTGAGGACAGAGAAGATTTAGGTGTGGGGAATGGCCTAAATGGTATGGGACTGACATAGATGACTTAGCTATTTTGGTCAAAAGTCAAACATTGTAGGAATATATGAAGATGCAGAAAGGCAGTTGGGAACGTGGGCACAGAAGCACTGCACACCTAAGTACAATTTGATTGGAGCATCAATAGTGAACCAAGAGTTCAGTTTTAAGTCATTCTGGGCTAAATTATGCGTTTATGAGTGGACATCAGAAGTTCACTTTAAATGTATATTTACTTGATTCTGTGCCCACATGAAAGGCTGCAATTAGCTTAAAGTGAAAAGTTTTGAGGAGTTCCAAGGACAGAACATTTCTCTCAGAAGAGACTGTGTCTTTAACAGAGTGAATTTGCAAACAGCCCCAGGCAAATGCCAAGTAAGCCAGCATCACAAGACTTTCCTTATGAAGTATCAGCCTGGTTGTGTCAAGTCCTCAAGACAGACATAATTATCTCTAGCATGATGCTGTTTCATACCAATACCATACATAGCTTTGGATTTAGCTTAGGAGAGAGCACACAACTGGTTTGGGGCTCAACAATAGTGTATGATTACAAAGACCACTCCCTTACACCTTTTAATTTTTTTACGATTCCCCAGAACAAATGTATAGTGGTTTTTCTGGCTGTCTAGCAAGAAACCTGGTGCCCCCTAAGCCACCCTGGCACAGCCTCTGAAAGTTTTTAAGATGAGCTGAAGTCAAGGAAAAACCGATCTGAGTAATTAAAAGACACGTAAACAAAAGATCACGTACCAAGACGACTTGAAACCCTTTAGTAAAACCATTGTAAATTGTGCTTTGGGGAGAACAAAACCATAAAATATTATAACAAGTAAACACATTATTGTATTATACGTAATCTCAGAGCCATGGACTTTCCCAATTCTGCTTCTCTAATTTTCTATAATCTTTGTTATTTTTTGCTTGACAAAAACCCTGAGAAGCCAGTCTTTGAAACAATGATCTTTGTTATAATGTGGGCAGTGACATAACACAACAAGCTTGAATGTGACACACTACAAAATCCAAGGAGGAACCACTCTTTGTTGTATACAATGTACACACACACACACACACACAAAACCTCCCCACCTTTCTCCACTGAGCTGAGTGTATTTGTTGGGCTAATAGGGGTAAGTTCTTGAGCAGGAAGGACGGGTGTGCTCTTTGTGTAACAGAGGAGGAAGCTATCATGAGGCTAGAGAGGGCAGCAAGGAGGCTGCACCAGGAATAAGAGGGCACAGCCACATACCCTGTCAGCAAAGGGAGGGACACACAAAAGCCTCTCACTCCCACCCACTGGGAGGGCCCCTTACAGTCCATGGGCCTGGAAAAAAACAACCTTTGGGTCCAGAATTGCCCAGGGTCACCAATGGCTTTCAACCCACCATTGGGTAGACTAAAGCCAACCCAAAATTTAGAAGGGCGAGGCCATGGTGGATCTCACTTATGACTAATATGAAGAGAAGTTTTCCCAAATTATACGTAAAGATCCTAGGTGAAGTCAGACAGGAAAATCACCAATAACAGAAATACTCAACTGAGTTTGGGAGGTTTACAAGGAGACAGTAAAACCAGTACTTGCTGAGACTCACTGAGACATAAACTATGCTGGTCCCTCTATGACTATACTATTTAATGGCTACATTATTCAATGGTTATATTATTTAACTCTGAAGGAGAGAACAGATCCCTGGCTTCTACTAGAAAAGTACAAAAAAGTCCAGATTCCCTCAAGGGTAGGCCAACCCCAAAGCCCTGCTCAGGACATGCCAACCCAATAACATATTGACAGTCAAGTCACATACCAAAATTCCCTACACATGGATTATAAGTGTTCTCCATCTTCCTTTTTGTGGGGTCAGAACTAAATGCTGGAAGTCAGAGCATCAAGGTCAAGGAATACTTGCTACCATCAATTTAAAAAACCAGAGTTCCTAGATGGAATTATAATAGGTCCTTCCCATTTCCAGACACCCTCTAGCACCAGATGTCATTGTCAATTTTATAGATGAGAAAACCGAGAATTAGAAAGGCTAAGTGCCTTGCCCAAGTCAAACATATATATTCAGAAAGTGAGCCTTAATCACATGACATTGTACAGTATCTAGGCATGAAATTTTTTGTCCCTAAAGCAATAATTTATTGAACAGAACGTAGATTTACTGGAACAGTCTGATGCAGCTTTCATAGGTCCCTAACTTAATCTCAAGGACTAGTTTTAGAACTGGAGGAATCTGATTCAATATTTGTAAGTCTTTATTTTAATCTTACCTTTTAACCCCACAAAATCATGAGCCTGGTTCAGATTCCCTTGGGAGAAATCACTGGAGACTCTACCTCCTTATCTGAAGATCTTTTCTATTAACACAAACTACAGTTGACACTTAACGTTCACAAAGACCAACATCATGAGAAATTATGAAGTCATATTTGCAAATGCCTCTGTAACATATAATTTTCTCTATAAAATGTAGTCTTTCATTCGCTCCTTCATTTAAGAAACATCTTATTGAAATCTTGCTACAGGCAGGCAATAAAATAAAACCAAACAATTTAAGTGACCCTTTTAGAGCAGAAAACAGCACAGCTGGGTTGAGATTGGATACCAGGGAGTCAGCTAGGCTCATTCAGCAGTGAAGTGGCTCATCTCAATGTACCAGCATCACTATGCATGCATTCAAATCCCTGTTTCAGCAAAATTATAAATACTACATGCCATGGGTTTTAGGTCATTGAAATGTAACTGAAACTACAAGTATTAAATCTATAAATGTCATAGATTCCTATACCTGGTGCTGGAGACTTAAATTCTAGTACTGTTTGGCTGTGTGGTACTGGGTCAATCACTTGATTTCTCTGTGTCTGCATTTACTCATCCTAGAGTTGAGGTAGATCATCTGTAAGATTGTTCCTGGCTCTAAATACTGATTCTATTAAGTATTCTATTAAGGGCAGCTTAGGAATTGCGAATTTTAATTTTAAGGGCTGTCATAGTCTCTTCAGGTTTTTATAGCAAAATACCATAAACTAGTTGGCATATAAACAACAGAAATTTATTTCTCACAGTTCTGGAGGCTGGGAAGTACTTGTATAAGGCACAAATTTGGTGTCTGGTGAGGCCCTTCTTCCTGGTTCACAGATGGCCATCTTTTCACTGTGTCCTCACATAGTGGAAGGAGTAAGGGAGCCCTTTGAGGCCTATTGTATAAGGCCACTAATCCCACTCATGAGGGTTGCATTCTCAGGGAGTGGCACGATATATTTAAAGTGATGAAAGGGAAAAACCAACCACCAAGATTACTCTACCCAGCAAGGATCTCACTCAGATTCGATGGAGAAATCAAAAGCTTTACAGACAAGCAAAAGCTAAGAGAATTCAGCACCACCAAACCAGCTTTACAACAAATGCTAAAGGAAGTTCTCTAGGTGGGAAACACAAGAGAAGAAAAAGACTTACAAAAAAACCAAAAACAATTAAGAAAATGGCAATAGGAACATACATATTGATAATTATCTTAAATGTAAATGTATTAAATGCTCCAACCAAAAGATACAGACTGGCTGAATGGACACAAAAACAAGACCCATATATATGCTGTCTACAAGAGACCCACTTCAGACCTAGGGACACATACAGACTGAAAGTGAGGGGATGGGGAAGGATATTCCATGCAAATGGAAATCAAAAGAAAACTGGAGTAGCAATAGTCATATCAGACAAAATAGACTTTAAAATAAAGACTATTACAAGAGATAAGGAAGGACACTACATTATGATTAAGGGCTCAATCCAAGAAGAAGACATAACAATTGTAAATATAGATGCACCCAACATAGGAGCACCTCAATATATAAGGCAAATGCTAACGACCATAAAAGGGGAAATCTACAGTAACACAATGATAGTGGGGGACTTTTAACAACCCACTTACACCAATGGATAGATCATCCAAAGAGAAAATTAATAAGGAAACACAAGCCTTAAATGACACATTAGACCAGCTGAGGGTTGCATCCTCATCACCTAATCACCTCCCAGAGGCCCATCATATGAATGGACCAGATACCATCCAAATACCATCAAATACCATCCACCTCCAAATACCATCATACGAATTTTAGAACACAAACTTTCAGTCTATATCAAGGACATTTATTTGTTAGGAGTGATGTACACATTGTCCCCTCAATTCATTTTCATAAAAAACATATTTTTTATTCTCTTCAGGGACTAATCTCTTAAACTTTGTCTCTACAATTGTAAAATCTGGAAAGATAGCGCTTTTGATTGTGTATAATAGAGAAGCAGCAGCTGCATCAGCCATACCAATAGAGCAAGTAAGCATTTCATGGTTTCCATGAAACCAAGTAGCCAAAATATATATTTTTATAATCACCTGTACTAAGTTTTCATGGAAGGCAAGGTATGCAGTTCTTCAATCCATAAAAAACTACTTTAAAATATCTCAGCCTTTGGACCATTCTGTTATCATATTTCTCTCTCATGGCTTATAATTGCTTTTAAATATGTGAGTGAGATCTATTTCTGGATCATCATTTTCCAAAGCAGTCCCACAATTACTGTTGCAGGTTTGCTACTAACTGCTCTACAATGCCTTTCTCAAGCTTGCATAATGGTGGTGATAAAACTGCTGCCAATAATTAATATTCATTGGCTGCCCACAATATGTCCACAAAACCATATGTGCAGTGCAAGCTTTCTAGCATCATGGACTCAGACAATATGTTTCCTGTAGCAGGACAGTCAACTACAAATGAGGGGATCACCCTCAAATGTGAGTTTAAAGCATTAGTCACAAATTAGGTTTTCTGGGAATGAGATAACAGCTCACTGACATGGGCTTTTAAAGTTTTTTTACTTAGTTGCCAATATTTAAAAACTGAGATACGCAACATTTAAAAAATCTGGATTTCTTGCTTCACATGATTTAGATGATCTGGCAACAACAAAGCCTACCCAACGATGGGCTGGAATTGACTAACCCCTTGGATGGGCTTCACCACTTCCCTACTCCATTCGTTTACAATCTGTTCTGATAGACATTAAGTTTTCAATCCCATTTAAACCTATTTTTAAATAATCTATTGGGAAGAAATATGAACATCCTGGCCTAAGGTAACACAGAGTCCTTTACATATGGTTCATGGCCTGTGCCTGGCGCAGAGCAGGCACGCAGAAATGCTTGCGGGACCAATTGAATGGAATGCAGTACACAGGAGGGAAAGTGGATACTGAGTTTAGCATTTTGTGACCACTGAAAAACTTAGAAACAGCAAATTTCGATCAGATTATGACCATGGACAAAGGCTTCTTTGCCACACTGGCATCAGGTGGCAGTGTCCAGTTGCCTCTCCCAAACATGCTGTGCACTCAAGGGCCTGGGTACCACATGCAGGACAAAACACTCTCATTAAATTAATGGCCTCTCCCAAACATCCAAAGGTCTTCAATCAACACCAGTATTAAAGCCATGTTGGTGGCAATAGGGGCCAAGGGATTTGGGATTGTATTTTTCATCTGATTCCTGCTGCAAGTAGTGCCTGCCTTATCATGGAAAAATTAGGAAGCGTTCCTAGAACTGTCCCCTGAGCTACTGAGGGGACCAAACTGACCCCCAAGTTCTACAGACTTGTTGCATCAATGGCTCCCACAGCTCAATGCAAGCAGCACATATGTGCCCACACCCCCCACACACACATTCTCATGTGCTGAGGTTGTGTATTTCAGGACTGGAACAATGGCACAGAAATGGGCCATATAGACGTTCTGTTCCTGGCTTTCTGGACAGGAAGTTTCCCCTGAAGTGATACATTTATTACATACTGGCTATGCAAGAATTTCCAGCCTAGATAAAAATCTCTGTATTTGCAAGAGACATTGAATTAAGACACAACATCACCCTGGGCTTCCATTTCCTTATCTGTAAAAAGACAGCTCAGTGGTTCTCAAATATTTTAGTGGAAAAAATGGCAAAACATTTCTTCCCTAAATAAATCCTACTCAGAACGACAATATATAAAATAAAAGCTGACCTGTTCTTGTTGAAAGGGACCAAGCCTTCCTTTCTGCCCCCTTCCCCAACACCCATACCCTGGGAAACTCTGAAACCCACTGCACTAAATGATGTCAAAGGTTCCTTCCAGCCCTGAACTTCTATAACTCTGTAAGTCCTGTATATGGTTAGGTACACTTGTCACCCATGTAATATGGGATACAATAGGACTGTAATAGGGAAGAACAAATCTGACTCCATATTAGATCTGCTTCTTTTACTTTAACCTTTGTATTCTATTGCTTTTGCATCCAGTCAAGAATGTTGCCTATAGTCTGAAATAGACAGGAAAGTCCATTCTCAAGGCTCTGACTTTTAAGGGTATAACACTTTTCCATTCATATAAAGATAAAAGTTGCAGAACAGAGAATATCATTTGTCTCATTGGAGGTTTACAGGAACGTCGTGACCTGACCTACGGAACAGCTTCAAGAACAAAGGATTCCTACATCAAGAAGTCTGCAACAACCATCCCTCCCTCACCTGGCCTTTAAAAATGCCTTGCTCATCATCAGAAAATCTACAAACAACAAATGCCAGAGAGGGTGTGGAGAAAAGGGAACCCTCTTGCACTGTTGGTGGGAATGTAAATTGATACAGCCACTATGGAGAACAGTATGGAGGTTCCTTAAAAAACTAAAAATAGATTTACCATATGATCCAGCAATCCCACTACTGGGCATATACCTGGAGAAAACCATGATTCAGAGAGACACATGCACCTCAGTGTTCATTGCAGCACTATTTACGGTAGCCAGGTCATGGGGCAACCTAAATGCCCATCGACAGACAAATGGATGGAGAAGTGGTGTATGTATACGGTGGACTATTACTCAGCCATAAAAAGGAATGAAATTGAGTCATTTGTTGAGACGTGGATGGATCTAGAGACTGCCATGCAGAGTGGAGTGAGTCAGAAAGAGAAAAACAAATATCGTATATTAACGCATGTATGTGGAACCTAGAAAAATGGTACAGATGAGCCGGTTTGCAGGGAAGAAGTTGAGACACAAATGTAGAGGACAAACGTATGGACACCAAGGGGGGAAAACTGCAGTGGGGTGGGGATGGTGGTGTGCTGAATTGTACGATTGGGATTGACATGTATACACTGATGTGTATAAAACTGATGACTAATAAGAGCCTGCAGTATAAAAAACAAACAAGCAAAACGCTAAACTTTCATTGGGTTATTTGTATGGAAATATGTTAATTTAAATGTTTCAGACATTACATGAAACTTCTAAAAATCTTATATGTTCTGGTATAACGTTATAAGTCATAATTCTAGTTATTACTTTAAAATGTATATCTCAGAAATAACTAAGTTTCCTTGTCAATTGCATTATTATGAACTTTCATCAAATCCTTAACCGTGGTCATTTTTAAGTCTTTTGTCACTTACAGACAGTTCTGGGTGTACTCAGATGCTTTTGCAAATATGTTGCTATAAAAGGGTTTCATCTTCAAGGAATTCATGGAAAAGACTCTGACAAGTACAGGTTTCTGGTAACTGACTGTACTGCTGAACTGAATGAATAAGCATTTTCAGAACTCTAATGGAAAACTGATGAACTCATAAAAGTGCTAACAAAAGATCAAGATAAAAAGAAAATTAATTACATGGGACTGAGTGAACCGATGCGGATGATTATAATTTTTGTGACTTTCTGTTTGAATAAAAAAAAAATCCCACAAGGACTCAGAGGCAAAAAAATATACAAATCAATTTTCACTGCAAAGTAAAAGAGCTGTTACAGTGGAGGATTACTGGACTGAATGTCAATATTATGACATAGTATGAGTGTGTTTCGTGTTTGGTAATTGCAGGCATTGTTGTTTTTGTTGTGGTCATCCATTTACAATGCTTGGTGTCAGTCTATTTATCTCTTGTAAAAATAAAATACAGTGTGTGTGTGAAAAAAACAAAAAAACAAAAACAAAAACAAATATATATATATATATATTATCCTATCTCCCTTTTTTATGTAGAATCATTATGTTCTTTTTAATTTATTTTATTGAAGTACAGTTGATTTACAATATTGTGTTAATTCCTGCTGTACAGCAAAGTGGTTCAGTTTCATATTTTTCATATTCTTTTCCTTATGGTTTATTACAGGATATTTAATATATTCAATAGTTCCCCGTGTTATACAGTAGGACTTTATTGTTTATCCATTCTCTATATGATAGTTTGCATCTGCTAATCCGCAACTCCCAATCCATCCCTCCCCTACCCCCACTTCCCCTCGGCAACCACAAGTCTGCAAGTCTGTTCTCTATGTCTGTGAGTCTGTTTCTGTTTCCCAGATAAGTTCATTTGTGTCATACTTTAGATTCCACATATAAGTAATATCATATGGTATTTGACTTTCTCTTTCTGACTGACTTCACTTCGTATGATGATCTCTAGGTCCATCCATGTTGCTGCAAATGGAATTGTTTCGTTCCTTTTTATGGCTGAGGAGTATTCCATTGTGTGTATGTGCCACATCTTCTTTGTCCATTTTTCTGTGGATGGACATTTAGGTTGCTTCCATGTCTTGGCTATTGTGAATGGTGCTGCTATGATCACTGGGGTGCATGTGTCTTTTTGAATTATGGTTTTGTCTGGATATATGCCCAGGAGTGGGATTGCAGAATGGAATTATTATATTATTTATGCCTTCAAACTTCCATATTAGAAGCACATTAATTGCATAATACATACCCATAAAAATGGCCACAGTGAAAATTGCTGACGATACTAAAGGCTGTTTAAGCCATGGAGCAACTGAATCTCTCAACCATTGCTGGTGGGAGTGCAAAATAGTACAATCACTTGAGATGTCAGTGCAGTATTTTCTTTTATACAATGATATCACACAACAATTGATGCAACTTTCCCACTCAAGATAGTTGCTTTTCAGGAATAAAAACTTACATTCATGAAACCTGCAGGTATAAATGCTTCTTAAAAGCTCAATTTATAATTGCCAAAACCTGGATGGTACTCCAACATCCTTCACTGCATGAATGGATAATCAACAGGACCCGTTACTACAGTGGGATACCCCTCAAAAATAAATGGAATGTGGTTTTCTTTACATCTAATTTCAATTTTAACAAGGGTAAATTTACTGTATGTATTGGAAAAGTTATAACATGTAAACAATAATAATATTGGATTGGCCAAAATGTTCATTCTGTTTTTTCCATAAGATGGCTCTAGTAGCACTTGGTTGTCTTTAACTTCATTCGAAACAATTTTGTTAGACTGTATTGTGACTGCTGTTACGTCAGTGTGCATTCAAAAAAAACTTATCAAAATTGGTGAATTTTTGTGTAGCCATCTTAATATTGAAGATGGAAGAAAAAAGCAACATTTTCAGCATATTATGCTTTAATATTTCAAGAAAGGTAAAAAAAAGCAACTGAAATGCAAAAAAAAAGATTTGTGCAGTGTATGGAGAAGATTCTGTGACTGATCGAACATGTGAAAAGTGGTTTGCGAAGTTTTGTGCTGGAGATTTCTCACTGGATGATGCTCCACGGCCGGGAAGACCAGTTGAAGTTGATAGTGATCAAATCAAGACATTAATTGAGAACAATCAATGTTATACCACGCAGGAGATATAGCCAACATATTCAAAGTATCCAAATCAAGCGTTGAAAATCATTTGCACCAGCTTAGTTATGTTCATCACTTTGATGTTTGGGTTCCACATAACTTAATCAACAAAAACCTTCTTGACCATATTTCCACATGCGATTCTCTACTTAAACATAATGAAAACGTCCCGTTTTTAAAACAATTTGTGACAGGTGATGAAAAGTGGATACTGTACAATAACATGGAATGGAAGAGATCATGGAGCAAGCGAAATGAACCAACCACACCAAAAGCCAATCTTCATCCAAAGAAGGTGATGTTGTGCATATGGTGGAATTGTAAGGGAGTCCGCTATTATGAGCTCCTTCTGGAAAACCAAACGATTAATTCCAACAAGTACTGCTCCCAAGTAGACCAACTTCAAGCAGCACTCTTCAAAAATCGTCCAGAATTAGTCAACAGAAAACGCATAATCTTCCATCAGGATAACACAAGACCGCATGTTTTTTGATGACCAGGCAAAAACTGTTACAGCTTGACTGGGAAGTTCTGATTCATTCACCATATTCACCAGACATTGCACCTTTGGATTTCCATTTATTTCGATCTTTACAAAATTCTCTTAATGGAAAAAATTTTAATTCCCTGGAAGACTGTAAAAGGCACCTGGAACAGTTCTTTGCTCAAAAAGATTAAAAGTTTTGGGAAGATGGAATTATGAAGTTGTCTGAAAATGGCAGAGGGAGGGTAGTGGAACAAAAAGGTGAATACATTGTTCAATAAAGTCCTTGGTGAAAATGAAAAAAAAAAAAGCCTTGCTGAAACCCTTTGAGGAGTTCAGGGGTTTGGGGGACATAAGCCACCCATTCTCCTTGCATGGCCCTGCAATAAACCTTTCTCTGCTCAAAACTCCCACGTTTTGGTATTGTTTGGCCTCTCTGTGCATCAGGCATGTGAACTTGTGTTCGGTAACAGGACTACACAGTAGTGCCTTTTAGCTGATTTAGTCAGGTATTGGCAGGAGACATGGCTTTTCTCAGAAAGTGGTAGAGCTTTCAAGCTTTGGCTCAATGGAGGATATGTTTCAGCTCAGTTACCCTTGTGCCAAAAGCAGCGGCTCACAAACCTTCCCACCACTAGAGCCTGGAGGGAAGGGAGAGCTCAGAGAGCAGGAGCCCCAGCCCAACAAAGCACAGAGATGGAATTAGAGAACAGAGGGCAGAACAAACCACACAGAGATAATACGCCATGCCAAACACTACTTTATCAAGACATTTCTGCCTTTATCCACACCATTCACACATTTACCTATTTTCTGTGAAAACTAAGATACTGTGAGAGGAGTCCATAGCATATACTGTACTTGATGTTCAATAAATAGTATTACAATCTCAATTTTCACCTTTGGAGACTGGATAGAGGTGTCATGCTTTCATTTTCATAGGAAAACCTATAAAATATGTCATCTATTTACTCAACCATATGAAGAATCAAAGGTCAGCTGAGCATACCACATTAGCATAAAGATTCTAATTTATCTTTTCTACAAATGGAAAAATTACTCTTGGAATATCACCAAATACTCCCTTCTTCGGACAGTAGCTTGGACATGAGAACAATGGGTAGCTGAATATATTCTTTTTGAGAATACATTTGGATAGAGACTTTTAAATATAAAACCTTCTTCAAGTCAAAAGTGGATTCTGCATAAAATATTCATTCCACATTTTGAAATGTATTATAAATGCAAAATGGAATATTTTTAAGTAATTGTATTCCAGATATTTCTTTTTATACTCAGATACACTGTTTTTTGAGATCCCATTGAATCAGAAGAAAACTAAAATAAGAATTCTAAAGGTGGAAATGTTGGAGTGTAATTTTTGCTATCATTTAAAATATGCTTTGTTTAAACTCTAAAAATGTAGAAAAATGTAAATTGTACTGTATTTTGCAGTGGGCCAATAATCAAAACAATTTAACTGCAAATACTGTAATTAAAGTAACAACAGATTATCCCATCTAGAAATTGCACTGTCTTCTTTGCAGTGCTGCCTTGCTTATCTCCTTAATAAGAATTCCTATTCCTTCACTCTGAAAATGCTGCACTTTAAAACAATAACAAATAGAGACTATCATTAATGGTTAAAAGAAAACAGGGAAGTTTTGAAGATGCTGCCTGGCTTTGAAGTATAATTGCAAAGACCTTACAAAGAAATAACATTAGTTTTATGAAGACTACCAGGCAGTTAATTCTTACTCTCCTTTCCCCTAATTTAATTCCATCACTGTTACTTCCTCTAAAACTTATTTGATATAACTTTCAAAAAGTTGCCCTAAGGTAGGTTCAAGCACTGAGATTTTCAAGATTATGGATTTGATGACCACCCCAGGCACATGGCATAGAGCTTGGAGAACACTGGCACAGTCAGCGGACTGGAGACACCGCACTGCCTGCTAGTCTGCCCTTCCAGCCTCAACTGCTTGTGACAGTATGAAACTTCCCTGCTAATGGGACCTGCATTAAATGAAGTTTTCAAACTCTCAAAAATAATATTATGAACATATTTTCCAGAAACAATTGTTCCATCTTCTCCAGTTCACCTGGAGCAGAAGTAGCACATGTGTCTGGCATAAATGGCGAGCTGCCTAGAGCAATTCCAGGGAGTGGTGGGTTAATGGCACTTGGTTGAAGTTAATGCTGTGAATTCCTTCCATCAGGTAGTTTATCCTCAGGAAATGTCCTGATCCTCTGTCATTTTTTTCCTAAATCTTGCAACAGAAGGTCTCTCTTAAAATCTTTGAGCTGTCGATACCTGGATGTGTTCATGTAGTTGCTTGGGAGACATTGACAAATATTTCTCAGATCTAGGAAAATCTCTGGTTTCTCTTCCAGTGTTGCTGGTACCACCAAGATTCACAGCAAATCTCATCAGTCATATTTGATGACTCCAAAATATATATATGACCAGCCTAATAGTGATTTGTTTCTGGTTATTGTTGTTCTTGGTTTTTGTTTTGGGGGCATTTTGTTTCGTTTTGTTTTGTTTTGTTTGCCAAGGTGATTGATCACATAGACATTCCTGTCAACAGTTTCTATAGCTTTTCTGACTCAGAACACATGGAGCTCTGGGGTGAGACATGCCTTCCCACAGGATAATGTTAGAGAGATTTATGAATTTGTATGACTTTTCCTTTTTTTCCCTCTTTTATTTTTTTCTTGAATTTTTGAATTTTACTTATTTATTTTTATACAGCAGGTTCTTATTAGTTACCCATTTTATACATATTACTGTATATATGTCAATCACAATCTCCAATTCATCCCACCACCACCCCCCACTACTTTACCCCCTTGGTGTCCATACATTTGTTCTCTACATCTGTGTCTCTATTTCTGCCCTAAACCGGTTAATCTGTACCATTTTTCTAAGTTCCACATATATGCATTAATATACGATATTTGTTTTTCTCTTTCTGACTTACTTCACTCTATATGACAGACTCTAGATCCACCCACGTCTCTACAAATGACCCAATTTCGTCCCTTTTTATGGCAGAGTAATATTCTATTGTATATATGTACCACATTCTTCTTTATCCATTCATCTGTTGATGGACATTTAGGTTGCTTCCATGACCTGGCTATTGTAAATAGTGCTGCAATGAATACTGGGGTGCATGTGTCTTTTTGAATTATGGATTTTTCTGGGTATATACCCAGTAGTGGGATTGCTGGATCACATGGTAATTCTATTTTTAGTTTTTTAAGGAATCTCCATACTGTTCTCCATAGTGGCTGCATCAATTTAAATTCCCACCAGCAGTTCAAGAGGGTTCCCTTTTCGCCACACCCTCTCCAGCATTTGTTGTTTGTAGATTTTCTGATGTGGCCCATTCTAACTGGTATGAGGTGATACACATTGTAGTTTTGATATGCATTTCTCTAATAATTAGTGATGTTGAGCAGCTTTTCATGTGTTTCTTCGCCATCTGTATGTCTTCTTTGGAGAGATGTGTATTTAGGTCTTCTCCCCATTTTTGGATTGGGTTGTTTGTTTTTTCAATATTGAGCTGCATGAGCTGTTTATATATTTTGGAGATTAATCCTTTGTCAGTTGATTCATTTGCAAATATTTTCTCCCATTCTGAGTGTTGTCTTTTCGTCTTGTTTGTAGCTTCCTTTGCTATGCAAAAGCTTTTAAGTTTCATTAGGTCCCATTTGTTTATTTTTGTTTTTATTTCCATTTCTCTAGGAGGTCAGTCAAAAAGGATCTTGCTGTGACTTATGTCATAGAGTGTTCTGCCTATGTTTTCCTCTGAGAGTTTGATAGTTTCTGGCCTTACATTTAGGTCTTTAACCCATTTTGAGTTTATTTCTGTGTATGGTGTTAGGAAGTGTTCTAATTTCATTCTTTTACATGTAGCTGTCCAGTTTTCCCAGCACCACTTATTGAAGAGATTGTCTTTTCTCCACTGTATATTCTTGCCTCCTTTATCAAATATAAGGAGACCATATGTGCATGGGTTTAACTCTGGGATTTCTATCCTGTTCCATTGATCTATATTTCTGTTTTTGTGTCACTACCGTACTGTCTTGATTACTGTAACTTTGTAGTATAGTTTGAAGTCAGGGAGCCTGATTCCTCCAGCTCCGTTTTTCTTTCTCAAGACTGCTTTGGCTATTCGGGGTCTTTTGTATCTCTGTACAAATTTTGAAAATTTTTGTTCTAGTTCTGTGAAAAATGCCATTGGTAGTCTGATAGGGATTGCATTGAATCTGTAGATTGCTTTGGGTACTAGAGTCATTTTCACAATGTTGCTTCTTCCAATCCAAGAACATGGTATATCTCTCCATCTATTTGTATCATCTTTAATTTCTTTCATCAGTGTCTTATAATTTTCTGCATACAGGTCTTTTATCTCCTTGCATAGGTTTATTCCCAGATATGTTATTCTTTTTGTTGCAATGGTAAATGGGAATGTTTTCTAATTTCACTTTCAGATTTTTCATCATTACTGTATAGGAATGCAAGAGATTTCTGTGCATTAATTTTGTATCCTGCTACTTTACCAAATTCATTGATTAGCTCTAGTAGTTTTCTGGTAGCATGTTTAGGATTCTCTATGTATAGTATCATGTCATCTGCAACAGTGACAGTTTTACTTCTTCTTTTCCAATTTGTATTCCTTTTATTTCTTTTTCTTCTCTGATTGCCAAGCCTAGGACTTCCAAAACTATGTTGAATAAGAGTGGTGAGAGTGGGCAACCTTGTCTTGTTCCTGATCTTAGTGGAAATGGTTTCAGTTTTTCACCATTGAGGATGATGTTGGCTGTGGGTTTGTCATATATGGCCTTTATTATGTTGAGGAAAGTTCCCTCTATGCCCACTTTCTGGAGACTTTTAATCAAAAACGGCTGTCGAATTTTGTCAAAAGCTTTTTCTGCATCTATTGAGATGATCATATGGTTTTTATTCTTCAATTTGTTAATATAGTGTATCACATTGATTGATTTGCACATATTGAAGAATCCTTGCATCCCTAGGATCAAATCCCACTTGATCATGGTGTATGATCCCTTTAATGTGTTGTTAGATTCTGTTTGCTAGTATTTTGTTGAGGATTTTTGCATCTATATTAATCAGTGATATTGGTCTGTAATTTTCCTTCTTTGTAGTATCTTTGTTTTTGGTATCAGGGTGATGGTGGCCTCATAGAATGAGTTCAGGAGTGTTCCTTCCTATGCAATTTTTTGGAAGAGTTTGAGAAGGATGGGTGTTAGCTCTTCTCTAAATGTTTGATAGAATTCACCTGTGAAGCCATCTGCTCCTGGACTTTTGTTCACTGGAAGATATTTAATCACAGTTTCAATTTCATTACTTGTGATGGGTCTGTTCATCTTTTCTATTTCTTCCTGGTTCAGTCTTGGAAGGTTATACCTTTCTAAGAATTTGTCCATTTCTTCCAGGTTGTTCATTTTATTGGCATAGAGTTGCTTGTAGTAGCCTCTTAGGATGCTTTGTATTCCTGTGGTGTCTGTTGTAACTTCTCCTTTTTCATTTCTAATTTTATTGATTTGAGTCCTCTCCCTGTTTTTCTTGATGAGTCTGACTAATGGTTTATCAATTTTGTTTATCTTCTCAAAGAACCAGCTTTTAGTTTTATTGATCTTTGTTATTGTTTTCTTTGTTTCTATTTCAGTTATTTCTGCTCTGATCTTTATGATTTCTTTCCGTCTGCCAACTTTGGGTTTTGTTTGTTCTTCTTTCTCTAGTTCCTTTAGGTGTAAGGTTAGATTATTTATTTGAGATTTTTCTTGTTTTCTGAGGTAGGCTTGTATAGCTATAAACTTCCCTCTTAGAACTGCCTTTGCTGTATCCCAAAGGTTTTGCATTGTCATGTTTTCATTGTCATTTGTCTCTAGGTATTTTTTGATTTCCTCTTTGATTTCTTCAGTGATTTCTTGGTTATTTAGTAACATAGTGTTTAGCCTCCATGTGTTTGTGTTTTTTATGTTTTTTCCCCTGTAATTCATTTCTAATCTCATAGTGTTGTTGTCAGAAAAGATGCTTGATATGATTTCAATTTTCTTAAATTTACTGAGGCTTAATTTGTGACCCAAGATATGATCAGCCCTGGAGAATGTTCTGTGCACACTAGAGAAGAAAGTGTAATCTGCTGTTTTTGGATGGAATGTCCTATAAATATCAATTAAATCTCTCTGGTCTATTGTGACATTTAAACCTTCTGTTTCTTTATTTATTTTCATTTTGGATGATCTATCCATTGGTGTAGGTGAGGTGTTAAAGTCTCCCACTATTATTGTGTTACTGTCTATTTCCTGTTTTATAGTTGTTAGCATTTGTCTTATGCATTGAGGTGCTCCTATGTTGGGTGCATATGTATGTATAATTGTTATATCTTCTTCTTGGATTGATCCCTTGATCATTATGTAGTGTCCTTCCTTGTCTCTTGTAACATTCTTTATTTTAAATTCTATTTTATCTGATGAGTATTGCTACTCCAGGTTTCTTTTGATTTCCATTTGCATGGAATATCTTTTTCCATCCCCTCACTTTCAGTCTGTATGTGTCCCTAGGTCTGAAGTGGGTCTCTTGTAGACAACATATATATGGGTCTTGTTTTTGCATCCATTCAGCAAGCCTGTGTCTTTTGGTTGGACCATTAATCCATTCATGTTTAAGGTAATTATCGATATGTATGTTCCTTTGACCATTTTCTTAATTGTTTGGGGTTTGTTTTTGTAGGTCTTTTTCTTCTCTTGTGTTTCCCACTTACAGAAGTTCCTTTAGCATTTGTTGTAGAGCTGGTTTGGTGGAGCTGAATTCTCTTAGTTTTTGCTTGTCTGTAAAGCTTTTGATTTCTCCATGAAATCTGAATGAGATCCTTGCCGGGTAGAGTAATCTTGGTTGTACGTTCTTCCCTTTCATCACTTTAAGTATATCATACCACTCCCTTCTGGCTTGTCGAGTTTCTGCTGAGAAATCAGCTTTTAACCTTATGGGAGTTCCCTTGTATTTATTTGTCATTTTTCCCTTGCTGCTTTCAATAATTTTTCTTTGTCTTTAATTTTTGCCAATTTGATTACTATGGGTCTCGACGTGTTTCTCCTTGGGTTTATCCTGTATGGGACTCTCTGTGCTTCCTGGACTGGGTGGCTATTTCCTTTCCCATGTTAGGGAAGTTTTAGACTATAATCTCTTTAAATATTTTCTCTGGTCCTTTCTCTCTTCTCCTGCTGGGACCCCTATAAATCAAATGTTGTTGTGTTTAATGTTGTTCCAGAGGTCTCTTAGCCTGTCTTCATTTCTTTTCATTCTTTTTTCTTTATTCTGTTCCACAGCAGTGAATTCCGCCATTCTGTCTTCCAGGTCACTTATCCATTCTTCTGCCTCAGTTATTCTAATATTGATTCTAGTGTAGTTTTCATTTCAGTCATTGTATTGTTCATCTCTGTGTGTTTGTTCTTTAACTCTTCCAGGTCTTTGTTAAACATTCCATGCATCTTCTCGATCTTTGCCTCTATTGTTTTTCTGAGGTCCTGGATCATCTTATCATTGTTCTGAATTCTTTTTCTGGAAGTTTGCCTATCCCCACTTCATTTAGTTGTTTTTCTGGGGTTTTATCTTGTTCCTTCATTTGGTATACAGCCCTCTGCCTTTTCATCTTGTCTATCTTTTTGTGAATGTGGTTTTTGTTCCACAAGCTGCAGGATTATAGTTCTTCTTGCTTCTGCTGTCTGCCCTCTCTGCTCTGTACCACTTCTAATGACTGATTTACAGGAAATCATTTGGGGGGAATTCATGATCCTTAAAAAAAAAAAGATGAAGGAAAATATCAGAAAGAGCAAGTTAAGACTTTCCTAAGATGCCTGAAAACAAATAAAACGTTCCTTTACATCAGAAAACTTGACAGCTGCTACTCTGTAATTTTAAAAATATTTACTATAAAGAGCAGTAGACTTCTTTTTCCTTTGAGGCACTTTGTGTTTTTGGTAAAAGTCACTAGCACTTAACAGCAGATTCTCTTACTAATGTGGCTTAAATGCTGGTGGGTTAGGGTTTGAGAATGTGAAGAAGATGGACTTCCAGAAAACCAAGAAATAGTTTAGAAAAATATGACCATAACACCATCCCTGGAATTCATTCCATTAAGAAACCCATTTGAAACACTCTCTTACTACTATTTCCTATGCAAACTTCACTAACTTGTTCTCATTGGATTAGATCTGTCTTGTCTGATACAATTCCATTTTGCCCAGATCTAGAAAATAAACCATGGCCTTGTTTCATATAAATCTCTTAATTTTTATCTCTATGCACATTTATTTGCATGTCAAATAAGCCTGTGCTATTTCCTTTGTTTTCTAAATGCTTCCTCATCCCGATTCTCACCTTTGCCACAGAGGGAAGCAACAGATAGCCTCCCTAACACTCTTCTAAACGCATGCAAGGAAGCACAGCTTTCTCTGAGGAGCAAGGCAGACCACAGGATTACCAGGAAAAAGATTTTTCTTCTAAAGTGTCCTCAGAAGAGCCTGAACATGAAGCCCAGCAACATACTCATTTTCATGGAATGCACCCTGGTGAGAATTCCCAAGCACATTGTCCAGCCCTTCTGTGTAACAGGACTGGCTACCAGGAGAGGAAGCCTGGGCAGAGCTGTCAGTGAATGGCCAGGAATCTTCCTTGAGTCCCAGAATAAACCCAGTGCTGATGAACTACTTTGGTCTTGGGCCAGCTTCCTGTGCCACTGCACGTGCTGGGACTGACAGTCACATGGGGGAGAGGGCTTTTCTATTCACTGAATGCATTTTTGGAGACACTGTAGCCCAGAGGTGACATGTCAAAATACCTTCCTAAAATAAATGGTGCTCCGGCCAAGGATAAATGTGTACAAAACTGAGGCTGCAGCGTTGGGGCTCTAGATAGCTGGTGGAAGCATCTGCTTGCATCTCAAAGAGGAATAGCAATCCTGCAGGGTGTGAATGTTCTGGTAAGTCAACCTGTATCAGGTGCATACAAGTTAATTATAGTTATCAGAGATTATTCCATATTAGCACGGCAGCAAACCTGTTAGCCTGGTCTTTAGCTCTTCTATTAACTGGGAAAGTAGTCCCCTTGTGTATTAGGGTGAGATGAGAGCACAGTGAAGCTTGCCAAAAGATTTTAAAGAAAAAAAGCCAGTGCATAAAGCTGGTTGATTTTTGATATCTGCTGCCTAAGACTTCAACAAAGCCTGGGCTAAGAAGGAAAGATTATGTTCAAAGTTGCAATTTGGAAACCCGAAGAGGAGACATGTCCTACCATTTAAAAGAATCAGTGGAAACCTTTTCACCCAAGTAACACACCAAAGCAATCAGAGACTGAGAGGCAAGGCTGGAATCTTAATTCATTGCAAATATTGCCATCATTATTTTAAAATAAGGATAGAAACCATACGTGTGTGCTAAAGTATAAGCGCGTTCAAGTCAAGTCACTGCCTCTGACAGTGACACAGTTTGTAGAGGTCAAAAGTCACTTTCATGAAAAAATAATCATGGTTGGAAGGATGCGTAGGGGGTCAGCAAGTGCAGCCTCTCATCTTCCACCCTTCACCTCTGACCTTTCTTTGCAAATGTGGAAGCTGAGGCATAAAAAACAAGGGGCAGGGGGGAACTTCCCTGGTGGCATAGTGGTTAAGAATCCGTCTGCCAATGCAGGGCACACAGGTTCGATCCCTGGTCCGGGAAGATCCCACATGCCGCGGAGCAACTAAGCCCGAGCGCCACAACTACTGAGCCTGTGCTCGAGAGCCCACGAGCCACAACTACTGAGCCCATGGTCTGCAACTGCTGAGGCCCATGCACCTAGAGCCCGTGCTCCACAAGAGAAACCACCGCAATGAGAAGCCTGCACACCACAATGAATAGTAGCCCCTGCTCGCCACAACTAGAGAAAGCCAGCCTGCAGCAATGAAGACCCAATGAAGCCAAAAATAAATAAATAAATTTATGGGGGGAAAAAAAAAGACAAGGGTATTTGCCCACTGTCAAACAGCTAGTTGGTGCCAAAGCAAGAACCAGAGCCCAGGTCAGTGACCCCTGGTTTACTACTCTTTCCAAACTCCACACATTAGAGATACCACCTATATATTCTTAGCTTTCTCAAAAAGTCCTACTAATGAAACTATGCTGTAAAATAGTACACAAACCTAGTTTTAACCCTTTTTTGACAATGAGCAGTTTTAAATGCATGTAATATGAATAGCTACTTACATACAATTAGCCCGGATAGAAAAGAAAACGGAACACTGATGATAAAATAATTTTTCATACCAAAGTCCGAGATTAAGGTAAAGCTAAAAACCACTCTTGGAATCCATAAGATCCAATCATCTTTTCAGATTTAAGTTTGAAAAGATAATAGGAACTTCAAAATGTGTGACCAGTTGGCAGATGTTGAAATCACACTGGTAGGGACCTGAAAATTTTGGATTGGTGGATAGGGAATGAGCCCTAGTTTTCTCCCAAACCCAATCCAGCTCAACCCCAAATCACAGGGAATGAAGCCATATCCCACTAATTCCAACCCAAATCGACACAGAGGGTGAAGGGAATGGGGCCAGGTCATCCCCCCGATGTAATCCCATCCAAGCCACAGAACAGCCCAAGCAGAACAGGTCAAAAACTCTCAACGTACTAGATTTGCCAGGTCTCAGATTTTAATTAATATTGAAAAGCAAATAAACAACATGGAACCATAAACTGGGTATTCACTGCCATCTGATGCCATCATTGCTGTTATATAGAGATGTATAATAAGACTGAGGCTATTGTTGTGGTGCCATTGTTGACTCAATACGAACGAGCAGAAAAGACCACACTAGGAAAAACACTGACGTTTACTTTGGTTCTCCATCCACCTTCCATTCCAAGGAGGCTCGTGCCCTCCCGGGGAAATCACAACCCTGGGAGTCTCCACCTTCCTCTCGGGCCCAGTTTTTCAGAGTCCTTGCTACAACTTCACTCCCTGAGCCTGCCACCGCCTCCAAACCAGGCAGGCAGCATCCTCCCACCACAACTAGCTCCTCTGTGCCCACTTTCAGCAATCCCTTCCCTGTGGAAAGATGGTGACAGACAAAGCCATACTGGCTTGTTAATGACTGAAGGTGATGTAACGCTGGATTGACAGCATTCATTCTAAAGACAGAAAAAAGTGGCCAAACCTCCTGTGACATGCCCAGGTACTTGCCAATAACAGTCACTTCTCATAAGTCAGCATAGGAGAGGACAAGCATGATGGTTCTGTAGCAAATGCCCCAAAAAGTGAGAGGAGGCCACAGGCATCAGAAGCCAGGCCAGATGAAAAAGAGCTATGGTGGGCTTGGGGGAAGGTTGATTATTTTGAGCTTTCCTGTGTGTAAGTGTGTCCAAGGCCCTTGCACAGACCTTAGCTCCTTTCATCAGGGAAGCAGAGGGAAGAGAATCAAGATTCAGGATCAGACCTTGTAAATGTGAATCTGGTTCTACCGCTGACCAGTTGAGAGACCCTGGCCAAGTTGCTTAACCTCTCTAAACCCCAACTTCATCACCTGTATCTCAAAGGATTGTTCTGAGGACCACAAGTTAATAAGAATAAGGTGTTTTCATGAAAGAATTCTCAACATCATTAATCATTAGAGAAATGCAAATCAAAACTACAAGGAGATATCATCTCACACTGGTCAGAATGGCCATCATCAAAAAATCTAGAAACAATACATGCTGGAGAGGGTGTGGAAAAAGGGAACCCTCTTGCACTGTTGGTGGGAATGTAAATTGATACAGCCACTATGGAGAACAGTATGGAGGTTCCTTAAAAAACTACAAATAGAACTACCATATGACCCAGCTATCCCACTATTGGGCATACACCCTGAGAAAATCAGAATTCAAAGAGTCATGGAGAGGGGGAAGATGGCGGAAGAGTAAGACGTGGAGATCACCTTTCTCCCCACAGATACATCAGAAATACATCTACACGTGGAGCAACTCCTACAGAACACCTACTGAACGCTGGCAGAAGACCTCAGACCTCCCAAAAGGCAAGAAACTCCCCACGTACCTGGGGAGGGCAAAAGGAAAAAGAATAAACAGAGACAAAAGAATAGGGATGGGACCTGCAACAGTGGGAGGGAGCTGTGGAGGAGGAAAGGTTTCCACACACTAGAAGCCCCTTCACAGGTGGAGACTGCGAGTGGCAGAAGTGGTGAGCTTCGAGGCCGTGGAGGAGAGCGCAGCAACAGGGCAAAGCAGAGAGATTCCCGCACAGAGGATGGGTGCCGACCGGCACTCACCAGCCCGAGAGGCTTGTCTGCTCACCCGCCAGGGTGGGCAGGGCTGAGAGCTGAGGCTCGGGCTTCAGTTGGAGCGCAGGGAGAGGACTGGGGTTGGCGGCGTGAACACAGCCTGTAGGGGTTAGTGCACCACGGATAGCCAGGAGGGAGTCCGGGAAAAAGTCTGGACCTGCCGAAGAGGCAAGAGACTTTTTCTTCCCTCTTTGTTTCCTGGTGCGCGAGGAGAGGGGATTAAGAGCACTGCTTAAAGGAGCTCCAGAGACGGGCGTGAGCCAGGGCTAAAAGCGCGGACCCCAGAGACAGGCATGAGACACTAAGGCTGCTGCTACCACCACCAAGAAGCCTGTGTGCGAGCACAGGTCACTCTCCACACCTCCCTTCGGGGGAGCTTGTGCAGCCCGCCACTGCCAGTGTCCTGGGATCCAGGGACAACTTCCCCGGGAGAATGCACAGCGCGCCTCAGGCTGGTGTAATGTCACGCCGAGAAGCCGCTGCAGGCTCGCCCCGCACTCCATGCCCCTCTCTCCCCCAGGCCTGAGTGAGCCAGAGTCCCCGAATCAGCTGCTCCTTTAACCTCGTCCTGTCTGAGCGAAGAACAGACGCCCTCCGGCGACCTACACACAGAGGCGGGGCCATCCAAAGCTGAACACCGGGAGCTGTGTGAACAAAGAAGAGAAAGGGAAATCTCTCCCAGCAGCCTCAGGAGCAGCGGATTAAAACTCCACAATCAACTTGATGTACCCTGCATCTGTGGAATACCTGAATAGATAACAAATCATCCCAAATTGAGGAGGTGGAAGTTGGGAGCAAGATATATTATTTTTTCCCCTTTTCCTCTTTTTGTGAGTGTGTATGTGTATGCTGCTGTGTGAGATTTTGTCTGTATAGCTTTGCTTTCACCATTTGTCATAGGGTTCTATCCATCCGTTTTTTTTCTTTGTTTGCTTTTTTACTTTTTAAAAAAAATTTCTTAATAATTATGTTTTTATTTTAATAACTTTATTTTATTTTCTTTTATCCTCTTTCTTTCTTTCATTCTTTCTTTCTTTCTTTCTTTCTTTCTTTCTTTCTTTCTTTCTTTCTACTTTTTCCCCTTTTATTCTGAGCCGTGTGGATGAAAGGCTCTTGGTGCTGCAGCCAGCAGTCAGTGCTGTGCCTCTGAGGTAGGAGAGCCAACTTCAGGACACTGGTCCACAGGACACCTCCAGCTCCACATAATATCAAACGGTGAAAATCTCGCAGAGATCTCCATCTCAACACCAACACCCAGCTTCACTCAAAGACCAGCAAGCTACAGTACTAGACACCCTATGCCAAACAACTAGCAAGACAGGAACACACCCCCACCCATTAGCAGAGAGGCTGCCTAAAATCATAATAAGTCCACAGACACCCCAAAACACACCACCAGACGTGGACCTGCCCACTAGAAAGACAAGATCCAGCCTCATCAACCAGAACACAGGCACTAGTCCCCTCCACCAGGAAGCCTACACAACCCACTGAACCAACTTTAGCCACTGGGGACAGACACCAAAAACAATGGGAACCACGAACCTGCAGCCTGCAAAAAGGAGACCCCAAACACAGTAAAAAAAGCAAAATGAGAAGACAGAAAAACACACAGCAGATGAAGGAGCAGGATAAAAACCCACCAGACCTAACAAATGAAGAGGAAATAGGCAGTCTACCTGAAAAAGAATTCAGAATAATGATAGTAAAGATGATCCAAAATCTTGGAAAGAGAATAGAGAAAATGCAAGAAACATTTAACAAGGACCTAGAAGAACTAAAGATGAAACAAGCAACATTGAACAAAACAATAAATGAAATTAAAAATACTCTAGAAGGGATCAATAGCAGAATAACTGAGGTAGAAGAACGGATAAGTGACCTGGAAGTTAAAATAGTGGAAATAACTAATGCAGAGCAGAATAAAGAAAAAAGAATGAAAAGAACTGAGGACAGTCTCAGAGACCTCTGGGACAACATTAAACACACTAACATTTGAATTATAGGGGTTCCAGAAGAAGAAGAGAAAAAGAAAGGGACTGAGAAAATATTTGAAGGGATTATAGTTGAAAACTTCCCTAATATGGGAAAGGAAATAGTTAATCAAGTCCAGGAAACACAGAGAGTCCCATACAGGATAAATCCAAGGAGAAACACACCAAGACACATATTAATCAAACTGTCAAAAATTAAATACAAAGAAAACATATTAAAAACAGCAAGGTAAAAACAACAAATGACACACAGGGGAATCCCCATAAGGTTAACAGCTGATCTTTCAGCAGAAACTCTGCAAGTCAGAAGGGAGTGGCAGGACATACTTAAAGTGATGAAGGAGAAAAACCTACAACCAAGATTACTCTACCCAGCAAGGATCTCATTCAGATTTGATGGAGAAATTAAAATCTTTACAGACAAGCAAAAGCTGAGAGAGTTCAGCACCACCAAACCAGTTTTACAACAAATGCTAAAGGATTTTCTCTAGGCAAGAAACACAAGAGAAGGAAAAGACTTATAATAACAAACCCAGAACAATTAAGAATATGGGAATAGGAACATACATATCGATAATTACCTTAAATGTAAATGGATTAAGTGCTCCCACCAAAAGACACAGACTGGCTGAATGGATACAAAAACAAGACCCATATATATGCTGTCTACAAGAGACACACTTCAGACCTAGAGACACATACAGACTGAAAGTGAGGGGATGGAAAAAGATATTCCATGCAAATGGAAACCAAAAGAAAGCTGGAGTAGCAATTCTCATCTCAGAAAAAAATAGACTTTAAAATAAAGACTGTTACAAGAGACAAAGAAGGACACTACCTAATGATCAAGGGATCGATCCAAGAAGAAGATATAACAATTGTAAATATTTATACACCCAACATAGGAGCACCTCAATACAGAAGGCAAATACTAACAGCCATAAAAGGGGAAATCAACAGTAACACATTCATAATAGGTAAATTTAACACTCCACTTTCACCAATGGACAGATCATTCAAAATGAAAATACATAAGGAAACACAAGCTTTAAAGATACATTAAACAAGATGGACCTAATTGATATTAATAGGACATTCCATCCAAAAACAACAGAATACACATTTTTCTCAAGTGCTCATGGAACGTTCTCCAGGATAGATCATATCTTGGGTCACAAATCAAGCCTTGGTAAATTTAAGAAAGTTGAAATCGTATCAACTGTCTTTTCTGACAACAATGCTATGAGACAAGATATCAATTACAGGAAAAGATCTGTAAAAAATACAAACACATGGAGGCTAAACAATACACTACTTAATAACCAAGGGGTCACTGAAGAAATCAAAGAGGAAATCAAAAAATATCTAGAAACAAATGACAATGGAAACAAGATGACCTAAAACCTATGGGATGCAGCAAAAGCAGTTCTAAGAGGGAAGTTTATAGCAATACAATCCTACCTTAAGAAACAGGAAACACCTCGAAAAAACAACCTAAGCTTGCACCAAAAGCAATTAGAGAAAGAAGAACAAAAAAAAAAACCAAAGTTAGCAGAAGGAAAGAAATCATAAAGATCAGATCAGAAATAAATGAAACAGAAATGAACGAAATGATAGCAAAGATCAATAAAACTAAAAGCTGGTTCTTTGAGAAGATAAACAAAATTGATAAGCCATTAGCCAGACTCATCAAGAAAAAAAGGGAGAAGACTCAAATCAATAGAATTAGAAATGAAAAAGGAGAAGTAACAAATGACACTGCAGAAATACAAAAGATCGTGAGAGATTACTACAAGCAACTCTATGCCTATAAAATGGACAACCTGGAAGAAATGGACAAATTCTTAGAAATGCACAACCTGCCAAGACTGAATCAGGAACAAATAGAAAATATGAACAGACCAATCACAAGCACTCAAATTGAAACTGTGATTAAAAATCTTCCAACAAATAAAAGCCCAGGACCAGTTGGCTTCACAGGCAAATTCTATCAAACATTTAGAGAAGAGCAAACACCTATTCTTCTCAAACTCTTCCAAAATATAGCAGAGGGAGGAACACTCCCAAACTCATTCTACGAGGCCACCATCACCCTGATACCAAAACCAGACAAGGATGTCACAAAGAAGGAAAATTACAGACCAATATCACTGATTAATATAGATGCAAAAATCATCAACAAAATACTAGCAAACAGAATCCAACAGCACATTAAATGGATCATACACCATGATCAAGTGGGGTTTATTCCAGGAATGCAAAGATTTTTCTATATACGCAAATCAATCAACGTGATACACAATATTAACAAACTGAAGGAGAAAAACCATATGATCATCTCAACAGATGCAGAGAATGCTTTCAACAAAATTCAACACCCATTTATGATAAAAAAAAAAAAACCCTGCAGAAAGTAGACATGGATGGAACTTTCCTCAACATGATAAAGGCCATATATGAAAACCCACAGCCAACATCGTCCTCAATGGTGAAAAACTGAAACCATTTCCACTAAGATCAGGAACAAGACAAGGTTGCCCACTCTCACCACTCTTATTCAACATAGTTTTGGAAGTTTTAGCCACAGCAATCAGAGAAGAAAAGGAAATAAAAGGAATCCAAATCAGAAAAGAAGTAAAGCTGTCACTGTTTGCAGATGACATGATACTATACATAGACAATCCTAAAGATGCTACCAGAAAACTACTAGAGCTAATCAATGAATTTGGTAAAGTAGCAGGATACAAAATTAATGCACAGAAATCTCTGGCATTCCTATACACTAATGATGAAAAATCTGAAAGTTAAATGAAGAAAACACTCCCATTTACCATTGCAACAAAAGGAATAAAATATCTAGGAATATACCTACCTAAAGAGACAAAAGACCTGTATGCAGAAAATTATAAGACACTGATGAAAGAAATCAAAGATGATACAAACAGATGGAGAGATATACCATGTTCTTGGATTGGAAGAATCAACATTGTGAAAATGACTATACTACCCAAAGCAATCTACAGATTCAATGCAATCCCTATCAAACTACCACTGGCATTTTTCACAGAACTAGAACAAAAAATTTCACAATTTGTATGGAAACACAAAAGAACCCGAATACCCAAAGCAATCTTGAGAAAGAAAAACGGAGCTGGAGGAATCAGGCTCCCTGACTTCAGATGATACTACAAAGCTACAGTAATCAAGACAGTATGGTACTGGCACAAAAACAGAAATATAGATCAATGGAACAGGATGGAAAGCCCAGAGATAAACCCATGCACATATGGTCACCTTATCTTTGATAAAGGAGGCAAGAATGTACAGTGGAGAAAAGACAATCTCTTCAATAAGTGGTGCTGGGAAAACTGGACAGCTACATGTAAAAGTATGAGATTAGAACACTGGCTAACACCATACACAAAAATAAGCTCAAAATGGATTAAAGACCTAAATGTAAGGCCAGAAACTATCAAACTCTTAGAGGAAAACATAGGCAGAACACTCTATGACATAAATCACAGCAAGATCCTTTTTGACCCACCTCCTAGAGAAATGGAAATAAAAACAATAATAAACAAATGGGACCTAATGCAAAGCAAAGGAAACCATAAACAAGACCAAAAGACAACCCTCAGAATGGGAGAAAATATTTGAAAATGAAGCAACTGACGAAGGATTAATCTCCAAAATTTACAAGCAGCTCATGCAGCTCAATAACAAAAAAACAAACAACTCAATCCAAAAATGGGCAGAAGACCTAAATAGACATTTCTCCAAAGAAGATATACAGACTGCCAACAAATACATGAAAGAATGCTTAACATAATTAATCATTAGAGAAATGTAAATCAAAACTACAATGAGATTTCATCTCACACCAGTTCGAATGGCCATCATCAAAAAATCTAGAAACAATAAATGCTGGAGAGGGTGTGGAGAAAAGGGAACACTCTTGCACTGCTGGTGGGAATGTGAATTGGTACAGCCACTATGGAGAACAGTATGGAGGTTCCTTAAAAAACTACAAATAGAACTACCATATGACCCAGCAATCCCACTACTGGACATATACCCTGAGAAAACCATAATTCAAAAAGAGTCATGTACCAAAATGTTCATTGCAGCTCTATTTACAGTAGCCAGGAGATGGAAAGAACCTAAGTGTCCATCATCGGATGAATGGATAAAGAAGATGTGGCACATATATACAATGGAATATTACTCAGCCATAAAAAGAAACGAAATTGAGTTATTTGTAGTGAGGTGGATGGACCTGGAGTCTGTCATACAGAGTGAAGTAAGTCAGAAAGAGTAAGACAAATACTGTATGCTAACACATATATATATGGAATTTAAGAAAAAAAAATGTCACGAAGAACCTAGGTGTAAGACAGGAATAAAGACACAGACCTACTAGAGAATGGACTTGAGGATATGGGGAGGGGGAAGGGTAAGCTGTGACAAAGTGAGAGAGTGGCATGGACATATATACACTACCAAACGTAAAATAGATAGCTAGTGGGAAGCAGCCGCATAGCACAGGGAGATCAGCTTGGTGCTTTGTGACCACCTAGAGGGGTGGGATAGGGAGGGTGGGAGGGAGGGAGATGCAAGAGGGAAGTGATATGGGAACATGTGTATATGTATAACTGATTCACTTTGTTATAAAGCAGAAACTAACACACCATTGTAAAGCAATTATACTCCAATAAAGATGTTAAAAAAAAAAGAATAAGTTGTTTTGCGCACTGCCTTGCACAGAGTTGATGCTCAACAGTGTTAAATCATTACTATTATATGTGGGTTTTTTAATAATAAAGCTATTCTTTTTTTTAAATTAATTAATTTATTTTTTGGCTGTGTTGGGTCTTCATTTCTGTGCGAGAGCTTTCTCTAGTTGCGGCGAGCGAGGGCCACTCTTCATCGCGGTGTGCAGGTCGCAGCCTCTCTTGCTGCGGAGCACAAGCTCCAGATGCACAGGTTCAATAGTTGTTGCTCATGGGCCCAGTTGCTCCATGGCATGTGGGATCTTCCCAGACTAGGGCTCGAACCCGTGTTCCCCACACTGGCAGGCAGATCCTCAACCACTGCGCCACCAGGGAAGCCCTATATGTTTTTAATATTAACCATTCTCATAGTCATAACAAGCCTGTGCCCTTGTTATTTCATCATGCTTCTTCTGCAGTCAGCAGCAGCAGCCTCGCATCACTAAAAAGGCAAACAGTGCCGTGCCAAACAGTGCAGCCTTTGCCATCACACAGAGCTACATTTAATTGTCCAGTCTGCCACTTATTAGCTGTGTGACCTGAACAAGACATCTAACATGTCTGGTCTTCCTCAGTTTCTTCATCTGAAAGTGGGAGTAATAACATCTATCTCCTAGGCTTCCTGCCAAGATTAAATACAATAGAGCCCATAAAAAGTTTAACACACAGTCTGATGCACAGGAAATGCTCACTAAGTAATAGCTGTCATTATCATCACCATCATCATTCCATCTTAGGCCTGTGTGCTTCAAATGCCTCATCAATCTGCCCCGTCGCAGTCCTGACCCAAAGACCTTCATCCATCAATTCTTAGCTCAAATGCCACCTCACCCTTTAAAGTCAATCTCTCCACACATTACTTTGTTTATTTAATTCCTTGCAATTGTCGCAATCTGTAATTAACTTGGTGGTTTGGGTTTACTTGTTTATTTTCCTTTTCTCCTTACTGAAATGTAAACTCTAGAAGAGGGGAGAGCTCTTTATCTGTCTTGTTCATAATAGAACACAGTCTGGCTAATAGAATATACTCATAAAATATATGAGGAATCAAAAAGGGAAATGAAGAGAAAATGCTGGTGAAGGAACTATTTCCAGGTTCCTTCAGTTATACGATCCACAGGGGCAGGGACTTCCTATCTAACTCCCCATCGTATACCCATACCCAGCAGAGTAAGCTCATGACTATTTGTTAAATGAATGCATGTATAAATTCTACTCTTAGGCCCAGCCTGCTGGTCCTTGTGGCCCTCAAAGACTTATCCTGAGGGTATCCGAAGGGATTCAGTGGGAAGCAGTCCAGTCATCAACTATCTGCCTTGTGCCTATGAGGCTGTGGTTCTCACAGTTTGGTATGCATAGGCATCACCTGGGGAGATTGTTAAAATCCAGATTCTTGGTCCTCACTACAGCCAGTACTGGATTAGTAAAATGGGTAGGGCCTTAGAATCTGCATTTTTAGCTAGACTTTCTAGATGTTCCTGACATAGGATATTGAGGACCACACTTTGAGAAATTCTCATTAAAGTATCCACCTTGAGAGAAAATGGTTAAGAGTTAGTCTCTTCCATAAACCTGTGGTTGCCAAGGTTGGGGGGAGGGAAGGATTGGAAGTAGATGTAAACTATCATATACAGAATGGATAAACAACAAGGTACTACTATATAGCACAGGGAGCTATATTCAATATCCTGTAACAAACCATAATGGAAAAGAATATGAAAAAGAATATATATACACACATATCCGAGTCATTTAGCTGTACATCAGAAATTAAAAGAGCATTGTAAATAAACTATACTTCAATAAAAAAATTTTTAAAAGAGTTATTGTCTTCCCACAAGGTGAGATATGACAATCTGGTTGAGGAGATAGGACAGTAAATCCTGAGGGGTCCAGATCAAGATGGCAAAGGAGGAAGATCCTGAGCTCACTGCCTTCCATGGACACAGCAAAACTACAAGTAAATATAGAACAACTATCTCTGAGGAAGACTAGCAGAACAGATTTTCTACAACTAAGGATATAAAGAAAAGGTCACATCCAGATGGGTAGGAGGGTCAAAGATACAACCTAGTCAGAACCAATACCCTTGGTGCAGTAACCCACAAGTGGGAGGGATATCATAACCATGCAGACCCTGCCCCCTGCTCAGAAGTGAGGGGTCTGAGCCCCACATCAAAATCCCCAGTCTGGGGGACCTGCACCAGGAAGACAAGCCCCCATGATGTCTGGCTTTGAAAGCCAGTGAGACTTACATCCAGGAGAGCCAGAGGGCTGTGGGAAACTGAGACTCTGCTCTTGAAGGGCTTGTGCACAAACCCACTCATTCCAAGTCCCAGTACAGAGGCAGCAGGTTGAAAAGTGCATGGATAATACAAGAAGGAAATTTATTAACTAATTTTAGGGCATATGCCAGAGGGCAGAGATCTGGTGGAACTTTCTCCGAGAACAAAAGCACTGGAGGGTGCCATTTATTTCACTCTCCTTTCACCTAGCTGGCCCATCAGTCTCCATCATTTCTGTCACTCTCCATCAACCTAGCTAATGCTGTGTGCCCTAACCTGGCATTTCCTGGGGACCACCCCCCCACAACCCACTTGCCCTTGCTGGCCCCAGCAAAATCGTTCCTGCCCCACCCCACCTGGCAGGCTGTGTCAACCTGCACTGGGGCCCCTCTAAAGAGGCTCCCATTCCAGGGAATCAGCCCTATACTCCAGCCTGCCTACAATAGTTGCAGCCAGGACTCACAGCCAGGCATACTGAAGACAAGTCCCACACATCAGCTTGCCTGCAGCAGTCACAGCCAGACCTCTCAGCCAGCTGGCCTGGGGCAAACCATGCCCTGAAGTGCACCTGCAACAAACAAACCCAACCAAAACAGAGGGTGCACAGAGCCCACATAGAGAATACCCCTTGGAATACCTGGTTCTGGTGACCCAGAGGATTGCTCCACTGGGCCCCACAGAACACCTTCTACATAAGGCCACTCTTTCAAAACTGGGAGATATAGCTCATGTACCTAATATATAGAAACAAACACAGAGAGTTAGACAAAATGAGGAGGAAAAGAAATACTTTCCAAATGAACAAAGAAGACAAAACCTCAGAAAAAGAAAAAGATAAATAGTTCAAAGGAAGAGTCATAAATATGCTAACCAAACTAGGGAGAAGAATGGATGAATTCAGTAAGACCTTCAACAAAGAGATAGAAAATATAAAAAAATAACCAATCATAACTGAAGAATACAAAAACTGAAATGGAAAGTATACTAAAGGGAATCAGCAGATTAAAGGATGCAGAAGAACAGATCAGCAATCTGGAAGACACAGTAGTAGAAATCACCCAATCAGAGCAGAAAAAAAAAAAAAGAAGAAAAGGATAGTTTAAAGGACCTCTGAAACAACATCAGAATTCTAACATTTGTGTTATAGAGGACCCAGAAGGAGAATAGAGATAGAAAGGGGCGGAGAATTTATTTGAAGAAATAATAGCTGAAAACATCTTTAACCTAGCAAAGGAAACAGACATTTGGTCCAGGAAGCAGAGACTCCCAAACAAGATGAACCCAAAGAAACTCACACCAAGATACATTATAACTAAAACATCAAAATTTAAAATAATCTTAAAAGCAACAAGAAAAAACAACTAGTTACATACAAAGGAACCACCCTAAGACTATCAACTGTTTTTTCAGCAGAAACTTTACAGGCTAGAAGGGACTGGCATGGTATACTCAAAGTACTAAAAGTACAACCAAGAATACCCACCCAGCAAGGTTATCATTCAGAATTGAAGGAGAGATAAAAAGTTTCCCAGACAAACAAAAGCTAAAGGAGTCATCACCACTAAACCACCTTTAGAAGAAACTTAAAGGATTTCTTTAAATGGAAAAGAAAAGGTCACTACTAGAAATAAGAAAATTATGAAAGAAAAAAGTCTCACTGGTAAAGGCAAACATATGATAAAGGTAGTGGATCAAGTACTTATAAAGTTAGTATAAAAAAACAAAAGTAGTAAAATTATCTATATGTGCAATAAGTAGTTAAGGAATACCCAAAATTAAAAGATGTAAAATATGATGTAGAAAACACATGGAGGTGGGAGTTAAATGTAGGGCTTTTAGAATGCATTTGGACTTAAGACATCATCAACTTAAAATAGACACTTATATATATAGGTTGTTGTACATGAACCTCATAGTAACCAAACGCCTATAATGTAGATATAAAAAATAAAGAGAAGGTAATCCGAACATAACACTAAAAATAGTCATCAAATCACAAGTGTAAAGAGTAAGAGAAGAAGAAAAGAACAGAAAAGAACTACAAAAACAACTAGAAAACAGTTAACAAAATGGCAATAATCACACATCTGTCAATAGTTATTTTAAATGTAATAAACTAAATGTTCTAATCAAAAGGCTTAAAGTGGCTGACTAGATAGAAAAAATGAGACCCACCTACATGCTGCCTACAAGAGACTCACTTCACATCTAAAGACACACACAGACTGAAAGTGAAGGAATGGAAAAAGGTATTCCATACAAATGGAAAAAAAGAAAGCTGGGGTAGCAACACTTATATCAGACAAAACAAACTTTAAAACAAAGACAAAGTAGGACATGACATAATGATAAATGGATCAATCCAGCAATAGAATATAACACTTGTAAATATCTCTGCACCCAACAAAGAAGCACCTAAATTCATGAAGCAGACATAAAGGGAAAAATTGACAGTAATACAATAATAATAGGGAACTTTAACATCCCACTAACATCAATAGCTAGATCATCCAGACTGAAAATCAACAAGGAAACACTGGCATTAGATGACACATTAGACCAGATAAAATTAGTAGATTTATACAGAATTTTCCATCCCAAAACAGCAGAATACACATTCTTTTCAAGTGCACATGGAACATTCTCCAGGACAGATCACATGTTAGAGCACAAAACAAGTCTCAATAAATTTAAGAAGATTGAAATCATATCACGTATCCTTCCAATCACATTGTTATAAAACTAGAAATCAACTACAAGAAGAAAACTGGAAAAAACACAAACACACGGAGGGTAAGCAAAATGTTTCTAAATAACTAGTGAGTCAGTGAAGAAATCAAAGAAGAAATTTAAAAATACCTGGAGACAAATCAAAATAGAAACACAATATTCTAAAATCTATCAACATAGCAAGAACAATTTTAAGAGGAAAGTTTATAGCCACACAGGCCTACCTCAGGAAACAAGAAAAATCTCAAATAAACAATCTAACCTTACACCTAAAGGAAGCAGAAAAAGAACAAAGCCCAAAGTTAGTAGAAGGAAGAAAATAAAGATAAGAGCAGAAATTAATGAAATAGAGACTAAAAAACAATAGAAAAGATTAATGAAACTAAAAGCTACTTCTTTAAATAGATAAACAAAACTGATAAATCTTTAACAAGATTTGGGGGGGTGGGGGGAGGGGGCGGGGAGAGGCCAAAGAAATAAAATCAGAAATAAAAGAGAACTTATAAGTGACACCACAGAAATACAAAGGATCATAAGAGATTACTATGAACAAGTGTACGCCAACAAATAAAACAACCTAGAAGAAATGAATAAATTCCTAGAAACATACAATCTTCCAAGGTTAAATCAGGAAGAAAAGGAAAAACTGAACAGGCAAATCACTAGTAATGAAATTGAATTAGTAATTTTTAAAAAAATCTCCCAACAAACAAAAATCCAGGACCAGACAGCTTCACAGGTAAATTTTATAAAACATTTAAGTGTTAACACCTATTCCTCTCACACTATTCCAAAAAATTGAAGAAGGAACATGTCCAAATTGTTTGATGGAGGCAGCATTACCCTTATACCAAAACCAGATAAAAACCCTACAAAAAAGAAAACTACAAGCCAATATTCCTGATGAACATGGATGTAAAAATCCTCAACACAATATTAGGAAACTGGATTCAAAAATACATTAAAACAGTCATACACCATGATTAAGTGGGATTTACCTTGGGATTACCCCAGGAATGCAAAGATGATTCAATATCTACAGTCAATCAATGTGATACACCACCTTAACAAAACAAAGTATAAAGATCATATGATCATCTCAGTAGATGCAGGAAAAACATTTGACAAAATTCAACATCCATTTATGATAAAAACTCTCAACAAAGTGAGTATAGAGGGAAAATGCCTCAACATAATGAAGGCCACATGTGACAAACCCACAGTTAACATAATACTCAATATTGAAAAGATGAAACCTTTTCCCCTGAGATCAGAAGACAGGGATGCCTGCTCTTGCCTCTTTTATTCAACATAGTATTGGAAGCCTTAGTCACAGCAATCAATCAAGAAAAAGTTATAAAATTCATCCAAATTTGAAAAGAAGAAGCAAAACTCACTATTTGCAGATGACATGATACTATTATAGAAAACCCTAAAGACTCCACCAAAAAAATTACTAGAACTAATAAATGAAATCAAGTAAGTTGCAGGATACAAAATCAATATACAGAAATCGTTTGTGTTTCTATACACTAATAATCAACTATCAGAAAGAGAAATTAAGAAAATAATCTCTTTTACAATGGCATCAAAAAGAAAAAAATACTTAGGAAAAAGGTTAACCAAGAAGGTGAAAGACCCATACTCTAAAATCTATAAGACATTGATGAAAGAAATTGAAGATGACACAAATAAATTAAAGATATACCGTTCTCATAGATTGGAAGGATTATGATTGTTAAAATGTCCATGCTACCCAAAGCAAGCTACAGACTCAATGAAATCACTATCAAAGTACGAATGGCATTTTTCACAGAACTGGAACAAATAATCCTAAAAGTTGTGTGGAAACGTAAAAGACCCTGAATGGCCAAATCAATCTTAAGAAAGAAGAACACAGCTGGAGGTATCATGATCCTTAATTTCAAACTATACTACAAACTATAGTAATCAAAACTGTCTGGTACTGGCACAAAAACAGACACATAGATCAATGGAACAGAATAGAGAACACAGAGATAAACCCACATTTATATGGTTAAGTAATTTATGACAAAGGATCCATGAATATAGAGTGGGGATAAGACAGTCTCTTCAATAAATGATTTTGGGAAAACTGGACAGCTATGTTTAAAAGAATGAGACTGGATGATTTTTCACCACATAGAAAAATAAACTTAAAATGGACTAAAGATTTAAATGTAACACCTGAAATCATAAAACTCCTAGAAGAAAACATAGACAGTACACTCTTTGACATTAGTTTTAGCAATATTTTTTGGATCTGTCTCCTCAGGCAAGGGCAACAAAAGCAAAAATAAACATGGGACTACATCAGACTAGAAGGCTTTTGCATAACGAAGGAAACCATCAACAAAATGAAAATGTCACCTGCTGAATGGGAAAGATATTGCAAATGATATAGCCAATATGGTTAAAGTGAGCATAGGAATTCTTGAGCACTTTGGGAGTGCATTGAATGGGGAAGCCTAAGTGTGCCTGGGGCTATAGTTCACCTTTGAGCTTGATATGAAGAGAGGAAAAGCTGGTGCCAGAAAAGTAGAACTAAAGAAGTTTCCCCTGTGTATCAACCCATTTGACTGAGCAGTGAGTTACCAATACTATTGATATCCTCAACATCTCAGAAAAAAATGTGTCCTGATTTCAAAAGTCTGACCTCTTCTCATGGCATGACCCACCCCACAGAGGCACTGCTAAAAGAAGTTTCTGGATAAATGAATTGATTTTTGAAGTGTTTCTTTAAAAACAAATGTGACAGAGCAAAACAACTTCAAAAATTCCATATCTATATTTTAGCTTGTTTTCAAGAGCTGCATGAATGTGGGAGAAATGAAATCAGGATGGATACTTATGAATTACATAAAAAGAAGACAGATTTGAGGGAGAGAAGTTAACAAGTTTTTACTTCATTGGAAGAAAAACTGTCAATTCAATTAGTATTTATTTCATTTCTGCTCAAGGAAGATCACTTTTCTATGCAACAGAATACTGAAGAAGTTTTTATTTCAGAAATTAAATAAATTCAAGCTAATTAGCAATCATGTTCATCTCCTTCTAAAACTGTATCATGATATGGCATAAAATATATTACAAAATATGTTATATTCCACAACTGGAAAGTCCCTTATCAGCTCCAAGGATTATGTTACCACCCAACCTCAACATTTTTACTTAGGGGAAAAATTCATTCTAAAAATCATATTCAAAAATTTTTCTCTGTGTTTAACCATTTTGCCTCATTTTGCACACTCACTTCAAATTAGAGTCACAACAGGACAGGAATAAAGACACAGACATAGAGAATGGACTTGAGGACATGGGGAAGGAGAAGGGTAAGCTGGAATGAAATGAGAGAGTGGCATGAATATATATACACTACCAAATGTAAAATAGATAGCTAGGAAGCAGCTGCATAGCACAGGGAGATCAGCTTGGTGTTTTGTGACCACCTAGAGAGGTGGGATAGGGATGGTGGGAGGGAGACGCAAGAGGGAGGGGATATGGGGATATATGTATACATATAGCTGACTCACTTTGTTATACAACAGAAACTAACACACCATTGTAAAGCAATTATACTCCAATAAAGATGTTAAAAAAAAAAAATTAGAGCCACGAACTATTTTGCAATAGCCAAGACATGGGAGCAACCTAAATGTCCATCAACAGATGAATGGCTGAAGAAGATGTGGTATATTTATACAATGGAACATGGCTCAGCCATAAAAAGAATGAAATAATGACATTTGCAGCAACATGGATGGACCTAGAGATTATCATACTAAGTGAAGTAAGTCAGACAGAGAAAGACAAATATCACATGATATCGTTTATATGTGGAATCTTAAAAAAAATGATACAAATAAACTTATACACAAAACAGAAATAGACCCTCAGACATAGAAAACAAACTTATGGTTACCAAAGGGAAAGGGGAGGGATAAATTAGGAGTTTGGGATTGACATACACACACTGCTATATACAGAATAAATACCCAACAAGGACCTACTGTATAGCACAAGGAACTGTATTCAATATTTTGTAATAACCTATAAGGGAAAAGAATCTGGAAAAAATATATATGTATGTATAACTGAATCACTTTGCTATACACCTGAAACTAACATAACATTGTAAATCAACTATACTTCAATTTAAAAAAATTAGAGCCATGATTAGAATGAGGGTGTCTTTCTCTGCTATAGTTTTATAGCAGGTTTTTCTAAAGATACTGAATCCTTGTAAGAGAAAGGAAATAGACCATATTGAAAGTTTGCCTGGTCAATGTGAAGTGTTGGCAAAATTCCACTTTCTGCTCTGCAGGATTCTAAAAAGATGAGCTTATGTATTTAGTGTAGGATTTAACTCTCACTTCTGTCCCCTAAGGGATTCTTCCATTCATGGAGTTCCTTCGGAAATCAGGACAGCAGATGAGTTTGGGCAACAATACTGAAGAATGTATAAGGGTGAAAGTGGGTGGTATTGAATAATCAGCTTGCCGGGTAGTCTCAGGATTGTACTAAAGCTGGTTAAGTCTGGCTGGAGGGAACATTGGTTTAAAACAGTTCAATTTATACATCTTCAGTGTAGTTGCTCTATAATCTATAAATAATGTCAATCTCATTGCTGGATGCTTAAAGAGTAGAGGTGGGAACAAGTGGATTTTCTGCTATCTGTGTGATTCTAATCAACAAGGAATGACTGGTTAGTGATATGGAAGTGACTGGAACCTTGGAAGAGAGTGACAGTGTTTCTTGAAGTTGAACAAAAACAAAGAAAGAAGGGATTGTTTTCTTCCTAGACTATACATAGGATGTTTAAAAATCAGAGAAAAGAGCTTATGGAGGAAAGAAACTATAAAAAGAGACACATGTGAAGAAACTCTAAAAATTACAATCCCTGCTAAAAAAAAAAAAGCTTGGAGTGATCTTGGTGAGAAAAAGGAAGAACTGAGTTAAAGACCATGACTGCACAGGCTGCTCTCAGAGAAGCTTCAGTTTTAGAAGAACCTGAATGTGAACAGTCCAGCTGACTCCATGGCCGAGCTCATGCTTCCCCGGCCAGAATGCCTCTTCCACATCCTGCCCCACAACACAGTTAAGAGCTATGATTAACTGAGCATTTACTATGTGTAAGGGAAAGATACCAAACTGCTCTTTACATAGCATTCACTCACACTGCTCACCACAACTCTGCAAAGTACCATCTCTAGTCTAAAGGTGAGACCATTGAAGTTCAGAAAAATTAAGTGAATTGCCTTAAATCACACAGTTAATGAGCAGCAGAGCTGGGATCCCTATAAATGGGTTTATATTGTACTTTTAAACAACTTAGGAGGAAAGTGTCAGGGGAAGATGGGAAGGTGACATGATGTTCACAGAGGACAGCAATAATGGTGAGAAGGAAGGCCTACTGTGCACTTACTCTACGTGTGTCATCTCTGCAGAGCTAATCTCCATGGATTTCCCCACATATATTATCTCACTTAATCTTACCATCAATCTACTGTAGGAACTCTTATTGCCCCATTTTACAAAGGAGGAAACAGATTAAGTAACCTACCCAAGGTTACACAGGCAGGATTTTGAAACCATGCTCTTAGGCAGTAGGTTATGATTCCTTCCAAAAAGAGGCAGTACTGGCCAATTCCTCTTTACCTTCAATTGGTCATTTGGCAATGATTTGTTAACTACCTGCTGGGGGCCTGGCACTTTCTAGGCACTGGAGATACAACAGTGAGCAAAACAGACACAGACAAATGAAAAGCCCTGCTCTTATGGAACTTAAATTCTTGTAGGAGAGTGAGATAATAAAAAACAAGATAATATAAAATACCTGTTATGTTATATAGTAATAAGTAGTACTAAGGAGAAAAGTTAAGCAGCCAAGAAAGAGAAGCAAGGACGAGACAGAAAGTATGCACAGGAGAATGAAATTTTAGATAGGAGATCTACAAAAGCCTTCAATGAGACTTTTAAATGAAGATATGAAAGGAGTGAGGGCATGAGTCATGTGGGTATCTGGATGAAGAGCACTTAGGGCATAGGAACAGCAAGTGCAAAGGTCCTGAGGCAGTAGCTTGCTGATGAATTCAAGGAGGAAGTGTGGCTGAAACAGAGTGAGAGAGGAAAACTAGTAGGAGAGGAGGCCAGAGAGTAATTGGGCATAGAAGTAACAGGGAGCCAGATCATATAGTAGGTTATGGACAGGACATCGGCTTTTATTCTGAGTGAGCTGGGAAGACATTTCAGGGTTATAAGGAGGGGAATCACATGTTTGAGAAGGATCAGCCTGGCTGCTCTGTGGAAAACAGACTGAAACAGAGCCAGGGTGAAAACAGGGAGACCAGTTAGGAGACTGTTGTTACAAGCATCTAGTAAGAGAAGAGGGAGGCTCATCCAGGGTGGTAGCCGTAAAAGGGGTGAGGAGTGATTTGATTCTGAACATATTTTAAAGGCAGAGCCAGTAAAATTTGTCGATGTTATGAGAAATAATATAAATCAATGACTCCAAGGTTTGGGGGCTAATGAATTAAACAAATGGAATTGCCATCATAGAGATAAGGGAGCAGATTTCAGGTTGGGGAAGGGAGGCATATCGGGTGCTCAGTTTGAGCTTGTTCAGTTTGTGATACCTATTTGATATTCAAGTAGAGATGCTAAGTAGGCAATTGAAGTATGAAACATAAATCTAAAGTTCTGGGGAGCATCTGGGCTACAGCCATGAATTTCAAAATCACCAACATAAAAGAGTTACTTGAAGCCTGGAGACCAGGTGGGGAGCAAACAGGAAAGAGCACCGAGGACTGACCCTGGGGCATTCCAATATTTGGAGGTTAGAGGTGAGGAAAAACCAGTAAAGGAGAAGTCACTGTGTATGGAGAAAAGTAGGTCAGAAGAAATCAGAAGAGCAGGCATCTTGGAAGTTAAGTGAAAAAATATTCCAAGAAAGAGACACCAACTCACTATGTTAAGTGCCTCTAATGGGCCAAGGAGTAGAATGATCATTGAGCAAGGATTTAGCAAAGTGGGTGATATTGGTGGCCTCAACAAAAGAAGTTTGGGTGGAGTGAGGAGGGGAAAGCCTGACCAGAGTCATGGAGAGCTCAAGTACAGACCACACATTCAGAGACTTTTCCTGTGAAAGGAAATAGGAAAATGGAGCAGTAACTGAAGAGGGAAATGAGGTCTCTGGAGGCCTGTGTTCAAAGTGAAGGAAATCATGTCTATACTCTGGTAAGAAGATCTGATGAAAAGGCATTATTTGGTAGCACAGAAAAGAGCGGGGAGCGTCCCTGAGTAGGCGAAAGCAGGGAGACCCGGTACCCAAGTGGAGGCAACAGGCAGAAGAGAAGCCCTAGTGTACGGACACAGGCAGGAGGGTAAGTGGGCTGGAATGATCTTGTGGGAGCACCTTCTAATGGCTTCAATTTCCTCAGCAAAGTGGAACGCAAGGTCACCAGTTGAAACTCAGTGAGGGAGGAGGTGTTAGAGTTTCAAAGAGAAGGAAGAGGAAATCAAAGAATTGTCTAGGAAAATAGAAAATCATGTTCAATAAGAAAATACAGTACAATTGATGGGTGAAGTTATGACCCACTTAGGGTTAGTGATCATGAATTTGAAGTGAGAACAGGCAGCACAGGTAAGTGTTTTTTCTTAGCCATGTTAATGGTGGAACTATAGGCAAGAAGGAAAAAATGAGGGGATTTAACCAGAGTTAGAGTTTAGCCAAGAAAGTACAGTAAAGCAAAGGAGAGTCGTGGGAGTTGAGGGTATACACAAAGGGGTGATAATAATGATTGGTCATGGAATTTAAACTAGGTAAAGAGGGAAGCGAGATACTAAGGATGCTGGTGAGGAACAGTTAAAATGTGACAGAATGAATAGACTGAAACAGGGCTTTCATGTACACTTGTGAAGCTTGTGTGCTGCTCAGAAGTACCCAGCTGAAAAGGGTAAGTGGTGGCTGAAATCTAGTCTGTGTCCCAGGTCATGGTCTACATCACCCATTAGAGGGAGTTGCTGACCTAGGACAGAGGACAAGATAATTGGAGGAGAGAAAGTCAAGAATCCTCTACATGTCCATTCAAATTGCCAACAGTAAAGAAAGAGTGATGAGGGAATGGCAGTGAGCCAAAGCTAACGTCTTCAAGAAATTAGGCTGAGTGGTCCAAGTTGTGTTAATTGACTGCAACGAGGGAGTGGAGACTAGTGAGATTCATAGCTGAGTGATTTTAGTGAAAGAGAGAGAGAGAGTGTGGTCCAGAGGAGGAAATGAGTAAAAGAATATACCTACTTCACCTCCAGGTCCAGCAGTGCAACAGGGAAGGAAGAGAAAACAGCAATCTCCTGAGAGGGCTGCAGGGAAGCAGTGTCTTGGGGTGAGCAAGGAGGTGAAGAGAAGATTCAGCAAAGCCTTGAGGATACGGGGGATTATGCTGACAGTTGACCTTAAATTCCAAAGGGCCAGTGAAATCCTTTAAAGAGGAGACGTAGAATCATAGGGGAATTAGTGTCTAGGGATGAAGATGGCCAGGCAGTCTTAGGCTTCGGGTGATGAGTGACATGATAAGAGTAGTCCTGGTGGTCCCAAGGCCACAGAGGAGGTAAAGAAAGTATGTGTTGGCAGGGAGGTGGGAAGGGCTGGTTACAGGAGCCTGAAGAATTCTACTGCACTCACTTGACTTCTACTGATGGAGACCTCCAGGCCAGAAGGTGGTCCTACTCTTTTGACCATCTAACCTGGTGTTGTTCCATAGAGCTATTTGTGAGGATGGAAATGTTCTGTCTCTGCTCTGTCCAAAATGGTAGCCACTGGCCACATGTACCATACTGGAAAGCACAGTTCTAACTCCATCCATGTCTCTAACCTTTTTGACCATTCTGTTAGTGGTACCAGGAAACCTACTCCTTATTTGGCCACCAAAGAAAACGTTCTTCAAATTATAAAGCATAGAGCGAACCACATAAAACAGACCAGAAGCCCAAGGGAACAAGCATTTTCCCTTTGAATAAATTGAAGTCTACAGTTCCAGAGGAATTATTACAGGTGATAATTAGAAATGCACACACATTATCATAAAGCTTAAGCCTAACAAAGTTCCAGGATAGATTATTACAGAACTGATTTCTGACACGTACTAAAGGATGTTCACCAGAAGACCGCATTGGCTCACTAAGAGAACGTCATGGGAACCTCTCCAGAGCCCATTTTTAATCACTCAGTAAATATTCTCTGCTGATGATGACAGCACACTTTCACCTCATCCATGCACTTCTCTCCCAGAAACAGCCTGATGTCCAAAGAGATCACAAGAGAGGAAGCATGACCTGCGCCTGGGGAGCTAGCAGCAGAACAGCATAGAAATTAGGTATCTCCAGATTCAGTAAGCAAAAAATAGAAGCACATCAGAATAGATTAGGCATAATTCAGTTGGGAACATCAAATGCACTAATTTCCATTCCCATCACTGCATACATGGGACACCGGAGAGAGAACGGAGAAAATAAAACCAGTTATTTTCAATGCTTCACTGAAAGAGAGAATAACATTGTTTTTTCCTCCGTTCCCAGTGGGTTTCATTACGCCTCCAGCAGTTACCACAGCACCCCACCTCTTGGCCGCTCACCGTCGTAGATTCTGGATGTGAGTGGTCCTCCTTAGCAAATAGAGAGATTAAAGACAGAGAGAGAACAAGGGATCCAATTTTGAGATCTCCCATCAATAAGCCACCCAGAAAAAAGCAAAAGGTTTTCTTTTCAAACCCTTTAAGAAAACACGTATTTTGTCCTCATCTCCAGGGAACCATGGCCATAGAGCGTGTGTGTTGTATCACCTGTCTTTCTCCTAAATGCAACGTCTCCCTTTGTAAAACTTGGTGACGGCTGCTTGCTGAGGTTAACACAAGCTTCGCCACCACTGACCCCCAGGCGGACACGGTTTAATGAGTCAATAAGCGTTAACCTTCAACAGCTATTAAGTCCCAGAAAGGGGAAGCCGAGAAACATCTGTCTCCTCTGCTTGACAATGGTGTCATGCGTGGGACATGGTTTCCTGGCTCTTGGAGCTAGCCATGCAGCTAATAAGCTGAATTCCAGTTCAAGAGAAATCTGGGGGCCGCTGATAGAAAGCACTCTCTTTCTGTCATTCAGTCACAATGTTATACACTTGACCAGAAAAAAAGCAAGTATTCTGGAAAAGGCACCAGTTATCATTTTCAGCTGCAAATTAGTGGTGTTTTGTGGGCACTTCCTTTGTGAAATTTTCTCTTAGCATAATTAAAATTATGGCTACCATTTATTGAATACTGACTATGGACTCAGTAGGAACCGAAACAAGTACTTTAAATGCCCTTTCTCCCATCATCCTTAAACCACCTTATATTGTTTTTGAGTATATATATAATTGTAGATAGTTTATTCTCAATGCTCCAATGCTGTAGAATATGTATCTATCATAACTTACTTATATATTCTATTGTTATAGACTTTTCAATAATTTCCAATTTAGCACCACTACAAATAGTATTGCTATGAACGTTCTACAACGTGTCTTTTTAGAAATACATGTGCATAGTTCTACTGGAATCAAAGCACCTTATATTCTTGACATCATTCAGATGATGATCTAACTGAGACTCAGTCCAAGATTTCAGCTATGAGCTTAGCCAAGGTAATAAATGGTTGAGTCAGGGCAGTCTGACCCCAGAAGCCCTTAATCATGATCATGCTATGGGATAAACAGTGTGCAAGGTGAAGCCAACAGTCAGCCATCACACTCTGAGCAACAACCCCTGAGTCCTGTTGATGGCTCTGTAATCTAATCTAATAAAAATCACCCTGTGTTATCTTCAATTTGGGCATACCTAATTTAAAAAAAAGAAAAACTTATTGTCTGACTTCTAGGTTTGACTTTCAGCTCTTATGGAGCCGAATTAGCCTTCCCTCTCCCCCAAACACCCAATTAATGATATTATTTGTATGTGTCACTAGGCTAATCCAGGGCTCTGTAGGAAGTCATAATTGCTCTCGGTTCCTACTTCAAACAAACCTCTAGGCTCATTTCAAGATCATTGCCAATTAATCCTTTAAAACTCTTCAAAAATGAGGAAACTCCAGAAGAACAAATATAAGAAAATACTGTAACTATGATAATGAGTCTTTGTGATATCTATTGGATACGATGAACAAAAGAAATAACATATTAAATAACTGACATTAAATGCTTACCATTTGTTTGACACTATGATAAACGCTTTACATAATTTATCTTATACATCCCTCACTGCAACTCTAGTAGATAGATATTTACTCACTTTACAGTTGATGAAACTGGGGTTCAGAGAGGTTCCATAACTTCCCCAATGTCAGTCTGCTAATCAGTAAAGAGCTTCAAACTGAATAGTGACTCCAATTTGTAGGAAGATTCAACTGGTTGAATCCAAAAGCAAAGTGTTGATTATTAGATGGGCAAAACCTCAGAGTAAAATTTGTGGTGGGGTGCTGGAGTGTGCTGGCTTTGCCTTTTCTTATTTAGTCTATGCTAAAAAATTACAGATGGCACGAATCCCTCTAACTAACAAATTCAAAATTACATCAGAGGATAGGTGAACTGAAATTATTTAAAATAAATTCATGTAAGTAGTTGCATTCAGGCTCACAAAGCCAATTATACAACTATGGGGTGGAAGAAACCTGAGTGGATAATGGCTCTTATAGACATTTTCCTTTAAAAGTTAAAAGTCTTAGGTTACATTAGTAGATGTAGAACATCAAGGAGACTCAGTCTGCGTGTGGTATGTTGAAACGCACCCGGAGGAGGACTTAGAACAGCACCGTGGATGTCCCATGTCCCAGGCAGCGTTCCACACACATCTCAAATGGTAACTCATTGAATTCTCCCACCAACTCCATAGGATCTTATACCCTTTTTACAGACTAGGAAACTGAGGCCAAAGGAGAGCTGATAACTTCCCCAAGATCACACAGTGTTTAGACAGTAGAACCAGGAATAGAAGCCAGGCAACCCAGCCCTGGGCTCCTCCCCAAGCTCTTTACCATTTACTGAGTTGGGAATTTGTATTGCCATTCCCCTCTTCCAAAGGTGAAACTCCCTCGAGACAGCGTCTGACACTGAGCACATAATAGGTGCTCAATACATAATTATTGAATTCAATTCGCACTTGAAATCATCTGGAATACGTGGCCGGGGACCGGGGTATTCAGATACATTCTCAAGCTGCAGTTTAATCCCTGGCATAAAATCTGCTTGTTCTCCACATTCTACTTTGCCTTTGTGGTTTTCATGTTATTGGCGTGTTATTGTTATTAGCTTGGGTCTCAAAGGCATGTATCTGGGCTTAGGCAAACCAAAGATAAACGTGGAGAACTAAGCTACTAGCCCCTTGTGGCTGCCTCACTTTCTTAAAAAGCAAACAAACAAACAAGAAAAAAAAATCTCAGCTTGTCAACTGGTAACTCAATAAAGAAACTTCCTTTACCAGAAGGGACAGAATTTCTTTAATCTACTCAAACCTTTCTTTGTGACCAGGTTTAAGCCTCAAATTAGTATATTGTTTGTGAGTTTAGTTGAAAGCCCCCAATTTTATTTTTTCTTAAGTTTTTTTGTGGGTTTTATTTTTTTTTCCTTTATTTGTTTTATTTTAATTTGGGGTATAGTTGTTTTACAATGTTGTGTTGGTTTCTACTGTACAGCGAAGTGGAGTTCCCTGTGCTATACAGCAGGTTCTCATTAGTTACCTATTTTATACATAGTAGTGTATATATGTCAATCCCAATCTCCCAATTCATCCCATCCCCCTCTTCCCCCCTTAGTTTCCATACATTTGTTCTCTACATCTGTGCCTCTATCTCTGCCTTGCAAACTGATTAGTCTGTACCATTTTTTTAGATCCCATATACATGCGTTAATATACAATATTTGTTTTTCTCTTTCTGACTTCCTTCACTCTATATGATAGTCTCTAGGTCTTTCGTTCCTTTTTATGGCTGAGTAATATTCCATGTACCACATCTTCTTTATCCATTCATCTGTCGATAGACATTTAGGTTGCTTCCATAACCTGGCTATCTTAAATAGTGCTGCAATGAACATTGGGGTGCATGTGTCTTTTTGAATTATGGTTTTCTCTGGGTATACATGCCCAGTAGTGGGATTGCTGGGTCATATGGTAATTCTATTTTTAGTTTTTTAAGGAACCTCCATACTGTTCTCCATAGTGGCTGTATCAATTTACATTCCCACCAACAGTGCAAGAGGGTTCACTTTTCTCCACACCCTCTCCAGAATTTACTGTTTGTAGATTTTCTGATGATGCTCATTCTAACTGGTGTGAGGTGATACCTCATTGTAGTTTTGATTTGCATTTCTCTAATAATTAGTGATGTTGAGCAGCTCTTCATGTGCTTCTTGGCCATCTGTGTGTCTTCTTTGGAGAAATGTCTATTTAGGTCTTCCACCCATTTTTTGAATGGGTTATTTGTTTTTTTGATATTGAGCTGCATGAGCTCTTTATATATTTTGGAGATAAATCCTTTGTCAGTTGATTCATTTGCAAATATTTTCTCCCATTCTGAGGGATGTCTTTTTATCTTGTTTACGGTTTCCTTTGTTGTGCAAAAGCTTTGAAGTTTCATTAGGTCCCATTTGTTTATTTTTGTTTTTATTTCCATTACTCTAGGAGGTGAGTCAAAAAAGATCTTGCGGTGATTTACGTCAAAGAGTGTTCTTGTTTTCCTCTAAGAGTTTTATAGTGTCCGGTCTTACATTTAGGTCTTTAATCAATTTTGAGTTTACTTTTGTGTATGGTGTTAAGTGTTCTAATTTCATTCTTTTACATGTAGCTATATGCTTAGAGGCTGCAAATCTTTCCATTAAATTCAAATAGTTTCTATCGAAAGCTTGAAATTCACTCCAAACTGTACTTGGAACTAAGAAACATACAAAGAAAATTAAAACCAGGTCCTTTTCTTAAGGACAGAAGGTAAGAGGATTTCCCATTGCTCAGGGCAAAAATCTTGGAGTCTTCCTTGTATAATCTATTGGGAAATCCTTCAGGTTCAGTCTTCAAGATATATCCAGAGTCTGCCCAGCTGCTTACTATCTCCACTAATATAGCTCTCCCAAGCCACCATCATTCCTCACCTCCATTATTGCAATAGCTTCCTAGATGCTCTCCCTGCTTCCACATTTGTCCAAACTTCCTCCCTCCCAGAGTCTATTCTCAGCACAGTAGCCAGAGCGATCCTTATAAAACATAAGGAAATGATGTGTTGGGAGGAGGAAATATTGAACCATATCCTCCAAACTGAGAAGGAACTCTGAGACTGAAAGATGAAGCAGGCAACTCCATAAAGTGCAATTATGACGTTTATCGTAGGTAACTTGCATATGGGCAGGATTGGGCAGACAGCAATCCAGAGGCATTCTCAGCTGTAAAGGGGGTACAGGGGGATTTAAAGGGGCCAAAGCTAAAAATAGAATCTGACAACCAAGTGAGAAGCATGTCCACAGCCACAGGATCCGGGGTTTTTTCCTCTCCCCAGGGTGTCTCATGACCGTGAACCATCTGTGTCAGCAAAAGGCATTCTTCCAGGTTTCATATCAGATGAAGGCAAGAGTATAAGCTGATAGGGAACTTATCTGGCTTGGGTGCATTCCTTGTAAGTTAGGCTAAAGCTCAGTCACACAGAAAGGGCTGGAGTAGGACAGCGGGCCTAAGATGGAGCTGACAAAAATGGAGCCAGCGTGGTTCAGCCACATACAATGTCACTTCTCTGCTGAAAATCCTCTAGTGATTTCCCATCTCACTCCTAATAAAGAGGCAAAATCTTTCAAATGATCAAAAAAGCCCTAAATGGCTTGCCAGCCCACACTACCACTGCCTCTCAGAGGTCACCTCCTACTACTAGCCACTCAGGAAAACTCCGAGATGCCAGGCCCACTCCTTCCTCGGGGCCTTTGCAAGTGCTGTTGCCTCTGCCTGGAATGTTCTTCCCAACATCTGCACAACTCTCTCTTACCTCCTTCCATATCTTTGCTACCTAATTTACTCAGTTATTTTATTATCTGGCAGGAACCAGGAACTCTCTCTTACAAGTCTAAGAGTCCCCAGCACTATTTCAGTGCTCGACAAACAGCTGGTGCAGAGGGAGGGAGGAAGGGTGTGTGGGTCATGGCATGTCATTAACAGTTGCTTACAGATTTATGGTGTTCAAAACACCTTCACATATTTCTCTTGTTTATTCCTGACATCACCCTCTACAGTTGGCGAGGCAGGTATGATTACTATCCCCATTTTAAATTAAGACATTCAAGTTCAGCTATAGGAAATAACTTGCTCAAGGTTACAAAGCTAATAACTGAAGAAGCCCAACCTGGAAGCTAGGTCTTTGCTCCGGACACGCAGGCTCAGCAGCCATGGCTCACAGGCCCAGCCGCTCCGCGTCACGTGGGATCTTCCCAGACCGGGGCACAAGCCCGTGTCCCCTGCATCAGCAGGTGGACTCTCAACCATTGCGCCACCAGGGAAGCCCTGGAAGCTAGGTCTTTTGACTTCAGATTCCATGTCTTCTTCTCTCCATCAAACAGAAAACTGCTTCTGGAGAACTGCGAAAGGTAGAGAAGTTTAGACCTGGGATGAGCAGAGCTGTGAATGGCATGCAAAAGAGTTTTGAATTCCAGGACATGGTATCGGCCAACGTGCACATGCCAAAAAGAATGTCCCCAGAGAATGAAAAAAACTATCTGATCCAACTCCCTCACTGGATTAGTTAGGAATAGTTTTCAGCTGCTGGTTAAAAAAAAAAAAAGAAGCCCGAATACAGTGGCTTCCATAAAACAAGGATATGTCTCTTACCTAAAAGAAGTGTATGAATATTACTCAGCCATAAAAAAGAATGAAATAATGCCATTTACAGCAACATGGATGGACCTAGAGGTTATCATACTAAGTGAAGTAAGTCAGACAGAGAAAGTCAAGTATCATACGATATCGTTTGTATGTGGAATCTTAAAAAAATCATATAAACGAACTTATTTACAAAACAGAAACAGACTCACAGACTTAGAAAACAAACTTATGGTTACCAAAGGGGAAAGGTGGGGGGGGAGGGATAAATTAGGAGGTTGGGAGTAACATATACACACGACTATATATAAAATAGATTAACAACAAGGACCTACTGTATAGCACAGGGAACCCTACTCAGTAGTTCTATATAGGAATATAGTTCTATATGTAATAACCTATATGGGAAAAGAATCTGAAAAGGAATACATATATGTATATGTATAACTGAATCACTTTGCTGTACACCTGAAACTAACACAACATTGTAAATCAACTATACTCCAATATAAAATAAAAATTAAAAAAGATTTTTAAAACCCAAATGAGATATCCCTACATACCAATGAGAAAAAATAAAATAAAAATATATGACAACATTAAAAAAAGATAAAAGAAGTTCATTTTAAAGAAGAACAGCCTATAGGTTGTGTGGAGGCTCCAGGGTCATTAAGAACCAGGCTTTCTGCATCCTTCAGCTCCACCATCTTTTGTGTGGTGGGAAGAACTCTAAGATGGTCCCCAAGATTCTTGTCCCTTGTGTATATGCCCAGAATAACCCCCTCCCTGTGAGAGTGGACAGTGCTGTGAATTGGATGGCTCTCACCATCATGATTAGGTTACATTATATGAAATAGGTGAAGAGATTTTCCAATGCAGTTAAAGTCCCAAATCAGTTGATTTTTACTTAATCAAAAAGGAGCCTATCCTGGATGGGCCTGACCTAGTTAGGTGGGCCTGATCTACTTAGGTGAACCCTTAAAAGGTGCTGGGATCTTCCTAAAGGAAGATGTTCAAAGCTAGCTTTTAAACCTTCCTGAGTGAGATTCACCAGCTCGCCTTTATGAAGAAAGCTGCCATGTGTGAGAGGGCCAGGGCACTAGGACCTGCAAGTGGCCTCTAGGAGCTGAGCAGGAAAACAAGACCTCAGTCCCACAACTGCAAGAAACTGAATTCATCCAAAATCTGAATGAGCTTGGAAGAGGTGCCCAAGTTCCAGATGAGAACATAGCCCAGCTGACACCTTGATTTCAGCCTCGTGAGACCTCAAGCAGAAAATCCAGCTACCTCCTACCCAGAACTCAGAGCCAGAGAAACTGTAAGACAATAAACTTGTGTTGCTTTGAGCCACTAAATCTCTAGTAATTTGTTACACAGTGGTAGGAAATGAATACACTAGGCATATCTTTTATTCCCGAGCACCTCAAGGTGCAAGTTGGCTGTTGAAATTCTGACATCTGCACACCAGGTAGCAGGAAAGAAGGAAGGAAAGGCAAAAAGGAAGCCCTCCCACTCAGTTACCACCTACTTCGAAGCAGCCCTAAGTCTCCATAAGTCTACACAGAACTTCACTGAGACCTCCCCAGCCAGACATATGTGGCTACAGTTCCTGCCAAGGAGGCTGGGAAATACACGTGTTTGGTGAGGCATTTTGTCACCTCCAATAATATAAGGAAGGGAGACTGGCTACCAGGGAGGCCTCTCTCATACAGAGACTGAAGCCCTGAGACGTTAGTGACTTACTTGCCCAAGTCTTCAAGCCCTCTCTTGGGCAGGGCTGCATGTCCTGACCCTGACATCATGTGCCAGGTTCCCAGGAGCAGGCCCTCTGTGGGGACCAGAGGCTTTGACCAATGCCTGGAGCCAGCCCTCCACCACTCTACTGGGGTCCTTTCCAATTGCCTTGTCTTTCCTTTGTCTCCTGTGACCCCCCAAGCACAAGGGCTGATCACACTGGGCCCACTTACACTATTTCACATCCTCCTTAGAAGGGAGAGCATCACTTTACCAGTTTGTAACAGGACTTTTTCTACTGATCAGAGGTTAAAGAGGGCCAGGGTAGAGGATGAACACTGGGGACTCAGGACAGGGGCGGGGGACATGGCACATCATAATTCTGTAGGAAAGGATGTGACTTAGAGCTGTTAAATCTAAAAGGTGGACCTGGTAGAAAGGGAGAGTGTGGGAAGAGATTTTAGAAACGTCATGGAGGTAAAAGTCGCCAGATCAGACAGCAATCAGAAGATAAAGCACAACTGGCTAAGAGCCGAACTGACCTTAAGACAAAGTACTTATCGGACAAAGGCAAAGGTGCTCTGCCCACAAAAACTAGGAAATTGGGTGTTCAGAACACCTGAGGGGAAAATCAGTTGTGCTCAGCAGAAGCCAAAAGTCATTTCAGCAGGCAGAGGCATTACAGAGGCAGCTGGAAATGATGAAATGATAGGAAAATTGGGGGTAAAAGGGTAGATCTGGGAGCTGTTCACGTAGAGAAACAGGAACAATGTCTGGGGTGCAGTGAGTGCTAACTGCTTGATCACTCTGTGGGGTGAAGCATTTTGCAAATGGAAGTGGGTAATCATTGTTCTATCTATGCAATTACAGAGCATCATTTCCCTCACCACTAATGAGAACTCTGGGTGAGTTTCCACAAGATTTGCTACATTTCCTGGTCTTTGGTGATCTTGTAACACCAGCTCTGCCTTTAACTCCAGGCGTTTCCTTCAGAAAGCAAATTCCTTTCATATTACAAAGTCTGTCCTGGTATGTATGATAAAATAAAGATGCCGCTCTTGCATGAATCTGGAGTGGCTCTGCAATTTTCAAACATTAAATGGCCCGATGATGCCTCTATGGCCTGTCTTCATAAAAATTATTATTACTTATGAGCGCACACATCACTTACCAGGCACCAGTGAGAAAGAGGAATTGCAGAGACTAATAAAGTCAGTATTTTTAATAAGTATGTGACAAATCCCTACAACATGAGCATATGTCCCTCTACACAAGCAAAAACTAAGAGAGAGGCAGCTGGTGGGTGCTTCGAAATACAGGTTCTGGAGTCGGGGATCTTGGGTTTGATCTGTCCCAGTGCTTAGTAACCTAGTTTAGCAATTTGGCTCATCGTTTAACCTCTCTAAGCCTCAGTTTCTTCATCTATAAAAAATAGGGGTAATAATAGTACCTGCCTCATAAGAGTATTGTGAGTATTTAATAAGAATTATTTCAAGCCCTTAGCACAATACCTGGATTCATGAATGTTAGCTATTATTATTTAGAGAGTTGCCTCAATTCACTGTTTTGCTTTGCCCCTGAAGTGCTAACCTGTAATTCCAATCTGCTCACTTGCATCCACCTCCACAAGCCACAGCAATATCCAACAACCCGCGTGTATTTCTGAAACCACAAGTCATCTTATAAGTTGCGTATCCAGTCAAGGGTGTACAACCAAGGATGTGCCAGACCCTCTGGGCACCAGTGGTATTGAAAAAGCTTCCCTAGTTGAGAACCTCTGACCTACTCTAAACTTCCTGTTTCCCAGAGGAGCAAACTGAGGCCCAGAAAGATGAAGAATCTTCTAGGGTCCCAACACCATTTTCAGGGTCTGCTTATTGACAGACTGGCTCAGGCCTGAGACTGGCAGCAAAGTCTCTTGACTCCGATTGCACAATTTTGGCATCACCTCAAGCTGCCTTATGGAATTCAACAAGCATTTCCTGAGAAACCACAGTAGGGGTCATGAAGGAGAGCAAGACAGTGACCCTGCCAAGAACGACATTGAAACCTAATCAGGGAAACAGGCATTGGTGGTGTTAAGAATTCTAAGAGAAGTGCCAACAAAGTGCTAAGAAGGTTTAAGTGCTGCCTCTAACTCATGCAACTTTCATGAAGAAAGTCAGTTTCTACTGGATTGTAAAGGCTAAGGGGTAAAGGGAGTCATTCGCAGCAGAATAAATCATTTGAGCAAAGGTCCAGAAGTTTAGAGAAAACTTATAATCTTCTTGAAATGATGAAGGAGATGAGCTATAGAACTGAAACATCTGGGTTCAGGAAAAGCCAACTGTATCTTATCAAGTTGCAAAGAGAATAAAATACTTCTCTTCCCAAATGATTCACAGAGCGTCTGCTTTCTGCTTGCCACTCATTCTGAAAGATGAAATGCCGGAGATGGTAGCACCAAAAAACAATTCCCATTAGATTCCACTCTGAAGACATTCAAGGGGGTGAAGAGGCTCACTACTCATTCCTTGGAAAGGTGGAAGCAAACCGGAATACCTCAGCCCCTCCATTGAAAACTTAGGGACATGCTGGTGGAGCTGACTATGACAACTACCATCATTATATTTGGTCCTGCTTGAGAAAAAGTAGGAACGCCAATTTTTTTTTAAGTATCTTTACTGGAGTATAACTGCTTTACAAAGTTGTGTTAGTTTCTGCTGTACAACAAAGTGAACCAGCTATATGTATACATATATCCCCATATCTCCTCCCTCTTGCATCTCCGTCCCACACTCCCTATCCCATCCCTCTAGATGGTCATAAACCACCGAGCTGATCTCCCTGTTCTATTCAGCTGCTTCCCACTAGCTATCCATTTTACATTTGGTAGTGTATATATGTCCATGCCACTCTCTCACTTCGTCCCAGCTTCCCCTTCCTCCCCCGTGTCCTCAAGTCCATTCTCTATGTCTGTGTCTTTATTCCTGCCCTGCCATTAGGGAACTCCAATATTTTTAAATCACTGCTTTGCTCTGGAGTTCCAGTAAGCAATAACTACAGCTTTCTATCACAAGATAGAGCTATTAAAATAATAGAAGTAACACAGTTCCAATTTTCTTTACAACCATACTAAAATGTTAAGAATAGTTTTGAAATAGATGAATCCTCCGATCTTGTCCTGGTTAGCTGTTGCTGTGTAACAAATTGCCTTAAAACTTGATGGCATGAAACAATTATTTTACTTTGCTCATGGATTCAGGTAGGTTAGGAATTTGGAGAGGGCACAGGATATATGGCATATCTCTGCCCCTTGAGGAGACTCAAAGGCCAGAGGCAGGCTAGTATCATCCGGAGGCATCTTCAGTCACTGGTGGTTGATGCTGGCCGTCAGCTGGGACCTCAGCTAGGCTGTCCACCAGTACACCTACATGTGGCCTCTTCACATGGACCAACAGGGGCTTGCTCACAGCATTGAGGCTGGCTTCCAAGTGTGAGTGTTCCAAGAAAGCAAGACAGAAGTGCATGGCATTGCATAATCTAGCTTCAGAAGTCATATAATATGTCTTGCCATACTTGCTTAGTTGAGGTAGTCACGACATCACCAACAGGAGACATAGACCACATCTCTCAATGGGAGGTGTGTCAAGATCACAGTGCAAGAAGAGAACACGGGATAGGAGATATTACTGCAGCCATCTTTAGAACATACTATCTGCCACACATCCCAAGTTAGGATGTATTAGTTAGGGAGTTAGGGATTGACACGTACACACTGCTATATTTAAAATGGATAACCAAAAAGGACGCTACTGTATAGCACAGGGAACTCTGTTCGATATTATGTAACAACCTAAAAGAAAAAGAATTTGAAAAAGAATAGATACATGTACATGTATAACTGAATCACTTTGCTATACACCTGAAACTAACACAACATTGTTAATCAACTATACTCCAATATAAGATAAAAATTAAAAAATAATAAAAAATAAAGTCTATATTATTTTCACACTTCCTTTTAAGTAAGTGAAAACGTGTTTATCCAATAGATAATGATAAATACATTCACAGAAATCAATAAATACTAAGTGAATGAACAAATGAATAAACACTAGACTCAAACTGGCAATCATTTATCAGAGCGCTAAGGAAATGACTTAACTTAGTTTTGATAAAACAAGAAAATTCCTTTGGAGGGTAAGCCTGGAAAAATACCACAGTAGAAAACTCTGATGGTCAATTTGGACTCTGAAAGCGGGGAGGAATGGGTCAAGGCTAACGATAAACTTGTGAGTGCTTCCAAACTTTCCTCTACAAAGCTTTTGAGGGGAGGAGTTTTTATTTCTATTTTTCTTTTCAATAATAACTTGAAGATTTCATAGACAATTTAAATAATTCCCAGTTGAGATATAGGTAGACCTGTCTAAAGGAATTAAACATCCTTGGAACACTGAAAGATTTGGTTTTCATGTTTAATTCTTTGGACAATTTTTCCTTCCACTACAGTCTACTAATTAGAGCACTATTTGCCTGATCTAGAATTTGAAACAATTTCTTGTCATCTCCTCCCAACACTACTCGCCAGTATTATTCCAGGAGGCATTGGATTAAACTTTTGAGGAAAGCAATCTTCTGTCATTTTTTTTTTTTTTTGCGGTATGCGGGCCTCTCACTGTTGTGGCCTCTCCCGTTGCGGAGCACAGGCTCCGGACGCGCAGGCTCAGCGGCCATGGCTCACGGGCCCAGCTGCTCCGCGGCATGTGGGATCTTCCCGGACCGGGGCACGAACCCATGTCCCCTGCATTGGCAGGCGGACTCTCAACCACTGCACCACCAGGGGAGGTGCATCTTTATTGGAGCATCTTTAGCATCTTTATTGCATCTTTATTGGAGCATCTTTAGCATCTTTATTGGAGCGTAATTGCTTTACAATGGTGTATTAGTTTCTGCTTTATAACAAAGTGTATCAGCTATACATATACATTAAAACTTTCTTGGAAATTAATTATCTGAATATTAGTTCTACTTCAATGAACTGCACAATGAAAAGTGATAAAATAATTTTAAGATCTCACTGTGACCTTTAAAATGTATTTAGGGACTAATAAATGAGTAAGTAAATTCTCAGTTCCTCAAATGTTCTAAGAATTGGCGGAGTAGGCAGAAAACTAAAAATCTTCAAGTATTGGTTAGACATAAATGAACACAGATGAAAACAAAAATAACCTCAAGGCTTCCAGACTAAGACTGTTTTTCCCTAAAACTTTCTCTTTCAGTATCCTTGATTTAACATTAGAAGTTCTTTAACATTAAAGGAGCTGAATGATGGTCATTTATATCATTTTATTATTTATAAATCTGTCCCAGATACGTACTGGAGCACAGAGACCAATTCATATTTCACATAATTCAGTATGCTTCTTTTTATTTCTCTACTGAACAGAAAAATAGTAACTCTCAAGACTGTAATCTCCTTTTTAAAGGGACCATTAATGATTTACAAGGGTGGGGGCTTTTTTTCCAAAGGAAGGGAAATAAAACTTTGTATGCATTCTCTTCCAAGATGGCTTTTTCAGAACACTGATATGAAAAAATTATAAAGCATTGAGAATAATTAGAACCAAACCCAACCCAACCTCTCCCCTTGGCATCCTGGGCCCTTCATAATCTACTCTTTTTTTTTTAATATTTATTTATTTATTTGGCTGCCTGCACCAGGTCTTAGTTGCCACGTACAGGATCTTTTTAGTTGTGGCATACAGGATCTACTTCCCTGACCAGGGATCGAACCTGGGCCCCCTGCACTGGGAGCACAGAGTCTTAACCACTGGACCACCTGTGGAATTCTGGAAGTTCCTACAATCTACTCTTTACTTGCCTTTCCCATCACTTTTTTCTCCATCACCCTTACCCTTTCTACTCTTAAGCTCAAGAGAATCCCTCTCTAAACCCTTTCTGGACCCATGTCTGGGTCATTCTCCTCTGCTTCTCCATTTACAGCACCCATCATCCTCTTCCAAGATCCAGATCAAATGCCATCCTTGGCTGAAGCATCGTCTAATCTACCCAGGGATCCTTAGTCACGCTAGCTTCCCCTCATCTTGTAAAAATAATACAACATTTATTTCATTCTGGTTGAGTTTTAATTGCTAGCTCTTTGCATAGCTGGCATTCCAAATAGATTGCAAAATGCAAAATCCCTGAGGAAGTGATATAGTATTTCATCACTATATTCCTGCACAATGTCTTAAAGTAGGCTCTTAATTTTGTTAATGTTTACTATAGATGATATTTATTGATCACTATATATTGGTCTTGGTTAAGTATTTTAAGATATTATTTCAATTAACTTTCACAAGAATCCTAAAAAAAAGTACTATAGGCATCATTCCTACTTTACAAAGGAGAAAGTGAGATCACAGGATTTAAGTACCTTTCCCAATGTCAAATAGTTAGTGAAACTAGGATTTGAACCTGAGTGGTCAGATTCCACAGCCTAAACTCCTCTTCTCTAATTTTACATCTCACTTGACGGTTTCTAAATCAATGTTAATGAAAGTTAAGAAACAGACTTTATTTATTCACTGAAAATGAGACTTTAAGGTAGGCAAAAGAAATAGCTGCATTTTCCTACATATCATCTCTGCTGTCTACAGAGTAAATGACAACAAGTGTCAGGTATTTGATCTCATAAGCCAACACCTAGATTTTCTTAAGATTTTTTTTAATCCATTAATCAAAGTAAATCCATCTTCCCACAATATGACACCACCCTGAGTACTAGCAAATCCTCTACTAATCATTTTATTCAGTATACAATTATGGGACATAAAAGAGAAAACATTCTTCCTTTTAAATTACTTATATCCACTAAGCAATAAAAAAGGTCAAATAAGGTTCAGGCTGTGTTGTGGCCAAATCACTGAGTCTGACATCCAATAGGCTGATTGATATGTTTTTTAAATACTTTACCACTCAGTCAAATCATTTAAATTGCTTCATGTATGCTAGCAATCACTGTGTTGGAAATGATTTTTCCATGTACCTACTTATTATGTACAGCTTGTCCTGAAACAGTAAGAGATAAATTAATTGAGAAAAATTCTACCAAGTCTTTTCTTGTCTCTCCAAAACATTTTTCCACATTGTTGACAGAGCAAGCTCTCTAAAATGCAACCTCGAATGAAAAGAAATGAACCTCATGTTCATAGCAGCTTTATTCATAGTTGTCAAAACTTGAGGCAGCAAAGATGTCCTTCGGTAGGTGAGGGAAGGAGGGAGGGAGGGAGAGAGAGAGAGAGGGAGGGAGGGAGGGAAGGAAGGAAGGAAGGAAGGAAGGGGAAGAAAGAAAGAAAGAAAGAAAGAAAGAAAGAAAGAAAGAAAGAAAGAAAGAAAGAAAGAAAGAAAGAAAGAAAGAAAGAAAGAAAGGAAGGAAGGAAGGAAGGAAGGAAGGAAGGAAGGAAGAAGGAAAGAAGGAAAGAAAGAGAAAGAGGCAGGAAAGAAAGAAAGGAAAAGAAAGACAAATGACCTAATAAATCTCCTGATCTGGAATGCCCTATTGGTGCACTTAGAAAACTCCAAATTATCCTTCGAAAGAGTGGTCAGCACCACCCCACATGTAAGCAGCTCACTCCAAGCACATACTCTATGCTTTTTTGATATCTATAAACTAGTGTTATAATCTCTCTACTGTAGACATTTATGTAAATGGATAATTACATTAGACTGTGAGTTCTTCCAGGGACCCACTAAATTCTAGCTCCCCAGCACCCAGGAGACAATGCCCGGCTCAAGGAGTTACTCAATAAACCTGTGTTAGCCTGAGCTTTTCAGAAGAGCAGAATCCAGGCTTTCCTCAGTCTCCTCTGAGTCCTGGGTCTGATTAGGCTGCAGTGAGGCCTGTAATAGGAAGTGTGTGTAAAGGAGAAAAGTTATATGCATAAATTTCTCACAGAGAGAAGAAAAAAAGGGGTATACATAGAGTAAAAAGACATTAATAACCCAATAGTAACAAATATAGGGAATTAGAAATGACCTTGAACTACATTTTCCTCTGAAAAAACAATCCCTCAAAGAAAGCAAAATAGGGACTTCCCTGGTGGTGCAGTGGTTAAGAATCCGCCTGCCAAAACAGGGGACACAGGTTTGAGCCCTGGTCTGGGACGATCCCACATGCCACGGAGCAACTAAGCCCGTGCACCGCAACTACTGAGCCTGCGCTCTAGCGCCCATGAGCCACAACTACTGAGCCCGCATGCCACAACTACTGAAGTCCACGCACCTAGAGCCCATGCTCCACAGCAAGAGAATCCACTGCAGTGAGAAGCCCGGGCACCGCAGCAAAGAGTGGGCACTGCAGCGAAGAGTAGCCCCCTCTCGCCACAACTAGAGAAAGCCCGCGCACAGCAACAAAGACCCAATGCAGCCAAAAATAAATAAATAAATACATAATTTTTTTTAAAAAAAGGAAAGCAAAAGAAAAATGAACAATGGCAGGATAAGCAAAGCTGCTTATACCAAAAGAATACTTGGAAGATAAAGCATGAAGTGAGGGGACACACATTATCTCTTCCCAAAGTACAGGTTTGTTTCAGGTCTGTTGCTCGGCACCACCTCCCCCTACTAGCCCCCCACCCCCCGTGTCTGCAAGTCATGTAGTTTCACCTCGGCTAATGTCTTCAGTGTCCCAGGAATGATTTCAAACCCGCAAGGGATAAAATTATTCCACTGATGAAGGGGGTTCAACTTGGCCCTGATACATTCTGAATCCTAGGGCAATAACACATGCTCTTCGAATCACTGAAAGAGGGAGTTTCTAAGAGCTTGACCAAAACAAGTATTTGTGTTACAGAAGAGGACTTTGTGCATATTAAAATTTTCCAGAAGTCCTCACAACGTCTCACCGAGATCGTTGGCTCAACACTACTTTTTTTTCTCAGAGTTTCAGAAGATATCACTGCTTTTTGCCCACCTGCAGCTGATTAGTTCATCGCCAACCAGGTACTAAAACATTACGAGTGTAAGGAGACAGCTCACCCCACAGTGTAACCCCAACCTCATACCTTAGCAAGTCCTGTCTCCGGATGTAAGAGCCAGTTCTCCTGCTGCTTTTCGTAAGATTCCCATTAGTTCTATTTTAAAACACCATAATTTTTATCAATCCTTTGACTTTTTCCTAGGTCCATGTGTCTGTGTGCGTCTGTGTCTGTGTCGAATCTTTCATTGCATTAATTGAGTCTTAAACTTGGTAAGCAGTCATGCATCACAGACCTAAATGTGGAAGTTCACAAGCAGGGCCAGGACTAGGGTGAGGGAGAGATGCCAAAGGTGCAAAATTTAAAGAAACACCCTGGTCAGAGTGCTCACTGCAAAGCATCTTCACTGCCCGTCCTACTCATCTGAGGCTCTGGAAAGGGCAGCCACACGCCTAGGTACTGGGTGGAAAACTTTATACACAACCTCTCAAAAAAATGCTAAGTGTTCCCTTCACATAACTGGCTACTCCTCAGCCTTCAGGATCTAGCTCAAACATCTCCTCCCTAGAGAGAACTTTCCCAGACACCTTCTCTAGAGTAAGCATTCCCTGACGAAATCTATCACGGCATTCTCTTACACTTCTTCTCTGCAGTTATCAAAATGTATAATTACTTCTTGTTTATTGTTGGTTTCTCGTGAGGATGTAAGCTCCCTGAAAGCAGGAACTATCACTGTCATGTTCCCCATTATAGCCCCATTGCCTGGCACAGCGCCTGGCACATAGTTGAAACATAATAAAGAATCTGTTGAATGAATGAAACTTTACTGAATGGCTTTTGGGATGTTTCCCATCCAGGTGTGACCTTCCTTACCTTGTGACCTTCCATAAATTGCTTATTCTCTCTATGGCTCTGTTTTCTCACCTTAAAACGGGGATATTCATTGATTCAATCATTCAACACGTTGCTTGCAAGGTATCTGATATAAAGCAAAGAGTAAATGAATGACTAAATTAATATCTATTTTCCCATTTGGAAATATAAGTTATATACTGTTTAAGTACGCATGGCCAGTATTCTGGTTAGCTATGACCCTACAACAAATCACCCCAAAACTTAGTTCCTGTGAGTCAGGTATTAGGGAAGGGCTCTGCTGGGCAGCTCTGGCTTGGGATTCCTCATCCAGTTAGAAGGGGCTGGAGCATGAACAATGGAAGGTCTGGGGTAACAGGATTGGCCGGACATCTCTCTAAACAGTCAGCCCTCTCTATCCACAGATACAACCAACCATGGATTGAAAATATTCCCCCCCAAAATTCCCAAATGTACCAAAAAAGGAAAATTTGAATTTTCCACGTGCCTCAACTATTTATGTAACATTTACATTGTATTAGATATTATAAGTAATCTAGAGATGGTTTAAAGTATACGGGTGGATGTGCAAACATTATATTCAAGTACTACGCCATTTTATAAAAGGGATTTGAGCATCCCTGGATTTTGGTATCTGTGGGGAGTCCTGGAACCAATCCCCCAAGGATACTAAGGGATGACTGTATATGTGTAGATGGATAGATAGCTAAACTAGATAAACAGGTGATAGATAGAAACATAGAAACAGAGATATGTAGATAGAGATATTGCTTCAGGGCTCCTTTATGTAATGCACCAGTTGCGTTTCCTTACAGCATGTTGGCTCCAGGGCAGTCAGATGGCTTACCTGCCTGCACAGGACCCCAGTGCAATGTTCCAGCAAAGAAGGCAGAATTTGCATTACCATTTATGATCTACCTTAGAAATCACATAGCATCCCTCTGCCCTACTCTATTGGTCAAACCATTTCAAAAGACCTCTTGGCAGGAGGAGTGCCAAAGTGATTTCAGATGTGTTTTTAAACCACCACAGTTCACTTTCTGAGCCCAAAATATACAAGCAAAATTCATTTACCCTCTTCACAAGACCACTATATTTTCATTACATTATGGTATCAGGCTTGAGGTTCAAGACATTATCTAAATCAAATCCAAGTACTATGGTATTCCTTGGGTCCAATTCCTTGGGCGTGGTATTTTGTGTACAGTCCCTCTCAATGAGAAAAAAATTTTTCTCAATTATGAAATAGAATGACAAGTTGTCTGTCCCACATACTTAACACACAGTGGTGGAAGAGGCATAGGACAACCATTATAGACACTCCCTTTCATAAAGGGAAAAACAAGAAGCACATAGCAGTCTCTAGTCCACGCAGCTGAAACCCAGCTGGGCACATGTTCCCAGTTCCGTGCTGCAGGCCCAATCCTTCTACCAGGGAATATTTTTCTGTGGTTCTTGGCTTCACTCCCTACACTCTTGGTTTTACCAAGTCATTTTTACTTTTCTGTAAAAACCAACCTATTTGCAGCTGAGTAGTTTCCTCAGCCTCCTTCTTGGTCATATTAGTTTGAAGAAACATAGGCCTCTTTTCATTTTGTTTTGTCTTTGTTATTTTCAGTTCAAGCGGATACAGTTCCTTTAAAATTTTTGTGGGATTTTTGTATATTAATGTATAATCCACTCCATTGAACATAAGCTATACAAATCTCTTTAAGACAAGCCTTCCCTACCTTGGGCTTCCTGTGAAGTTGCTATTGGAAAACTCTCTTAAGATTCTTAAAAGTCCTATTTAAACAGCCTCTCTCTGTTTAACAGAGAGAAGCTGTGAGGCACGCCCTCAAGATCCTTACAAGATGTTTTGTCTGTTTGAAATGATCTAAGAGGTACCACCTGACATTTTTCTGAGGTCTTAACCAAAGATATACAGGACCGCCATGGATTTGATCTTTGCCCTAAAACTATTACTAAATTTGAGAGGTTTTTTTTGTCATCTAGTTAGATTACAAATAAGAAACAGTTTAGTTCTCAAGCACAGAGAGTCTTGGCATCTTAATACTTCCTCTAAATTTTTATTGAAAACTGAACAGTTGCATTTTGGACTTATCTCTCTCTATTTGTATCTTAGCCCACACATCTAAAAGAAAGCAGTTGGCCTTTTCAGCCTTCTGCCTGCAAATTTTCTCAGCCGGATCCATCCGTTCATTTGGTATGTTTTCTTTTCCACATGACTCTAGGTGACAATTCTGCTACACTTTCTATCACCGTCTAACAAAGGTCCCCTTTCCTCCAGCTTTCAATAAAATTTTTCTCATTTTCCTTTAAACTTTTACAAGAGATTCCTCAAGGTCCATCAAGCTTCCGCTAACAATTTCTTCAAGGCTCTTCTAGCATCTGTCTGCTGCCCAGACCCAAAGCTAATGCCACATGTTTTAAGTTTTTGTTATAGCAGAACCTCACTCCAAAAAAAAAGAGGAAAACAAAAATCTCTTCCATTTATCTATCGATGTGTAACAAATCTCCCCAATACTTACTGTCTTTAAACAACGGCTAACATTTTATTATGTCTTATGGTTTCTGAGGGTCAGGAATCTGAGAAGGGCTTCACTGGGTAATTCTGGCTTGGGGGCTCCCATGTGGTTGCTGTCAAATAGTGACTGAAGCCCAACAGTAGTGGGATTGGAGCAACTGGGGGCTAGCTAGGCATCTCTCTCTCTCTCTCTCTCGTAGTCCTAGGGCTTCTCCATGAAGTCTCTATACAAGGGCTAACTTGGACTTCCTCATAGATGGCACCTGGAGCTACAGCATGAGTGTTCTAACAAGCGAGGCAGGACTGCATCTCCCTTCCGTCTTCTCTTTGGAAGTCACTTAGCATCACTTCCACCACACTCTATTGGGCAAATAGTCAAAAATCCTGCCCAACTTCAAGAAAAAGAGCATAAACCCCATCTCTTCATAGGGGGACTATTAAAAAAAAAAACTGCAGATGTGTTTTCAAACTGCCACATCCAGTAAGCAGCGAAGTTGCAACTGAATTACTTGCTCTTCATTACATTAAAGGAGATAGACGGGTAGATTCATTCACTCTTTCCATTATTCATTTATTCATACTCCCTAAGCTCCTGTGTATATCCTGTTGATAGAGTCACATTGTTTTTAAATGACCTCTTTTTTGGGGGGGGGGATTTTTTTTTTATTCAGACAGAAAGTCACAAATATAATCATCCTCATCAGTTCACTCAGTTCCATGTAATTAATTTTTTTTCATCTTGATCTTTCGTTAGCACTTTTATGAGTTCATCAGTTTTCCACTACAGTTCTGAAAATGCTTATTCATTCAGTTCAGCAGTATAGTCAGTTACCAGAAACCTGTACTTGTCAGAGTCTTTTCCACGAGTTCCTTGAAGATGAAACCCTTTTTTTTTTTTTTTTTTTTGGTATGTGGGCCTCTCACTGTTGTGGCCTCTCCCGTTGCGGAGCACAGGCTCCGGACGCGCAGGCTCAGCGGCCATGGCTCACGGGTCCAGCCGCTCTGCAGCATGTGGGATCCTCCCAGACCGGGGCACGAACCCATGTCCCCTGCATCGGCAGGCGGACTCTCAACCACTGCGCCACCAGGGAAGCCCGAAACCCTTTTATAGGAACATATTTGCAAAAGCATCCGAGTACACCCAGAATTGTCTATAAGTGACAAAAGACTTAAAACTGACCACGGTTAAAGATTTGATGAAAGTTCATAATAATGCAATTGACAAGGAAATTTAGTTATTTATGAGATATACATTTTAAAGTAATAACTAGAATTATGACATAACATTATACAAGAACATATAAGATTTTTAGAAATGTCATGTAATGTCTGAAACATTTATATTAACATATTTCCATACAAATAACCCAGAGAAAGTTTAGTATTAGTTGTTTGTTTGTTTGTTTATGCTGCAGCTTCTTATTAGTCATCAGTTTTATACACATCATTGTATACATGTCAATCCCAATAGTCCAATTCAGCACACCACCATCCCCACCCCGCTGTGGTTTTCCCGCCTTGGTGTCCATACGTGTGTTCTCTACATCTGTGCAAATGACCTCTTTTTGTATCTGTCTCTTCCTTTACACTCTTACATCCCTGTGGGTGGGAACTATTTTATTCGTCTTTGTATCTCCATTATTTAGTGCAAAATCCAACTCATAAAAGATGGTCAACTAATATATGCTGACTAAATGGATGAATAAATTGCAGTTTTACCTTGTTTACAAATATTGAAATGGAACATTTCCTATTAAGTAATGAATCACCAGAAACTAAATTTATATTTCTATTCCCTGTTGCCAGAAAACTTTGTTCCTATTAAGAAAAGTCAGTAGCATAATTCACATTTATATTGGCTTTATTTTACAATTTTACAAATGTGCGTTTTCTCATCATTTTTTGTACCACTTTTTGACAGAGTCGTTTACCTACATAGACTACAGAGAAGATACCCCTGGGCCCAGCATCCAAACAACTCAGGCAAATGTCAAAATACCTCCCAAAAGAATGCTGACCTAATCACAGCACAGCACTGACTGCCTAACGTGGGGAAAGTGACAATAGAACAACCTGGTGAAAGGGCAGTAGGAGCAGGAAAAACTATTGTGGCAGAGATACGGCCCTCATGAGGAAAGGAAAGAAGCTCTGCTGTAATTCTGGGGACATGTCCATCTCAAGGAGACTGAGCTAAGGAAACTGCTGCATAAGAGATTCAGGGGATGGAGGAAGTGGGGGGAAAGGACATGCTAATTACACATGCTAGGGTGGTCGGGGGCACGGGAGGAGTGTCAAGAAAAAAAAAAATGAGAAAGAAGATAACTAAAAGATCAATGTGAAGATTTTAGCAGAAGGAGACCAAACAGGCAGATCCCTCTCTGAACCTCCACACCCTCACCTAAAACCCAAGTTCCTCCCAAGATGAGGATTGGTTCAGGAAGCTGTCACATGGTCATCATCACTGAGCAGGAAAGATGTGGCTGACATCCAGGCACTGCAGCCCTAGAGCTTAAATGCAAAAAGGGGTGTTTTATTGTTGTTTTTAACTCTGTTATATAATGATCCATTAAGGCAGTTTGGTCAATTTGACTATTCACTCACATAACTGTTTTGTTCCCAGGTGGTGCAGTGGTTGAGAGTCCGCCTGCCGATGCAGGGGACACAGGTTCGTGCCCCGGTCCAGGAAGATCCCACATGACGCAGAGCGGCTGGGCCCGTGAGCCATGGCTGCTGAGCCTGCGCGTCCGGAGCCTGTGCTCCGCAACGGGAGAGGCCACAACAGTGAGAGGCCTCTGTACCGCAAAAAAAAAAAAAAAGTTACCCGGAAAATTATCAAAATTCTTAAAACAAAAAAAGTATTGCATGTATAATACGTCTTTGGGAAAACTGAACCCTTTGTCAAAAGACATCAAATGTTGATACCGTGAAAAACGATTCTATTTGTCATGAGCGTGACTGAGGTGAGGTTAGCAGAGCTTCCCACTCTGCTCGGATATGAAGTCACACAGGACAGACTTACTGGAGGACATCGAAATGACCTGAGCACTCATGTCATTTGATTTCAGTCTCTGATCAAAATGGTGCCTCAATCAGGTTTCCTGTTTTTCCACCCAGTTACCCAATGATCCATTAAGGCAAGTGGATCAATTTGATCAGCCATCCGTGCAACTGTCTGAGAACAAAATTTACAGTTCACTTGCAAAAGCTGGCATCATGTAAATACAATGCCTGAGAGTCAGTTTAGAATCTCTGTTTACCATACTATCAATCTCTTCTAGTGAACAAAGAGGAAAAAAATATCAAGCCTTTAATTACATTTAAATGAGGACATTTTCCATTCCCTCATACACACTCTTCAATCAAAGAACCTAAAGGCACTAATACCAAGTGAATCATTTTATGCCTGCTTTTGCAAACAACTCAGTTTTTTCCCAAATTTTGGAACTGGAAAACTTTGAGACACTTCTAAGCTGCCCCTTATATTTAGTCGAGATGTGCCAGACAACTGCAGAGATGGAGTTATTTCTCGTCCAACACAGGATGGATGGCATGTGATTCACAGTAACTTTTACTATGGCAACAAGCTGCAGGACGTGAATTTATGAGAAAATGATGCTAGAACTCATCATATCCAGAATTTGATAATTAGGAGTTGGAAAGCAGTCAAGTTCTAGTATTTTGAACAGTAAAAGGGATCTAAGTTTAAAAGTAGACTTTTAAATTTTATGTCTCAGTAAGTTTCCCACCAAGAATAATAATTAGACAACTTTATAGATGATTCAAAACAAAAGACCTCGATTGAGATATTATTTAGTCAAAAATTTTTTAAAAACGGCAAGAGTGAGGTGCAAAGGGCACTCATGTATTTCTGGTAGTATAGTGTATTGGCAAAATCATTTTTGACGGTAGTTTGGTAATAAGTATCCTGACTCATAAAGGTATTTGTACTGTTTGGTCCAGCTTTTACAATTTGGATAATCATTCCTAAGGAAATCATTTTAAAATATATGGGAAAAGATGCTTTCCATAAGATTATTTATAGTAACAGAATTGGAAACAATTTAAATGTCTCAAAATTAAGAGAATAATTATCTTATTGGGGGGGACAGCCAACAATATGGAAATGCTTAAGTAAACTGTGGTACTGTTAGGGCAATAAAAGCAAAGGCATATTTTTCCTTTTTGGTAAGTTCCAAACTTGCTATAAAGTGGTTATGATATAGCTATATTTTAAAAATAACATTTTAAAGTCCTCGAAACCCCACCAATGCATTAGGGTGTCGTGAGAGCTTCAACACTGAGGAAGTTTTACAAATAGCTAAAGGGGTAGCTTCATCCATACTTTTGACACTTCAATTTCTTCAATAGGAGATGCGTTTCTCAATATGAAGGCAGCATTTGAACAGACTTCATGAAAATAGCATACCATTACACATTTTGTCAAATAATTACAGTTACTGTGTGCTTGGCACATGTCTGCAACCATGCTAGGCACAGGGGAGAAAGAGAGGCAAGATGCCCGAGCCCTTTAATAACTGTGAGAAAGAAACACGGAAAAGGAGCAGGTACTGAAAATGAGCACACCCCAGGGTCATAGGGTGCACGAGGGGCCGTATGCAGCCAGAAGAGGTGAACAGACCCCCTCTGGGACATTTCCCCAAAGACAATACTTCTGAACTGAGTCTGGAGGCATGAGCACAATTTCATCATGCAAGCAAGTCAAGAAAGGACGTTCCAGGCAGGGACCATGAGGCAAAGACAGGAGAGCAAGGAAACCTCAGCATAGTCAAGGAGTTTCAAGTAGTTTGAAAAAAGTAGGGAGGATTCAGGACACAAGGTTGGAATGTTAGGAAGAAACCAGATCATGAAGACCCTTGTGTGTCCTCGTAAGGAGCTTGGGCTTCAGTTAGTGATTCAAAGAGTTTGAGTTGTTTTAATCTTTCCATTTTAATTAGAATTAAAAGAAAACCCAAAGAATAAGGTCTTGATACAGAAACTTAGAATGGATTTTACAATGTTCAAATTCAGTTTCTCTAAGGTCAAACAATGGAAAAAAAAATTAGGCTGTTTGGGTAAACATAAAGTATAAATAAAAAGATTACAAAAGTATAAGTACACAATTTGAAACTGAGGTTTATGGATACTAGTTGCAATCATGTAGCAGCCTCAGCAACCAATTTATTTCTGTATTCTAGTTTGCGCAGAATCAAGAAAAATTCTAATTCAAAAAAACTTAGGAACTTCAAATCATAGCACGGTTGTTTTTGTTTTGGGTGTGGTTTGGTTTGCCCCCAAGACTTTACTTTGCAATCTCCTGCTCCTGAGATAAATGCATCTTGAAAGCATTGTAATAAGGAAGAACAAATCTCACTCCATATTAGATGTTTCTTTTACTTGAACCTTTGTATTCCATTCTTTTTGCTTAGAGTTAAGAATGTTGCCTATAGCCTGAAATATACAGGATAGTCTATTCTCAAGGCTCTGACCTTTAGGAGTATAACACTTTTCCATTCACACAGAGGTAAAAAGTTGCAAAACAAAGAATAACATTTGTCTTGTTGGATGTTTACAGGAACATCAGTACCTGACCTACATGGACAAAGAATTCCTGCACCAAGAAGTTTGCAACAGCTAACCTCACCCTTCTCTCATCTTGCCTTTAAAAATGCTTTGTTGAGGGCTTCTCTGGTGGCGCAGTGGTTGAGAGTCTGCCTGCCGATGCAGGGGACACGGGTTCGTGCCCCAGTCCGGGAAGATCCCACATGCCGCAGAGCGGCTAGGCCCGTGAGCCATGGCCACTGAGCCTGCGCGTCCGGAGCCTGTGCTCCGCAACGGGAGAGGCCACAACAGTGAGAGTCCCGCGTACCGCAAAAAAAAAAAAAAAACATCAATGGATGCTCAATCTAGGGGAGAAAGTTTGATGAGGAGCCAAGTATATACATGTTCTTAAAGTGTCTTCCCAAGGACTGCAAGGGAAAAATAGACTCAGTGAAGAAACTGGACAACCCCATGACCAGATGATCAGAATGAATGTCATAAGCCTCTGGATGTGATGCCCTGAGAAGGACACAGCATTCCTTTTGTAGTATCCATGCTGGAAATGTACAACTGAATCCAATCATGACAAAGTATCATAAAATTCACATTGAGAAACACTCTATAAAACTAGGGGCCTATAATCCTTTTTTTTTTTTAATGACAATGTCATGAAAAACAAAGAAAAGCTGAGGAACTATTCCAAGTTAACAGACTAAAGAAATTTGAAACACGCCCCCCACCCCCCCGCCCAAGATGCAATATGTGGTCCTAGATCCTGTACTGAAGGAAAAAAGTTTCTGTAAAATACACTACTACAACAATGGATAAAAATGACAAATGGGGACTTCCCTCTTGGTGCAGTTGTTAAGGATCCACCTGCCAATGCAGGGGACACGGGTTCGAGCCCTGGTCCGGGAAGATCCCACATGCCGCTGAGCAACTAAGCCCATGTGCCACAACTACTGAGCCTGCACTCTAGGGCCCGCGAGCCACAACTACTGAGCCCACGCACCACAACTACTGAAGCCCGCGCACCCAGAGTCCGTACTCCACAAGCCTCAGACTTCCCTGGTGGCACAGTGGTTAAGAATCCTCCTGCCAATGTAGGGGACACGGGTTCAAGCCCTGGTCCCGGAAGACCCCACATGCCGCTGAGCAACTAAGCCCGTGCGCCACAACTACTGAGCCCACATGCCACAACTACTGAAGCCCATATACCTAGAGCCTGTGCTCTGCAACAAGAGAAACCACCGCAATGAGAAGCCCGCACACCTCAACAAAGAGTAGCCCCCGCTCGCCTCAATTAGAGAAAACCCACGCGCAGCAACAAAGAGCCAACATGGCCAAAAATAAAATAAATAAAATAAATAAAATTATTTTTAAAATGGCAAATGGACTACAGATTAGATAACATATTATACAAATCCACAGTTTCCTAGATTTGATAACTGTACTGTGATTACATAAAAGAGCACCCTTGTTCTTTTTTTTTTTTCCCTTGTTCTTAAGAAATACACACTGAAGTATTAAAGAGTAAGGGAGCATGATATTTACAGCCTATTCTCAAATGACTTAGGAAAAGAAAAAGAATAATTGTTTGTGTGTGTGTGTGCTGAAAGTCAACAGATATGGCCCAAAATTGATAAACCAAATATTATTATTAGCATATTATTGATGTAGAGCCCGAAAAGAGATTGAAGAGCTAAGAGAATTTAAAGTGGTTTCCTCTGAGGAGCGGGACCGGGGAAGGATGAAGTAAGGTAAGATTTGCTGCTCTTCTGTACCATTTGATGCTTTCAACCATTCAACAAAAACTTAAGAATTTAAAGAAAAGGACATTTACTGCTCTAAGTATTGAGACAGAGGGACTACAAGCAAGGGAAAGATGTGAGCAGACTGTTTTAGGAATAGCCCCCACGGTGGGTCTGGAGAATGGATTAGGAGGAAGTGATGGAGACAGTCTGTTGGAGCTAGAAAGTTTTAATGATTATTCTTCACATTTGTGTTGTACTTTATAACTTACTCTCTCACTCCATTATCTAATCTGAATACTCACCATTTAAAAAGGCAATAATTAGACATCAGATTTCAGAGGAAATGAGCATGTAAGTGAGGCATCACGCAAAGAAAACATCACAAACGCGAGCCCCACTTAAAATCTACAATAAAAATACCAACAGTCTGCAGTTGCCAGGAAGCTCTGAGGCGCTTAATGTTTATTATAGGATCTGTACTGAACTGTATTTTAAATGTATCTGTTCCATCTTCTTTCCTCGAGGTCTTTTGAGAGTTTATTCTTATTGGAACAAGCTTACTGCTGTCCCCAAAGGTCAGTCGCTTGTCCCACCTTTATCTTCAAGCTATCACACTCCAACACTCCCACCTCACTGACTTTTACCCAAAAAAAGACCAAATGGTCACTGATGGCTTGGACAGAGCTGTTCTCTATCCCCGGGATCTTTTTTAATCCTTTCCCATTTACCACTCTGGCTGCAGAAAAAGAATTGGTAGACTTGCCCCAATCCGGAATATTGGTCCCATTCAGGCTACACCAGTCCCCACCCACCCCTCCTGAGCTCAGAGGAGAAGCAGCGATATGACACTGAACCTCCGTCTGGCCTTGGGCAGAGCACTTTACTTGCACGGTTTCAGCCGTGCTCCCTACAGCCCTGTGGGGTAGGTACTATTGTCCTCTCCCCTTAGCTGTGAAGAAAACAAAGCTCAGAGATATCTGGTAGCCAGCTAAAGCCACACAGCTGGTCAGTAGCAAAGCTAGGTTCAAACCTAGTGTGTGTAACTCCAAAAGTTTTGCTTAGGCACGGGGGTAAACGCGGCACTATTCTTGGGTGGTCTCCCAGGCCATGTGTCCTTCGTTCCTGTAGCTTTCACTTAAGGTTGAGTAGAGAAAGGGGTCTTTGTGAAGCCACAGAAGGCTTAAGGATCCTTTGCTTCTAGTTAAACCCAGGAGTAATATATTGATCTTATCTGAGCAGCCACTTGAATGTACTAACTCAATTCCTGAGTTTTAACTAGTATATAAAAACAGGCCTATTCCTGAAATGCTACGGTATGAAGCATCTGAGTCAGATTAAACCAGAGCATGTGCCAGGCTATTTTTAGAACAGGGCTGTATATAGGACATAGTTTTCTGGTTATGTCACAATCTTGCAGGTGTGCCTTCTATTCACATTTTGGATAAAAATAGATACATGTATTGGTGATAGAAAGATAAATGCAATACAGTTTCTGCCTTGAAGGGTTCCAAGACTAGTTACAGGGACAGAAAAAGTAGAAATCCGGCAAAAGAATGTAAAAAAGGGGCATAACAGAGGCAGAGGAGCACAGACAGCAGGAATTTAGGACAGCTTAGCGGCCCGCTTCATTGGTGCAACAAACTTTATTAGGTGCAGGCACTGCAAGGACAAAGATGCACAAAAACGGACACAGTTCCTGCTCTCAGGACACTTCCACCCTCATGGGAAAATCAGACCTGGTCAAACCACAGCGCAAGAGCAGCATGAGATGCTGAGAGCAATGTCAGAAGGAAAGCCATACTGTCATGGAAGACACATAACAAAGAACTTGACTTGGACAGGAGCTGGGATACTCTGCCCTGATGGGGACATGATTCCTGAGCTGAGCAGTGAGGAAAGAGGGGCAGGGGGTGGAGACCATTTCAGTCAGAGGCAACCACAGCCCCTGTGACAAGAGAAAGCAGAGCCTTTCCAAAACATTGCAAGAAACTCGATGTGACAGAAGTGCGGAGAGCAAGGGGCAATGGGGACAAGATGATGGGGGAGGAGACGTACCAGGGCCAGTGCTGCAGGACCTGGCCACCGATGGTAAGGATACAGCTTGGGAAGATATAACGGTCAATAAGACTCTTGAGTCTCCATTCACCTCCTAGGTACCATGTCATTTAGGCAGCTGCCTTTCAGTAGCCATGCATGGTAACAGAAGTATCACAGACAAACATTCAGGCAGATCATGCAAACTCTTAGTTTCTTCAATTAATAGAAATCAACATTTCGGCCAAGGTAAATGTTTTAAAATCTTTTCAATTAGGTGACATTTTTTAGCATCAAAAAATTTTCCGACCTTCCTCCCTACCAAAGTTTGGTAGTACTTTTATTCAATCCTGATTGAGATATAATGATAAATATCATGATAAATAGCTACTATGCTTTCAGTCCAGACTTTACGTGAATCTTAGCAAAGTAAATTAGAGTAGCATCTATTGATATGTGCATCTGAAAACGTATAATTCATGTATGTGTGCCGGATTTGCGCTTTCTTTCATCTGCAGGGCAAAGTTTGTGACCTCCGTAGATTTAAGGACCACTCGTAAAAACGATGCGGCGCATGGGAGTTCCCTGGAGGTCCAGTGGTTGAGACTTCACCTTCCAATGCAGGGGGTTGGGGTTCGATCCCTGGTCGGGGAATTAGGATCCCACATGCCTCAGGGCCAAAGGACCAAAGCATAAAACAGAAGCAATGTTGTAGCAAATTCAATAAAGACTTTAAAAGTGGTCCACATAAAAAAAACCAACAACAAAAACCCAAAACTATATGGCGCATAGCTTGGAAACCACCAGTCCAGATAAATTCTAAGATCCCTTTCAGCTCTGAAATTCTGATTCTATCATAATTTTCAATAAGAATGGCCTTAACCCTTCTATATAATAGAGGAAAGGGCAGAAATAAGTTCTCCTTTGACTCACTCTGCGTCTAAAGTCTTCCTTTGGATCACAAAAGCAAGTGGGAAAATCTGCTTAAGTTGACCCTGATTTAGCGAGATTCTAAACATGTGTGCTCTGCAGCTGATCAACACCTCTCTTTAATGTGCTTTTTAAGCTTCTTGAACCTCTTAACCTCAGCTGTTCTGAACCTTGATGTCATCAGCCTTGATCTCTCCATGTTCAAATTTTCTCTGTGAGTTTTGCTTCCGGGCAGTTCTTTTCCACATTAATGGCCCCAACAGCTCTGGGCTGGCAACTCCAGTGTTGTAAATCTAGAGAAAATCTCGCTTCATACTTCCAAGAGTTCCTATAAAAATCCTTAGCTGAGTCTCTCTGACATGGATTTTGCCTTGTGCCAGTCCCTGAACCAATTATTGTAGCCAAGAAGATGGAATTCACTGATTGTCCAAGCCAAGTGCCACCACCCATGACTTAAGAGTGGAGAGGTGCATGGGTTCCAAACGGAAAGCCAAGGGGGTGATTAAATGAATGCTCAGTAGCCAAAACGGCATCTTGTATATTCTGGACACAGTTTTCTGTTGCAAATGACAACAACCCAATTTATCTAGTTGCACCAAAAGAGAGCCCTAATTGGCTCATATAACTAAAACCTCTAATAGTAGTGTGCCTTCTCGCATAGGAAGAATCAGGGATTCAAATAATAAGAGAATTCCCAATCTCTCTCTCTCTCTCTCTCTCCCCTGCTTTCTCCAAATGGAAGTCTATGTCCTCCCCTGGCAAGCCCTGAGGAGCGTGATCTTAGCTCTTGAACTTGCCAAAGGAGAGTGGTCCTCTCCTTCCCTCCATATCAGCCTCCAGGAAGGGCTCAGAATAGTGCAGTTGGGGTCACATGTCTCCCCAGGTGACAAGTCACCTTGACCAGGCAGGGCATGAACTACTCTGCCTGAAAAGCTTAGAGCTCTTACGGTAATAATCTGAGTAAACACTTACGCAGCACTTACCAACACCACTCTTCTAAACAGTTCACATGTTGTCTCTCAATTGAAAACGTAGCACTTAAGGTAGGTGCTCTCATTATCCCCATTTGACAGATGAGAAACCAAGGCACAGACAGGATGTCACTTTCCTAAGGTCACACAGAAAGCGGTGATGCTGGGATTCAGAGCAAGCATCTCATTCCAGAATCAGTGGACTCAAACTACACTCTAAACAAATAGGCAAATAATTTCAGACAACGGCCAGACAATGAAGAAAATCAAAGCGGGTGGTGTGAGTATGCCTTGGTGTGCGGAGGCCGCATTAGACGGGAAGTCAGGAAAGGCCTTTCTGAGGAGGTAAATGACACTAGAATTAAGACTGGAAGGATGAGGTTTGTAGAAACATTGTTCAATCGGGTGGAACCGAAAGTGCAAAAACCCCGAGGTAGGACTGAGCTCGGTGTATTCAAGGACCAGCAGGACAGTCAGACAGACTGAATAATAAACAAGGCGGGGCAGGCACCACATCTAAGAGTCAGGCAGGGGCCAGGCCATGTAGGGCCTCAAAGGCCATGAGACATAGTGTGGGTTTTATTACGAGTGGACAGTAAGTCACTGGGGCCCTTGGAGGGGAGTTACTTCAGCCATTCCATAATCACTGCATCTGGGCCGGAGGCAGTGGGTAGGAGTCTCTGGGGTGTCCTACAAGGACTCATGGGTAGAATCTGCTCTCCAGCAATTATAAATAAATCGTGTGTACCTCTCTGGTGTGAGCATGCTTCAGAAAAGCAGTTTTAATAACCCATTTCCAGGAGCTAGCGTTTTGTGACCTGTCAACTGGGTCTTATTATAAGGTTGATTGACACAGACCTGGTATTTATGTTTATGGGAAAGGAGCTGTGCTGACGTGGCTGCTTTGCCCCTGTTTTAGGGAACGGTCCTCACTGGCGGTGGCGGCCTTTGTGGCCTCTACTGACTTCCCTAGGTCTCCCTTACTTGGGAGCCTACCTTGCTCCAGCCTCCTTCTCCCTGTCCTTCTAAAAAAGACAGCAGTTGTGTGCACTGTCTTCCCGGAATTCTCTGAGTCTACTTCCTCCAAGGAACATCTTTCTTGCTAAGGTGTTAATGGATTCTTTTCCCTAGGTAATACTGGAATAACACAACAAAGGCAACTACTTTAAGCTGGGGGTGGGGAGCAGAGGACGCTCTAACACTAAAGTGTCACGGATTATGGCAGGATAAGGGGGGCGGGCAGTCACTGGAGCTATCTTAGATAGCAGTCGCGCTGCGTGGCTTCTGCGTGCATCTGGAAGCATGGCAGCTGCCCCATCAACCCGTTTCAGGAGCCCCTGGAGAACTTGGAGGTTGTGCTAGGATCCATTGACCCCTGTACTCCAGGCTCCTTCCCTAAGCTGCTGCTGATGCCACTGTGTACGTGTGTGTGTTTAATTAAATTCACAAATAGTAAAATTGACTTTTCTGGGTGTACCATCCTATGAGTTTTAACACTTGTTTTTTTTAAATTTATTTTATTGAAGTATAGTTGATTTACGACATTGTGTTAATCTCTGCGGTACAGCAAAGTGAGTCAGTTATACGTATACAGACATTCTTTTTTGTATTCTTTTCCATTATGGTTTATCACAGGATATTGAATATAGTTCCCTGTGCTGTACGTAGGATCTTGTTGTGTATCCATCCTATATATAATAGTTTGCATCTGCTAATCCCAAACTCCCAACCCATCCCTCCCCTACACCCCGTCCCCCTTGGCAACCACAAGTCTGTTCTGTATGTCTGTAACACTGTGTTTTGACACCCCAATAAGAATACAGACTAGTTCCATGACTCTCTCAGTCAATCCCTGCCCCTCACACCTAACCCCTGGCAAACAATGATCCATTCTCTGTTGCTGTAGTTATAAATATATATTTTTGAGAATGTCATATAAATGAAATCATCCAGTATGCAACTCTGAGACTGGCTTCTTTCATTCAGCATAATGCTTTTGGGATTCACGCAAGTTGTCACACGTATTAATAGTTTGGTCCTTTTTATTGCTAAGTGATATTCCATCGAATAGAGGCTTACTCATTCACCCATTGAAGGGCATTTGGACTGTCTCCTATGTTTGGTGATTATGAATAGAAGTGTCCCCTTTATTGTGTGAACCTAAGTTTTATAGTGGGTAAATACTTCAGAGTGGAATGGCTGGGTCCTATGATAAATGTATCAAATAATATAAAATAAAAATAATTGTAAGAAATTGCCAAACCATTTTCCATTACTCCAGAACAAGTGATGCTATAGAAATGGCTCTTCTAGTGCCCCAGTGCTCACTCATCTAAAAGCAAAGCAAAAGAGTATTCTTATCTAAAAGAAGTAGCCATTGATAATTTGTCTTACTCAATGTTTATTCCTACACACAGCTGTGAGAATTCACCCCAGAGGGAAAGCAAGCACTCTTGTGTCTTTTTATACCAAAGTAGGCTGACTTAGGAGTAGCTTAGGTTGGGGCACTGTCTGGGTCCACAGCATCAAGAAAAGCCTAGAATGGAGCAGTGAGAGATGGCCGTGCTTTCCGCCTTAGCCCAGAGGAAGAAAACAAGCATAAGGTGCTGCAGGGTAACACTGCGTGTACATGAAGCAATCAGCAGGGACAATTCCTGAATTGATCTTCCCAACGTATCGTGAAAAAAGAAGCAGATAAAGTGTGAAAGTCCTCTAGCACATGGGTTGTCTTTTCTTCTGATAGGTCTGAGTGCCTGAAACAATTCCTGCAGCCTGAATTTCTGGGAATTCAGATTAGCTAGAATCCAACACATCTTCTCATGAAATCCATCAGCAATTGCACACAGCAAGAGTTTAAGCAAATCTTAGGAAAAGCTTTTTACTAATCACAGAAAAAGTCACACTTCACTTATATTTTAACACATCCCACTATGCTAAACCCACTGAAATGAATCAGAGATAGTTATATAAAGGATAAATATACATTTCAGAGGTAACATTTTTGTAACATTTTCTAAATTTATTTTTCTGATTTAAATTCTATAATAGCACAACTTTAAATCACTCCTAGGACAATTATAAGATAGAAATATTGATATATGTGTAAAAGACATAATGGATCAAGGATCATATCAGACAAACCTATAATTATAAGAATTATGGTGAATGATAAGTAGCAATTGGAGAACCTCAGAAGCCTTTCCGGCTTGTCTTGGATGACCACCTGAAAGTTTCATCCCTCAGGCAAATATTTTGTCTCTGCAGTCTAGAAAAACTGGACTGGAAGGGCTTCCCTGGTGGCGCAGTGGTTGAGAGTCCACCTGCCGATGCAGGGGACACGGGTTCGCGCCCCGATCCAGGAAGATTCCACATGCAGCGGAGTGGCTGGGCCTGTGAGCCATGGCCGCTGAGCCTGCGCGTCCAGAGCCTGTGCTCCGCAACAGGAGAGGCCACAGCAGTGAGAGTCCCGCGTACCGCAAAAAAAAAAAAAACTGGACTGGAACTCTTAGGACAACATGATTTCCTCCTTCTCTCGGGATATTTAGCACTTCTGCTGTAGCCCCTTCCAGAAATCAGAAATTTAGAGATCCTACAACAGTTAAAAACCAACAATGAAATGGTCACTCGTATGATCAAGTGACATCTTGCCAGTCCCTTCCCTCCCCCAAAATGTCCACACACAGCTGCCTAGCTTTCCTGAAGTTTCTCTCCACTCTTCCTAGGTTATTTTCACCTTTCTCTTCTCTGAAAAGGAACCAGAGCTACAGGTTCCATTCTTTTCTTTTCTTTCTTTTATTTTAAATTATCTAGAGTGCAAATTATCTTTCTTTTGTTTTAAATTATCTAGGTGTGTGTTTGTGCTCACCCTCATTTGAAATGCTCTCTCCTTCCCCTGAAGGCCAAGCATCCTAGCATCCCAGGTTTGAGTACCACTCCTGTGATATTTAACCCCCACTGACCTGTATTCTAATGAGATCTTTTTTTTTTTCTAATAGACCAACTTTGTCACAGATCTGGGTACATTCATTCAGATTATGCCTCTCCCTTGATATCTAGAAGTGTCTTCAAATGAGCAGACTCTCAAGACATGTTTATTCAAAAATTGAATTCATTCATTCATTCAACAAATATTTAGTGAGCACCTACTATGTGCCACGTACTACTCTAGGCAGAGAGGGGATCAGAAGCAAACCATGAAAATTAGAACTGTGCCCTCAAAGAGCTTACATTCTGGTGAGCAAGAAAGTCTCAACTCTCTTTACTTGCATACATCACATATTAAAATTATTATTTTGTCCCAATCCAGCATATTCAGCGTCAGGAGCTATCTCAGTCCTATAAAGTAGATAAAATTGAGGAGTAGTAAAGGTACATATTTTTTCTATTTACCAAGTATGTGTCATTCTGAATAAAGCAGTGCTAACCTTGAAGTGTCCTATCCGAGAACCACATATAGTTCCACCTGAATACTTTTGTAGATTTTATTCCATATTTAGGTTTCTGTGACTTCTTAAATATCCAAAATTGATGTGGATTACTCACTGAAATCTGAAATGGTAATTTTTGGTCACCGAAGAAGAATAAAAAATGAAAATGATTGCTTCAAGATCCTGCAAGATGTTTTGCTGTAATTACATACCAGGTTTAATAATGGTCGAGGCTGACACATGCATTCCAGCATCCTGCTGAAATTAATTGAGGTAAAATATTTGTGGGTCATTTCCCTCTTTTCTTCTCTTGAAATTTATAATTCAAAAGAATGAAAGGAGCCTGATTGCTAACTAAAGAGAGTTCACGAGGTTGCCTTTTTTGGTTATTGTTGTTAGAGCTGCATAGCCACAAATTACTGTTACTTGTTACCTGCTTCTAACTTCAGTAACATTACCTGATGATCAAGTGCCCTGAGAGATGCTATTTTTATATAATGCTATAGGGCATATGCACAGAATTTTTTCACATCTGACATTAGGTAACAGAAAGGCATTAGAACTAGTTCCGAATGAATCTTTTTGTTTAACCAATTCCTAAAGAACTCATCTTTTAAGTATGCCAGCTCTCTTGTATAGTTGAACAATTATGATTCTCAGAGGTCACTGTGTGTCCCATTGAACCACAGAAATAGCAGTGTGATGGTCTAGAACAGTTTGATTTCTTATTTTCCTTATATGCCTTCTTTCTGGTGTAAAAGCATTAAGGAATTTTGACATAATGATAAGCTGCTATTTAAAGTCCTCACTTGTGAGATCGGAATGCAGTGCATTCAGAAGAAATGTACACGCTTTGCATTCACGCTGGGTGAGAGCTCACAACACAGAGCATTGCTCAAAAGTGGGAAACAATTCACGTTTAAAATTTCTGTGACCTTGATTACATTGACTGTGGAGGTGATTATCAGAAAAATTTGATAATATCTTTAAGACTCTCATACGGTCTTATAGGAAGCAAAATATGCTGGTGATAACTAAAAACATTTTATGGCTATCCAGATGTTTTGTTCCGGTAATGCCAAACATCTGGATTTTAAGAAACATTTGGATAATTGAGTGCATTTTTAAAGTTGGGTTTTTATGCTTGCTATCATGTGGCCATGGCTGTCTAGTCAACATCAGAACATGACTGTTTCGTAGTTTTATATAATAATACTAGAACATAATCTCAAAAGTATATCTGGGGGCTTCCCTGGTGGCGCAGTGGTTGGGAGTCCGCCTGCCAATGCAGGGGACGTGGGTTCGTGCCCCGGTCCGGGAAGATCCCACATGCCGCGGAGCAGCTGGGCCCGTGAGCCATGGCCGCTGAGCCTGCGCGTCCGGAGCCTGTGCTCCGCAACGGGAGAGGCCGCAGCAGTGAGAGGCCCGCGTGCCACAAAAAAAAAAAAAAAAGTATATCTGGAAGAGCTCTCTTTCCCAGGTAGAATCCTCCTTGATTTCTGAAGAAATTGCATCCAGCTACATAAGGGATGCTTATAAGGAAACTACATGGATGAGCGATCATTATCCAATTACGCTGATGTTTTTACAGGAGGCAACTTGCAAACTCAGGGTTACACATCAAGATGGAATTGAAGGAAACAATTTCGATTCAAGGAACTGAAAAGTGATCCAGAGGGTTCTAAAGACTCATAGGATAACCCTGTCACCTAAAACAAGCAAAACACATAGCCTGAAGTTTTCACTAAGGGAAATCACTATAAAAATTGATGAAAACTATTGATCTCCTTAGAATTACAGTAATGGAAGTAAAGCTGTATTTGACCTAAAGATATACTAAACAAATCAGACAGAAATCTGAAGCAATTAGGTGTTAGAACTATACCAGAAGATATTTGGTATTACCTTTCTCATGTTTAAACAAAACGGTTGATGAGGATGAGAGGACATTTCCCCATTTATTTTGTGTCCTTCCTTAGTTCCCTGGAGAGATTTTTATGCCTCCTATATACTCAATTATATGCTTGTTTCTTCTAAAAGTGTCCCCAAATTAAACCAAGCCGAGACCTTAGCATTGTAATTTATGATTGCCTGCATTCTAAATGCCTCCAGGTACTTTTTTCTAAGTTTGTTTTCCCTAGACCAAAAAGTAATACAAAGTGAAAAAAGCCTCCCAAAGTTCCTATATCAGTTATTCATTTACTTAACATACATTTAGTAAACACATACTACAAGCAAAACACCTTGCTATGTACCAAAGGGATACAAAAAGGAAAAGGGAAGGGAAGGGATGAGATGCAATGAGAAGTATGAGATACAGTGTCCCAAGCACAGTGCCAGACATTTTATATCTGTGGGGCTATTTGAAAACATGATTACTACCTTCAAGTTTGCAATAGAGTAAAAAGGAGATGATGGGTACTGTACCCACAATCCAAGGTAAAATGTGAGCAGCGCTACAAGATAAACACCAACCAAATTTCATATGAAAGCAGAGAGGAAGAGACCATTTTCAACTGGGAAGGTCAAGGAATCCTACTCATTTGCAAAATGGTTAGCATTTCAACAGGAGGAGATGGTATTGGTGGGTAAAATTTGAGGAAACTAGAGGTCAGCATATGGAGCTATTGGATGTAAAGTGTAGAGCAGGAGAGGAGTAGAAAATCTTTGAGCAAAAAGAAATGTACTTGAGTTGGTGTATAAGGTATGCCAGTGCCTCCCAACATGTCAGAGCAAAAGAATTATTTGTGTGTATGTGCGTGTACCCAGGGGGAGAAAAATGGATTCCTCAGCCCCACCTAGACTTATTGATTCAAAATCTCCAGAATGGGCTTCCCTGGTGGCGCAGTGGTTGAGAGTCCTCCTGCCGATGCAGGGGACACGGGTTCGTGCCCCGGTCCGGGAAGATCCCACATGCCACGGAGCGGCTAGGCCCGTGAGCCATGGCCGCTGCGCCTGCGCGTCCGGAGCCTGTGCTCCGCAACGGGAGAGGCCACAACAGTGAGAGCCCTGCGTACCGCAAAAAAAAAATCTCCAGAATATATTTTTAGCAAACATTTTCCTTCTTTAAATAAGCACTCAAAGTGATTGCTAACAGCTGGTGAGTTTGGGGAACACTAGAATGTGAGGCATAGGATTGAGGAAGTCCTTGCATTTGGTTTTTATTCAGGAGGCAATCCATTTGCAAGTAAGAATTCTCACTTCTCAGGTCAATAAGCAAAATATTTCTGATTTTTATTTTTTTGGCTGTATCCCTTTGTTAAATCACATTGTTTTCAGTTGAAGTATGGTTGATTTACAACGTGTGCTAATTACTGCTGTACAGCAAAGTGATTCAGTTACATATACATTCTTTTTTTTAATATTCTTTTCCATTATGGTTTCTCATAGGATATTGACTATAGTTCTCTGTGGTATGCAGTAGGACCTTGTTTATCCATTCTGTATATAGAAGCTTACTTCTGCTCACCCCAACCTCCCCCTCCATTCTTCCCCCAACCCCCTCCCCGTCGGCAACCACCAGTCTGTTCTCTATGTCTGTGTTAAATCACATTCTTTATTTTTTTTTAATTTATTTATTTGCTTTTGGCTGTGTGGGGTCTTCATTGCTACGTGTGGGCTTTCTCTAGTTGTGGAGAGCGGGGGCTACTCTTCACCGTGGTGTGCGGGCTTCTCATTGCAGTGTCTTCTCTTATTGTGGTGCATGGGCTCTAGGTGCGAGGGCTTCAATAGTTGTAGCACACAGCCTCAGTAGTTGTGGCACACGGGCTCAGTAGTTGTGGCTCGTGGGCTCTAGAGCTCAGGCTCAGTAGCTGTGGTGCACGGGCTTAGTTGCTCTGCGGCATGTGGGATCTTCCCGGACCAGGGCTCCAACCATGTCCCCTGCATTGGCAGGTGGATTCTCAACAACTGTACTACCAGGGAAGTCCTAAATCACATCTTGAAGAACTTTGAGAACCCAGGCCTGTCAGGTAGATGCAACACCAGGCCCCCACATGCCTTCATTGAGCAACTAAGAGGCTGTGAAGTGTGGATGCTCATAGCCCAGCCTGAGGAGGCAGCTGCCGTGTTAAATGCTCTTATTGTGCTGAACTGGGCTGTGTTCTCAGTGGAAGGTTTAGATAGTCCTCTGAAGGCAATTCAAACAGTATTCTTTTGCTCATGGCTTCCTCTTGGCTGCCCCAGTGGCAGGGCTGGGACATGTTTTGAGTGGTCGGGGAATGCCAGTCTTTGTCTCTTGTGTCTCATATTAAAGTAGCAAAAGCACAGGAGCTGTTGGAGAGTGGAGGGACAAAATGAAAAGACATCGCTGCTGGATCCAGCCTTTTTTATTTTCATAACGAATGCTGTCCTGTCTGTGCTATGAGGCTGATACCATGCTCTTTATTAAAATATTTTTATCGCATACTAGCAGAGGACCACAGGGCATGATGGCATTTTGAATGCCCAAGGAAAGGACCTTCTTTTTTCACTGTGTCCTTTTCTTTTTCTTTTCTTTCTATTTCATCTTTCTGGACCCAGATCCTCTTTTCTAAACTCACCTCTCCTTGGCTCTACCTCCAAGGACCTGCCCCTCCACGCCCCTTCCTGCTGTTCCCACCCCTCAGCATCCAAGCTCATTCTCATATCTCCTTTACTCCCTCCCAACCTCCTGAGTTTCATTCTTGCACATCAACCCCGTCAGCCCACTTCTAGCTTCTCCCGCCTCCACTCCACGTCCCTTCCTTTTGCTTCTGCTCCTCTTTGTGTCCTGTTGTCCAGTCTCAGCCCTCCTTCCTCTGTTTCCTTCAGTATCTCTGCTCTGCCTCCCCCCATCTGCTCTTTCACTGCCCTCCAGCTGCCTAAAGCTACAGTAATAGCATTAAACTGTGCTCAGAAGTGGGAGTGAAGGGCTTCCTTGGTGGCACAGTGGTTAAGAATCTGCCTGCCAATGCAGGGGACACAGGTACGATCCCTGGTCTGGGAAGATCCCACATACCACAGAGTAACTAAGCCCGTGTTTCACAGCTACTGAGGCTGCGCTCTACAGCGCACGAGCCACAACTACTGAGCCCGTGTGCCACAATTACTGAAGCCCACATACCTAGAGCCCATGCTCCACAACAAGAGAAGCCACCACAACTAGAGAAAGCCTGAAGACCCAATGCAGCCAAAAATAAATAAATAAATTTATTTTTTTAAAAAAGAAGTGGGAGTGAAGAGTGGTTAGAAACAGAGGCTAAGGTGGTGGGGAAGTTAAGAGCAGAGGTTCTTGGGCTCTACTGCCTGGCTTCAAATCCAGACTGTGTGATCTCAGCAAGGTACAGCCTCTCAGTGCCTCATCCTCATCTTTAAAATGGGCCTGCAAGGGCTTCCCTGGTGGCGTGGTGGTTGAGAGTCCGCCTGCCGATGCAGTGGACATGGGTTCGTGCCCTGGTCTGGGAAGATCCAACATGCCGCGGAGCGGCTGGGCCCGTGAGACATGGCCGCTGAGCCTGCGCGTCCAGAGCCTGTGCTCCGCAACGGGAGAGGCCACAACAGTGAGAGACCCGCGTACCACAAAAAGCAAAACAAAACAAAACAAAAATAAAAATGAGCCTGCTAGCGGCATGTAACTCTCAGGGGCATTGTGAGGACTGAACAAATTCATATAAGTCAATCACTTAGGATAAGACCTGCATGTAAATATCATGTAAGTGTTCGTTGTTATTGGTTTCTTTGCTCTTGACCTGTAACTGATGTCTTTTTCCTTCATATTGAACATGTCTCTGCACATTTGCCAAGTTAAAACATTATCATATTATTTGTTTAAAAAATGGTATATTTAAAAAATATATTATTCTTTCATTTCAGATGGGAAACTTTAATGTTTGAGCTCTACAATATTTGCATGTGTCTCTGTATCTGTGTAAGATAGTGTACAACAAAGACTGTGCAATCCCTTTCTGCGCTACATGTCTACTCAAATAAATGACTGATGCATTTTTGTGAGCAAGCAGTTCACCAGCTGAAGATTGAATGGATTCAAGTGATTTCTCCTTGCTAAGTATACACTTGAGCCGTGGCCGCTGAGCCTGCGCGTCCGAAGCCTGTGCTCCGCAAAGGGAGAGGCCACAACAGTGAGAGGCCCGCATACCGCAAAAAAAAAAAAAAAAAAAAAAAAGTATACACTGAGAACTAGCAAGCTGTTCTTTATCTTTCTCTTATTTCTCGCTATGTTCATTGACCTGCACCCTGACAGTTTGTGTAATGCTCATGGGCTACAGATCAAAATTACAAAATATAAGGAAGAAGGAATAGAAAGAAGAGACTAGAAGGGAATCATCTTACAAATTGCTAAAAGATGTGTATCAGCACCTTGTTTTAAAAGAAGAAATGGATCACCAGGTAGGTAGGGTCCATCATCCACTAGAATGAAAGGCCTCAAAAATGTCCTACATCAGATTCACCTGGAGGGTTCCAGCCTCAGGATTTCTGACAAGTGCAAAATTTTAAACAAACTCCCAGGTGATGCTGATGCTGTGATCCCCAGCCCACACTCAGGAATGCTGTGGTAGATTTCTCTTCCCATCCCTTTCCTTGGCGACACTTTATTCTTTGCTTCTTATTCATTAAAAAATAATAGTATTCCTTTAATTTCTTCCTGTTTTAAAATGATTTAGTTTTCATTGGAGTTACTGCCATTTATTGTACTTTATCATCCGTATTTGTAAAGTTACCCTCATTTCTTTGCAATGAATCCCTCCCTTCCCCAGTCCTGTCTCCTCTCATCCCGCTGCCATCACCCCTACACCCTGACTCCTAATGGCCAGTACACCCTGGAATAGGGACTGTCCACTGGGTCAGGGTACAAAAAGAAGGGGTCTTGGGGTTGGGTTAAAGCAAGAGGGATGTTACCAGGAGAGTTTCCTAGGAGTGTGCCGAGCCAGGAAGGAAAGAAGAAAACAACGAGGTCAGGGGTCAAATGCTGGGTGACAGACACAAGACGTGTCAAGCTGAATGTGAGGTGAGGACTGAAACAGACATCTGTCGCTTTTGCTTTCCTATCACCCCTTTCCTCTTTCTGATACTACATCTGACTTTTCCTGTAAAAAGCTGTTTCTCTTATACTTTGTGGGCTGATCATTTGGGGCCTCACCATCATTATTCCAAAACAAGGATATAGGCTCAGTGGGTGTAAATAGCTGAACTGTTTGTTCACTCTGCCCAGTGTCTAGAACTGTGCCGGCACGTAGTCAGCAGGTATTTACTGAGTGAATGTAGGAAACGTCCTATGAATATGTGATCAAGTACTCCGGTTGCAATGGAATTCTGCAGGGATGCCAACCTTACATGGAATAGCCTGCTGACTGCTAGAGGCTGGATGTTTCAGGATCAAAATAAAAATCCCCAAAAGCAATTAATTAAATAATTAAATAAAATAAGCTCCTGCTGCAGGCCGTATGGATTACGCCTAACCAGTCCTATAATTTAAACCTGACTAATTTCAAGTTCCTCAGGGACAGGACCTGTGCATTTCAGTGTCGCCATCCTTTCTGATGCTCCCAGAAGGTGCCTAATAGTTTTTTAAATGAATGGAGTGTAGGAATGAGTATGCAAGGGTTTAGTAAGAAGTTCAGACTGATGATAAGAGCACTTTAACCAAATGCCCTTCCAAGTTTCTCTTTCCCATTTCTCTGCCTGAAACTCCGTGGTCCATAAACCAAATCCATATACTTTTTCAGAGTAGAAACACTGCCTTAGAACCACATAAACATCTCCTTCTGAGTTTACAGAGACAGGTTAAATAAACAAGACAATATCATGTATTTATCTCTGTGGTTGAGGCCATTTTTAATGCACTACATTTTATCCTCTTTAATGTCCATCTCCACCTGACCTACCCTCTCCCGGTCACCTCTTCACTCCACCATGTTGGAAATCCATCTAACTCTTCTCAGAACACATTTCCCTCTACTGGAGAATAGCAAGGTCAGGTACTACATTTCTAGAATTTACTCTGACTCAGATACTATCTAAATGTGTTGACCATCTAAAGGTTGATGTGGGTAATTGGACATAGGTTTCATTTCCTCTCTTCTGGAATTAGCATTTCTTTAAACTTCACAACCACACATTAGTCTTCTTTTTCCTTCTTTTTTAACATCGACATCAAAATATTCACTCACGTTATTATACAACTGTACCAATCACATCACAGACAACTTTCAAGTAGTTTAGTACAGGAAGTAATTACAAAGAATTATATTTTGAAAAAGTATTATCTGCGTGATTTTTATCATTCAAGAACTATGAATTTTTACTAAAATTACATTTTTTCATAAATGTATGCACACGCACACACACGAATTTGTGATTCTGTCTGAAGACTTCAATACTACCCAGAAGCACGAAAACATTAAGCAGCCATTGCTGGTGCTGGCTCCAGGCACATAGTATCTCTTTTCATTAAAACAGGACTTTTTTTCAGCAGTAAGAGCATGGCAAGACCTGAAGGAGGTTCAGCCGTTTGGCCCAGGAATGCAGACACAGCTCTACTGTTTAACACTGAAATGCTATTTATTAGATAAACATTACATTGAAATAGCCAAAGAATATACAAGGCCATTACACGAGTGGACTTTTTTTTGCCACCACTTACTTCTTTTTATGTTATCTCCTTAAAGAAAGACTTTCATACTAGAGCAACCTTGGGGGAAATGAGACCACAAAAAAGGCATTCATGGTGGTGATTTTCTAGACCCTCCATTCTATTATTTTGGATATTTCCTTTTGAACATGGGCTCTCTTTCCCACAGCTATGCTTGGCCTCCTGGTTTGCAATGACGTTATGTCTGTGTTGGTGACTTCCCAAACTGTCACTAGAAAAATTAGTTCCACAAATGTAACATAAAGAGCTAAATTCTAGCCTCAGTTGTTTCACTCTAATGCAAGGATACTTTGACTATAACTGAAGTCTTGATATGGGGATTCCTTTTTTTCTTTTTTTACCATTTATTATTGATGGAAGAGAAAATAACAGTAAAAGTAAAACCCATATGCCAGATACAGGTCACCAACATTGCATCCAATTTTCCCAATTCTGTCCACTAATATTTATCCGGTACCTTCTGTTTGAAAGACAAAAAACAAAATTTTCCAGGGGCTACTAAGATAAATAAGAAACAATGTTATTTTCAAAGGACTTACAGTTAGTAGGAATACAAAGGAGAAAATACCTACCATACACACAGAATAATTTCCATTTATTTGTATTTTTCTTTTGCTTCACACTTCTGATGTGAACCAAAAGAAAAATATAAATAAATGGAAATTTAAAGAGAAGAAATTACCTTGGGAAGAGAATAAAGATGGTAAATTAAAGATGCTTTCATGAAGGAAAATTATTTGAGGTCTGTGTCTTATAGAATGGTTTAAAATTCAAAGCGCTGAAATTGGAGAAAGCAGACAAAAAGGCGTGTGCAAACATCAGAAACAAGCAAATGAGGTGCCTGGTTAGGAGACCAGTGAATAGTCCAGTTATGTAGCAATGATCCATTTGGGCAGCATATGCTGTGGCCTGTGATTGCAACACCACCTACACACCGCTTCTGCATGGTTCTTTATTTCTTCTGCATGGCTCTCCAGCATCAGCTCATGCCAATCAGTGTCCCAGGCTTGTAAGGGGAGGGTTGACTTTGATCATAATTGACATGGCCCAAGAGAGCCAAGACCAGAAAGAAATTAGGTCGGACCTAATTCTAACCTGAAAGATTAGAAGATAAATTGACTGTATATTCCGAAATATGAATAAGAAACTTCAGACCCTTAATGTTCACTGCCATTAGCTATAGAACTGAGTGAAGCTCAATAAATGTTTTTTCGAATTAATAAATGCATGATGGGAAGAATAAAGTTGATCAAATTTTTGCAGGTTGCTAAAGTTATTAGCAGCAAACTGTTAGATTTTTGGTCAGTCTGTCTGGAAAGGAGATTCTTTCAAAGTTGCCGTATTTTTGTTAACATAAAGACATTTAAAACATGGCCTATTGATTCAAAGATTGTTCATATTTAAATTTCTAAATTTTCTTGGGCATATATGTCTTCTCCTAGATCATGCTTCCCTAGCTCAAGATGGGGAGAAATTCTTGAAGTAGCCACACGTTTGATTTCAGAGTTGTTGAAAATCAAAGCATACTTTTTTTTCTAACTCTCTTCTCAGACCTTCACTTTTCAAACTGAAATGCTATGACAGTATTTATGTTTATAATTTTCTAACATGACCAAGAAAGATAGAAAATGTACGACCAAAAAGATCAATTGCTGCTGAAAATGCAACACCATCACAATTTATCTTAAAGGCCCAGGACTAATGAAAAAGAGTTAAATCTATTTGTTTTTAAGGAAAAGCTTTCCTCGGTTCAACCTTAAGAGATGATTAATTGCAGTGATTTTCTCATGTGTTCCACTGATTTCGCTGGACTGCCTTCATTGAATTTAAGTGGCAGTTGGGGCTGAATAGCTTTATATATCTTCTGTATCACATGTCCTGCTTCCAATGTAATTACAAGTTTCTAGAAGCAGAATATAAAGAACTCATTTAGAATGGCTATTCAGGTTGTTTACTATACACCATACATACAGTTATTCAGAACTGTAAACTCATTGGGTTCCTAATAGGCTTTTTTTTTTTTAATGAATAAACCTCTTGAAACAGGGAGGTTTTGCTTTAATCAGTACCTCAATGTCAAATTTTGCTGTCAGACCAAAGTCCAAAACTGGGGTTTGGTTTTGTGCCATTGCAGTGTAAATCGTTCATCTGTCTGTGTTCACATCAGTGACCTGCTTTCCCAGCGCTCACTGAGTAGGCTCAGCATCTGAAAAGCAGAAAAAGGAAGCGCCTCGATCTGCTAAGGAAAAATGGCGGCTGTCAATCTGGAACCATGAGCCATAAAGAGGAACAGCTCATGGTTCAGTCCATAGTTTTAAAGCAATGAAGGTCCCAGGAACATTCTAATTAGCAAATTAGTACCCTCAATGTTTTGAGTTTGGAATTTTGTGCTTTATTTGTCTGGTAACTTTTTTTTTTTTTTCACTGCCGTAGCCTCTCCCATTGCGGAGCATAGGCTCCGGACGCGCAGGCTCAGCGGCCATGGCTCACGGGCCCAGCCGCTCCACGGCACGTGGGATCTTCCCGGACCGGGACATGAACCCGTGTCGCCTGCATCGGCAGGCAGACTCCCAACCACTGTGCCACCAGGGAAGCCCCTGTCTGGTAACATTTTGTCCCTTGCTTTACCTTCTGCTTCTTTTTAAACAAAAAAGGAAGTTTTTATATTTTCTGCCCTGTTTCAGGAGTTGAAAAATCCTATGACACATTTAATAAGTGTAAAGGGTAACCTGTCACATAGTGGAATGCTTCCGTTTCTATGAAGCAGTGATATTACCTAAATTAAACACCATTGGAATTTTCCTGAAATTGTATTCATTTTTAATAAGATTTTTTTTGAAACATAAGCAGGCTGATCTGTCCTTTTGCAGTAGGCTTCATTTTTCTTCCCAGGAATAAAATAGATTATCCCGGGTCTTTATTTCATCTGGTAGCTCTCAGATTGCCGTTTGCCCATGCCAGCAACAAAATTATGAAAGATCATCAATCTTCAAGTACAATATATCAGTCTGAAATTGTGAGACCAGCTAGCCTGACTGGTAAATGATTGGCAAGATCAGTTTAGTTACACAATAAATGGAATTCCCACCATTTCTAATGCTCTACTGTATGTCTGTCCCTGTGGCTATGTAGTCCTCACCATAACGGGCAAAAAATGTTCAAATAATATCCCTGAGCTACTACTCCCCGGGTTGGGGGATGGGTGTTAAATGGGGCGACAAGAGACGTCTTGGCATCCAAATTGCTGTCCAGTGAAGAAATCTATTTTCAGCTCTGACTCCAAGCACAGAGTAGCTTTCCCTGCCAGAGGGGGTTTCCTACTCCCCTCCCAGTACCATGGCACACAGAATGTTGAGTCCATCAGGACAACACACAGACCAGAGCATATGCAAAGGCAGAAGTGCACAGGAAAGTCCAAGAGGGTGAGGGTGTCCCGCCGTTAACATGTAGCCATTGTGGTTGATGGGGGAGCAGGCAACCAGCATTTGCAGACCGCATGGGAGGGAAGCCAGCTGATACCACAGTGTCCTGGACTTTGCACCAGTGGCTTCAGGGAGACTGGAACTATTCCCTTTATCAAGTGTTACTTAGTGGAAAGGAATGAGAAACTGCCTTCGAGGAGCTTACATTCTAGAAGGGATCAAGGGAGAGAAAATAAACACTTGGACAGGTAAGTAGCCCAGGTGCTAGTCAAAGTAAGAAAAACACAAAACAGGCTCAGGTGCTCGAGGTTGACTGAGGGATGGGAGAACAGATTTTACTAAAGACTGGTGGAGACAGCCTCTCTGAGGAGGGAATACTTGAACTGAACTTGGGAGCAAAGAATTCCAACCAAATAGTACAGAGCACAAAGTTCTTGGGACATTAAAAATACTTTCTATTAGTTTGCTAGGGCTGCCGTAACACACACCACAGACTCAGTGGCTTAAACAGCAGAAATGTATTTCCTGACATTTCTGGAAGCCGTGAGTCTGAGATCAAGGCGTCAGCAGGGTTGCTCTTCCTGAGGCCTCCCTCCTTGGCTGGTAGATGCCACCTTCTCTTTACATCTTCTCATGGACCTCCCTCTGACTGTGTCTGTGTCCTAATCTCTTTTCATAAGGACACCAGTAACATTGGATCAGGGCCCATCCTGATGACCTCATCTTACCCTAACTGAGGACCTCCTTAAGGACCCCATTTCCAAATACAGTCCCATTCTGAGGCACTGGGGTTAGGACTTCAACATGTGAATGTGGGGCACAGTGTTCAGCTCCTTGCAAGCTTGGTATGTTCAGGGGGCAGAAAGAGCACTAGAAGAGCCACGGTGGGCCGAGCAAAAGCGAGTCAAGGGCTTCTCTGGTGGCGCAGTGGTTGAGAATCCACCTGCCAATGCAGGGGACACGGGTTCAAGCCCTGGTTGGGGAAGATCCCACATGCCACGGAGCAACTAAGCCTGTGAGCCACAGCTACTGAGCCTGCGTGCCACAACTACTGAAGCCCGCGCACCTAGAGCCCATGCTCCGCAATGAGAAGCCACCGCAATGAGAAGCCCACACACTGCAAAGAAGAGTAGCTCTCGCCACCGCAACTAGAGAAAGCCCGTGTGCAGCAGCGAAGACCCAAAACAGCCAAAAATAAATAAATAAAATAAATAAATTTATTTAAAAAAAAAAAAAAAACGAGTCGAGGGGCAGCAACAGGGGGAGAGGCAAGGACTCCAGATTTTATTTTATGAGTGTTATTCCAGGGCCTGGAACAACCAAGCTAAGCCCTTTCCATGACTTCAGTGCTTTATTCAGTGTATCTTATTCCCAATAATTATTTTTTTGAATTTTATTTTATTTATTTTTTATACAGCAGGTTCTTCTTAGCTCTCTATTGTATACATAGTAGTGTATATATGTCAATCTCAATCTCCCAATTCATCCCACAACCTGCACCACCCAATAATTTTTGAACGGCTTATATAGAGCACTGATTTAGTACACAGTTTTGTATATTTTTCTGTGGTATTTTGAATTCATTGGCACAAAACAACAACACATTTGTTCCTGTGTCATAGTATTATCGTCAGGATTTGACTAGAGGATGCATGTAGACACTAGCACAGTGTTAGAATTGAGTAAGCAATTCTACTTGTATCATTATCTCATCATTATTGGGAAGGGAGCCCTAGATGCCAATCAGAAGCAATGTTCCCCTTAACTACCCCAAAAGAAGAAACTTCTTCAAAACAAGACTTCTCCATACACTCCCTCAGCTAACCACAGAGAAGCTCAGGAGGTGAGAAAACAATAGGTCCACCACCTTTGAACTCTGCGAGGAGACGGACTTGCTCTGTTGGTTGGGATCATGTGGGAATGTGGTGGCCAGGGCTGGAGGAGCGCCCACCCCGTCAGGGAAAAGCAGCCCTTCTCCTCCCTCAGACCCGCTGTTCCTGACCCCGCTACAGAGCCTTTCTGCGTTCCTCGCCTTCCAAGGCCGTCCTTTCTGTACAGCGCTCCTATGTGTGTGATCCCCACATAATATGAGTAAAAATAAATAGAAGGAAGCAGGGCAGAGCACTTTTTTCTCCCCTAGTTGCTGGAAACAAAAGCCCTCAGAAAACTCCAGAAGGGCTTTGGCTTGTGTGCACAACCATATATCTTTTTTTTTTTTTTAAGATTTTTTTTGACGTGGACCATTTTTAAAGTCTTTATTGAATTTGTTACAATATTGTTTCTGTTTTATGTTTTGGTTTTTTTGGCCACAAGGCCTGTGAGATCTTAGCTCCCCGACCAGGGATCGAACCTGCACCCCCTGCATTGGAAGGCAAAGTCTTAAGCCCTGGACCACCAGGGACATCCCACAACCATATATCTTATCCCCCAGTGAGCAAGTAAGGAGAGAAGACTTTGTTGAGACCAGCAGTGGCAACTAGAAAGAAGTAAGTGAGCCCATCATTTAGGCCCCTGGGAGAACTAAAGGAAAGATCCAGAATCCTCCTAGGGTATCCCCCAGAGATTTCATTCACACCAGGAAAAGTTCCCACAGCCACCTTCTTTCAGAGTCACCTAGTTCCTCAGTTGTCCCTCGCCTCCCAACACCCACCCTGCTCAAATCCATGCCACAGACCATGGCAGCCACCACCATAACTTAGAAATTGAGTCCTCTACTCACAATTCCCAAACATAGGAGAGGGGAGAGCAATCACAAGGATAAGGGGGAAAAAAGGCTGAGAAGACAGGGGAAGGGATATCCTCTTGAGAACTCTGAACACATTTTTCTAAAACAAAATGTTATTTGTGGTTTTTATATTAAATAGTCCCATCAGTGTTCTTTACTGCAGTATTTAAAAGAGCAAAGTCTCTTCTATCTCAGGTCATGTAAGTTCTGATGGCTGGCCTGGGAGCGTGACCTCATGCATGGCATTACTTCTATTGGAAAGTGCAGTATGAGTTCAGTAGGGATTCAATGCAGTTTTACAAAATAATTTTTTATCCTGACCACTTGAGGTAGGCATAAGAATGTCCTCCCCAAATATATTCATGACCTAATCCCCAGAACCTGTGGATATGTTATCTCATCTGGCAAAAGGGACTTTGCAGATGTGATTAAGGTTAAGGACCTTGAGATGGAGAGATTATCCTGGATTATTCAAGTAAACCCAACGTAATCATGAGAATCCTGAAAAGCAGAGAAGCTTTTCCAGTTGAAGCCAGGCAGTGGGAGATGTGACTATGGAAGAATATCAGAGAGATGTTAACATTTTTGTCTTTAAAGATGAAGGAAGGGGCCACAAGCCAGGAAATTCAAGTGGCCTCTAAAAGCTGAAAAAGGTGAGGAAATGAATTTCCCCCAGAGTCTCCAGAAGGGAGAGGAGCACTGTTGACATCTTGATTTTAACCCAGTGAGCTCACGTTTGACTCCTAACCCACAGAAACATAAAATAATACATCTGTGTTTTTTTAAGCCGTTAAGTCTGTCATCATTTGTTATGACAGCAATACAAAGTTAATTCACCACCAAAGTAATGTGTGTTTATCTTAGGAATTTTGGAAATTTGGGGAAACGTTTAAAAAGGAAACAAAAATCACCCAGAATTCTACCATCGCATAATATCCATTATTAACTGTTCAAGGTATATCCTTCCAGTCTTTTTTTTTTCTTACAAAACTAAAACACACCTTTAACCAATCTGTTTTTAAAAACACAAAGATAGGCTTTTCCCGATCAAAAGTTGGAATCATACTTCACGTGATATTTTTATAATCTGCTTTTATTCTGCATTGTGTGAATATTTCCCCACGTTATTATATATTTTCTATAGCAGTGTTATTTAGGCTACATAATATTCCATCTCATAACTGTAAGTTCAAAATTATGTTTAAAAGTCTTTTAAAATTGACTATGTTGCATTCAATTATTAAGTTGTAACTATAGATTATATTCATTTATATATTATAACGCAATATATATTACATTTATATATTATAACACAATGAATACATTTATATATTATAACGCAACTAGGTTGTATTCACTTATAAATCTGTGCCAATATATATTACCACTGGTTATTTTTCCAACACCTTGTCTTTTCATTTCCCACTCAAAGATCTTCCCATTCAGAAGCTGCAGATATATCATCATGACCTATGATGAGTCATGTGTTGGCCAGCAGATGTCAGGATAGAAAAGGTCATAAGGTCTATGGACTACCTCAATACAAGCATACATATTGTACTTCATAGCTTAGTTATATCTAACTCACCAGGGTCTCCCTCTGGAAAGAAGAGTTCGTTCAATTTTCCATCTAAGATAGGAATCCATTGAACTCCATCTCTCACAGAGGGCAATCCAGGCTTTGCCTTATTTGTCCCAGTGACTGAGAGCATTCTATAACATTAGACAGCTTGTTCATGTTAAGGAAGCTCTTATTAATAGAAAATATACCCTCCTATCAAACCCAAGTTTGCCCCCCTCTAATTTCTACTCACTAGTCTAGTTAACCCTCAGCAGCAATACACAATAACCTCTTCTCCACAGTAGCTCTTCAAATATTTGAAGACAGCATTTATAACCTCGACATGTGTGAATCTCCTGAAGGAATGTTGGGACTTTGAGATCATGACTGAATGGTAATGAAATGTGGTTTCTCTTAAAGACAAGTCATATGAACATTCTGTTGCCGATCTTCAGAGAAATGTCAAGCAATTCACTTACAACAAACAGAGCAATTCCTCTCTCTCTCAGGGCTTCATTTTCTTGGATCTAAATTTCGAGGTCCTGGAGATACTAAAAATATTTCCAGAAAGCTGGAGTTAAAAATGGAGATACTAAAAATATTTCTAGAAAGCTGGAGTTAAAAATGCTTTCCTCTTCATGGAGGAAGACCAGGCACTATGCAGGGATGTATCCTTCTAGAGGAGCACAGGCTAAGAATGGGGTAGAGAAAAATGGGCAGAAACTGTCTAGTGTTCTGTTACTCTGTTTCCACTTTGTTACTCACCTAGCCTTGATTGTAGTCCTAGTAAAATATTCCAATCTTGACTCAACTGTTATCTAGGTATTCAAATAAGGATCATAAAGCCTTTGGTGGTTGAAGGGCAGAATTATCCTCCTGGAAGCAGTACTTAGCAATAGAGCTTTAAGGTAGGGATTGCAAATAAGCGTCTTTAATGCCAATAGCAATCAATTAGTAGTGGCTGCCTGGAGTACTGTTGAGAAAGATTCTGAGGCCATATCCAGATTCAACAGAAAAGTATTCTTTGATCAGTTACTGCTATAGATCATTACTATGACAGAGGGAGAAGCATAGATGAATGATGAGTACCATCCTTGCCCTAAAGGAAGTTGCACATCAAGGAACAAGGGTTAAAACCTTGGAGAGGGCTTCCCTGGTGGCGCAGTGGTTGAGAGTCTGCCTGCTGATTCAGGGGACACGGGTTCGTGTCCTGGTCCAGGAAGATCCCCCATGCCATGGAGCGGCTGGGCCCATGAGCCATGGCCGCTGAGCCTGCGTGTCCGGAGCCTGTGCTCCACAACGGGAGAGGCCACAACAGTGAGAGGCCAGAGTACCACAAAAAAAAAAAAAAAAAAGAAAAAAAAAAAACCTTGGAGGATCTAAGTTTTCTTTAATTAAGAAAGAAAATATTCATTAAGAAAGTAAATATACTAAAGAAGCCATCACCTTACAATTTCTCACCATAATTTTTCTAAGACATTTGCCTCTATTTCCTTCAAATATTCATCACTCAGCATGGTTTTCAGATATTTTGACATCCAGATTATCCACCATGGGGGTACCTTCTAAAATGTTATGCCCAGAATTCCCTGGAAAGTGGTGGAGTAGGAAACAACACAGCCAAATATACCCCCAAGTAATACTGGAAATAAAGAGAATTAAAACCACAAAGAAGCAAAATTAGCCTCAAACACTTTTATCAAATCCATGAAAAATCTAACAAGTATGACACCTCTGAAAAGGAGAAGCAGGCAAAAATCTTAAGATGACCCCAGTGGCAGAAACTCCAGTGTGAGGATAAACACATTTTTATCCTGTGTCTTTTTAAAGATTGATAACAATTATTGCTGAAACAATAGGGAAAACACTTCATTAAGTAATATTTAAGAAATCAGACTTATTTGGAGAGAAATGTAATAGTAGAGTTTTATATACTTATTTGGAGAGAATGAAATAGTAGAGTTTTATATATATATATATAAAATAAAAAGTACCAAGCGTGAAACACAATTATAAATGTTCAACATATTCTTGGACTATTCTAATTTATTTTTCTACCTACCTGATTACTTTTCCAATGTACATGAAACCAAAAGTCACAGGACAGAATGGAGTTCAGCAGTGTCTAGTCTTCCTTTGGAGAACTGTGTGATCTCTAATAAAAAGCCGTGCTGTTCAAAGGCCTCTTACGGTCCCAGGAGTCGCTCTCCAGGCTGTGCACAACAGACACTTGGAGAGTTGTGGGATTTTGCGCTTGATGTTTTGTTTTGTTTTGACTTGTTTATTGTTGTTTTTATTAATTCCAAAGTTTGGCTGATTAAATCAAGCTCTCTGGCTAAAACAGCCTCTCTAGTGTACTCTAATAAGAAGCCACATTGAGTCCTAGCTAAATTCTAATACAGTTTAGCCTGCCACCTCACTTCTCTGACCACTACTCAGCCCGGCATTCCAGCTGGTAGAGTGAAAATTGACCGTTGAGCTGGGAAAATTAAATTCTTCCTGCACTGTTTTATCAGATAACTTCTCTCTGTTCCCAGTTCAGCCATGACCCAGTCCTATCTCGTTTATGCACATTGCAGATGATGTGCCCAAACTAGGAGAACATAAGAGAAGCAAGGTGCCAAATAAAGGCTGGGAGGTCAAACGCATCAGGAATAAAAGTATTTCTTCAGTCCTGTTCATCAGTCCAGAGTTGCGAAGACTTGGTTCCAAGAGTGCACATGTTTTTAACAAAGTAAGAGTGTTTGGTACATTTTTGGCAGATGGCAAGATAAAGTCCACTTGCTTAAGAAGCCACTCCTTCTTTGATGTGGGTAATTATGACCTCTTGGGGCACATACCAACCTTATCAAAATCCATCTCGGTTGTGCTCTCTCTCGTAAAAATGCCTCCTGTTGCTTTAGTATTAGTGTTGCTTTCATGCCAACAGTGTTCCTGACACTGTGTAATGCCGGGAAGACAGAGTTCTGCACCAGTGACTTGAAACTTAAATAAGACAGACCCAGAAATTGAGACATAAAACTACAAGTGAGAATGTGGGAAGATTTGAAGACTGTAAGTCTTATTTTCCTGTTTCTTCATCTTTCCTTGCGCTATTCATTAATCCATGCAGTTAAATTTTTTTCTCCTTATTTTTTTCCTGTGCTACAGAATAAAACTTGCTGACTGTAAGGGAGAATTTTTTTCCCCAAAATGCCAAAGTACATAAAGAAAAAATTGAGAGTTCCCTCTCACAGTTCCAGTGCTAACAGTGAGGTGTGTGTTATTCAAGATTTTTTTCCTATGTATATACTGTACATGACTTTCAGTGTTGCTATTTAAAAAAAACAAAAAAAAAAACAGTTTTACACAGAGACATTCACACAAAATGAGTTTTATGAGGATTTTTAGGAGAGAAGCTTTAGGTCAGTCCACTAGATTCAGAGGAAAAAGAACCAAAGGATTAGTATGGGCAGTAAGAATAGAGAACATGAAACTAGGAGATGAGAGAAAAGTCTAAAGCCATCAACAAATGGAGAATTAAAGGAAGACTTCACTGCGATCCAGAGAGTTAAACAGAGGCTACAAAAACAATAGAAAGAAAAGAAAGAAGTCTATTTTATTCTCAGTGGTATACCCAGGGCCTAGAATAGTAGGTGTTTAATAACCATTTATCTACTAAATGAATACCCTATAATCTCACTTCCATTGCGTAGCCTAGATCAAATGAGAACCCAGGAAGGCAGGGACACATTGTAATAGTTAAGGAGACAAGAAATTAGCTCAAGAAAAACATTTTGAAATGAAAAAGGTGACATTTGATACTGGCTTTTACATGTGGAAGAGAAAGTGTATAGAAATAAAGTTACATGAAAAAGGCAATATAGATTAAATGTAGCTGGTAATTACGGCAGACACAGAAGGAAACTATTGAGTATTTGTTAGGGAAGACAGCCAGACCCGCTGAACTGGGGAGCCCAGGTGTGGAGTCCCACCGTGGGACAGACTCTTCCTATTGGGTTTTCTTATTCATCTTCAACCCTAAGAGGGAGGAATTCATTTATGGTATGGAAAGTGAAGTTCACAAAGATTTGGTGTCCCAATTCTCTCAGCTAATACGTAACAGAATCAATTTTCAAACCCAGGCCTTAGTCCTCTAAGCCCAAGCCTCATTCTAAGAGACCAAAACTTTCTCCAGAGCATTAGGCGGTGGGAATGGACATATCAGATTGATAAATAGTAGGCTTAGCATCTTGCTACTCTGAGTATGAGGTAGGGACCATTAGCGTCGGCATCACCTGGAAACATAACCTTGGGCCGCACTCCAGAATCACTGAGGCAGCATCCGCATGTTAACAGATCCCTAAGTTATCTGTATGCATCTTAAAGTTTGACAAGCACTCCTATAGACCATCATATTACCTGGAACTCAGCACCACCTGTTTTGGGGAATTTTAAGAATTCTCTGCAACTGAAAAGCCTGTAAAGAGTGAGAAGCTATTTTCCACTTGGTCCCTGGCAAATCGCATACGGGACTCTCTTTAATTATTTCATCCCTGTTATGTGCATATCAGATTGTTCATATGGTGGAACAGAATAAAACAGGCCCAAGGCCACGATTGCTCCGATTTGGCACAGAGTGGGCAGTGCTTCTCAGCGGCATCCACCGAAAAGGCAATTTTCCACCCAAATTCATTCCTCTCCTTCCTATGCAAACACATATGACAGCCAATTTTAGCTCCCCCTCTACTGCTTAGACCTCAGAAACAGCCCGTCACAGGCTGTGCAAGTCGTGTGGGGATGGGAAAGTGTTTACTTTGGAAAGCCGCCCTGCATTTCTACGAACTGCTGGGCTTAGGTAAATGAGACCCAGAAGAGCGAGGGCTTCATCCTAGTGTGATCCCTCCCACTCCCTCACCCACAAGATGCAGCTGGCTCTGGACACCTGAAAGGTACAGAGCTCTCCAGGCTTCTGGGCTCTGCCATCAGCTACCCCATAGCCTTGAGAAAGCCACTTGTCCTTCCTGTGCCTAAATTGCCTCACCTGTAAAATGGGCCTTACCTAGTTCACAGGGACACTAGGAAAATTAGTGTTTTGTAAAGCGTTGAGATTCCCTAGACGTAAGTGGCTGTATAAGTGTAAATGATTATCATTATTATTATTTTTACATAAAGTATGGATGACAGATTAAGCATGGGATTACACATCAGCCTCCTGGGGATGGTTGATTTCTGGATTAAAAAAAGTGCTGTAGACTGTTATTATCCACCCTCCTTTCCCATGCCTGTTCAGGGATGCACCACCATGTTTGCTACGCTAATAATACAGAAAGAATTCCTTAGTTCACCAGTGAATTCAATAAGATGGAAATGACTGAAGACTAGAAAATCCTTTGAGCTGTATATCTCCAGGATCAAGCAGAGCCTGCTACCCATGTGAATCGTAATCATCCAGTGAATGGGTATGGAGACAATTCTAAACCTAGTCTACCACAGAAACAAATGACCAAGTTAGTCCAATTAAAAGTTTGCATTTTCCTTTCAGACATACTATAAAGGAAAGTGTAAATAAATGCTAAGAGAAGTCTAAATCTCCCCCAGATGATCTCACCACACAACAAAAGTTAAGGAAATCTGTGGGGGATTAAGGCCACTTCTGTTCACTCTGAATAAAATTGAATCAGCCTCATAGCATATGTTCAGTCTTTCCATTTGCTAGGACCTGGCCGTGTGTGTGTGTGTGTGTCTGTGTGTCTGTAACAGGGTTGGAAGTCCCAGATGCCAGCCAGGCAGAGCTGCCACATGAAGAAAGCAGGAACTTTGGGGGGAATAGCTAAATAAGGGGCCCTTAATATGGAGTCCCACATTCCTGTGTGTCTGGGGGTCTGTGAACTCCCTGAAATAGCCTGAAGGCTTTTATGTCTATGTGAATTTTTCCAGGGAAAAGGATCACTGCTTTTAGAAATTTTCAACAGATTCTGTGGCCTAAAAGGATTAAGATCCAAATGCTTTCCTCCCACTTATTTCACTATTCTTGGACATACACAATTTCAGTTCCCCTGAAACCCTAATTCATACCACTTCCTGATATGGAAGTGATAACTGCATCTAATATCACGATTTTCCTAGAAATTCCTCTACTATGCTGATCATTTTTAGGAATAAGTTTGACAAAGTCAACATGAGTCGTATAACCTGAATCTGGTTCTGATTTTATGTTTAGTTAGGGACACTTTGTTGTTCCAAACCTTTCTCCATTTGGAATAACATTTGTGCTCTGCTATCCAAGTTTTTTTTTTTTTTTTGCGGTACGTGGGCCTCTCACTGTTGTGGCCTCTCCTGTTGCGGAGCACAGGCTCCGGGTGCGCAGGCTCAGCGGCCATGGCTCACGGGCCCAGCCGCTCCGCGGCATGTGGGATCTTCCCGGACCGGGACACGAACCCGTGTCCCCTGCACCGGCAGGCGGACTCTCAACCACTGTGCCACCAGGGAAGCCCTATCCAAGTTTTCTACTAAACTTCTAATGCTTATGCTCTTCATTTAACTGCCCTTTCACCGTATTAAAATGAACAGACTATCATTGAAATTTGGTGGAGAGAGAGCTCTGTCTGAGAAAGTATGAATCTTTTATTTTATTTCAGATAAGCTCCTGGAAAATGTACATATTTTCCAAAGCAATCAATAAGAATTCACTTGGCAACTAAGTAATTCCACAGGCCCCAGTTCCCTTATGTGATTTATGACAGCTTCTCTTTCCAATAAAGTTGAGAGTACCTGGAGAATAGCTTCTCACCCAGCAGTTTTTAACTGTAGCTTCCAAGCTAAGCCAAGAATCAGAAAGGAGCACAATGGGATGCAAAAATTCAAGGAGTGAAAAAGAGAGATGGAACAAATTCTATTTGAAGGTGGAATATCCTCCTTAACTCACTTTCTAGCCCAATGATTCTGCATTTTTCACTGATGCAAATATTAATTTAAGTACTGGTTTATACCATAATTCAGAAGAGGTCCTGACAGCATTGAGTAGTGTAAGAAATTGTATTCTTTAATTACACAAACCACCCTGGGGTAGTCCAAAGAACACTGGCCTGGGAGCTAGGGGGCTTGAGTCCTAGGCCACCGCTTGCTTCCTGTGTGAACTATCTCTTTCTTATTTGTAAAATGAGGAGGATCTACCAGATGCCCTCCTGTTCTAAAATTCTGCATCCATGGAACGCTAGACGAATACTCTGAAGACTGTTTAGGAGCACCCCATTCAGGTTTCTGATGCCCTGGCTATCACAAAGAAACATGTATTGAAATGCTGTTTTATGCTAGGAGCTGAGCCTCATGCAAGATGTTCAAAATAAAGAAGACAATATCCCTGCCCTTAAGTTGCTTCTTTCTCTGTGCCCGGAGACCACCCTCACCATTTCCCTGTGCAGCCCTACAAGGTGTGGAGCCCTCTCCTCTTCAGAACTGCACAGAGTGAGGTGCTGGAAATACAACAACCAAGCAGCCACTGACAGTGCCTACACAGAGCTGATACTTTTGGTGGGAGAAAATCAAGGAAGAAGTGAAATTTGTGGCCCTGAACCAAGATGGCGGAGTAGAAGGATGTACTCTCACTCCCTCTTGTGAGAACACCAGAATCACAACTAGCTGCTGGACAATCATCGACAGGAAGACACTGGAACTCACCAAGAAAGATACCCCACATCCAAAGACAAAGGAGAAGCCACAATAAGACGGTAGGAGGGGTGCAACCACAGTAAAATCAAATCCCATAACTGTTATGTGGGTGACTCACAGACTGGAGAACACTTATAGCACAGAAGTCCACCGACTAGAGTGAATGTTCTGAGCCCCATGTCAGGCTTCCCAACCTGGAGGTCCAGCAACGGGAGGAGGAATTCCTAGAGAATCAGACTTTGAAGTCAGTGGAATTTGATTGCAGGACTTCAACAGAACTGGGAGAAACAAATACTCCACTCTTGGAGGGAACACACAAAGTACTGTGCACATTGGGAACCAGGGGAAGGAGCAGTGACCCCAGGGGAGACTGAACCAGAAGTACCTGCTACTGTTAGAGGGTCTCCTGCAGAGGCAGAGGGTGGCTGTGGCTCACCGTGGGGACAAGGACACTGTCAACAGAAGTTCTGGGAAGTACTCCTTGGCGTGAGCCCTCTGAGAGACTGCCATTAGCCCACCAAAGAGCCCAGGTAGGTTCCAGTGTTGGGTTGCCTCAGGCCAAACAACCAACAGGGAGGGAACCCAGCCCCACCCATCAGCAGTCAGGTGGATTAAAGTTTACTGAGCTCTGCCCACCAGAACAACAGTCAGCTCTACCCACCACCAGTCCCTCCCATTAAGAAACTTGCACCAGCCTCTTAGATAGCCTCATCCACCAGAAGGCAGACAGCAGAAACAAGAAGAACTACAGTCCTGCAGCCTGTGGAACAAAAACCACATTCACAGAAAGATAGACAAGATGAAAAGGCAGAGGACTATGTACCAGATGAAGGAACAAGATAAAACCCCAGAAAAACAACTAAATGAAGTGGAGATAGGCAACCTTCCAGAAAAAGAATTCAGAATAATGATAGAGAAGATGATCCAGGACCTCCGGAAAAGAATGGAGGCAAAGATCGAGAAGATGCAAGAAATGATTAACAAAGACCTAGAAGAATTAAAGAACAAACACACAGAGATGAACAATACAATAACTGAAATGAAAACTACACTAGAAGCAATCAATAGCAGAATAACTGAGGCAGAAGAACGGATAAGTGACCTGGAAGACAGAATGGTGGAATTCGCTGCTGCGGAACAGAATAAAGAAAACAGAATAAAAAGAAATGAAGACAGCCCAAGAGACCTCTGGGACAACATTAAATGCAACAACGTTCGCATTATAGGGGTCCCAGAAAGAGAAGAGGGAGAGAAAGGACGTGAGAAAATATTTGAAGAGATGACAGTCGAAAACTTCCATAACATGGGAAAGGAAATAGCCACCCAAGTCCAGGAAGCGCAGCAAGTCCCATACAGGATAAACCCGAGGAGAAACATGCTGAGACACATAGTAATCAAATTGGCAAAAATTAAAGACAAAGAAAAATTACTGAATGCAGCAAAGGACAAATGACAAATAACATACAAGGGAACTCCCATAGAGTTCATCCAAAATGAAAATAAATAAGGAAACTTTAAATGACAATGATAAGAAGCTTTAAATGACACAATAGACCAGATAGATTTAACTGATATTTGTAGGACATTCCATCCAAAAACAGCAGATTACACTTTCTTCTCAAGTGCACAAGAAAATTCTCCAGGACAGATCACATCTTGGGTCACAAATCAAGCCTCAGTAAATTTTCCAAAACTGAAATCATATCAAGCATCTTTTCTGACCACAACATTATGAGATTAGAAATGAATTACAGGGAAAAAAATGTAAAAAACACAAACACATAGAGGCTAAACAATACGTTACTAAATAACCAAGAGATCACTGAAGAAATCAAAGAGGAAATCAAAAAATATCTAGAGACAAATGACAATGATCCAAAACCTATGGGATGCAGCAAAAGCAGTTCTAAGAGGGAAGTTTATAGCTATACAAGCCTACCTCAAGAAACAAGAAAAATCTCAAACAAACAATCTAACATTACACCTAAAGGAACTAGAGAAAGAAGAACAAACAAAACACAAAGTTACTAGAAGGAAAGAAATCATAAAGATCAGAGCAGAAATAACTGAAATAGAAACAAAGAAAACAATAACAAAGATTAATAAAACTGAAAGCTGGTTCTTTGAGAAGATAACAAAATTGATAAACCATTAGCCAGACTCATCAAGAAAAAGAGGGAGAGGACTCAAATCAATAAAATTAGAAATGAAAAAGGAGAAGTTACAACAGACACCACAGAAATACAAAGCATCCTAAGGGACTACTACAAGCAACTATATGACCATAAAATGGACAACCTGGAAGAAATGGACAAATTCTTAGAAAGGTATAACCTTCCAAGATTGAACCAGGAAGAAATAGAAAATATGAACAGACCAATCACAAGTACTGAAATTGAGACTGTGATTATAAATCTTCCAACAAACAAAAGCCCAGGACCAGGGCTTCCCCAGTGGTGCAGTGGTTAAGAATCCGCCTGCCAATGCAGGAGACATGGGTTTGAGCCTTGGCCCGGAAAGATCCCACATGCTGCAGAGCAACTAAGCCTGTGCAACACAACTACTGAGCCTGCGTTCTACAGCCCGTGAGCCATAACTACTGAGCCTGCGTGCCACAACTACTGAAGCCTGCATGCCTAGAGCCCGTGCTCCGCAACAAGAGAAGCCACCACAATGAGAAGCCCGTGCACCACAGCAAAGGGTAGCCCCCACTCGCTGCAACTAGAGAGAGGCCGCGCACAGCAACGAAGACCCAATGCAGCCAAAAATAAATAAATAAATAATAAATTTAAAAAAAAATAAGTCCAGGACCAGATGGCATCACATGTGAATTCTATCAAACATTTAGAGAAGAGATAACACCCATTCTCTCAAACTCTTCCAAAAAATGAAGAGGAAGGAACACTCCCAAACTCATTCTGTGAGGCCACCATCACCCTGATACCAAAACCAGACAAAGATACTACAAAAAAAGAAAATTACAGACCAATATCACTGATGAATATAGATGCAAAAATCCTCAACAAAATACTAGCAAACAGAATCCAACAACACATTAAAAGGATCATACACCATGATCAAGTGGGATTTATCCCAGAGATGAAAGGTATCTTCAATATATGCAAATTAATCAATGTGATACACCATATTAACCAATTGAAGAATAAAAACCATATGATCATCTCAATAGATGCAGAAAAAGCTTTTGACAAAATTCAACACCCATTTATGATAAAAAATCTCCAGAAAGTGGGCATAGAGGGAACATACCTCAACATAGTAAAGGCCACATATGACAAACCCACAGCAAACATCATTCTCAGTGGTGAAAAACTGAAAGCATTTCCTCTAAGATCAAGAACAAGACCAGGTTGTCCACTTTCACCACTATTATTCAACATAGTTTTGGAAGTCCTAGCCATGGTAATCAAAGGAGAAAAAGAAATAAAAGGAATACAAATTGGAAAAGAAGAAGTGAAAATGTCACTGTTTGCAGATGACATGATACCATACATAGAGAATCCTAAAGATGCCACCAGAAAACTACTAGAGCTAATCAATTTATTTGGTAAAGTTGCAGGATACAAAACTAATGCACAGAAATCTCTTGCATTCCTATACACTAATGATGAGAAATCAGAAAGAGAAATTAAGGAAACACTCCCATTTACCATTACAACAAAAAGAATAAAATACCTAGGAATAAACCTACCTAAGGAGACAAAAGACCTGTATGCAGAAAACTATAAGACACTGATGAAAGAAATTAAAGATGATACCAACAGATGGAGAGATGTACCATGTTCTTGGACTGGAAGAATAAATATTGTGAAAATGACTATACTACCCAAAGCAATCTACAGATTCAATGCAATCCCTATCAAATTACCAATGGCATTTTTTACGGAACTAGAACAAAACATCTTAAAATTTGTATGGAGATACAAAAGACCCCAAATAGCCAAGGCAGTCTTGAGGGGAAAAAAACGGAGCTGGAGGAATCAGACTCCCTGACTTCAGACTATACTACAAAGCTACAGTAATGAAGACACTATGGTACTGACACTAAAACAGAAACATAGATCAATGGAACAGGATAGAAAGCCCAGAGATAAACCCACACACCTATGGTCAACTCATCTATGACAAAGGAGGCAAGGATATGCAATGGAGAAAAGACAGTCTCTTCAATAAGTGGTGCTGGGAAAATTGGACAGCTACATGTAAAAGAATGAAATTAGAACACTCCCTAACACCATACACAAAAATAAACTCAAAATGGATTAGAGACCTAAATGTAAGACTGGACACTATAAAACTCTTAGAGGAAAACAAGAACACTCTTTGACATAAATCACAGCAAGATCTTTGTTGACCCACCTCCTAGAGTAATTGAAATAAAAACAAAAATAAACAAATGGGACCTAATGAAACTTCAAAGCTTTTGCACAGCAAAGGAAACCATAAACAAAACGAAAAGACAACCCTCGGAATGGGAGAAAATATTTGCAAACGAATCAACGGACACAGGATTAATCTCCAAAATATATAAACAGCTCATGCAACTCAATATTAAAAAAACAAACAACCCAATCCAAAAATGGGCAGAAGACCTGAATAGACATTTCTCCAGAGAAGACATACAGATGGCCAAGAAGCACATGAAAAGCTGCCCAACATCACTAATTATTAGAGAAATACAAATCAAAACTACAATGAGGTATCACCTCACACCAATTAGTATGGGCATCATCAGAAAATCTACAAACAACAAATGCTGGAGAGGGTGTGGAGAAAAGGGAACCCTCTTGCACTGTTGGTGGGAATGTAAACTGGTATAGCCACTATGGAGAACAGTATGGAGGTTCCTTAAAAAATAATAATAGGGCTTCCCTGGTGGTGCAGTGGTCGAGAGTTTGCCTGCCAATGCAGGGGACACGGGTTCGTGTCCCTGTCTGGGAAGATCCCACATGCCGCAGAGCGGCTGGGCCCGTGAGCCATGGCCGCTGAAGCCTGCTCATCCGGAGCCTGTGCTTCACAACGGGAGAGGCCACAGCAGTGAGAGGCCCGTGTACCGCAAAAAAAAAAAAAATAATAATAATAATAATAATAGAATTGCCATATGATCCAACAATCCCACTCCTCGGCATATACCCAGAGAAAACCATAATTCAAAAAGACACATGCACCCCAGTGTTCATTGCAGCACTATTTACAATAGCCAGTTCATGGAAGCAACCTAAATGCCCATCGACAGACGAATGGATAAAGAAGATGTGGTACATATATACAATGGAATATTACTCAGCCATAAAAAGGAATGAAATTGGGTCATTTGTAGTGATGTGGATGGATCTAGAGACAGAGTGAAGTAAGTCAGAAAGAGAAAAATAAATATTGTATATTAATGCATATATGTGGAACCTAGAAAAATGGTACAGATGAAGCGGTTTGCAGGGCAGAAATTGAGACACAGATGTAGAGAACAAACGTATGGACACCAAGTGGGGAAAGCTACCAAGGGGCGTGGGGGTGGGGTTGTGATGAATTGGGTGATTGGGATTGACACGTATACACTGATATGTATAAAATTGATGACTAATAAGAACCTGCTGTATAAAAAAATAAATGAAATAAAATTTAAAAATTAAAAAAAAAAGATGTGGCACGTATATACAATGGAATATTACTCAGCCATGAAAAGGAACAAAATTGAGTTATTTGTAGCCAGGTAGATGGACCTAGAATCTGTCATACAGAAGCGAAGTAAATCAGAAAGAGAAAAAGAAATACCGTATGCTAATGCATATATATGGAATTTTAAAAAGTAGTACTGATGAACCTAGTGGCAGGGCAGCACTGTAAACGCAGACGTAGAGAACAGGCTTGAGGGCATGGGGAGAAGGGGAAGCTGTGATGAAGTGAGACAGTAACATTGATGTATATACACTACCAAATGTAGAATGGATGGCTAGTGGGAAGCAGCCACATAGCACAGGGAGATCAGCTTGGTGCTTTGTGACCACCTAGAGGGGTGGAATAGGGAGGGTGGGAGGGAGGCTCAAGAGGGAGGGGATATGGAGATCTATGTATACATATAGCTGATTCACTTTTTGTACAGCAGAAACTAACACAACATTGTAAAGTATTTATACTCCAATAAAAATGTGAAAATATATATGTATATATCCCTGCCCTTAAAGAGCTCCCAATCCAACCACATACTATTAATATAATATTATGGGATTAAACTAGCAGAATCAGCCAGGTTCCATGAACACAAAGTAGGAGAGAAAAAGGCCAGGGCATTTGAAACAAAAGAGGTGACATGTGCAAAGTCACTGGGGTATGAAATGCCTGGGGGGACTGGGGGAGGGCAAAATGCTCTCAAGACCTTGCCTCCCTCTCTACACCAGTGAACCAGCTCAGGCAATCTAAAAGGAAACCCCAAGGTCTCCTTATCTTTCTCCCTACAGCTTGTGTCTCCCCTACCTCCTTTATCTGGACCCATCTGGGCACCCTCTATTTCTAGAGCCAAACAAAAGGCGGCCCCACCCAGAGATAAGGACCTACTGAAGTCTCCCCAGTTCATGCTCACTTACTTCTTTACTCTCTGCACCTTACCTCTCTCTGTGTTGTTTGTGCCTCATAGGAGGAAGTGTGGAACGGAAGACTGGGGTCGCCTTTCTCCCTTTCTGCTACAGGGTAAAGAATTCTTTCACTTCCACACAATTTCCTGTTCAAATGTATTTTTATTTTCCCACTGTTCAACTTGATTGGCATCTCTAGAATAGCTCCTTCCTCCTCTCTCCATATCTTCCCTTGTAAAATAGTAACCAGATCTCTTCCCTGGGGATGTAGAGAGAGGAGGTAGAAAGTCTGGCCAAAGTACATTCCCATCAGTATTAATGGGTTGCTCTTCATAAAAGATGACATTACCAAAGGGGTTTTCTCTTTAAATTAGTTTTCTAGCAATGGTTCTGAGTTGGTACTAACTCATGTTTTTATCCCATCTCCCTTGGGACGAAGGTCAGCAACTGAGCCAACAGTACAAAAGCCATGATTCACACTTAGATCTTCCTGTCTAATGTACCTACTAAGATATGACATTAATTTATTAGTATCAAACTAGCAAGCACCTGAAACAACCTACAATTCTTATGCTATTGGTTAGAGTAAACTTTTCCAATAGTATTTGGTCAAATAACAGATATTCTCCCCCAAAAAAGTTTTGTAATGAAATAATTTGGGGAAATCCTGGGTTTAAAAAGTTAAGCAGTCCCTACTACAGGACTTCTCAGAGCCTTTAATGTGCTACTTTGGTTTGTAAATCTTCAAGAAAGTGGGTCACAAATTTATTGGACCCTTTATTCCCAGAGGATGTATGAATCACCCTGAGGAACTGTTAAAAATCTAGATTGCCAAGCCCCACTCCCAGAGACTGGGAGTCCACAGCAACCCTGGAGTCTCTATTTTAACAGACACCCCAGGAGGCTCAGATGCAGACGACCAGCACGTTTAGAAACACTGATCTGGACAGTTTCCCTAAGTAGGCTCCTCAGAATACACTTTAGGAAATGCAAATGCTGGTGTAGGGAATTAACTCAAGTTTAGTAAAAAAAGACGTGTTGATTTGTTCCACTACACAATGGTTCTCATTCATATTAATTTGAACCAGTTTTCTTATAGCTTCAGGATAAGACCTCATTAATGAAAAGGGGGCAAACCAGCAATAGAATTGAAAGAGGGCAGCTAGCTATTGGCAACAAGACCCCAAGATTCTGGCATCCAAAAGTAATTCTAGCAGAGCTAATAGTACTAGTGTCAAGATTTTCATTGTTGAGTTTATTTTTAAATATGATCATCCAAATCTAGACAGACTTTCTCCAACATCTTTTTAAAGGCAGAGAAAGAAAAGAACACTATATTTGGGGTGGGGGTGTAAATTTAAACCATGTTAACACTTGGCATATTGTCAAGTTTGGTCCCTAGGTTTTCACAAACGGTGACAATTAACCACTAACACCTCTGAGTTATCAGTAGTCAAGTACCAGAAAGTAAACATACCAAAGGGATTTTGATTCTTTTGAATCAACAATATGTGAAATGGGTCATAGCTGTAGTGAGACAAAGTAAGGTGTTAAATACACACTGGAGCAGTGTCAAATTGAAGAGTATTCCTACTACCTCAGTAGGACCTACTCCAGACTCAATCGCTAATTAAGAAAGAGGACCTCGGGGTACACATTGGCAGGTAGCGCTTTGGTAAACTGAAATCAATAATCCAAAGAGGGAAAATGCAGTGTTCTTAAAATGTAGAGTAACTATATTCTAACTGGTTCTCTGGTAAGAGTGCTATGATTTAATATAGGTAAGATTCATTTTCTGAGGAGAATTAAAAATAGGTTTTTAAAATCTTATAAAGTTATCAACTTAAAAACAATATTTCATTTTAAAAAGGAGAAAAATTTTGTAAAATGAACTGAACATTATTAACATAAGTTTATTCCATTTATATTATGACTTTAAAATTCAGTTCTAAGATTTTTAATGCTAACATTATACAGAACTGAATATTTGAGTGAGGACAGATTGGGTGAGTTCACTAGAGACTATTTTTATTTGACTTCTTTCAAAGATAGTAACTATGGGCACTGAAATATCTAGCTAAGGAGTTCCCCTTTTACATACTCTGGAATCTTATTAACTGTATTATCAAAGCTATGAGGGAGTTTTAGAGATGATGAAATCTGTATTATCAAAAGACTTTCATTCATAAGTTACAGAAACTTAACGTGGTTTGAGCCCGTTTCTCATCCAACTAAAATACCAAATGCTTACCTGACCTTAAGAATCTTGTCTCTCTGCCTCCCTCAGCTCTGCTTTCCTTTTTCTTGGCATTATTCTTGGGGCAAGCTCTCCACAAATGACTAAAATGGCCTTTTGGCTACTCCAGGATTATATTTTACTAGCCTAGAAACAAAGTAAAAAAGCAAAAGGTCTTCTCCCAATAGTTTCAGCCAATGGAATAATGTAAATATTTGACAACTGGCTTTCCAGAAAAAAAATTCCGGTTTGTAGCATTCGCCAATTTCCATGGTGTAAGTACTCCTACGGTGGCCAATTTCAACCTACTAACTTGACATCACTAAACGTGGAGTTGGGAAGGGCACTAGTCCATTATACAGTCATCCCTTGGTGTGGCTGTGGGATTGGTTCCAGGACCAACCCCTCGGATACTAAACTCTGTGGATGCTCAAGTCCCTTGTATAAAATGGCTAGTAGAGTTGGCTTCTATCCAGGGGTTTCCAATTTTAATTGCAGTCATCTGTTGGTTGAATCCGTGAACGTGGAACCCTTCAATACGGAGGGTGGATTGTTTAGTATTTCCACCATACATAAAGGTACGACACGCATATATAACTTTAAGAGAATAGATAATAATAAAATGGAGTACTATAACTAGAAAGCTGTAAATTTTGAGCATTCAGTACCTTTATTTTAACAGAATTTAATTGTAAATTCATATCATCTAATTTTTTAATAATAGCTACGTTTAACAACTGATTGGCAAAATTCCTAGAAATTAACATTGGCTCTTGCAGGCCCTGTGAGCCAGTTCCATCAGAAATCCAGGAGGACTGTTCACAAGAGCCTGGCTTGGGCCACACCCCCACATTTAGACCCATATCTGAGGCAGAGGGGATGTGGTGCTCTGACTGGCCAAGCCTGGTCATGTGCCTCGGGATAGAGTTAGACTGCAAGGTGTAGGCTGGGAAAGAGTCTGTGATAGTGGGAAAGAGTGGTTCTGCAACACATAATGACAAAAACAGGCAAGGCAGCCAAAACAACAGACATCCATGTCAACAGGTGAAATACCTCCCATATAGATAAGTAGGGTAAGCATAGGATTTGTGGTCCACTTTGAGAGTAAGGTAAGATGCTAGTAATTGTGCTGGAACCAAATAAGGAATCTAAGGCCCAGGCAGGCTAACTGGCTGGCTTAGAATCTCACACATCAGTAAGTACCAGGACCAGGACAAGAGACCAAATTTCCTGACTGCCAATTTAACGCACTCTAAAGAGCTTCTCAGTTGTAATGGTGTTCCATTTTTCTTTCTTTGGAAAGGTTGTCTAATAGAAAATCTCCAAAAATAAAGAATCAGAGCATACTTAGTTGTTGAAATTAACTGAAATCTACTTTTTCAATCTATGTTTTATACTTTCTACCTTTTGAAGTTTCTTATCCAATGTTTTAGTTTACCATTTATTACTGGTGGGAATATAGAATTCTGAGAAAAATTTGACAAAACTAACAAAGCCTTAAAATCCTATATACCCTTTGACCTAACAACTTAACTTCTGTGAATTAGTTTAAGGAACAAATCACTGATGTGCTTAAAAATTTTGCTTTAAGGATATTTATTGCAGCATTATTAATAAGAGTGAAAAAATAGAAATAACTTAAATGGTCAATAGTAGACAAATAGTTACAGAAATCATAATATATCAGTCCACTAAAGAGCCATAAAAATGAGGCAAACCAAAAAAAGAAAAAGGAATTGACACAGAAGAGTCCATAATATATGATCACATATTTTTGTAGGAGGAAAATATGACCAAAAGGATAGACCATACCAAGATATTAACAGTAACAATCTCTACATTGAACAAAAGTTGTTTTTGTATTTTTTAAAGGTTATTATTTTGTTTCTTTTTAAAGATTAATAATTATACAAGCTGCTCAATTATTTTTAAATTGCTGTGCTCTGTCCACTGTAATGTCCTGACTTTCTTCACATCTCCATTGCTGCATTCATCCTGCTGTAAAATCAGTTTAAAACTTTTTAGCTGAGATGGATCTACCACGCGGCAAAAATAAAAGAAATGAGAAGAGTTTTAAAAACACAACTCAAGGAAAATCTCTATGTAAAAATTCAGTAAAAGAAGCCTGATTTCCCTAACCTGCAAACACCACAATTTACAACTCTGTGCTGACTTTTCCACAATTGTTCTAATTTTATTTTATACTGCCTACTTTGGGAAATTTTTGTAAAACAGCAGAAATAGACGTCAACTCAGATTATTTCCAAGAATCTCGTTTCCCACATAAAGGATGAATTCAGAATGACATGGACTTTTAAGAATCCAGCAAAGACAGGTTTGAAAGACTCTCCAAATACAGTTTAGAAAAGAGTCAAAAGATCGAATTTTGAATTCATTTAACCAGAGGAAATTGAAGAAATAAAATTAACTAAAGGATATGAGACAGGGAGGGGAAGATTATGGTAAATGATTCCCTTTAAATTCACTTAGGGACTTCCCTTGTGGCGCAGTAGTTAAGAATCCGCCTGCCAATGCAGGGGACACGGTTTCGAACCCTGTTCCGGGAAGATCCCATATCCCATGGAGCAACTAAGCCCATGCGCCACAACTACTGAGCCTGCGCTCTAAAACCCACAAGCCACAACTACGGAGCCCATGTGCCACAACTACTGAAGCCCACGTGCCTAGAGCCTGAGCTCCACCACAGGAGAAGCCACCACAATGAGAAACCCGCGCACCACAATGAAGAGTAGCCCCTGCTCGCCACAACTAGAGCCCACGCACAGCAACAAAGACCCAACACAGCCATAAATAAATTTATAAATAAATAAATAGATAAATTCACTTAAAGGAAAGCTTATAAATGCAAATTTTAAAACACACAAATGCACTTTGATTTTGCAAGTCATAATGAATTTTAGGCTACCAAACTCATCTAATTGAAAATGAAATATCCACCAACACACATAACAAGGAGCCCCTGAAATTAGAAATCCATTTCCCTAGAAATGTGTTTATTTTGCCATTAAATAGTAAGTGACAGAGTGAAAGAAGAAACAAGGACGCTTCTAAAGAAATGTTAGCTTCAGGGCCCAGATTTTTAAATTACAGCTATTACATCAGAAAGAGGACTGTACTCGGAAATTGAAAATAAGAATTTGGGTCCTGGCTTTGCAATTTACCAGCTCTATTACCTTGGAAAAATAACTTTACTGCAGTATTTCAGTCTTAAAATATGTATAAAATCGTAACAACTACATAGCTGTTACAAGCAAAATGACTGGTATATATGGGATGCTCAATAAGTATTGGTTAAATGAATTAAGGGTGTTTGTGAGACTACTTTGCAAACTGTGTAGACAACAGTACTTCCATAGCACTTAACAGCACCTGACACAATGACACATATTACTCACTTATATTTTGTTTTCTGCCTCCCGCCAACTAAATGCAAGCTCTATGAAAGCAGGAATTTTTTTGTCTTTTCTGGTTTTGCTTCTCAATTGTCTTCACCTTTCAATTTTTTTTTTTTTTTTTTAATTTTTTGCGGTACGCGCGCCTCTCTCTGTTGTGGCCTCTCCCGTTGCGGAGCACAGGCTGTGGACACGCAGGCTCAGAGGCCATAGCTCACGGGCCTAGCCACTCTGCGGCATGTGGGATCTTCCTGGACCGGGACACGAACCCGTGTTCCCTGCATCGGCAGGCGGACTCTCAACCACTGCGCCACCAGGGAAGCCCCACCTTTCAATTTCAATTTCAATTTAAAACAAGGATCTCAGGGGTTTCAGGCCCTCTGTCCTCATGTAATCTTGATGAGCAGACTAATATATCTATAGCAGAAAGCGCTCATGGCTCTGAATTACCAAAACCTTAACATAGTGAACACAATTTTCTCTTAATAAGAATTCTGTCCTGAGCTCGGTAAAATGTGTATAAACTGCACCAGTACACATCTTGGGATGAGAAAGCTCAGGAAGATATAAGGTAGACCAACCTATATTTTCAGTAAGAAGCTGACCTCCCCTCCCCTTGAGCATAAGCTCCAGGAGGGCAGGGATCTTTCTCTATTTGGTTCCCCACTTTACTCCAGCATCTGGTACAGAGTCTTGCATACTGTTCTTCAATAAGCATTGTGAAAGGAAACATTCTGGGGGTGAACCTAATCTGAAACCTCTGATTAGGTTTCAGAATACAAAGCTGCTCTTGGACAGTGAAAGGCAAGTCTATGTGATGCGCCTGGAGTCTGAGACGATTATCCTAATCTTAATGGAGTAGGAGAGTGACAGAGGCTGAGTTGTAAAGAAAGGAATATTAGTATTAACTGAGGAGAAGAAAATTCCTCTCTTCCTGGGTTGATCATTCTTAGAAATGGAAGCCTGAAGATGATGGAGCCATGTTAGGCTACAGATCCTAACCCAAGGTGAACACACTTAAAAATAAATTTTCGAGGAAGAGTGAACTTGGTTTCTATGTTTTAAAAGGCAGCTGGGCAGAATTGTCACCCTCTCTTAAAATAATTTGCTCTTGGTCACCTGGAAAAACTGCAACAGAGGGAAAACAGACTAAAATCAATTTTCCCCACTTAATGCCTTAAAGCAGCTTCAATTTTAGCTATTTCACCAGAAAAATGTATTCTTTTATTCTCTCAGACAAGTTCAGTTGTCTCAATGCTTTCTTCGTGTGCATTCATGACAGATAATTAAAGGGCAGTTGGGAAACTGCACTCACGAAAGTGGCAAGGTACCTTTTTTTTTTTTTTGGTACGCAGGCCTCTAACTGTTGTGGCCTCTCCCGTTGCGGAGCCCAGGCTCCGGACGCTTAGGCTCAGCGGCCATGGCTCACAGGCCCAGCCGCTCGGCGGCATGTGGTATCTTCCCGGACCGGGGCACGAACCCGTGTCCCCTACATCGGCAGGCAGACTCTCAACCACTGCGCCACCAGGGAAGCCCGCAAGGTATCTTTTAAAACCTCTTAGAGTTACCTGAAAAGCCTCACTCATCTCAGAAGTTGAGACTTCCTCAGTTTCCCTAATTGTTGACACCTCAAGGAGATAATTAAAGTTAACTCTGCTCTGTACAGTGGTGCTCTCAAAATACAGTGTTCCTTTCAGACGTGTGAGCGTAAAAAGAAGAGAAAGTTGCATTTCCTTTTAAAACGGGCACACAGACTCCTAGTAAAGGCCCATAGAGATTTCCTGTAAAGCAAGGAGCTGCAAAAAGGCCCAGTTTCCTGCCATAAACAGTGACACAGATTAAAATGAAGACCTAAATTATACCCCTTGTAAAGTAACGTGTGTGGCCACTCTTGGTCAACATCATGGAAATTGGAATGTCTCTTTTATCCTTCTGAACTTTCCTGCAGTGACTCCCCAGGCAGGAATGCACTTGGCAAGATTTCTAGAAAGAAAAGAAAGACTTCAGCTTTGAAATTACTTGACATGAATTAATAGGAGCTTCAGATGGAGAAAATGGAAGCCGCTGGCCAAAGCTCAGGTTGCGTCATTGAGATGTAGACCTGGGTACCATGGGGTGGGGGTGGGGGCATCATCTCTAACCATCATTGGCAGAGCAAACGGGCTAGAGACACGTGCAAATAACAAGTCCACGTGGCGATGGCTGCAAGAGCAGAGCTGCGGCATAAGGCAGGATCTCGCCCAACGAACATTACCACCGAGGTTCTCTAAAGCCAGCTACACAGTCAGAGCCAAAGCCCTACTCTCGAAACTATGAGCAGCTTTCTAATAGTCGACAAAACTCAGACAGTGGTCTTGAAAAGCCAAGCCAAAAAAATTCTCACACAATAAAACAGAGGACTTTGCCTCCAAGATTGTGTTCTACATTTAAAATGTTCTCCTAAAAACTACTTTTAACAATTAGATATTCTATCAAAAGATACTGTATACAAACTGTATGTGATCTTTGGAGGAAAAAAAGACAGTAATTACTGGAATATCCTTGGGTTTTGACTGGAGTCATGGCTACAGAAAAAGAGTCAATGTGGCAGCGTTGGCTTCACTGTCTGGGACCAGGACTCTGCAGATAGAAACTCTATGCAATCAGTCCATTCACATTTTAATTGCACTGTGGTTTAATTGTAAAACTTGTAATTTGAAAGGGATTGGTTGGTATGAAACCCGACAGTATTTATCTTAACACTTTTATTCTTTCCATAGACCATTCTCTCACAATTAGAATGATGAGTAATTGATTTCTTGACCTGTCACAAGTCTCTGATGAATAATCAATCTATTGATTTAGTGATTTTATTTTGTAATTTACTTTTAAATATAATAAAAAGGAGAGAGGGAATTCTTCCAAGAAGTTTTTTTTTTAAATGAGCCTTATTTAAATGGTGTTTAAAATAATACACAAAAGTACTAAAATAATTCAAAGTTATATTGTCTACTCCATTTTCACTCATGACATTTCAGTGACTGAGGACCAGGCTAAGTAATGACATGAAAAATAGGTGGGAAAACAAAGAAGCAAGACTTTGATAAAACAGGTTATTTCTATACTTGGATTTAGCCAGTTCATCTGCCTGATATTCTGACCTGTGTGTTTTTCCAAAGATTTTCTTAGCGATAACTGAGGTATACTGAAAGGAACTCGGTAAGCAGAATCCTTTTTTAAAAAAGTATGAATTTGGCTATTGATGACCTGTGTGGTCAAGTCACAACCTCTCTAAGTCTCATGTGTAATATGGGGTAAATAATTCAAACTTCACAATTTCATGTTGGGGAGTCAATAAAATAACTCGTGAAAATATTGTTAAGTACAAACCATCTGTGGTTGGATGTTAAATTCTAAACGAGGGTCCCATTCAGTTGAGGAAAACCTAGACCACAGCAGCTGATGCATCACTTCCTGCAGCCCACTCTGGGGTACTCTGAGCCTCTCAGAGAAGTAGGAGTTCTGTGGGCTACAGGGCAGGTGAGCAGCAATGCTGAGCAAGAAACCCAGGGCAGTGTCCTCGGGTTGTCTTATAAACCAAAAAGCTATCAGGTATTTACTCTGTATCATGTACTCTCAAAAGCATTTTGCATATGTTAACCTATTTATACCTGACAACAACCATCTAAGGTAGACTTACCATCATGATCACCCTTCTTTTCCAGGTTGAACAACTGAGACAAAGAAAAACACAAAGAGACTCGAGGTCACCGGGCTCCACAGAACCAGAACACAAACCCAAGAGCTGAGGCTTGGGAGCTTGGGTCCCAGTGCCTCTCACGCCCCTTCCATCAAAGATCAAGTTTCCATGCCTGAGCAGTGCTGAGAGGACCAAAGAGGCCTGGAGTCTGTACAGAGAGCCCCAAGCTGCTGGGCAAGGGATCCTGGGGACTGGGGGCAGTGGTCAGGCCAGTGGTTATCAGTGGTGGTGACCAGATTCAAGTGCGGAAGAGGAGAACAGGGTCAGGGCACATTGCATGAACCTCGGCAGACAGAGCAAGGACAGAGGCTGAGCCCCAGGGACAGAACAGGACCAGACTTTTCCGTCGGCTGGAAGTGAGCACCGTGCTGTGTAGGCGAGGTGGAAGGAGCCCCTGGAGAAGGGCAAGAAGGAACCACTAAGACAAGGCATTACCAAAAGCAGAAGAGACTCCAATGTTATTCGTCAGCAAACCAAGTGTTTCCTTCCTTAAGGGAGCTTGGAGCCTGAAGGCCCAGATCAGGTCATGTAGGAAAATAAATCTACAGGCGTGTACCCACCCAAGATCTTCTGCTCACTATTCCCTCTACGTGGAATGCTCTTCCCCACATCCTTACAATCTTTCTCTCGCTTTGTTCAGGTGTCTGTTCAAATGTCACCCTGGGGAGCTTTCTACGTCCTGCTTTCAAATACCAAGCACCATCTGTAATTACTTCATTTATTATCTTTCCTTCAACTAGAATGTTGAAGGGCTTTGTCTCCTTTCCTGCTTTACTCTCCATGCCTATAACTGTGCCTAGTGAATAACAGATGCTCCGTGGTGTTTGTTGACTGACTGAATGGATCAGAATGTGTTCACATCAACCCCAAGGTGAACATATTTAGGATAACAGCTAGAAGGGAGCTTAAAGTTCAAACTGGCGAATCCCAAATCTTTTTTTCCTTTTATTCAGTGGAATGCCTTCTTTAAAGACTGGATATAAGTGGGGAAAGTCCTATTAGCTCTGCTTGAACCCTGAAAGTGAGGGAGAGGCACTTTCTAGTAGGAATCATAGAGAACGGTTTAGAGAACACTTCTCTAGACCAACTGCTTCGTTTTTGATTGAGGAAATTGAAGCTCAGAGAGGCTATAAAATTTGCTGAAAGTCACTAAGTCGAAAAGTTAGCTCTCAGGAACTCCAGTCTAAATGAATACCGTATTTGCAGGTTACCTGTTTTGTATTGGGCAGAGTGGAGGTTCTGGTTCCAGAAGCAAGCCCCTTGTTTAGATTTTGTGTGATGGCGACTCTGCCTGCAGACTCCATGAGTCATGCAATTTCTTGAAAATTATAAACTCAGGCTCTGGGTAAAGAGTTTCATTTCTTCTTTGTTGTTGTTCTAATAACGAAAATTTGGCAGACACGGCGAATGGCGCGACGTGAGTTTGTCCTATCTTCTTAGTACTGTTTCCCTCACCAAGCCCTCCCTGGCACACCCAGGATCTTAGCCTCGTCTCTCTGGCAGCTCAGTGATATTCCTCTCTCCCCCGGTTTTCCCCTCCCTTGTATGAAGTTGGGCCACACATGTTCCACATCTGTCAGAATGCCCTCCAGCAGCTACACACTCCAAAATACTTACATACACAATCCCTCCTGAGTATGTGCACGTGGCACTCTCTCTCTCACCCTCCTTCCCTTCTCTCTCCCTTTCTCCCTCTCACCCTGTCTCCCCCTCTCCTCCCCTCAACAACCCCACTCAGCCCTTGCTGCTGTGATAGGCTTTTCCTTGTCTCTCCCAATCCAAGCCTCTCTCCTCTCCCTCTTCCTCCAGGCTCTGACAGGCTTGACTCATTTGCCACTTTCCTCCATCCCATGGCTCCTGCAGATGGCAGTGGGGAGTGGGACCATTGGCCATGAGTACCAAGTGATATGTTATTATGGAAAATTCTTCTCTAAATGAAACTCAGCCATCTGGCAAAATGTGTAACAAGGGGAAACCAAAGCAAGAAGGAATAATCCATGAAACATTTGCTCATTTCAGGTTGGGAAGGAATATAAAAATGGAAGATGATATACTCCAATCCATCTAGTTAACATGGAATAGAAAGTAGAACAGCCTAGATTAGTGATAGAAACACCCATATCCCAGTCTGTGTACATAATATTGAAATTCAAGGTCTGAAATTAAGTTCTGCCAAGAGAAGTTTGTGGTAAGCAACATTTTTTTTTTTTTTTGCAGTACACGGCCCTCTCACTGTTGTGGCCTCTCCCGTTGTGGAGCACAGGCTCCGGACGCGCAGGCTCAGCGGCCATGGCTCACGGGCCCAGCCGCCCCGCGGCACGTGGGATCTTCCCGAACCGGGGCACGAACCCGTGTCCCCTGCGTCGGCAGGCGGACTCTCAACCACTGCGCCACCAGGGAAGCCCTAAGCAACATTTTTAATGAAGTTCGTTGGGGAGAAAATTTGCACCTCTGCCTGATAGAATCGATAAATAACATTGCTTTGACCTTCCTAAGTGAAAGAAAAAACTGTCTTATGGAAGATTTTTCTTTAAGTTTTTAGATAACTTTTAAAAATATTTTAATGTCAAAATAAAAAAATTCCTAATATTTCTCTTTTATATCCATATTCCAAGTAGTCTCTCTGATTTTTAAATATCCTATGCATGTAACTTTAAATCAGAACAGAAGGTCAAAGGATAGAGTTAGAATCATAATATGTCCCTTCTCATAAAAAGCTATACATCAACCACAATGAAGATTTTTCCACTTTATTTTCAACTGAGACAGAATTTTGGCATGAAGCAGAGAAAGAATGTGCTTTATGAAAAACAGACAGTGCTGACTTTTCCATAACTTGGCTCTATCAAGTAGAAAGTTATTTTCTAGCAAAGAAAATACAAGACTATTTATGTTTGAATAATAATCATATTTGAATCAGTCACATCATAACTGGGATATGAATTATCTATGTCCAGTGTGGAAAAAGGGAGTGGTAATTATCAAAACAACTCTCAAGGCCCTCTCAGTTCCCCCAGAATGCAAATAAGATGACAATATGCAAATTTCAAAATATCGTAATCAGACCTTGAAGAACAAATCATTCCTGGCTCCTACCAATGGTATGTGTCCTGTGGAGGGATCCAAGAACCAACATTTGATCTGCCCAAGAGGACCGGGATCTTTCTGTTGGGCATACACTCTGCACATGTGAAACTTTACACTTGGACCCTGTCTTTCAAAACGTATTTCTTTCCTGACTGTAGCTGCATCATGCTCTGTGTGATTTGTTGCCATGGGCTCTGGGATCCAACCTCTCACACACACACAGCACAAAGTTTCCCTCAAGGAGGGAGTGTGTGACTGTGATAAAGAAAGGAAGAAAACCTCCCATTTCCCAGTTTGATGAAGACCTCTTTGTTTATACTGCTCTCTCTTCCTCTACCTTTCTCTGCTCCCTTGGAGTTGTGGCAGAGTGCCAAATGAAATAAGGACTGGGTAAATACGAACTAGTTAGGATTCTTTGGATTAGAAGTGACAGAAGAAAACTTCACACCTGCTCAAACCAAAAAAAAAAAAAAATGGGAGTGTTATCATAATGATACAGAGGTGATAAAAAAAAAAGTGGGAGTGTTATCATGATGATACAGAGGTGATCTCACACCCCGAGGACAGGAATGTGACCAGGCTTCAGGAATACAAGAACGAGAATGCAAAGGGGTCAAGAATTTCTCCACCTCTCCTCCAGAATCTTCAGCCTCTTCCTCCATAACATGGTGTTACTTTCTGTTTTTTTGCGGCACGGGGGCCTCTCACTGTTGTGGCCTCTCCCGTTGCGGAGCACAGGCTCCGGACGCGCAGGCCCAGCGGCCATGGCTCACGGGCCCAGCCGCTCCGCGGCATGTGGGATCTTCCCGGACAGGGGCACGAACCCGTGTCCCTTGCATCGGCAGGCGGACTCTCAACCACTGCGCCACCAGGGAAGCCCCTGGTGTTACTTTCTTTAACCGAGTGAATATACGACGGACACCCGTTGCTCCCGGGTTCAACTCTTAAAGTTCCATCCCCTCCGAGAGACAGACTCTTCCTCACAATCCCACAGAAGGGGTTCTGATTGGCCCTACTGCACACCCTTGGCCTAATCAGCGGTGTCTGGGGAGGGTGAGTCATCTCCCCTAGAACTGCTGGGAGCCCACCATTCAGAAGGGCCAAGCGAGTGGTGACGTGCTGGACAGACACAAGATAAGCAACAACCCGGTGACTGAACCAAGAAAACTAACCAGGAAGTGGAGTCAGGGTGACAGGAAAGAGAAACCGACTATTTTATCCTAAAAAATATATATATATTTGCGACAGACAAGGCTTAAATAACTGTAAATCACATAGAATCCAGCATAGTAGAAAGATTAAATGTGTAACCTGGGTGACCTGTGAGGAAGCATTTCTCATCTCTTCTCAGAAATCCCCAGGAAAATGATCCCCCTGAGTTGCAGTTGACATAGGGTGAGGCTTCGTAAATTCTGACAGTTTTCTTTTTAAACTTTGTGGGAGAGCTGGGGTCAGTGGGGGGAAGGAGAATGAGGGCACAGGGGGACAGCTTTAGAAGCAAGCGTTTGACTGAGCTGTAACAGAGCTCCACTCTGCTGTGCCCCAGAAACCAAAGGAGCGGGACCTTCTCGTCCAGGCTGTGGGAAAACCCGCGTCCTCAGCAGTCAGCTCCACCTCAGTCTGCTTCTTTGGCTGTGATCGCTTCAGCCTAAAGCAAAGAACAGTTCGAAACCAGGCTCTGGGTAGAGACAGCTCTCACCACTTAACATCTCCCAGACCCAGAATCCAGCCCACTGGGTGTCCTAAGTTCCTGCATGTCTGTTAAATGTCACCGTGGCAACAGCATCTCCCAAACATAAGCGGGATGTTGAGAAAATGAAGTGTCTTTGCAAAGGGTAAGGACGCGCAATGTACCACACAAGGCTGTCACCTTACATTCACATTCCCTAAGGGACCCTCCCAGACTTAAACCCAAAGGCCGGAACCCAGTTGTGAACAAGGGCAGGGCCTTGTGGGTAGAATTTTTTTTAAGGTATGAATGGACTTACAATGTCTCTGGCAGGACCAGCATGAAATCTAATAATGTACACTTACTGTGTATTAAAGAGCGTCCATCCTAGGAGGCCCAAATCTAAATCACAGCGATGAATGCAAAGGCAGCAGCCAGCCAACAGTGTTAAGGGCTTAGCTGTGAGCAGGCTGCCGGATTGCCCACGTCAGCTGCAGCCCACTCCCAGGACTCAGAAACCTGATGTGTCACCTTCCTCCCATCTGTCCCAGCAGAACACCCATTCTCCACGAGAAAGATACAGGTCTCAACAGATCCTTGCCCTCTCTGCTTCTCTTCTCCCCTCCTAGAAGCTCCAGTTGCACAGCAAGTATTATTTGAGACATTGGGAGAGGAAAAAAGAGGAATCAACAGGATCAGGGCAAACATGAACCCATTTAAAATAAAGGGATGGTGTTGCTGACTTTTAATTCCCAAAGCAAAAGCCTGCAAATGACATTACCGCTCAACTTGGTAATGAGAAATATGCTTTAGAGTTTATAAATTCCCTGTGAAAGAAGATGAACTTCATGGGCTTACTTGACTTCTTGCCGAAGAGTTTTCCCAAGACCTTAGGACCATTTAACTCCAAAGGGGGTACTGGTGGCAGGGCCTTGTTACAAACCTACGGTATTTTAGCTTCTGTCACTCTTGCCCTTCTGGGGACTATCAGTGTTCCTGAAATCCAGATGAGCTCTCCTTCCATCCGTCAGTCAGTCTTTCATTATTTTATCGAACACTGTTTCCCTCCACATTTACTATGTACCAGGCATTGTACTAGATGCTGGAGATGAAACAAGAAATAAGATATCAAAACTGCTCTTAAGGGGGGTTCAGTGGGTGGAAGAAAACCCGTGATAGAAACAATATGCAATATTCCTGCTTGGAACCCCCTAGAAACTTGGCAATCCTGCCTGAAAGTCCTAACCCTATCTGAGAAGCATGTGGCACATTTTCCGCCTGCTGTCCACCGTCAAATTGCTTCAGTGCTATGAAAGATGACATTTTGGAAGTATCAAATATCAAGATAAAGTACCACCCGACATTTGAAGAAAATCTAGTGGAAAAAAAGTAAATAAATTACAATCTTCAGAAAGAAGAGCCAGGCTACAGAGGCACCCAAAAATGAAACAAAATGTTTTCAAATGAAATGTGTAAGGTAGAAAAGTAAGTTTCAGCAATTTCGCATGTGCCTAAGAGGCTGAATGCTAGGACTAGGGTGGAGCTGAGTACAGTCAAACATGTAGACCTAAACCATAAATTGGATCCTGCTATGCCCTTACTTAAAAACCTCCCTTGGGGCTTCCCTGGTGGCGCAGTGGTTGAGAGTCCGCCTGCCGATGCAGGGGACACGGGTTCGTGCCCCGGTCCGGGAGGATCCCACATGCCGCGGAGTGGCTGGGCCCGTGAGCCATGGCCGCTGAGCCTGTGCTCCACAACGGGAGAGGCCACACAGTGAGAGGCCCGTGTACCACACACACTCACACACACACACACAAAAAAAAACCTCCCTTGGGTGGTGGTAGTCATTTTGCAGTATATAAATATCAAATCAACATGTTGAACACCTTAAAATTACATAATGTTTTATGCCAATTACATTTTAATGAATCTGGAGAAAGAAAATAGAGGCGTCCCTTGGTGCCTTGTTGCCCTCTTAACAAAATCTAAGTGCACATTTTCACACAAATAGTTCGTTCATTCATTCATTTGTCCATTCATTCATTCATTCAGCAGAACCTACAACATGCTTTAACGTTCTAGGCCGTGGGAACACAAGGCCATGATCACTGCACTAAAGAGTCTCAGTCCGGGGCTTCCCTGGTGACGCAGTGGTTGAGAGTCCGCCTGCCGATGCAGGGGACACGGGTTCGTGCCCCAGTCCGGGAAGATCCCACATGCCGCGGAGCAGCTGGGCCCATGAGCCATGGCCGCTGAGCCTGTGCGTCCGGAGCCTGTGCTCCGCAGCGAGAAGCCACAGCAGTGAGAGGCCCGCGTACTGCAAAAAAAAAAAAAAGAATCCACCTGCCAATGCAGGGGACATGGGTTTGAGCCCTGGTCCGGGAAGATCCCACATGCTGCAGAGCAACTAAGCCCATGCACCACAGCTACTGAGCCTGCGCTCTAGAGCCCGCGAACCACAACTACTGAGCCCGTGTGCCACAACTACTGAAGACTGCATGCCTAGAGCCCGTGCTCCTCAAAAAAGAAGCCACTGCAATGAGAAGCCCGTGCGCCGCAATGCAGCCAAAAATAAAATATAAATAAATAAATTTATTTTTTAAAAAATATTCTAGGGCTTCCCTGGTGGCGCAGTGGTTGAGAGTCCACCTGCCGATGCAGGGGACACGGGTTCGTGCCCCGGTCCGGGAAGATCCCACATGCCGCAGAGCGGCTGGGCCCGTGAGCCACGGCCGCTGAGCCTGCGCGTCCGGAGCCTGTGCTCCGCAACGGGAGAGGCCACAGCAGTGAGAGGCCCGCGTGTCGCAAAAAAAAAAAAAAAAAAAAAAAAATATTCTAAGTGCCAGATTTGGTGCTAAATCATTGAAAAGACACGGCTCTCCCTCAGATAGCATACATTCCAATGGGAAAGACAGACAATAAATAGAAAATGAGTTTAAGAGATCATAAAAGTTGCAACACATGCTGGGATGAAGACACAGAGTGATGGGATAGGCAGCTGCTCTTTTCTGGGGCAGTGATACTTTGGCAGAGATCTGAAGGGAGACTGAAAAATTGTACTTCTAGAACTAATGTTTCATTTGAGTTTCTACATGGATTAAATTAATAATTATTGTATAAAAGGGGAAAGAATGCACTTTAGAGCTAGACACACAGAATCTGTGTTTAACTGCTTTGGGTGAGTCACTTCTCATTTCTGGGCATCTGCTTCCTCCTCTGCAATTTAGCCATAATAATACCATCTAACTGAGCTATTAATGGCAATAAAGGAGGAAAATACAATAATGGGCCAGACACACATTTCTATATTAAGTCATTTGTGTCTCCCAGCAAACCTAGAATATAGGTAACATTTTTATCCCCATTTTACAGATGAGGAAACTGAGCATCCATAAGGTAGAAGTGGGGTTTAAATGAGGGCAGTGTGACTGCAAATTCCGTGTTTTTTAAATACTGTGTGATGCTGCCCCCCGATATTAGTACCTAGAAGTCAGGGCTAGTTAGTCCTCTTCCTTTCACTTTGGATAAATACAGTTTTAGAAAACAGAAATCCTTTCACAAGTTTATCCTATGAAAGTAATGAATGAGCACAAAGAGTTAGCTAAAGAATGCTCATCACCAGTTAAAGAATGTTTATTTTTTCAAAATTATTTTAATGTTAATGTCCAACAAATGTATGTTATAGCTATAAAATAATGGTTGTAAAATAATACTGACATGGAGAAATGTTCATTATATATTAACTGAAAAGCGAGTTTCACTTGTCCAATGTGATCAATTTCTGTAATATATGTATGTCCAGGGGAAAAAAAAGACCAGAGAATACTTTTCTTTGTGCTTTTTCATATTTTTCAAAATTTTAATAATGAGCATGTTCTTTCAGTAGAAGAGAAACCATAGAATGGGAGTTATCCAAACACTACTCCTTTTTAAACAGCCTATTCATCTTTGTGTATTCATATAATATTTTTCCTTGTGGAATAATACTTCTTTTAACAAAGATAAAGCATTCCAACCATACATTGCATTCTTGGAAGTTTAAAGACCAGGGGTGGACAAATAGAGACTCAGCTCCGACATTGGCACTATCTCCCAGTTTGCCTGTGATAGGGCACCCCCTTCCAGAAGTTCCTCTCTCCAAGTTCATTACTTTCGTCACAAAGGATCTTCACCCACCTCTCCAGGCAACAAAGCGGGCAGGAGGAATGTGCAGTTCCCTGGTGGAGAGGAGACTCATCTTGTTCCTGCTACTTGAAACCATTAAAACACTGATCTTTAATGTGAAACAGCGCTGCAGAATGGGTTGTTGGAATGAGACATTTTAAGGTAATGGCCATTATGCCACGATAAGGAAATTGGACCTCATTTTATCTGAATTTAACTGGAAACCTCATCAGCATTCTTCTGACTACAACGACAAATGATACCTTTATGGTTGGAAAGCCCTATATCATACTAACCTATAAAACAGATGCATCAGAGGAAGCATATCTGCATCACAAAAAAAGATGCTTTGCTTCACAAAAGATTCACCTCAGGGCTTTTTTAATATCTGGATCCCCTTAGACAGCTGTTTATTTGTTTACAGGTTACTAACTATTTGGCTGAAAGATGAGAAGAGGCCAGGGTGGGCCAAAGAGCCAGTGCCACCATGAACTAGAGATCAATTAAACCTAGAAACAGAGCTTTCTGGTGGAGAATCCAGCCCCTTTTTTCTGCCCCATGTCTGGGAAGGAACTGTTAGGGAGCCGAGAAAAAGAGGCAGCCTAGCAAGGAAGCACGTGGTTTTTGTGTACTTCTGAGAAAGCTGCCTTGGGTTCACACATGGCGGGGGAGGAGGGGCAGGGGAGGGGCTCCCACAGACCTCAGAGGGAGGCCTGGCCCTTAGACTCTACTTGGTGGCTGGGGCTTTGTTTTCACAGGACTGTGACGGGAGGAACTGTGACTTACAGATCTCTGTCAAGGCCCGGCTCTGCTGCTGCAGCTTCGGGACAAGGGCTCTTGTTTTGCTTCCAGAACACTCCCTAAGACAAGTCTTAAGCCAGAGAAGGGTCCCAAGGAAGCCCTGCCCTGGGAGCTCTTTAACCTACTGAAATTTACAGGTCTGATTTTTGGAGAAATCTGTACCTCCATTAACTAGATGGACCCAAAGACCATTGAAAACAAAAATGAGGTATAGACCCATTTCACCTCCTCTCATTTCCTCGGAATTCTATGCCAGTTCTGCTCAACAAGGTCCAGGCCTGGGTCACTCCACCTCTTATGCCCCCTGGAAAGCAGGCTGGTTTGAGGTTTAACTGTTCAAATGTTGCTTTTTGTTTCACTTAATGAAAATTTTAATTTTTCTGGCAATTACTGATCTGGTGTCAGTCCTTCATTCTACAGGCAATGATTTATGGCCAGATTACATAATGTGCGTTGACCCAAGGTTTTTAATACCCCTTTACCGCATTTAATTCCCTACTAGTCTGAGAATCAGAGTTGACAGGATTCACTTTCTGACGACTATAGCATCTTTTCAGTGGCACACACCCCTTCTGAGTTTAACTTGTACCTGGACTATTTGGTACTAGCTCCAAATCCAAGGTACCCATTCGGCCAACAGAAGAGAAGGACCCTTTTTATGCTGATCACATGGTACCACTTTCACGTTCCAGGAGTGGCCTCTAAAAGCAGTTGAACCTGTTGACCAATTACTGCCTAGGAGAACAGCTAAATAGTAATTATGTCAAACCAAACTCTTGTCAGTTGCACTGTCATATGTAAATGGATAACACTAAACAATTTTAGCTAAAAGATTTCCCCATTCAGTTACACAGCGCTTCATCTGGGGAACGAATTATCTTAGAATCAAATCAGGTTGCAGTCCTTTTCAAAATTAAACATAACTCAGGAGCTAAGGTTCCTCGAGGGCAGAAATAAATGAGGTTTGGGGTAAATTTTTCCCTCAAAATACCCAGGTCAAAGTCTGTTCTTCTTGATTTTTTTAATGGGACAGAATTTGGGGAATTCAACAAAGTATTTCTTTAAATTCTGAAACAGATGAAGAGCTCAGAAAGGAGGAACTCCTCTACGTTGTCCATAGATATTACTGAGTTTATTTTCCATGATTTTACTCAAGAGCATTTGCTGTGTAGGCATCCTTTTGACAAATTTCTTTAAGAGTTTAAAATTCTCCTCCCTCAAAAAAAAAAAAAAGTGCCTTTCTTTTGTGATAAACCTTGATCCTTGAGAACTTTGTAAATTGTCCTATTTCCTACCTTATCTGGGCAGCTAGAGAGTATAGTGCCTGCCTGGCGAGAGGAAGCCTGGGTGGCTAGGAGAAGGGGTGAGATGGAGGCTTTTTATTGTATGTATGTTTTAACTTTCAAATTTTGAAACTTATGCAGGTATCTTCTATCTAAAAAATTAATAAACTTTAAATAAGATGGCATGATGATGGCAACTCAGAAGGCCGTTCTTTATTCTAATATTATTCCCTTGGCTGTTTTCCCTAGGCTGTTTTACTTTGCTTTGTTTATTTATTTATTTATTTTTTAAATTTTATTTATTTATTTATTTTTGGCTGTGTTGGGTCTTCGTTTCTGTGCGAGGGCTTTCTCTAGTTGTGGCGAGCGGGGGCCACTCTTCATCGCGGTGCGCGGGCCTCTCACTGTCGCGGCCTCTCTTGTTGCGGAGCACAGGCTCCAGACGCGCAGGCTCAGTAGCTGTGGCTCACGGGCCTAGTTGCTCCGCGGCATGTGGGATCTTCCCAGATCAAGGCTCGAACCCGTGTGCCCTGCATTGGCAGGCGGATTCTCAACCGCTGCGCCACCAGGGAAGCCCTACTTTGTTTATTTTATACTAACCTTATTAAGTTTAAGATTTTGACTCTTATTGAATCAGTGCCTTTTATTCTAATCTGCCTCACATTCTTATTGGAATTAGACTAGATATAAATACACAAATACAGACAGACAGAAACACATCTCACACACACACACAAGTTACACACTCCAATCTTAATGCTGAAAGATCCCTGGAAGTCTCCTCTTCCAATCCCCTCGCCTGATGAATGAGGAAACCTGAGCAGAGGGGATTCCCACCCTCCCCTGTTAAGGGGGGCCCTGGACCCAGAAACCAGGTCTCACAATTTCCATTCCATTGCCCTTTCCATTAACTTTTTGTTGTTGCTTTAATTTTTATTAATTAATTTATTTATTATTTTTAAAATTAATTTTTATTTGAGTATAGTTGCTTTACAGTGTTGTGTTAGTTTTTGCTGTACAGCAAAGAGAATCAGCTATATGTACACATATATCCCCTCTTTTTTGGATTTCCTTCCCGTTTAGGTCACCACAGAGCATTGAGTAGAGTTCCCTGTGCTATACAGTAGGTTCTCATTAGTTATCTATTTTATACATAGTAGTGTATATGTCAATCCCAATCTTCCAGTTCGTCCCACACCCCCTTCCCCCTTCGTATCCATATGTTTGTTCTCTACATCTGTGCCTCTATTTCTGCTTTGCAAATAAGATCATCTATAGCATTCTTCTAGATTCCACATATATGCGTTAATATACGATATTTGTTTTTCTCTTTCTGACTTACTTCACCCTGTATGACAGTCTTTACATTTTAAGTCCATGAAAAACATGATTTGCTTTATAAAAGTACTATTGTATACCACTGGGAAAGACTTAAAAATTGCAAAAGAAAAAGGTATCTCCAAGAACTAATTTTCATCTTTATAGGAAAATAAAATGAGCCCGGGTCTATTTTTTCTTTAGCAGAGCTATTTATATTTAGCAACGTGTATTACTTTGAGGAAAAGGACATTAGTATTGTAGGTTTCTGCTCTGCTGGTTCTTTCCTCCCCATCACCTTGAGCTAAAATATAAACTCCTTAGCACAGCATCCAATGTCCTTTAGATTTCTTCTTTCCTGCCTTGGCTTTCAGGTCCCCTCCACACAACTCCCCACTTTCTACCACCCCAAAACATTTCTGGGTTCCTAAGCCTTCTGGGTTTTCCTGCAGCTGCACATGCTACCCCCTCCGCCAGGGACATCTCTCTTCCAGCGAAACCTGACCCGATAACTCTTCCATGAAGACTCAATGTCACTTCCTCGAAAGCGCTCGCCTGGCCTCATAGACGTCATTCGCTGTCCCTTCCTTTGTGCTCCCACTTCGGAGATGCCTCCTTCAGCATTTATCTCACTGCTGGGTGAATAATGGTGACATTCATCTCCCTAATAAACCCAGGCGCTCCAGAGCAGGGCAGAGGTTTTTCATAACTGTCTCCCCATCATCCACTCTGCATTGTGCTCAGCGAATAGTAGTAGGTGATCAACAAATATTCTCAGAAGGAAAGAAGGAGAGAGGGAGGAAAGGAGGCCATTATTTGGGATGCAAACAGAAAAAAGCCCTCCTATATGTTTGCTTTTGGATTGTGGTCAAAGAAAAGAATGTTTCCCCTGCGGCCAGTGCCCAGAAATAGCTGCTTAAAAAGAAACTTTACAGAAAACCAGGCAGCCTAGGCCTCGGGTAAGAAAGCCAGCAACACACTTTTGGCTGCCACGTTCTCTTCTTTCTCTTTAGGCTCATGCCTGGGAGGTACTGCTTAGTGGAACATTCTCTTTGTCCCATATCAAGGCAGAGAAGCATTCCCGATAGCCCTGGGTCCTGAGTGACGTGCAGAACACCCTGTGCTCTACTTACAAAACAGCCATCACACTCAAAGCTAAAAACGATGCCTTAGCATCCCAGGATGTGTGCCATGAATTCATTTTACCATCAGCCCCTAATCTCTTGAACTTTACTTAATGAAACCAGCTTCTCCAACTGGGAAGGAACAAAAGGAAATCATAGAGGTCTGACAGCTGAGCTCTAATCTCCGCTTGGTGTTGTGCCTATGAGCACAGTTTTTCTCTTTCTTCTCAGTTTTCTCTTCTATAAAATGAGTCTCCCACAACTCTTCTATGATTTTGTGTTCAGAGTACATTGAGGATGTAGAAATACTCAGTTAATCAATATGAGTCATCAACCAGCATGTATTGCTTTCCGACAGTGTGAAGACACAGTTCCACGTGCATAGGTATATGGGAGAGATAGAAAGAAATCTTTCTATCTTTCTAAATGACCCCTGCCTTCCAAGGGCTAACAATCTAATCGGCGGAGCTTTAAAGCACACAAACCATGCCAAATAATATGAAAGCAGATGTGCAGGACTTCTTTGGTGGCACAGTGGTCAAGAATCCTCCTGCCAATTTAGGGGACATAGGTTCAAGCCCTAGTCCAGGAAGATTCCACATGCCACGGAGCAACTAAGCCCATGCACCACAACTACTGAAGCCCGTGTGCCTAGAGCCCGTGCTCTGCGAGAAGAGAAGCCACCGCAATGGGAAGCCCACGCACCACAACAAAGAGTAGCCCGTGCCGCAACTTAGAGAAAGCCTGCACGCAGCAACAAAGACGCAACACAGCTAAAAATAAAATTAATTAATTAATTAATTTTTTAAAAAAATGTATCCTTTAAAAAAAAAAGAAAGCAGATATGCAAAGTGCCAGATGAGAGGGAGAGATGGTAAAAACTTTGCCACCACATAGCTGCTGTGTCAGCAAACCTCATTCATAAACAGAATAGAGAGAGAATGCACCACTTAAATACTAACAATAACACACCTAGCATCCCATCTTTATGGTGCCCATAAACCAGTGAATAAGCTGAGGTTTTTGTTTAAACATTTTAAATCAATTTCAGCATCAAATCCTAAAAGTGAGAAGAAAACTTCATCCTCCAGTATTAACCCTCAAGAATCCAATAAAAATAATGTCGATAAGAGTAACAATAACAACTTGCCCAGAGCCGAGTCCATTGATAGGCATTTGCACTATAAATGGAATGGCTTAGATCTGTTTCCAAGGACTTTGCTCCCACGGAGAACACTTCCCTGACAGAGGCATCCACCGCAATTGGGGAAAAATAGTATCAGTATATTCCCGCCGGGTTGTGACAAGAGCTCCATTTCCTTTGGCTGTGTTTTGAGAGTTGCCTCTCCTTTCTCTTCCTTTTCCTCCTTACTACTGTCACCCACACACCTTTGCTGATTCTTGCAGAGAGAATCGCTGTGCAGAGACATCAACTTCCCACTGTATTCACATTTCTCCTAGGCCCTGCTGACAGGACTGCCTGCCTGTTTTAACCTATTTAATGAGACAGTAAGAGAATTATAGCTGCTTCCAGGCAAACTCCAATTTCAGACTAGAAGAGATTTCATATAACTTGCAAACATAGAAGTTCAAGCATCATGCAGAAGCATGGGCTGGGATCTCACCATCTCGAGTCATTCATTTGGGAAAATTCATTGATTTCATTTTCAGCTCCTGTGTGGGGTTTGAGGTGGGTTTTGTGTGTGTGTTTTTTTTTTCCTTTTTCTCATATTGACTTATTCTGCTTTGGCGGCTGGAATAGTACTTTTTAGCAAGAATGGGTTGTAACTCTGAAACTCTATAAAGAGAATTAAGCGTGTTGATTTGCTTGGCACCCTAATTTCCTCTGTTCCTCTATTAAGCTCCTTAAACTTCATCATTTCACCATATACAACGCTAAATTAAAAGAGAAATACCCTGTCAGATAACTAATTCTGAAAATTAAAATATTACCATTTGATTATGGTTTCAGTCTCTCATTTGCCTTTTATCCTAATGGAGTTAGTAAACTCATTTCCTTTGTACATTTCTCTCAACCACATCACGAGTGACAGGTCATTTTGCTAATGCTTTAGGACAGTAATGGAGAGTCACGTGGTCAACACACTAACATAAAAGGCTAATTTCCAGGCCCATCAGTGGCTCTCACTCACCAGAAAACCACATCCTGGTGGAGGGTGCCAGCCTGGGAGCCCGATCTCAGGGGATCAGAAGTGCTGCCCTCATCCTCTTTCTACCCTGTGGCTTGTATCTGAATTTTCAGAGTTGCTAAGCAAAGCCAACAGTTCCTGTTTTAGCTCATGAAATGGCATGCAGTCAGCACCCCACAATTTCGCCCTTCCCATCTTAAACTCCAGAAGAAAATGGATGTAAATCTAGCAATCTCTATTTGAAAGTTGCCCCTTTTTGACACTTATAGCCCATAACCACACTACTGAGCATGTCATTTATTTATTTTTTTTATGCTTGCTTGAGCTTTGTTTTATTTTTTATTTTTTGAGGTACGTGGGCCTCTCACTGTTGTGGCCTCTCCCGCTGTGGAGCACAGGCTCCAGACACTCAGGCTCAGCGTCCATGGCTCACGGGCCCAGCCGCTCCACAGCATGTGGGATCTTCCCGGACCAGGGCACGAACTCGTGTCCCCTGCATCGGCAGGCGGACTCTCAACCACTGCGCCACCAGGGAAGCCCAAGCTTTGTTTTACTTTAATGACCCACAAATGCTGGGCTCAGGGTGGGAGTTGGGACATGGGGTGCAAGTATGATTAGGAGTCGTGGGATTATTTAAACTCCAACATCTGGGAACTTCTGTCCCAGCCAAAGCACTAGTGAGGGAAAAAGCTAATTCAGACATTGCAGGTCATACCTGAAGATATTTATGGAATGCCATGTGTTATCTGTAGGAGAGCTTCAAGCCTGGGGCCAAAAGAATAAGCCACATTCTGAAGCAGGAATTGCTACTTTTTATAAAAAAAAAGAGAAAATAGGTAGTAAAATCTAAGATTAGAGAGACAAAGGGTTGACTTTAGTCTTCCTTCAGTGATTCAACTACAAGTTCCAAAGTTCCTTTCAGACAAAAAAAAGAGAAAATAAAACACCATTTAACCCAGGATATTTCCAGAAAGGTCATTAGAAGCCATCATGCCACTGTCTTAAGTTTTGTAAGCTGTCAAAGCGAAGGAATTAGTCTTAGTGCCTCTACATAGCACAAAGACCTGAAATAAAATAGATAGGGTTGGAAGCAGCCGCATAGCGCAGGGAGAGCAGCTCAGCGCGGTGCTGTGTGACTGCCTGGAGGGGTGGGATAGGGAGGGTGTGAGGGAGGGAGATGCAAGAGGGAAGAGATATGGGAACATATGTATATGTATAACTGATTCACTTTGTTATAAAGCAGAAACCAACACACCATTGTAAAGCAATTATACTGCAATAAAGATGTAAAAAAAAATAGATAGGGTTAACAGCTGTGAGCGAGAGGACATTAACTTTTCCTCTCTTTTTCTCAAACTCACAGGTATGTGAAATCGATAGTGTCTGGTTTGAAGTATAAAGAAGGATGCCAGAATCAGAGAACCAAGATAAATAAAACACCAATCTATTCTCCAGACCAGCTCCTCATTTTGGCTGCGGAGGTCTGGAATTCATCTTGTTCTCCAAAGTTGGGGATCTCCTATAGGGCTTCTCTAAGCAGCAGCTGTGCCCCTATCACACACAGACACCACTGGACTTCACCCTGATTTCTAATTTGGCCACTGGGACTCTGGTCCACCCTTGAACCTCAGCTCCTTTGGTTGAACACTGACAACCTGACACTCCATCTTCCTGGGATGTTAGACCCTGCCCCTAAACCCCGATTGCTGCTTCACCTAGCCCACTGCCTCTCCATCTATGGAGTCCCTACCGCCCAAAGGCCTGGTCCTGAGCTCCTGCAGATTGAGGACCACACTAGCCTTGGCTGGATCACCTTAGGGTGGGAAGACCAGCCCTACCTGCCTCCACCTCTCTCCCTCCTCCCCAGCAGCTCTCCATTGGGTCCCAGTGTTCACTTATCATTCTGTGTATATTGAGCACCAACTGGGTTCCAGTCTCTGTGCCAAGCACTGGAGTCACAACATTGAAAGAGGCAACACTGCCTTCAAGGACCAGACTAGTGGAAGAGACAGCAAATTAAAGACCACAAAGATTGCTGTGATGGACGAGTGGACCCTGACCCAGTGATCTCCTTCCACTCACCTTTGAAATGGCCTTCAATTCTCAGGTGTCCTGAGTAGGCACAATTTTTACAAGAGATCATCAACTGGGCTCAGCTGACTGTTAAAATATACAATTCCTTTTAAAATGAGCAACATGGAATAGTTCAGTATTTCCCAGGGATTATAATTTCAAGATCACTGCTGGTCAAACTCCCCAAAGCCTAGTGCACTTTTATTTAAGGAGGATTGCCTGAAGGATATGCAGATTTGTTGGTCCACTTTATGGATATGAATAAACTGCTGAAACCCCTCGAGGTGTCCAGGACCCGCCCGTCAGGCCCTCTGAGAGCCTCCATTAAACCTCTTAATTTAGGGGTTCGATAGAACTCTTAGGGCTCCATGGAACATAGTCTGCTCTGGACAGTCTAAAATTTAGCAGAAGAGGGTAGGTACTACTCTCTTCTCGAAATACTCTCTTCTTTTGAATTCTTGCACACTGCTTTCTCCCTAGCTCCTTCCACTTGCTTTAACTACTTCTTAGCTAATATTGAAGGTTACTTTCTCTTGTCTTCCAAAACTGAATCTTCCCCCAACAAACTTGTCCCTGCTATTAAGCTCATTCATGACGCAGCCTCTGCCCACCTCTCGAGGCTCATCCAAGCCTCCACCATCACTCTCCCCCAGTACCTCAGACTGCAGCCAGACGGAACATGTTTCCGTTTCTCAGATTCGCCGTATTTACCTCACTTTTACACATGATGTTCCCTCTGCCTAAAATGCTTAAACACATGTACACTCACACACACACACACACACACACACACATACATCTTTCCCTAGGTTAACTCATCGTTCAGATGACTCTTCTTCTAGGAAGCCTTCCCTCACTCTACCTCTGTCCCCTCCAGCCATGTAGCTTGTCTCTGCTATGCACTACCAGAGCACTCTGGACCTCTCCCTTTAATGTCATTGCTCACACTCTGTGAAGTGCCGGTCACAGAATGAAGTGAATTAAATTGCTTCTTCTGAAACATGGATTTTCCTTTTTTTTTTTTACCATCTTTATTGGCTGAAACACGGATTTTCTGAAGAGTGAATTGAGGGTTTGCTCTGAGAAACAGCCTCAAGAGACCCATTGTTGTGTGCTTCTGGGACGATTTTGTTGAGGATATTGTTTGTCAGTTTTCTAGAGCCTTCTTCATAAAGACCTGGGGTGAGGGTGTTACTTTCTGCTCTTTGATTTAGCAATAGTTGTACTTCTCTTAATAGGATTGTTTTACCTTAAATACATTTTCAATTGTGTAAGAATTATGTAACCCTTATTATACTGGCTGCTAGAAAACTAAAAGCTAAATTGTGTCCCACTCTTTATGGGATGAATTTTATGAATTTGTCTCATTTCTGTTTCACATTTCATAACTATTTTCAAATTACAATTTCACATTAACTTGCTGCATTTTATTGTTGCGTGATTGTAAGTGGACTTAGATCTTTCCTGGAATAACGTCAGGTTTAATTAATTAAGCAAAGTGATGAAGGAGTGGAAAGTTGAACAGAGAAAAGTGACATCTAAATGGGGGAGGGATATACCAGTTAGTATTCTTTAATTTCAAGTCATTTAAACCCCTAATTGGCTTAAATAACAACAAGAAGATATTGATGTAATCTGACAAGTTCAGTGGTAGTTGTTTTCAGGTAGGGTTTGATCCAGGGGCTCAAAGAAGATCCACAGGGGTAGAGACTTTGTCTGTTTGGTTTACTGTTGGATTTCCAGTAGAAAGGTGGCTGGTACATCAGTGCTCAGTACATATTTGTTGAATTTGTTGTTGTGGAATTCCTAAAAGCTCATGCACAAATCTCAGGACCTGACTTGGATCACATACCCTTCCCTGAACCAATCTTTTGATCAGGGGGATCCAGAGCTCTCCCTTTCCAGGTCTGGGTCACATGATCCCAACAGCAAAACCAGGGATGAGTCTGCAATGAAAGCTTGTGCACTCACAGTGAAGGAAGCTGGTTCCCCAAAGGAAATCTGGGGTGTTACAAAGGAGAAACAAATGCTGGGCAGACAAAACAACAAATATGCAACTCAATGGACTGTCAAGAAGTTGATGCTTGAGTTGAATTTTAAAGGATAAGCAGGAGTTAGCTAATAAAGAGGACCTTTTGTCAGTGGGTAATGTTCTAGGTGTGTTCAAAGCACAGAGGCATAAAATAGCTTGATGCTTTCAAGGAATTGTGAATAGCTTAATATGGTAAGAGCAGATAGGATGGGGAGTGGTAGGAAAATAAAGTAGAAAGATAAGCAGAGTGCAAATATGAAAGATCTTTTAGGCTAACCAAATAGGGTGCACTCTATCCAGAAAGCACTGGGAAGTCTATGTAGGATTCCTCAACAGGGGAACATGCCTTACAGCTAAGCCCATGCAGGTCATTCCAGGGTCAAGATGACTCATTCTGGAAACATTAAGTGGGGCTGAGCCTGCAGGTCAGGGAAAAGAGTCCCAGATGTGGGCAAACAAGAGACACAAGGAACAGGAACCAAGCAAAGCCTAGGAACCCAGCAGACCAGGGAATCAAACAGAGCCTGACAACACCATCAGGTTCTTCCTTTTTAAAGTCAAGCTTGTGGCCTAAACTGTCGTGAATTCCTCATCTTCACCTGAAAGTCCTCTTCAGCGAGCCAAGGCGCCTAAACTGTCGTGAATTCCTCATCTTCACCTGAAAGTCCTCTTCAGCGAGCCAAGGCATTCATAGCATGACTCGATTGGGAATTGAATTTGTGAGCGGGGCTGCCATAACAAAGCACACACACTGGGTGCCTTAAACAAGAGAAATGTATTGTCTCACAGCTCTAGAGGCTAGAAGTCTGAAATCAAGGTGTCAGCAAGGTTGGTTCCTTCTGAGAACCACAGGAAGAATCCGTTCCAAGTCTCGTGCCTAGTTTCTAGTGGTTCCTTGGCTTATCTACATGACACATCACCCTGACCTCTGCCTTTTCACATGCTGTTCTCCCTATGTGCATGTCTGTTTGCACTTTCCAAAAGAACACCAGTCATGCTGGATTAGGGCTCACCCAGTGACCTAATTTTTTCCCTGATTATCTCTGTAAAGACCCTATTTCCAAATTGGGTTGCATTCCGAGATACTGGAAGCAAGAACTCCAACACATGAATATTTGGAGGACACTTCAATGCATAAAGGTATCATTTACAAAAAGATGCATTTGTTATCAAAGCTTTAAAAGAAAAGTAGACATTCCCTAAGTGAACTGATTTATTTATAAAAGATTTGGTACTTGTTGGTTTCTAAAGACAAAGAAAATAACACCATTAATATAAAAGACCCAGAAGCAACCGAATAGTCCACAATGAAGAATGCTTTTTCAGATTACGTTCAAAATTGTTCTTTTCTAATTTGTAGGATTTCGCATGGAGGCTGGTGTAGAGAAGAGTGGTGTGAGACAATGCCTTATACAATGGCATTGTATAAACTTTCCACCTACTGAGTCTCTTCTGCATACCTAGCATTCAATCCTCCCAACAGCTCTCTGAGGTGGATATTATTATCCTCATTTACAAATAAGAAGCTAAGCACCACTTTAATCCTAACTACATTATCCTAGGCTGCATTTGGTAAGCAGTTGGGCTGAGATTTGAACTCAAATTTCTCTGACCACAAATTATCACATGTAACATCCAAAGTAATTTTGTGAGTCCTGGTTGAAGACCAAGGGTTCGTCTCTGCAATGGGTCCAAAAGATGCTGCCCAGCGCACTGTCCCAAGAGGCAACAGTCCTCTTAAGGGACAATTATGAATGTCCTCCTGTGCCCAACATGTTTGATACCAAACAATAGGTGCTCAACAAACAAAACCTTTGTAAAGTCACCATAGAGCTGTAAGTCCTCTGATATCAGATTCATTTCTAATCATAAGAAAGTAGCATTGTCTCCAGTTAATAGGGAGAGCCAAGTGCAGTTTCCACAAATATCCTCCTCTTGAGCTTCTCCATACTCAGCTCTGCCTGCTACAAGTGTCTACTGGTCCATCAAAGAGGACTTTCTCATGAAGACACAGCTGCAGGAGTTCAATGATGCTGTCCTCCACTCCATCCTCCATTGATTCTATTCCACTGCGTCATTCAGTGTGTTGGGAAACTGCTTTCATTTGAAGGTCTCCATTGAGACAATAGACAGATAGGCACCCACAGATGCTAATAGGAGAGTGGACTCTTTGCCCTTATAAGTACTAATTTTCATGACCTTCATGGGTGGAATAAATCATTTTGTCAGTCTTCTTGGCATTTCTGGAGTTCAGGTAGAAGATAAAAGTTTACAGCTTAATAGAAGCATTTGTAACCCTGGCAAGATAAACAGACACAACTTAAAAGGCCAACTCCAATAAAATGCCGAGGAGCAAGACAGCCCAGATTGTTTTTCCCTAGATTCCCATTAGTTACAAACATCAGGAACAAGTGGAGTTATTTCAAAAGCAACAGCCTTGTTTCCTGAGGGATCTATGCTCAGAGGTTTAGAAACTCAGTTGTGAATCTAGAGGGGTTTCGACAGTGCAGGGAGATCTGAATCTGACTTGGAATCACAGAGCACAGGGCTGTGGTCAAACATTTTCCTAGATTTGTACCTTTTCTCCTTCCTTCTGCCTTTAGATGTTATTGCTCTACATCCTCTTTTTCATCGGCTCCGAATTTGTTTAGTATTCCCTTGTTTTACTCCCAATGAAAATCAAGGAGATTCGGTGCTCTGAAAAGTCCAGAAATTGGCTGTTTTGATTTTTCTTAAAGGAATAAAAAAAATGCATTGATCAACACTCCCCCCCACACACACACACACACATACACACATCCTCATCTTTCTGGAAGATGTTACAGTGTCTTAGAGGGCTGTAGAAGGGATTGAGAGGTCAACGGAGCTCCAGCTTTGCAGAGACACCTGTCAAGTTGGGCTCAGCAGCTGCTGTCGGATTCACCCTCTGCAACGGGGGAAACAGTACTCCCACGGTGTGAGACTCCACTGATCTGGAACTGGAACGAGTGAAGGGTTTTAAGGTTCTAAGGTAACCCAGACGTCAGGGCAGAACTTTCAAACAGGCTAAGTCCAAGTTCCTCCTGAGCAAAAGCGCCTGAGAGCCCAGCCCTGGGAACTGGGCAGAATGAAAACATGGAGAGTAGCTTGGCCAATGAAAAATGATCATCGTGATCAAATTAACACTTTGAACACGGCTTTAAGTTCGCCACGCTAACTTGGGTCAGGTTGGGGACATTGCGATGGGCTGAGGTTCTCACGTGCACTTCCCAAACTTAGAGTTTTTTTTTTTTTTGTTTTTTTTTTTTTTTTGAGATGACCAGGATCGTCGGGGAGGGAAGGGAACAGACTAGAGGCTGAATCTTTGGCTTCGTGCTCCGAGGCGGAGACAGCCCAGCCTGTGGGATTACACGAGATAGGATCGAATCCAAGCGGGTCCCCACTGAGGCGAGGCGCGCGGGAAGGAATCTAAGTAAGAGTTTAATTAACTACCCCCCCTCCACGCCGAAGGAGAAGAAACCCAAATAGGCAACCCCCAAACCGTTTGATCAGAGGAAATTGAGTCTGTCTTTTCCCCCACTTCACCCTTCCTGTCTTTCAATCCATCAGAATGGTTGGTTAAAAAAAAAAAAGGCGTAAGATCGGGGGCGGGGCAGAGGAGACGAACCCAACTGCACTTGAGAACCTGGGTTGCGCCCAGGCGAACTTCATCCAGCCCGTCCCCCCGCGCCCAGCTCAGCCCTCCCGCTGCGCAGAGCCGGTCCTGCCCGCCCCGCCGCCGGAGCCGGGCGCCTACCCGGCCTTTCCAGGCGGAGCCAGGGGCGCGTGGGCGCGCGAACAGCCCTGATCCCGCGGCGGCGTCCGCGCTCCGCGTTTTCGCTAGCGCCGGGCAGGCTGCCGAGGGCGGGGTGCGCTGCAGCGCGGCGCGGGCTGCGGAGCAGGGCGCACTCCGCCTGCAGCCCAGCGAGCGCCGCCTCCCGCGGCCGCCGCGCCCGACAGCGCGCCCCGGAGCGTGCCCGCCTCGCACAGCCTGCGCTGACCTCCGCGAGGGGCACCGCGGCCGGCACGGCCACGTCCCGGGCTTCGGATGGTTCGCGTGCTGCCCACCCTCGCCCGCCGCTGACGCCGCGGACCTCAGCTCCGCAGACCCGCCGCGGCGCCGACGACAGTCCAGCCGAGTCCCGCTCCCTCGCCGGGGTGAGTGGGCTCCGCAGAGGGGCTGCGGGTGCGGCGGTGAGGGGCGAGCGCCGCGGGGGAAGGGCCCGGCACGGTCCGCGTCACTGCGGGGGGTCTGTGACACCCAGACTGGGTCGGTGTCGCAGAAAATGGGGGAGATGGGCATAATCGGTTTGTTGGGCTTGGTAGACAGTGAAAGCAGATACTGGGGCTGCAGCACCAAGAGGGCTTCAGAGAGGCTGCCCGCACGGCTCCCGCTTGCGGCATCACAACCAACTCTTCCCTTGATTCTCTCCTGCGTGGAAACCCGTTCAGTAGCCCCAGAGTTGGGGCGATGCGGGGCGCGGGGAGGCCGGGGTGCATTGGTCTGTGTCCACCTCTTAGGATCGCCTGTCACCTACTGGCGTCCGGAGGCAGGGTGCCTATTCTCCCCTAACGCTCTGGGGAAAGGGCCGATTGCTTTTTGGCTGAGGTGCATCAGCTCCCCCCTCCCGCCCCCGCCCCCGCTCCCGCCCCAGCAGTGGTGTTTTCTGGATTTTGCACGTATATGGGAAAGAGTGGGAGCGTCTTCTTCCCTTTAGGCAGAAAAAGTTGGAGAAACTGGGCATGTTAATAATTAGCAGGACCGGGACTCAGGATGCAGCAGAAAGCTGTTAAATTTTCATTGCCCTCTAAGAAAAACAGACGGCATCGCCAGTGACTGTTGGCAGTGCCATGTTATTTGGGGGACTTCGGGAAAATTGTCCACAGATTGTCTTCAGGAGGCTGAAGAAGGAGGTGGGGGTGGGGGGAGGATGGCTGGCACTGCCCTGAGTTCCAGCTTCCCTGAGGAGGATTCAGAGTCTTAAGCCAAACACGTTTGGTTGCTGATTTTGAAGAGTATGGTAGGCAGAGCTGCAGCCCTGAGCAGGGTGAAGAACACAGCATGGGAACTGCCTAAAGGAAAAGAACATGTAAGGATCTTGCCTCTCCCGAGGAGTTAAGATGCATTTGTGCTACAAAAAGCATGCATATATACGTGGCTTTGGGGACGGGTTTTATGAAGGACAGATTACATGTAATGAAATTGTATTTGTGCATGCCGGTACAGTTTTGTCTACCCCCCGATTTTAACCAGACTTCAGAAGGCACTGTCTGCAGCTGATGTTATATAATTGATGCGGTTCACCATCAGTTAATTTATAATGTGCCTTTGGAGTAAAAGGAACTTCCGTCTGTTACTTCAGACAAACCCAAGGTGTAGATGGGTGAGGGTTGCTGAGTGTTTGCCCTGGTCTGGCTCCAGATGTGTGAGCTCAGCTGTTGCCTGTCACTTAGGTGACAACTGGCCTTTTCCCACTAAGCCTTTGCTGTCTCCATTATCCTCAGTGAAGTGTCAATGTTCAGCCGCCTTCTATTATCAGAGTGGACTCTAGCCCCTTGGGAGGTGGCAGCCTTGTTTCACCATCCCCAACAATATGTCTGTTTTCAGACTCTAGGAAGGAAAAAAAAAATCCCATGACAGCAAGATAGATACATTTTGAATTGAGCACCAACTTAATCCAAAGATTCTGCTTTAATCAAGACAGCTCTGGAAGGATGACGCAATATTTGTCAAGCCTTTTTCTTTGGAACAATATTTACTCCCACTAGGGGATTTTAAACTTAAACAGCAGCCATTTATCTTGCTGTCTGGTGGGGCCCGGTTCAGTTTGCCTCCATGTGGTCCTAGCTTAGGTGGCTGGGCCGGGCCTGGGACAGGAATCTGTCATTGTAGCCCAGCTGGAGCCTGAAGAAAACAAAATACAGCACCTGCTGGTACCAGGAGGTTCCTAAATGCCATCAACTGGCGAGTCAGGAAACACAGAAGGAGATATTTTACAAGCTCTTCCAGAAATGTTTATACAAAGGATTTAAAGGTTAACAATGCATGTGTTCTACATATTAATACTAAAAGGTGCTAGAAATGAATGGACGTTACCCACAGTTGAAAGTTAGCACACTTGCTGATGAACTTGAAAATCTCTCTTTTAATAAACCATGGCTAACAATAGTGACTTCTTCTTGTGAATCAGTGTGGGAGGGAGGGAGAGAGGGCAAAAGGACTGGATGGGACATAGGGGTAGCTATATTGACGTGAGAGAATAGATTTTGTAAATTAATTTTCAATCCTTAATTTGGTACTAATTGGTGATTTATCACTGAGGGAGCCTGTTGGTTCACAGATTTTTAAAAGAAAAGTGATGTATTTTACTCAAGTGACAGATTCAATCAGTTCTGCCAGCAATACCACTGAACCCTTAATTAAAAGTTTATCATGTTTTTAAAATCAAGGTCCATGGAACCGCCACTTTTCTCTATAATAAAGGAGGTTGTAATGAGTCAGCTTGGGTCACCCAAATAAAAGCTAATATCAGCTGGAGGAAAAAAAAGACCCTTATAGGGTTAATAGCTAAACTATTAAGTTTAGAGTCAGATATGGGTAAAAGTCTGGTTATTCCTAATGTCCTCTGCTATGATAACTGTGAAAAGACACAAAAGAAAAAAGGTGACAAGTTAAAATTTCTTAAGTTAGAATTTTAAAAAGTAAGCTGAAATCTAAGTTTTAAAAAGTGACACTGTAAGATAATTTCTCTAAAACCGTTTATAATTACTTGAAAACCAAATACAAATACTTGAGTATTATGAGTGACTTTTCATAATACTCGTGAGATAGAACAAGAATTTTTAAAATGATTCTCCAGTAATTAAGTAACTATTTTAGTGATATAGTTTGGGTTGTCCATATTACAGGAAACAATTTTCAGAAAAGATTATTCTAGTTAACTACTGTTAATTTTCCCATTAAAGTAGTTTCTGAAGAGTAAATTTTTCCTTTTAAAGAAGGAAAGTAATTTTGAAAATCAAAGTGATTCTCATCTGTGCATAGAAATGGTAAAGATGCCAGTAGAAAAGGGTATACTCCTTGCCCTTGGGAAAAAAAATAGCTCTCTCTCTTTTTCTCCCTCCAGGTTACCTAAAATAATGTTAATTGTTTAACTCTTATTCATGTGAGAATATTCAGATTGCTTAAATGCAGGTCCAATTATTTCACAATAAAGAGGAATTAGGAGAGTAAATGAGGTATATTTCTTAGATGGTTGGTTGGTTGGTTGTTTGGTGTTTTGAGGGACCACTCCTGCTTTGTCTTCTGGTCACAGAATAAAGCAGTACCGTATTACACACTAATGTCTTTAGAAGGTCGTGTTAGCAGACGGGCTGGGAGAGGGAAGTACAGTAGTCCTGGTGCCAAGTCCTGCCTTGATGCAGTTCCTCGAAACCTCAGGCGGTATGTGGAGCCAGAGCCAAGTGCCAGGACCCAGCCGGCCCCCCTTCTGGACTCTTCCGTCTCTGGATGCACACAAGCCTAGCACCTCAGCGCCGCCAGCAACCAATAGCCAACCTTCCTGTCTGTGGCCGTGCACAACTGAAGGCGCGGAGGTTAACTAAGTGTGTGTTGGTGGAAGAACGTTCTGGAACAGTGGAAAAGGCCTGGCCCGAAATGGCACACGGGGGTCCACCTCACTCTCCATTTCGCTCACTCTCCTCTCTCCTGAAGGAGGGATGGTGCGAAGAGACAGGCTTTACAAGATGGAGCACGCTGATGTCATGACACTCCTGGCGCAGAGACACGACAGAATAATCGGAGCCCTCTCCCGTGTGCCAGAATGACACGATTTTTCCAAGAACCGTTCCTGAGCCAGTGGTCCACTGGCTCTATTTCCAGTCCCCGGGGGGCGGGAGGGGGGGCGGGTACAAACCTCTCAAACAGAATGCAGTAATTCTTCCTGTGTCTCTGTTTTGTGCGCTTGCTTAGACTAAACTCTAAATGCATTTTGGTCACTTTTGAATGGACCTCTCTGGAACAAGAACGATTGCCCAGCCTGAACTGATTAGACCTCTCCAGATTCATTTCCGTATGAAGAGAGATTTTAAATGTAAAATAAAAATACCAGCAAGACAGAAGCCAGTGTAAACATTTTAAAACTTAGAGCTGTAAACTAGCGGGCAACTGTCATTCCCCTTTACTTAACTTTTTCCTTCCTGTCCATAACTTCGTCTGAAGCGATCCTAAAAAACAACTGCCCGGTTCGACTGCAGTTGCATTTTTTCTCACTGGTAGATTTGTCCTAAAGTCTTGGGAGAGAAGCCTTTCATTTCGAGTGGATTACACTTCAGAAGAAAAAAAAAAAGTGCGGGCTGTGTTATTTCAGTTGTTCAAGTACTAAAGTCATGTACTCCTTTCTAAGAGTTTTGTCCCGACTGCTGATTTATAGCACCCACCAGCTTTTGCTTTGTGTACGCTTCTCTCTGTTTCCTTCTTGTCTCATTGGGCCTCTGGAAAGAAAGAGTTGTCAATAATACAGTGAAAATATTGTAGTCAGATGTGGCCTTAAGGAGACCCCTGGGTGCAGCGTGCTCTCCCTCAGCTGCCCTGCTTTTATCTGCAGTGCAGATCCCACAGCTTACAATTATGGTCTTTGACTTTGGTAACAATTCTGTTTGAAATGTTTCCAATTACACACAATATTGGCGGCATGTAGCAGCTGCATGCCAAAAAGCATTTCCAAGTGTGTTCCAAGAATCAGGCTGTGATTGCTTTTAATTTAAATAAAGGCTATTTGGTTTCCTGGGAAGCTTTTTATAACCACCTTCTCTCCCCCACCCCATTTTTGTCACCTTTTAAAAAAAGTCTGAGATAAGGTAGCCACCACTTAATGTGATACAGTATTGGCCCTGGTTTTCTAGGATGGCCCTTGGCTTTGTGCAAGCATGAGGACTGTTCAGTAAAGGAAAACGTAAAGAAACATTGTACAGCAGTTTGGATTTCCCCAAAGAAGAAAAGAAGGAAAGGTTATCTGATCACATATTGTAAGTAGCCAACGTTTTCGAATTTTTCCCCCTCCTTCTTTAGGGATCTGTCGTTATAATTATCAATTTAGGTCACTGAAGATTATTGGGTACAGTGTCTTTCGTTCAACTTCTTCTACTTTTCTTTTTGTCAGCCCATGAACATACGTTAAAGACACATTGAAAAGGTAGAGAAAGTTCAATAAGAATATTCTTAAAACAGTGGGCATAGGGTGGGGGGCGGGGCAGGGAGGGAACCATGGAAATAATTTCACCATTCTACAGCAACCAAACCTGCCAGATCGCCCACTCTGTGGGCTTGAAATCTCTGAACACTGAAACCTTTTAAAACAGTAGTGGCTTAAATCTTTTAATAGCTACCAGATATACTTGACTTATTAAATCTGAAAATAAGAAAATATACACTTTCAGGATTTAGAGTGAAGGGATTAGTTGCAAGACTGGGGGGTTCTGTTTCCAGGATGGTTTGTTGGCCCATTTGAAACATAACACCTAGAGCTAGAGGGTATCCAATAGCTGAGGTGCTAAGATGGTCCCAATTAGGGTGTTTTCACATAGGCTCTTTCAATCCTGGCAAACACATCCTATAGAATATAGTGCTTCTTTGGGTTGAACAGTAGTTGACTTGCATAAATGCCAACATCTCTTCTGGCATTTTTGGAAATCTTCCATCATGTAATAAATAGTGCTGTGTAATCCAAATTTGTAAATGCCATGTTTCATGTAGCCCCTGTAGAGACAGCTGAAATTAACCCAGGCTGCCAGGGATCCTTGAGATCCTGGAGGTTAAGTTACTGCCTGCATCCAGTGTCCCACCACTAATGAATGATGGTGGGGGGCTTTGACCAAAGCTAGGAGAGGGTGCGAGGTGAGCCTTAGTGTAAGAAGCACCTACCAACCGACACTTAGACTTGTCCTTTCTCCTTGAAAACTCTTTCAATTAAGCAAACCTTCTCAGAGGACGTTTATTCAACTCAAGGTAGAATGAGATTTATGTTGCTTTCCCAGCTGAGCACCCCAGCCTGCCAGATACTCAGCCCACCCAGGTCCATTGCTATAGTGACAAAACCCACTATAGTAACTATGGTTGAAGTAGAAAGTCTATTAAAACCCATTTCTATATTGGCCAGCTCCTCTGCCCTCATTGCAGTGCAGCCTTCTGGATACACACACACACACACACACACACACACACACACACACACACACTCATACACAACATTCTTTTAATCTAATAATAGTAAACTGATTTAGACCATGTTATAGTTTCACGAGAGGCATTTGTACTTGTTTCTTTTTTGTCTTTTATCTCAGTGATAAGTAAATAGTATGGTATTCTTCTGAAGAAACTCATAACTTGTTAACTGTAATTGATGTTTCCAGCTCTGTTATTTACATGCTTGAATAATCTATGTTCCTTCGTTAGGATCTGAAAAAGACCTAGATAGCATGGCATTTTGTTTTGCTTTAAAATATCTCTGCCTTGAAATAGAGACACAGATGTAGAGAACAAACGTATGGATGCCAAGGGGGGAAAGTGGAGAAGGGAGGGAGGTGATGGGATGAAATGGGAGTTTGGGATTGACATATATACACTAATATGTATAAAATAGATAACTAATTTTTAAAAAGACCTAAAAATAAATAAATAAAATATCTCTGCCAAACAATTTCAGGAACTGTTAGATTTTATGTAAGAAGACTCCTTAGTGCTCTAGTGTTGAAATACTTGTTATAATGTGTGTCAAAAGGAGACAGCATTTTAAATTCTTCCGTGACTATGTAATTAATAAGTATGTTCAGTGCTTGAAGTATGTGCATGTTACATAATTTTTAGAAAGAGATAAAGTTAGCTCTGAAGTGCATTAGAGCATCACAGATGTTTCTTGTAAGAAAATTCATATGCTTCTTAGGAATTTTGAACTCCTTTCTGATGCTTAGCTTTTGTTCCTTGCAAGGATCATATGAATAATTTCATTGAGTTGCTTCAGTTCTTATTTACACAAGCCTTGGGAAGGGAGCTGAAGTGATAAATAACTTGCCCCCTCACCTAGTTCTGAAATGCTTTAGCCTTTTATGTTTTTGTGAATGTGAAGGGAGGGAATAAAATATACAGAGAAGATGTTTGTGTTTAACTAACTTAATCATATAAGTTCCCTTTGTGGGTCTTCTATAAGCTTAAACAGCTTGTCAGGCTAATAGCCAAAAACATGTCCTCAAGTACTGCCAAACGTGTTAAAAGCAGACCAAGCTTTCTTCATATTGAGGTATTGGAAACATATTTTTTTTTAACCTTCTGAATTTTAGGAATAAACCAGAAAAAATCACTCTCTTCTTCTCCTTACCCACAAAAGCCAAAATTATTATTCAGTGCAGTGCTGAAATGAGAAACTGATAGGAATAATGATATTTGTGTGGGAGAGTTTTAAACTGGCTTGACTTGGCTGTTTAAGCAGGGAGCAACCAGGTTACAGTGGTACATGATGGGTCTTTGTTTTTTATGTGTTCATGTTGCCTGTACACACTAGCTTTTTTTACTTTGGTTCAGTAACTTTTGGTCAAGTACTTGTCCATTTATCCTGTTTCTTCTTGAGCAGAGATTCAAGAACAGACAGTGGTGATGCAATATAATAGTACAGAAAAAGTAAGTTTTTCTACCATCATTTTCTGAAAATCAGAAAATTTGGACTGTAGTATAATAGCTGTGTGATTTCTAGTCAGCCACTCAGCCTTTCTGGGCCTCAGTTCCTCATATATAAAGTAAGGGAATTAGGCCAGGTCAGTGCATGTTAACCAAAGATTTGAACCGTAAACACCTATGGAGCTTTTTCAAAATGCAAATACACAGAGATTTTTAAGGCAGCAGGTTTGGGGTGGGGTCTTGCACATTTAACTTGAAAAAGCTCTTCAAGTAATTTGATACACAGCTGTGGTTAAGAGCCACTAAATTAGATGATCTCTAAGATTTCCTTCCAGTTCTAAAATTTTATGTTTCTAATCCTACTAGACTGAACATTTTTCCTTCCTTCCTTCCTTTCTGTTTTGTTCATTTGTTCATTCATTCTTAACAGCTACGTTCATTCCTAATGTTGCTGTCAAAATATAGACATCATTTTAACTCAGTTCTGGGAAGATCTATGTTCTGCTCCTGTGAGTAGATGGTAATTGATATAAGGGAGGAACCACATTAGTTCACCATTTCATACCCAACGCCTAACACAGTGCCTGGCACATAGTGGACACTCAACAACAGAGAGCCCCAAAACTCAGGAATCTTTGAAAATGTGATGTTAGTTATTTTAGAATAATATGGTCGACATTCTGTAGTATACACAGAAGTATAAATATAATGCTGTACACATGAAACATATAACGTTATAAGCCAATACTACCTCAATAAAAGATAAATTAAAAATGAAATAAAGTAAAATAATACGCTCAATATGTTTTTTGTCAGCCTTCAGGTACCTTTCAGGTAAAGTGCCTCCAAGTTTAAAACAATGGATGTAATTGTTCATCTGAAAGATAACATAATAAATACATTATTTCCCTTATGTTTCCAGACTTTTGGGATACTCTATAGTGTACTGACTGTAGTTTTTCTGAGATTAACAATTGGCCTCATTGCTTTAAATGTGGAGTTACATCACCTGAAAAGGTATCTGGAGGTTGACAAAAAAGATACTAAGCATATTACTTGAAAGTGCAATTAATGTACTATGAAAAACAGATTATCCTATGAAAACCATGTGTCTTATGTTTCCTTATCTCTTGGGCTCCTGCATTTGTTGAATGAATGATTGTTCAGTTTTCTGCCATGACCTATGTGTGTCAGTTTAAGAAGTATAACCCAACCAAATCACTATAAAGGTTTCAGAGCTTATCTGACAAATGTACAACTTTATTACAATTTTAAGTCTTATTTTAAAATATTTTAAATTACAAAGATCAAACTTCTTAAATCGATTGCTAATTATAATTGTTTTTTATAGCCAGCAATTGTGTTGGATCCTTTTACAGACATGATTCCACATCATATATTTCATAACATATAAAGTGCTTTTAAAGTGTCCATATCCACAGTGCATGTGTGTATACACAGATATATGTATATGTACACACATATGTATATTGTTCTAGATACGATAAATCAGAAAATCTCAATAAAATATGAGAAGCACACTCTGTTTTTCTCATAACTATGATGCATCTGAAAGTTTTATTATCAAGGGTAGGAAGATTCTTGGTTGCATAGTTTTGTGCAAATTGATTAAAAGAGTTTGTTGCTCATTTTGTTTCTCTGCTCTTCAGTCTTTGAAAAATTGGGTTATTTCCTATCATTATCCATTATTACCATTACTGTAGAACATAGACTAAATAAAAATAACTTAAACCAATCAGTATAACTGCTGGCTGTGTCTGCATAATAGGAACAAAAGGAGACATTTGATACTTACCTAGTTTACTTGATTTTTTTGTTGTTATTGTATGTTGCTGTTCTTGAGAGGAGAGAGGGTGTTGTTTTGTTTTTAATTAAAAGAACTTTAAAAATTCACCTTTCTAAAACCTGGATAACTGTCCAGTTTCCTCTGAACTTTTTCACTGTGAAGGCAGCGTGAGCTCTTTTTTCCTACACCCACTGCCAAATCAACTAATCAGGGCCTCAGAGTGGACATTGACACCTGAGTTATCTGCTTGGGTTGTTTGTACAACGCAACAGGAAAGCTCTCTCTTAGTCATGATGTGAAGGGATACTACTGTGAGGCATTTTAGTCAGGAAAGAGATTAAGTAGTCGCTAAACAGGGTTTCAGGATCATTGGAGAGAAATTGAGGGCTGGTCCAAAGTATGGTATAAGCCTTATTATTTGTAGGTTTCACTTTCCTGAAGTTTCACAGCTAATCTTGTTTGTTCTGGACTTCAAGCTAATATAAAAGCACACGTGTTAGTTTTTCCAAGTGGGAAGATGGCTCACTCCATCCCTTCAGGTCTTGGCTCAAAAGGCATCTGATATCAGGGAAGCCCTCCCTGATCACCTTACATGAAACACCAGTGCCCCTGCCTTCCCAGCCACCAGTTAGCACTCCCAAAACCCCTTAACCTGCTTCACTTTTCTCCATAGCACTTACCACTCCTGGACAGATATCTACTTATTGTAGCTGTTTGTTCCAGGAAGAAATCTCTATGCTGTCTTGTATATGGCTTTATGCCCATTCTTAGAGTAGTGCCTGGCACATAGTAGGGCACTACTTAATAAATACCTGCAGAATGAATGACTGCAAATATTTGGGGAGCTTCGAATTGGAACACCCCTCTCTGATCTAATAATATGTATAATAATGTGTATAAGCTAGTTAGAGGGTTTTGCTCTTACATTCTCATTCTCATAATAGAATCATAAAGTTAGCAAATGGCCACTCTCATTTTACAGGGTAGGCATTTGTGGACCATTTTAATGTTATATATAAAGTAAAAACGGAAACCAGGACTTCCCTGGTGGCACAGTGGTTAAGAATACGCCTGCCAATGCAGGGGACACAGTTGGAGCCCCAGTCCAGGAAGATCCCGCATGTTGTGGAGCAACTAAGCCTGTGCGCCACAACTACTGAGCCTGCACTCTAGAGCCCGCAAGCCACAACTGCTGAGCCCACGTGCCACAACTACTGAAGCCCGCGTGGCTAGAGCCCGTGCTCTGCAACAAGAGAAGCCACCGCAATGAGAAGCCCGCGCACCGCAATGAAGAGTAGCCCCCCGCTCGCCGCAACTAGAGAAAGCACGCGCGCAGCAACAAAGACCCAATGCAGCCAAAAATAAATTAAAAAAAAAAAAGAAAAATCTATATGTCATAAAATAACCCTTAAAAAAAACAAAAAAACAAAACAGAGACCTGACTGCTGTTTTTATCTGAGAGAAAATCTCCAAAACAGAGTCTTTTGGTGTATTTGGCTGGGGGCGGGGCAGCTACAGTGGAGTTTCTGAGCTGTTTCCTCCCTTATCTGAGTAAAGCCAGAGAAATCTTATGGAGTATGAGGAAAGAAACTGATCAAATACCCCTCCTCCCTTCTCTCCACCACAAAGTGCTCAATGATATGTAATCTTATAGTGAATGGAGGCCATATTAATAGAAGTAAGACCAAATATTTGTGAGCTATGTGACTTCCCACTTCATAATGCACCCATGCTGTTCTGTAACCTTAAAAAAAAAAGGTAGTATCTTCTGACAGACTTTTATGTTAAAATAAGGATGATGGACTATCTTTCACTCAAGAAATCCTAACTTAAATTCCAGAGGTGAAAAGCTAATCCTCTAAGTGATTTCAGCCAGCTCAGTAGGAAACCTGGTTGCTTGAAATTATTATTTTAATGTCTCAGGTTCCAGGGCTAAATTGGCCGTGAGTCAGCTTTCCTGTTAAGGAGCTGTGCCAATGTATTTGTCCAGAAATTATCATGTTTTAACTCAGGGGTTCTTTATTACTAATATGGCTAATACCTCCGAAGTACACAAAGCAATTTCAGATTCATCTCATTTACCTTCACTGCATCTTGGTGTAGAGGTCTAACCAAGGTTATCCCCAATTTACTGATGGAGAAGCTGCCTGTTCATTCAAGATGCACCTTCCTAAGGAGCTTTGGTTTGATGACTCCTAAATAAATTAGTAGTTCAATTTTTCTAGAGAAGGAAACAAAAGAAAGAGGAAAAATAAGCAAGCACTTACAATCTATCTAAAGTAGTTTGATGAAGTTTTATTGTTTTGTAAACATGGCTGTGTTTATATTTGTTCTATATTAAATGCTTTTAGATAATTATAGCCTCCACTACTACTAACTTACATGTAATCTTGGACAAGTCACTTAATTTTTTGGACTTCTTACCCACTTTGTGCCTCAATTTCCCAAATGATAAGTGAGAGGCCTGATGACATTTTAGGCTCAAAATTTCCTTGATTCTAAAATACTAGACTTCCCTTTGGAGGCTAAAACTTTAGGGGAATAGTTAACAAATGAGAGCTAATATTGTTATTATTATTAATTTTCATCATTACCTAAGTCCCTGACTAGAATTATTTAACAATCTACTCAAAATTATTCATGTTAACCAGGTGCAACTTTTAAAAATGGTCTCTTTATTCATGATTCAGTGTGGCCAATTCAAAATTCAACAGTAGCTGTGTTTTAAAGACCTAAGAGAATGTACACTTCCCCTTACCAAAAGTCTGGTTTAATAAGTTACATTATAATTTAATATGAGGAGCTAAAAAAATGCAGTAATATTCAGAGCAAATTAGGAATCTGATGTAGTTACAACAATGGCATAGTTATATTCATACTAAAAGCTACAAACGTGAGTACTGTGTTTATACATGGGAAATATGGAAAATTTATAAAGTAAGACTCAAAGTAGTATGTTCACTTACTTATGTAATCAATAGTGATTATAATTTTGTTTAAAATGTGTGTGTCCATTGACCAAATTGGAATTAATTGGGGGAGGTTTAGAGAGGGTTTGCTGGAAAATAAAAGTAGCCCAGCATCCATTTTAGTTACATTCTTAATATTTTTTAAACCATAATAATATTCTTATCTCCCCCCACCCTCCCAATAAAAGCTGGTATAAATATGCAGTCAGTGGTGAAACTCTTTCTGTATTAATCTTAAATAATACATGTTGGCCTGTGTCACCATACCTACTGGCCTGGCTGTTCCATTTTTGTAGCAAAAATCATTTTTGTGATTAATTAAATCACTAACTTTTACGCAGATTCTCAGGCCCTTGGATCTTATTCACATTCTAATTAGGCTGAGCCTGAAGTTACAGCCGCCCACTGGGAAGTAGGGTACTACTTATATCTATGAAGATGGAGTTCGTGAGTTGCTCCGATGAACAACTCAATGAGCCGTGGCCCCGATCCCAGCAGATTTGCAAGTGACTATAAGTGCTGTTCCAATAGGAAGTACTATAGAAATGTGACATTAATAATCACCAGTTTGAATCTGGGTCGCTTCAGCCATGACTCAGAGATCAAACACTATCAGATGGTAATGAGTGTGTGAAAGTGCTGCAAGAAGGCATTCCATCTCTTAATGACACCTTTGTGGGCCTTCTCAGCAGAAGGTTAGAGGGAGGCATAGAAATAAAGTCGCATCTGCTCCTTGGTCTGGAGGCCAGCCCTCCAGGTTACAGTTGGCATACTTTTGCAGAGATGTTTTAGGGACAGCTCACAGTAGTTTCTGTTGTTCTAGCTCCTTAAATGGGTATACAGAACCTTTCATCTTCTGCCTCATTTCCTGACCGTTTATTCCCTTCAAAGTGATGGTAACTATTTTGCATATTCTCTACCGCCTTTTCTCTCCTCTGAAAGGTAAGAAGAAATTGCACTTACAAACACATGTTAACCATTTAATGTTAAACTTCCCATTTTTATTTCAGGTTGGGGGCACCATTTTCACTTCAGCACACCCTCATTGAGTCCTATGGTTTGCCAGGCACTGTGCTAGGCTCTGGGAATACAAACATCGAATAAGAATGGTTCCTGTCTTTAAAATTTCACCATTTTGTAGGGAAGGAAGGCATTTAAGCACTTGTGAAATACTGTGGTAGAGGCAGGAATAGAAATGTACTAGATATAGTAGTGGCACAAAGCCAAAAGTGGAAGTCATTTGTTCTGTGTGAAATGTTAAGGAAGGCTCCAGAGAGGAGGATATGGTTGAGATGGGTCTTGACGACTGAACAGGAGTTGACCAAGCCATTAGAATTGGACAATGACTCAGGTTGGAGAGAAGGCAAAGTGTGTGCAAAGGCAGGAAACATGAGACAAGCATGATGCTCAGTGAATTGCAGATCTTTCTATCTGGCTCTAAGATTAATTATACTCTTAGTCATGGACTTATTGTCACCTTTATAAAACTTCAGTTTCAATCAGAAGTAAGAGATGAGTTTTGACAACTTTAATTGTGAGCCTGTCTTTCTTCTCTGTAATTGACTTTAAGCTTCTGAATAAGGGCTCTCTCTTCTCCTTAAATGTTGCATTAACCTGGCCAACCCACCAGGTATTTATTTACACTTGTGTCTTTTCATTGTTATGTTGGTACAATCTAAATTTATTTACTCTTCAGTTTCACTGCCAGGTTTCAATTTCAGACTCAAGTGTTTAGACAACATTATATAATGTGTTGCACTTTTATGACATCTGCTTTAGTACTGTAAGTGCTTTCCATGAAAGCTAATGGTTGGGACAAAAAAGAGCCTAAATGTCACCAAGTGGCCACCAGATGTGTTTTATTGTGTTCGTATCTCTGTTTTGTTTTCATAAAAACTTTTTCTTAGTCTAAAAAACCTTAGCAAGCAGAAATAGCAGACAGTAGACTTGTAGGAGATGAACTATTTTCTTCATTTCCTGATTGTTATTTCTTGATCTCCTGTTTCAAAAACTATGATTCAGCTGAAAAAAATCCATAACAGTATAATTTAGAAGACTGTACTTTTTAAAAGCAAATTACGTTACGTTTGTTTTTCAAAGGTAAGTTCACTTCTTAGGCTGGAAGGCCTGCTGTGTTTCAATATGTGGTTCTTCAGTGTAGTGAGATTAAAATTGTGATTTAACATCTTCCAGAATTTCTGCCATCTGATTGTTCACTGAGCAATCAGTATGTTTTCAGGCAGTCTGGCGTGTGATAAATATTTTGTAGCATATGTGGGTGAACATGCCAATCGCAAAGGGCTTTACAAGCTTTAATTAATTTTCACAACAACCAGATGCACTCTGCTTTATTCATGAGAAGTCCGCAGACAGTGGAGTTCAGAGTGTTGCCCAGATTCGTCTAGCAAAGTGGTTTACGAACTTTTTTTGGATAGCTGAACACTTTTCTCAAACACAAGATAATCTGGAACTCCAGCACGTCCAGTAGAAACCGCTTTTGTTGGGAGGGAGAAAGGGAGTTAGTGATAGGGCTGCCAGGTTTGTCAAGATAAGAAAACCACACAAGATGCCCAGTTGATTTGAATTTCAGGTAAACAATTAAGAATATTTAGTATAAGTGTGTCTCAAATATTGCATGTCCGTAAAAAAATGATTGATGGTTTGTCTGAAATTCAGACTTAACCGTGCATCCTGTATGTTACCTGGCAACTCAAAGTTCCTGTTTATAGCCCTGCCCTTTCAGTGCCCTTGTCTCCTCCTCAGCCAGGTGAGGGTCTTGGTTCCTTGCACACAGTTTGAAAGCCACAGATAGAAGAAATGTATACAAAAATTTATTCTTAGGATAAAATACTTCAGTCTAGGGCTTCCCTGGTGGCGCAGTGGTTGAGAGTCCGCCTGCCGATGCAGGGGACACGGGTTCGTGCCCCGGTCTGGGAAGATCCCACATGCCGCGGAGCGGCTGGGCCCGTGAGCCATGGCCGCTGAGCCTGCGCGTCCGGAGCCTGTGCTCTGCAACGGGAGAGGCCACGACAGTGAGACGCCCGCGTACCGCAAAAAAAAAAAATACTTCAGTCTCCCGATCTTTGGGAACAATGTTTGTCAAGTCACCTATTCGTATAAGTCAGCAATTTAAGAGGAAGGAGAACTGATGGTAAATCCGGATTGCAGGTTGGCCAAATAGAGTCCATCCATAAAGAGAAAAATGGATGGGAGCTTGTGAGCCTGATTCTAATGCAACCCAAGGGAGAGGTGCCTGCATGGGCCCATCCTTGGCTTTTGGTCTAGTTGACATGCACACGTTTTAGTGGTCCTGGCTTGAAGAGAATACCTGTTAAGGTAATTCGGTTATTTTGCTCCAGAATTTTAAAGCAGCCCTCATTATTATTTTCATTTCTCAAGCTGACTCCTTTGTGGAATATTCTTATTTATTTGGCCATTACATTTCTCAGTGTAACTGAGTACAGTCTAATTAGCGATCAGAAGCCACTAAATTTCTTTAGGACAAAACAGTCCTGCAGTGCTCGAGGAACTCCCTGGATTAACTGATGAAAAGTCTTTTAGGGACTTCCCTGGCGGTCCAGTGGTTAAGACTTCGCCTTCCAATGCAGGGGGTGTGGGTTCGATCCCTGGTCAGGGAGCTAAGACCCCACATGCCTCGCAGCCAAAAAACCAAAAACAAAACAGAAGCAATATTGTAACAATTTCAATAAAGACTTGAAAAAATGGTCCACATCAAAAAAAAATCTTAAAAAAAAAAAAAAAGTCTTTTAAAAACATACAAGAAAATGAGGACCTTCTCCTGGACCTATGGGTCCCCAGGTGCTTTGGGTTTGATGCCCTGTGTGGATGGCCTACTGACTCTCCATGAAGTTTTTGTATCAGCAGAATGTTAGTAATGGTTTATTTCTTGGTGGGTAGATTAGGAATGGATATGACTTTGTGTCCCTTTTTCATTTTTTCCATAGTTTATGCTGTAGGTGTGTTACTTTTTAAATAAGGAAATTAAGTATTAGTGATATATTTTAAATGTTTCTTGGCAGGGGAAAAACCCATACATATTTCCTTGTTTAAATGTTCTAAAGTATAGATGAAGATAATCTGGAATATAGATAGTTTTCATTTGCAAATGCTTATATATCTTTGAAGGTTAATTGTAATATGAAATCTACCCGAATTGTTCACACTTAAAATTTATCTCTCATTCATTCATTTTATTCATTCAACAAATATTTATTGAAGAAACATAGACATATTCCTGTACAACACAAGAAAGGGGGTGATGAGTAGAAGCAAAAGGAAAGGAAGATCCAGAGATGTGACCCACCCGCTCCATCCTTCAGGACGCCACGATGTGGTGGGCTGGGCTGGGGAATGCACTCACACAAGAGGAAGGATGCTTGACCTCTATTAGTAAATGAGCCCTCTGATGCTCGATGAATGAAAGTGACTTTCACGAGGCTGTTGGCACATCAGGACCTGAAGACCCAGGTCACCTGAGTCCTGCTGGGGGATCATCATCTTGTACCATAAAAACAAGTGCAAGCTTCCATCCCAGGAGCTGGATTTGAAAAGCCACCAGAATCCCTGCTTGTTTCCAAACCAAAGGCTTGGGAGCCCGGAGTTCGTCTGCTTCTCATCACTGGCTTTAACTACAGACTGGGTTTGTGCTGGTTGGTTTTACCTTCCCCTAGGCTGGTTTCAGGGATTTTGGTTTTGATCAACATATAATATAAGCTACAGGGATATTTTCTTTTTCCTATTAGCTTCTTTTTGAATTCTCTTGGAGGAGGAAATAACTTCTTCATAAAATCCCTTTTACTGGTCTTTTTTGTTGACTCTGAAACTCATACCAAGTCTATAATATGGAGAAACCCAAAATATTTGTTTTTTTTCTTTTCTAATATTAACATGTGCAAAAATGACCTATCCATGACATTTATACTTACTTTCACAGTTCAAATAGGCTACATTTTTCAGTGGCTAGATGAAGGTAGAATTTGACAGGTGATTTGAGGGGATTTGCACGATAAAGCCTAGGAAATTAAAGGTTTTATATTTGCTAAGACAACTTCTGGGGTTAAGGTTACATTCGCACAAACTATTGCATATTAAATTAAACTGGTTATTGTTGACCTTAACACATAAATGCTTGTGAAAATAATTTCCCAAATATACAAAATAGTTGCTTCAAAGTAAAGTTAAATATTTTCTTATTTTGACTATATATTTTAAAGTTTATATAATAATTTTCAAGAACTCACTGAATTTGGAATTTTTAACTTGTGATATTAAACTGAAATAAATATGAAAGGACTTTCTTAAAGATTTATTTTACTTATGAGTAAACTAGGTATTTTCTAGAAAGAGAAATATGGGTGCCATTCAGAGTTGCCTCATCATAATTCTGTGAGCTGTTGAAATCAAATCAATGTCTTGATAAGTTGAGCTTCCAGATGGAATTTTATCTAAAATCAGTACACTTCGTTTATACTTTAGGACTCCAGTGAATTTTATGACAAAAATCACTTCATACCCCATTTGGAAGGCAGCCACTTAAGCGTGGAATATGACAATTGTTTAACAGTGCACAGTAAAACTTAAATAATCTATGACTCATGGAAGGGAACTGTATCCAATTGAAACTTCCAGTGTAATTCAGGTAGGTGGACATAACCACACAGGTGTCTTGGAACTATTCCAGTTCCAATTGGCTAATGAGCTCATAAGGCCGAAGTCTCCTTTGCTGTGTGTCCCTTACTGGTTTACTTGTCCATTAGCACAATTCCACCTAACATCATGCTGGGACATTGATTTCACATTGATTCACAAAGGAATGGCTTGGGTCACACAGTGACTATCTAGTCTGTAGCAGGTGTCTCTGCAGGACTCTGATTTCAGAATCTGTGCTCTTCAGCCGCTGACATAATCTTTAGCTGTACCGGCTAGAGCAGAGTTTCCAGTGCCACACTGCTCATCTTAAACATGAACTTTGGTGGGGTTACATGTTTCCATCATCAATCCATCTGTTATAGGGATTACATCACCACAAAGGAGTTAATTTGTCTTGTTTTGAGGGTCATGTCTAATTGCATAGGTCAACAAAGGATAATAAATGACTGCTTTTTACTTTACTTCAAGTCTGTGCCTCACTTTTTCTCTAAGACTGCTGAGCAGGACAATTAATTTCCTTAATCGGCACAGCTGGTACTGTAAGAATGCCATCCAAGCTGAAAAAGGTTACTGCTATCTATCTAAAACCTGAGTTAACCAATCCAGAAAGTTAACTACAGACTCTCCTTAAACTTGCTCACAGAAAGCCTCTGCATCCAATAGGGAGAAAGGAGGCACTAGATGGCAGTCTTAAACAAATTTGAAATGACCTTTCCTTTCGTAAAACAAATGCATTACCTAAAAGCAGTCACTTCTGTTCCAAATGAACATGGACTTGAACTATACTTTATAAAAATTGCAAATATAAGGGCATTATGAAGCTTAATATCACAATATAAAATTTTGCTTTTGATATGGAAAAGTATTCCATATGCAAATCTTCCTCAGCCCACAGGTTAGGTGTCCGGATAAACCCATTGTAAATTGAAAATACCGTAAGTCGAAAATGCATTCAGCACACCTACCCTATGTATAACTAAATCACTGTGCTGTACACCTGAAACTAACAGAACATTGTAAAGCAACTATACTTCAATTGAAAAATTAAAATAGGGACTTCCCTGGCCGTCCAGTGGTTAGGACTATGTGCTCCCACTGCAGGGGGCATGGGTTCAATTCATGATCGGGGAACTTGGATCCTGCATGCTGCTCGGCCAAAAAAAATAAAACTAAATTAAATAGTAGTAAAAAAATAATAAAATAAAATAGTAGTAATAATCTTTTTGCCCCTCATATACAGAAATTGGAATAGTAAGGAGTTTAGCTAACCCTTTGGCGAAGATGGCATGCAAATTCATCCAATTCATTCATCCTCGGACCTCTGTTACAGTGCTGAACACATATGATAATTCATCTCTTTATATTTTATCTCCTGCACCCTGAAGTTTGAGGCCCTTAAGGAAAACAGTGTTACTTGTGTTTCTGTTTTTAGAATAAGTGTAAAGTAGGGGCTCAAAATTTTTTTCCTTGATGAGCAAATAAATGTTTCTCAAGTGAAAAGCCAAGTTTGGGACACCAGATCCTGATGACTGTATCAGCCCCTGTGAGATTACTGTCCACTTCTGTACCTCTGGTTCCTGGCTGAAAATAGTACCAAACGTTTGATGAGTGTAGGGGGGTGTGGAGACTTTCTTAGGTTCAGACTTTCAATGCTTCAGCATTGAAAATGCTTTTACACACATTCTCATTTAGTCCTGGTAACAAACTGTGGGTCAGTTGTCTCATTTGATAAATGAAGAATCAGGTTCCCCATGGTTGAGAGAATCACCGTGGGTTACACAGTTACTAAATGTTAGCACCAGACTGGAATCCAGACTTCTTACACGAGTCCAGTACGTTCTCGCCCCAGTTTGCTTGAGATCAACACGTAGGGTACCTACGCTGAGACACCACTGTCACCTCCCCGGCCAGCCACTCTGCTTGCCACTGTCCATCCTCAAACCTTTCCCACCATCTATATATGTCCTATATCTATACAGTAACGTCATAAACCACGTAGTTGTCCAAGTTAGAAACCTGAATGTTATCCTCCACTCCTCTTTTTCACATTCCTTCAACCACAAGTCCCATCTAATTTACCTCCTGGACATTTCTGGGACCAGCTATCCTGTTCTTTCCAAGATTCAGTTCATCTTCGTTCACTAAACCACCATCCAGACTGCTGGACTCTAGTCGTGCTGCCTTCACAGTGCAGGGTGATCTAAAAATGAAAATTTGACACTTCTTCGTTCAAATTGTGCTTCTCCTATGAGCCCTCCATGGCCTGGTTCTTGAGCCCACCCCGTCAAGCATCTCACTCGAGTCTCTCCTTTGCCTTTAACCATCTAGCAACACAGGCCAGACAGAGTGCCCCCATATTTTACTTAGATTGTCTCTTTCCAGGTCAGAACCACATTTTCCCTCCCCCTCCCCCCACCCCCAGATTCTCATTCTGGCCCACTGTAGGTGAGTATAAAAGCCACAGAATCAGGCGTTAAAGCCAGAGACCTGGAGGAAAGCTCCTCAGAGGGTAGTTGTAGTTCTTGCATCAGTTCCTTTAGCCCAGTCCATCTCCAGCAACCTCCCCTCACCAGCCTCTGGGATCATGAGGTCAGTGCTGATTTAAAAAGAAAAAAGGAAGCTAGGGGAACTGGCTGTGGGTGAAAAGCAATTAGCAAAAACAAAAAAAAAAGCAGATGCAAGCAAATAAACAGAACAAATGGATAAAACTGCAGGATTGGGGAATTCCCTGGTGGTCCAGTGGTTAGGACTCGGTGTTCTCACTGCTGGGGCCGGGGTTCAATACCTGCTCTGGGAATTAAGATCCCGTAAGCCAAGAGGCCAAAAAAAAAAAAAAAATTGCAGGATTAGCCAGGCTTTACCAGTAAGGAAGACGTGCTGCTTTGGTCCTTTGGTCGTTGGGGAGAGTGAACCCATAAAAAGGGCTCCCTTTTTGTTTACCTCTTCTCTTTCCCTGTGTCCCTTAAGGATCCCAGCCTATATTCCATGTTGCTTTCTTTTTTTTTTTTTTTTTTTTTTTTTTTTGCGGTGCGCAGGCCTCTCACTGCTGTGGCCTCTCCCGCTGCGGAGCACAGGCTCCGGACGCGCAGGCCCAGCGGCCATGGCCCACGGGCCCAGCCGCTCCACGGCACATGGGATCTTCCCGGACCGGGGCACAAACCCGTGTCCCCCGCATCGGCAGGCGGACTCTCAACCACTGCGCCACTAGGGAAGCCCCCATGTTGCTTTCTTTAATGCCAGTTCATCAGGGTCTTTATGGCCTCTGATAAAGCACCACTTTGGGAATGGGGCATGGGGGGAGGTTGAGGTGGGACAGTTGCTTCCCACACCCCTGCTCTACTCCCCCTGTCTCCAAAACACACCTCTCCTAGATGGAGGTACTTCCCAGAGTCTCTGGGCTCTTAAGGTGACCCAACCCACCGGTTTTCTTCCCCACACTGCTCTCCCCTATCTCCAACTTGCTTGGCTGATGAGAATTTGGAAGAACCCCCTGTTTTAAAACTTTCAGCGCTGATGGCCTCTCCCTTTAGGCGTCACCCACAGCAGTCCTGCTGTGCTGCTTGAATGTTCCTCAGCACAGAGAGAGCTGCTGTCCCCAGAAGGCTAGTGATATCCAGCAGCAACTCAGATGTCCCTGAATCTGGGAACCCTAATTGAGATATTAATATTTGTATTTGACCTTGACCGTACTGACTCAGATATTTATGAACGATATTTTCAAACGTGTGGTATCAATGTCAACTCCTTTTGAGATTCTGTTTACTTTCAGTTTGCTAGTGCTAGTGTCTTGCCCCAGATAAAATGTATTTGTATTTATTTAATGCAAATTAAATGCAGGCTAATCCTTTTTGCAATAATTGAATTATTGTTCTTTATTACCAGTGTCACTAAGCTCTACATCTGGATACATTACAGTAAATGTATCCTTTTGCTTTTGTTTACATTCCACTTGGACTTTGGAATCCAAATGATTCTGAAACTGACAAAAATTAAATTAAATCCTTTTACAACTAACCCTTCTGAGGATATTTCTTTGAATTCTTCAGTGAAGTTTGGGAAATGTGATTCCTACATTTTAAAATACGACCTCCAGAAGGATTGCAATAGAATTTTGGAAAGGGACATTTTTCATAGTGGGAGAAGGGGGGGTGGTGAGTCCAATTTTTTTAATGTTATTTCACTTTAGAATTGTGCTATATTTAGGATGACTATACATCCTGGTTTATGTCTATTGTCCCAACATAGTTATTAGTTGCACTCAAAAAATGTCCTGGTTTGCATTGATAAATTATATGATCTCCCAACTGTATTCTATTTAATTATGAAACAGCTGATCAGGATTTTTGTTTGTCTGTAATTAAGTCTTGCAAAGAAATGCAAAAAAAATATATATATATATATAAATGGCTTTTAAAAAACCCAATATGTAAGTGTAGTTTGAGAAAGCCGCAGTCAGTATTCTTACTCACCCTGCTTGAACTTGGCTCACCACAGGCAAGTTTCTGTTTGTGGCAGTAACTTAGCTCTTTATCTTCCAGAGCTGTGAAATTGTCCTGATCACAATTTTAAAATTTTAATTAAATCTGCTAAAATTTGAATGCAAGCTATGTCTTTGTTGGTGATCCAGTGTTTCTGGCCAGTGATCTCCATCATCTGTCTTAGCAGCAAAGTTTCTTCCACTGTTACATCATTTATTTTTTTCTCTTTTTCATCTGTGATTTAGGGTACTGAAGCCACTCTTCATATAAGGAGAAGAGTTCGCGTCTTCACCACAGTATGAAGTTGATATTTAAATTTTATCTGCAGGTCTTTGCCTTGCTTTGATTCTTTCTCATCTTGGCTTTTCTTACATATATTCATTCATTTATTCATTTCTCATTTCTTTCATTGCTAGTTCTAATTTTTTTCATTTTTTAAATTTATTTTTAAGATATCTTCCAGAGGTGCTTTATTTCAGAATTCACTTCAGCTGATTTCAGGAACATTTCAAGTACATTAGCAACTTTTCTTAATTTCCTTTAGCTCTGTTATGTGTATAATATACTTTGAGTCTGTTATCAACATCTTTTACATCTTCAAAATGGGTTTCACTCTTTTAGACAATCTCTAGTGAGGTTTCCCTCCCCCTCCTAATCTTTCCCTTTGTATTCTTACCATGTTAGCACATATATTTTAATTTTCTAATACAATAAATGAGATAAGATATCTTTGCCTTTTGATTGATTTGAAAATGGGGGGGTGAGACATTACATTTTCACCTGTTTGTCTGGGAGCAACCGTAAGGTGACTTCAATAACTGACCAATTTCCCACAGTGATTTTGAATTAGCAATGTATCTTGGCCATTCTTAGAGATGACTTTTCATAGTTACTGTACATAAGCGTTGAGTCATTTTCATTAAAAACGGACATCTAAAATGGAAAATAAGACAGATTTCATTATACACTCTGATAAAATCTCTAGTGAGGATTTGTAATGTATATATTTGCCTGCAATTGAAAAACATTTGTGGGCTTCTAAAGTATGACCTTTAAATTTAAACCAAATTAGTTCATTAGTTCTTGGACAGAATAGCGTTAACTTTCTACTGTAAATAACACATTTGAAAACACATATTCACCCAAGATAGATGCCAGTAGTAAGCTATTCTGTGACTGAGTGTTACAAAACTGTGAGTCGAATGGAGTAGGAAAAAAAATACTATTCAGGAGAAAAATTTGGGTGGAGTAACAGGAAAATTTAGAAAAAAGAAGGTCAGAGAAGTGACTAGGAGTGGTTAGAAAGGGCTTTCAAAATGAAAAATGCCTTTGGTGCTGGAGACTTTTCTATTGTCTTATTTTCTATTGTGTTATTGTGTTATCTTTTTAATAGATCTTTCCCTCACAAGCACACAGAAAAGGAAAACAGAATAAAGGTTATTACTAAGTATATGGTTCCCTTCTTGCCTCAGTGCCCACCATCTTGCTGTAGCAGACAACAGTGTATTATTAGTAAGAGGCATTTGAAGGATGTTGGTTTGATAAAGTATAACCCCTAAGCCATTTCCCCTAACATGATCTTTCTAATATCTTCAAAAAGTGTCTGAGGCTTATCTGGTTCTAATCTTGTCTGGCAATGTGACAAATGCCTCAGGGAAGTGGGAAGGATATAACCTGTCTTCAGAGATTTATAGCATTTCAGGCATCACAAATCCTGGAAGACATTTTTGTTCTTTTGGGGGGTAGGATTCTATTAATATTTTTTATATTATTAACACAAGTTAGCAATATTATTACTGGTTTTTAGAACTGCCAATGGTACATGTGTTTCTTGCATGAAGATGGTGCTTGGGACCTGCCAAGATTAAGGGAAATTTTTTCCAGAATCAGATGCACATCCATTCTTGCCTACCGTTCCTTGTGAACAGTAGTGGCCATGTGTGAAGTGACTGTCCAGGGTTGGGGCTACTGCCTTCAGCCACGGCAAAGCACAGATGTAACTAAATAACTGCCTAGTCCAGAATTAACAAAAGCTTGCCTTTAATGGAAAATTGGATCACTTATTCTCTCTCTCCCACACTCTGTCTCTGGTACTATTTCCGCACTCTTCAACCAATAGTCTCAGACAATAGAAATGGTATAAATAAGTTTGAATACTGAGTTCAAAGACTAAGAATATCTAAATGTTGAATGATTTCCCATTTTATCTGTGATATTTAAAAATTTATATCATCTCCACTTTGTTTGAAGAACTTGTTCCTATTTATTTCTTTTCCAGCGTATGTAGAACTAATGGTTAGCATGTTAATTTTGTGAAGCAATGTTTAGGGAGCATGGATACAGTTGTTTTGCTTGCCAATGATTTGTGTATCGTATAACACCTTCAGCACAGGCTCCAGACTTTGCACCTGGAATGTACTTCCCCCGCTCTGAGAATGTGGTAAAAACCTGTTTAATTGTGGTCAATCAAATCAGGTAAAATCAATACTGGAGCCAAGGGCAGGTCGGTAGCCTATATCTAAGGGAAGAGAGATCAGGATGTTTCCCTTCGCATGGAAAGTCTTAAGTAGGTTTTATTTTGGTACATTTTAATTAGGAAGGAGCATTTAAGCATCTTGACATCAAAATAACTCTTCTAAATAAAAGACCTCTGATGGCTAAATGGATTATATAGGTTAACATTATTTTCTAAAAGCCACCAGGAAACAGAGTGGCTGTTGAAATGAGAGATGATATTAGTGACAAAGAAGAAAAAGTGATTTCTTTGAAGGAGTTTCAGTGCATGTCTAGCACTTCACATGGGCCTGAACTCGTTGTCCTTTGATTTTCTTTTCTTTCAAACTACTTACTGCTCCCAATTTCTCAGTTTTCTACAGAAATTTACCCTCTACACTGCAACCTAAAAGCTAGGACGTCTCACAAATGAAAAAAGACATGTAAAATAAATCATTCAATTCAGTACGGCTGGTTAAATGTCAGATTAAAAAAAAATTGCTGCCTGTTTGGTAGCTATTTGACTGCCTAAGAAAATTAACTAATTCAGTATACTTGTATTTCCAGCAGTATCTTCTGCCTTCTCAGTTTAGCTTCCCTTGGTTGTGGCTTATACCATGTCAACCGTAGACATCAGCTCTGGCTCCTCTATGGGAAAAGGAAGTTCTTTAAAAGAATATAAGGTCATGGGACTTCCCGGGTGGTCCAGTGGTTAGGACTCTGTGTTTCCACTGCAGGAGGCCCAGGTTCGATCCCTGGTCAGGAAACTGAGATCCCACATGCCGCATGGCACAGCCAAAAAAAAAGAACATAAGGTCGTAAAAGCCACGAAATAGCACTTTATTACTTTCTGTAAGAACACTTTTAAAACAGAGAGTTTCTTTGTAGCTTAGTGACCCCAAGGCAAAAGTGATGCTTGTCCAGTGAGCCTGTGGTCCAGCGCCCACTCCCGGCTGGCATCTGCTGCTCCCGGGAGAGCTGCTGGGGACCCAGACATGCCGAGTCCTGTTGGAGACCTTCACCGCATTTTCCACAACAGCATCGGAATTTTCCTAAGGCACTTTCACATCTGGAATTTTAAAGAAAGTTTGCCCTGCAATAAAATGGTAGTAAATCTTAGGAAACATTGTGCCGTTTTTGTTTTAATTAACCTGGCATTTTTCTCATAAACCATTAACAAATTATGGGTTGTTCCCTCTCTTTTTCACCCTTAATGGTAATAATGGACAAAGAGAAGAATTATGAAATGCTCTTTTGTACTTTACTTTTGAATTAAGGTAGCGTGTTTCCCAGAAAATCTTTCCATTTCTAACACAAGAATATGTGGGCACTAAAGTGTAAATATTACATTTTTTTTATGCAAAATAGCATTACTTTATTATGAAGATGTAGCATTTGTATGATTAAACAAGATTGAAACACATTTCTAATGGGCGGCTCGTGTGAGACATGCATTTATCCAGTCTTTAGAGACACTGTCTTCCTTGGAAACCTGATTTGGAGGCTGTCGCCACTACAGTATGCCAGTTACGAAGCATGTGAAGTATCTCTCTAAAAGCCAATTTTAATGACTCCAGCTTGCTATTAGAATAGTTGAATCAAATTCTGAAAGTGACAGTTTATTTTAAAATGTCAAAGCTGTTCAGTTTTTGATTGAAAAAATTGTGATGATTTTGGAATATTTTAATGTGTGTGAGGAACCTTTTTTATATAGAGAGAAAAACTTTGCATGGTTACATAAAGCAGTCATGAAACCTAGAATTTTGATTTGCCAGTTTTATAAAAACAAAATGACTCCCACAGAAAGCTCAGAATTGTAATAACTCAAGTATTCCGTGTGTCACAGATGACATAAGGAGGGATCCAGCCTTTCCAGTCCCTAAAGCATCTTTTAAGTAAACATGGACATCTTTAAAAATAAAGCATTTGCAGAAAGGAAGAGAGGGTGGTGTGTGAATAGGTGATATAAAATCTGGAGTTCCATTTGCTATTTTGATTTTTGACTTGCCCCTCATTTTTGTTTGTTTGCCCCTCATTTTTAAGGGAAGCATATGTGGGAGTTGTTAACTATGGCTCCTCTCCTGCTCTGATATAATGAGAGTCCTGAACTACATGAGCCTGCAAGTTTGGTTAGAACCTGAAATGCATTTTCCAAGGTCATCAAACAAGGTGACCAGTCACAGTTGGCTTGCTGCCTTCATTTGACTTCCTTCATCCATTTAACAAACAGTAATTGAGTTGCTCCTCAGGCCAGGCACTGTCCCAGGCCAGCTCACAAAAGGTTAAAGCAGAACGAATATGTGTTGAATAAACTGGCTTTATTTATAGAGCATTCACTGTTGTCTTGAACCCTCCCCAAGGCTTAGCTCTTTGCAGCTCAGATGAGCTATTCTGTAGCTGAGTAGCACCCAGCAGTCACCACTCTGGTAGCAATTAGTGGCCTGTTCTTGGTCTGTGTCCTACACTGGGCCAAGAGCTTTTTGGAGGCAGGGCAGTGTCCCCTTCTAGCCTGGGTGCCTGGCACATTGTAGGTGCTCTGCAACATTTGCTGAGCAAATTTCTGCATTATCCATTTAAATCCTCCTTTGAAACTCATAATGGAGTTATGTGTAGAAACTGGGAAGTCAGGATTGACTGTATAGACTTCTTGACTAATTGTAGAAGTCATTTGTTCTGTCATTTAATAAAGATTTATTGAGATCCTACTTTGTGCAAGACCCTATCTCTGTATAAGTGTCAAGATGGGAGCGCTCAGGCCTGGAGCCACACTGTGCTTGTTTGAATCCCGGCTGCCACACTTGCTAGCTGGCAGATCTCAAGCAGGTCCTTTAATCTCTTCTGTAGAGTGGGGGTAATAATAGTCCCTCCACTCTAGGGTGTTGTAAGGATGAAATTAATTGCTTTATATCCAGTGCTTAGGTCCTGTGTGGGTAGTAGTTATTACTGTTGGTGGTTATTAGAAAGAACAAAGATGAGCATGTTGTGAGATGAAGCCGTGAAGGTCGGAGGACCACATCTCCCAGTTTGGGGCCTCATCCTCCACCCTAGGAAGCCATCAAAGCCTTCAAGCTGGGGCACGGTGGTGGTGAAGTCTGTAGCGTTTTGCCTCCATCAAGGCCAGAGAACCTCCTTCAGTGAATTCAACAAGCGCTTGCTTAAGGCACCCTTGTAAGTGGCCACTTGAACATAATCAATAGGGCTTTATGTCTGAACCACAGACAAGAATATGGATTGTATTCAGGAACTAAGTGGGGTGGTAAATGTTTGCTTACCTTCAAAGTGGAATTAAGAGGTACATAATATTACAGACCTACCTTCAGGCTATTCGTAAAGAAAATCAAATTTGGTGATTAAATGCTGAAAGGTGTAATTCTTTTTACTTTCTGGGTTCCCTAGGATAATGAAAGGTTTATATGCGCTAGGAATAAGAGTAAGGTTGTTGCTAATTCTGAGTAGCCATGTAACATACAAAGAAATGCTGTTATAGGAATAATGGTTATTCTAGAAGGATCCTAGAGGGACGATTTTAAAAAGCTCTTCTTGAATAAGTAAGCTTTATTTCTTATTGTTTAAATATTTAGACTCTTATAATTTACAAATACTCGTGTGTCACATTGCAAAATTATGTGTTAGACCATAAAAAAAATGAGAAAAAATTTAACCCTGAGCTCTTGTGTCATTTGAAACTTGAAAATACATTAGAAATAATTATTTTTGTACATTATTTTAAAAATTAATTATATGTATGTAGTAATCAGTACATATGTTGTGAAAGATTTTAAATTTTGGACGTGGGGATAAGAAAAGGAAAGCAAAGAAACATTGCTAAACTGATTTTATAGTCCCACAGAAAGATTATTGTTTTCCACATATCTAAACAAAATAATATTATCTAAACCCCTCAACGTATTTGGCCTAAGTTTATTCTATTTTCCTTTATAATCTAACAGAATTTGTGTATTCTAAAGGAGTTTGAAATTTTTTTTTAAAGCTGCCCACTCAAAGCAATACTTTTAAGTGGACCATCCCCTCCAAGTGTCTGTATCACACTGCCTAGTATGGCACTCTTGGTTTAAAAAAAGGTCTAGGTCCATTCTCTGTGATTCAGACTAGAGAAATTTTCATATTAATACCCATTATTGCCCAGTGCCTTAGGGAAAGAGGTGATGAAGGGAACTTGAACCTGGGTTTTAGGGGGAAAGTTCCATATTTTAAAACCTCCACCTCAAATAGGACTTGGATTTGTTGACATTAATAAATGCATTCCCTTGCTTCTCTTGGGTTTGGCTAAAAGTCTTTATTGAACTTGGAGCTTCCCATTTTAGTAGGCATTTGCCTTGCTTCGTGTGATACTTTTGCTGTCTTACAGGTTTCTATTAATAGTTCCCCCACTGAATAATTTGTGGACTGTTAATGGGTCTAAAAGGGAAATACAGAAGTCATCTCCCACCTTTGGAACGTCTTAGTCCAGACTCCTTTTAAAAGGATTATTAGGGGAAAATATTTCCATAGTTTTCTTGGAAGTAGTGTCTTTCTCCAACCACAATTCTGATCATTTTTATACTATTTAATTCTAGAAGTTTCCATTTAAAAATTGAGTTATTTTACTTTTTTCTGGTTCGTTCATTTTATTTTCTAATTTCTTTACAGTAAGAATGATAGGTACTGTGTAGTGAGCACTTAATACATGCAAGGCTTACATACATGCATTATCTCTTTTGATCTTTACAATGATAAGCAAAATGAATTCAGTTCTAAGCCCCATTGTAGTATCAGCTTATTTAATGCTTACATAACTTGATGAGTATTTTTATTATCACCACTTTTCAAAGGAGGAAACTGAGGCAGACATTCAGTGATTTGCCCCAGGTCACCTAGGGTAAGTGGCAGCACGGGGGAGGCATCCTGGTCCCCCTGACTCTAGAACCCATATGCCTTTTGATAACATAATACAATGGACATATTTGTTTAAAACTTTTTTAAAAAAGAAACTGAGGGTGGCATGCAAATATTCATATTCTAAAACACCTCTTCCCTCTTTGCCAAAAGATTTGTTGTGTTTACTCAACTTTAAAACTGGGTCTTTATGTACATTTCTGATAGAACGGCCGCTTGTGGTACTGCTCACAGCTATCTCAGCCCAACTCTTTCAACTTCCTCCCTGGATTCCTTTTCAAAAGAAGAGAGAGGATGCCTTCTTTCTGGCAATGATGCCCCTGGCAAGGGTGATCCCTCAGGAATCGTGATGATTCCTAAGATTTTCCTGCTAGTTTCTACCGTAAGACTGGCCATAATGATAATAAGAATAAAAATGACAAAGATAACTCATATTTGTGGGCACTTTCTCTGCTCCTGGCCCTGGACTAAGCACTTTTCACACATTATCTTTTTTTTTTTTTGCGGTTCGCGGGCCTCTCACTGTTGTGGCCTCTCCCGTTGCGGAGCACAGGCTCCGGACGCGCAGGCTCAGCAGCCATGGCTCACGGGCCCAGCCGCTCCGCGGCATGTGGGATCCTCCCACACCGGGGCATGAACCCGTGTCCCCTGCATCTGCAGGCGGACTCTCAACCACTGTGCCACCAGGGAAGCCCCATTATCTTTTTTGATTTTCACAGCCCGCTATGGTAGATATTATTGTTTTCTCCATTTTACAGAAATAGAAAATAAGGTGTTAGGACATTAAGTAACTTTCTTAAATGTATACAGGTAGTGAATGGCTAATGGAGATTTCAATCAGTGTCTGTCATACTTTGCAAAACCCATCTTCTTAAACCCTCTGCTGTTCTGTAGGTTAAGGACCATAGTAATAACTAGTTAAACATTGTAGAGCCAAAGTGGGTTTTTTTGGTGGGCTGGAGTGGTGAGGATTAGCTGTTTCTTACCAACTGGTTTTAAAAATTCAAAATCCTTCGTTACATTGGTTAAAAACTGGACGGTCTTTGCCTATGAAGTTAACTGGGCTCTAACAGTGGACGCATACAAAAGCAGACAGTCAGCTGGCTTCTTTTCGGAAGGGAAGATGTCCAAATAAACATCTCCTCCTCCCTTGGGCCACACACACACAGAAGAAACTGGCTTGGAGCTCTTGGCCCAACGTGTGTGTTTCTCTTTCCTCTATTCTCCTCCTGCTTTATTTATTTGCCACCATTCAGAGATGGCACCCTTATTCTTTACAGGTGGATCAATATTTACAGCCATTCAGAGGAGACGTTGGCTCTTCCCGTTTTCTAGGCTGCCGTGTAACAAAAGCTGCCTGTTTTTCTTCACATCTGCTAGCAGAACTGCAGTTAGATTTAGCAGGAGCTTTGAGAGATGGCCAGTTCAAAGGAATTTTGTTTGGAACACTCAGCCATTTTCCTGTTTGCTGGGAGAGGGAAACATCCCTCCGAACACAGGCATGAGACCCAGAGGCGGGTATGTGGTTCAGAGTGGACATTTATTTCTCATCTTTATTTTTTTCTCATGATCACCTCAACATTCTGATGTGTGATCACAGCCATCTGTACAATTACAGCTATTTAACCTACCATAAGTTTAAAATTAAAGGTTGCATAGGTGCATATTAACAAGGGTGGTGCTGATAAATTTTAAAAACCCAGCATTTTTAAATTAATGAATGTGATTGGCTTTAATTATAAAACAAAAATACGTATGTCTAGCAGGCTTCCTCAGTAAGACGCTGACTACAGCACGTTTCCTCAAATAATTGCAGAGCTCAGCTTTATCATTAAGCAGATGGTTTCTATTAATTCCCAAGGAAAGTAAATGATTGCAATTAACCAAATACTCAAAACTTGAGGATTTTAGAGTTCAGTCCTACGACTTCCAGCATGAGTCTGTGTGTCACCCTTTTCCTCAAGGGATGCAAAGACAATTTCGTAACATCGCCCATTTTATAGGGGGCCTTTGAATGTAATTTTGAGAGTTCTCAAAGCTAAGTTAGTGCTAGGTCTCTGTTGTCTGGCTGCTTCTAAATTTTTGTGGTATTTTTGTTGTTTTGGTAGTAGAGAAGAGGTTGAAAATATTCTAGTTAAATTTGAGTATCAGCAGGGTGGAAAAGAGTTCCAAAACGCTGTAAATTCAGGTAGTACCATAGAGGTCATTTCTTTTAAACAAATGCTCCTTTGCTTCCTTGCCCTGTTGTACAACATGCGTGAGTCTATTTCATTGGCTTGACAGTTTCAAAGAAAAGATAAACTGTTGGAGAATATCCCCATGCAAGTCCACCCCACCTCCAATTAAATAGACTATAATGTTTGCAGTGGATTTCTTCAGACTTGTTGATTTTAACCAAATAATATCGATTCCTCTCTTTTTCATTTTAAAATTAGTCATTTGCTCAACAGAGTTTTGTTTGGGTGGGCACTGTGTGCAGGATGCTAGAGCTGGAAGGAAAAAGGTTTTTGTTCCTGATTTCAAGGAGCTTACAAAGCAGGTGCAAAGACAGACATTGTAAATTGTCACAGTTCTAGGCTATACATGGACAGGAGCATCTCAGCACATGGGCAGGTGTCAGGAAAGAATCAGAGCAGAGAAAGGACTTGAGCTAAGCCTAGAAGGATGAATAGAAATGTTCCAAGTTGTCAGCACAGTGGCAGGGGAGAGTGTTTGCAACACGGGGAGGCCCCAAAGCAGGGTGGGTTCCGGGACCTCTCAGGTAATTAGATGTTGCCAGGGTGCAAATTTCAAGGAAAGAGTGTTGGAAGCTCAGGTCAGACTGGTCGGCTGGGGCCAGATAATGATGCCCTTTTCTGCCTTGCTAAAAAGGAGTTGAGATTTTTATCCTGCAAGTGATACTCTTTGTGGCAGCAGTCTGGAGAATATATAGATTATAGGAGGTGAGACCAGACTGGGGAGATAGTGACCCATCCATTAAAGAGTCTAAGGAAGAGACAGAAGTCCATAGGGACTTTCCGGTTTCTGGATTAGGCCACTGTTGGGAGGAGGCATGCATATCCTATGAGATAGACTGTGGAAGGAGAAAGGAAAGGGTGCCTAGAGTCACCCAAGTGGAGATGGTCAGTAGCAGTAGGGTGGAAGATGGGGGCATTACACCATCCCAGGGCATAAAGGAGACTTTGAGTCACTGGAAGCCCCACTCTGAGAACTCTGCATATGACCCATGCAACTATGTCAAAATAAGCTTAACAACAACAGGTATTTCAACCCGTTTCCCTCTTGTGTTTCTTACACTCTTTACTTTGTATTCTCACAAACCCCCATTTGGTGTGGATTCTGCTGTAGCTTGTTGGATGTATGTTCTTACCTCTGACCAGCTTCAGCAAGACCCCTCGATGCCACAGGGCAGATGAGGAACGCTGGGATGGGTGCCAATTGTTCCTTAATGTTATGCCTCATACCTTTATTCTAGCTTCCTGTGGGGGGAGGCGACCTTATCTAGAAAGTTACAAGCTGCCCAAGTTCTCTCCCTTCTTACGCCAAATCAGGGAACCTTCTGAGACTCTGGACTGCAGCTTTATCATTAGTTTAAATTGTAGATGGGGGTTGGACAGGCCAGCACATTCTTTCCATCTGAAATAATGACCTTCCTCTTCCCCACCTCCTCTCCAGAAAACTGACCTTTAGGGCCCAGCTCAAATTCCCCCTACTCTTTTTTTTTTTTTTTTCCCGGTACGCGGGCCTCTCACTGTTGTGTCCTCTCCCGTTACGGAGCACAGGCTCCGGACGCGCAGGCTCAGCGGCCATGGCTCACGGGCCCAGCCGCTCCGCGGCATGTGGGATCCTCCCGGACCGGGGCACGAACCCGTGTCCCCCACATCGGCAGGCGGACTCTCAACCACTGCGCCACCAGGGAAGCCCCCCTCCCTTTGACCACACCTCCTGAAAAGGAGCCAGCCCTTGCTCCTTGGAACTTATTATTCCGGACCCTTTATTCACCACTTAGCTTATACGGTCTTGTGTAGTTAGTCATTCCGGTGTGCGTGACTGCTGTGTACTCCTAGATGGACTGTCCTTGGGGGAGGACCCAGGATTGTCCTTTTCGTCGCCTGTATTACGCTTATGCTTAGAAAGCACGAATACATATTTTTCTGTTCATATATTAGGGAGATTTAAAGATAGAGGATATGTTTTCTACTACATATACTGTGAACTTTAACCTTGATTTTCTTCTCTCATAAATTAAAATTGTCAGTTATAAAACTCGCTGCCTTCATTAGGTACATAATACTGTTCATCTGAGAACCTTGAAAGTAGGTTTATCCAGTTCCCGGTTTTTAATCTGAATTGTTCTAATAATGGTAGCTCATACTTTCTGACCCTCACACATTTTGTCCCATTTGGTTTTTAAAAATAACACTGTGAATTAGGTGCAGTATTTTCTCCATTTGGCAGCGGGGAAGCTGGGCCTCAGATAAGAGAAGTAACCTATCCTGAGACACACAGGTGTCTACAAAACTCTACATCCTGGGGTTTTGTCTATTGCATTGTGCTACTGACTCTTGTGTGTCTATTACATTACATAACTGCCCAAGTACTTCCTGGGTATCTGTTGTTAGCCTCTGTTAGAAGTGGTTAAAACTATCTGGCTCCCAACCCCTTGCTCTTTTGACCACGGTGCACCACTTCCTATTATCAGCCCTTGCTAGGAAGATGCCTCAGGTGGAGGTTTGAAAGTACCTCATTCTAAGAGCCTCCCCATTCTGAGATTCAATGTTATCAAAGCTAGACATATAAGGGAAATAATATTACAGGGGATAGAAATTATTCCAGCTACAGAAAATAATTTCACATCTGCTCCAGATTGCTCCTGTTAGTAATAGTACGTGCATACTTGGAGCCTGCAGCTAATTACAGAAAACAAAAACAAAAAACAAAACTCAGGGTCTCTTTTGTCAGAACTGTTAACAAGTAATCAAAATGGCTGGTTTCGGTTTCTTTCTTTTCTCTTCTTGCAAAATAGTTGAAATGCAATGAAAGTGAAAGGCCCAAAGATACACAACAAAACACGGAGAGTGAGTTCTTGGAAAATGCACAAAGCTACGTAATTCAGCCAGTAAATTTAAGAGTTTTCGTGCCTTGTTAGAAAATCTGATGCTGGTTGAAGTCAGCTTGAGAAATTCTCAAGTACTAAATGGAAGATTTGCCACTTTAAAGGTTTCCAAGTACAGAAGAATATTTAATTCTTTCATCAGTTTGCCTCAGATAGTCCCTAAAGCTGGATAATACAAAGAGGCAGCAGCAAGTCAGGTGAAAAATTCCTTCCATTGTATGAATCTGTTTTCAGTTAACTTTTGTTAGTGTCCACTACACCTATTTTGTCTTTGTATAACATAATTTTGTCTGTGATTGATTATCCGTCCATTTCAAATGTATGTGGACTGTGATTTAATTAACTTTACCCTTAAGCAATGTGTTTTGAGACATATTAATGAGGTGGGAGTCTTTTCAGAGTATTCATAACTTATACTTTTATTTTGGCTTAGCATCAAACTTTGAAATTCTGTGAGGCAAAGGGCTGAATTCTGAGCCTGCGTGACTCCAGGGAAGGTCTCCCATATATTTTCAAGCATGTTTGCTCATCATTGTTTAGAAAAGACTACTTTCTCACATCTAAAGTAAGAAACTAGAGATTTCTTTCTCTACTGCCAATTAAGAATTTACTTGAAAAAAAATCTTTGGGCTGCAGAGGTGTTTTTACTGAGTCCTTTAAATTAGTTTCATGACATTCCTCTTTTAAAAATATTTTAATGTGTTGAATTTTAATGTTTTCTAAGAACATACTAAAACAAAATACAAATAACCGACTTAATGTATGTGATTTGGGAAGATTAGGTATTTCTCCTACATTCTACGCAATGCATACTTGCTATGAGAAACTGCAGAATGCATCCTGGCTTTATGCATTTGGATATCTATATCATTCATCCAATGACATTCAACAGTATTTTTAAGTCCCACTAACCATGTGCTAGTGGTTGTCAAAATTCAGTGTGGTCGGGCTTCCCTGGTGGCGCAGTGGTTGAGAGTCTGCCTGCCGATGCAGGGGACACGGGTTCGTGCCCCGGTCCGGGAGGATCCCACATGCCACAGAGCAGCTGGGCCCGTGAGCCATGGCTGCTGAGCCTGCGCGTCTGGAGCCTGTGCTCCGCAACGGGAGAGGCCACAACAGTGAGAGGGCTGCGTACCGCAAAAAAAAAAAAAAAAAAAAAAATTCAGTGTGGTCACCTTAGGAGTTCACGTTCACTTCTCCTCCAAAGCCAGTACTAGGAAAAGCAGCTAATCCTCATCTACTATAAGAGGAAGTCAGAGATAATGACTAAAATTTTTAAATTAAGTATAATAGTTCTACATATTATTTAGAAATATGGAGGTAAGTAGTGGAAGAAATAACTACAAGAGTTAAAAGTGGTTGACTCTGTTGGTCAAGGGTGGCCAAATGACTACTGTTTCTGTTGTGAGCCTTTTAGCATTGTTTTGCTTTTAAAAAGTGTATGTGTGTGTGTGTATATAAATCTTTGATAAAATAGACATTTTCAAAAGCATAACTAATTTTACCAGATGGTTAGCATTGTTCTTAGAGTTTTGGGTAGAGATTGAATTCTGTCCATATCCTGATGGAACTCCCCTGTCCTGCAAAAGGTAAGGCCCACCATCTTTACTTGGCAGGTGGAGGAAAAGGCCTGAACCTGCAGTTGGGTCCATGAATGTAACACTGGGAGGTGGAAGTAGGGCAGATTTGGCTCACCAGATTCCCAACCCAAATAATAAATGTTGCAGAAGGATTTTAATTGGTAAAACATGATAGATTTACAAACATAACATAAAAAATAGCTAAAAAAATTGAGAAATTGTTGAGGAATAGCCTATCTACATAGTACCAAAAAAATTACGTATACTAACGATTGACAAAAACAAAGTAAAACAAAACCCACTTTTAAAATGGAGAAATATGGCGCTCACCAACTAAACGGAGTGATCACTCTGAAATTCCGTAACAGTGGGGCAATCTTATACGTTTCTTGATGTAAAACAATAGGAAGCAAGGTGAGCAATGTGAAACAATGTGAAACATACCACCACCAGTGAAATCTTCTTTCCAAGAATCCAATCAAACCTGACCCAGGTTACAGGATATAGAGGGGCTAGCAGAATATGTTAAAAGACGATATAAGGAAACAACCAGATCCAGAATGTGGCCCTTCTAGAAGACAACAGTTGTGAAGCTTCATAAAGCCAGTGTGATTTAAAGAAACGATGGGGACACTATTCTAGTCTAAAAGGTCTAAAGAGACCTAGTGACCAAATGCAGTGTACCACTTTGTTCGGATCCTGGTTAGGTGAGGAAAAAGCTGCTATTAAAACATTTTAGGGAATTCCCTGGTGGTCCAGTGCTTAGGTCTCTGCACTGGTACTGCTGAGGGCCCAGGTTCAACCCCTGGTCTGGGAACTAAGATCCCGCAAGCCAAGTGGCGCAGCCAAAAAAAAAAAAAAGAAATTTAAAAACAAATTGAAATTTTTGAATAGAGATTAAATATTTGATGATATTATGAAAAATTATATAAAAACCCTAGTTTTAGAACCTTACTTGCTTTGACAGTGTAGAAAATAAAACCAAAGGCCACAAGAACCACATCTTGGTGAAATCTGGTGCTGCCACAGCCGAGTTCTCAGTGCTTCCCTCCCCACAACCCTTTTCTCACCCTCTGCCCACAGAATGACGTGGATGGAGTTCCTACCTCTGCCACGTTGCTGGTTTTCTTGGGCATGCCATCTTCCCCTCAGACCTTCATTTCTTGACGAGATAAAATAACTGTACCAACCTCATGAGGACCATGGTCAAGTGAGTTCTGTTATGACCTTGTAGATGGGACAGTGCTATGCACATGTGCAGTGTCAAGCCTGTTTCTCTTCCTTGCTCCAGGCCGCCCCCCCCCCGCCCCGCACCTGGGCCGCCCCCCTGCCCCGCATTTGTGTGCTACAAGCTTATTTACTGTGTCAAGTGCCATATGATCAGTATTGCATTAAATGCTCCCAGCAATCCTGTTCTCATTCCCATTTCACAGATGAAGAAACTGAGTCTTAAAGAGATAGCTGATTTTCCTAAGGCTGACATGATGAGGCTGAGTGGAGAACTTATATGACTGGAGGAGGCCTGGATTCTGTTACTGACTAGCACTGTCATAAACATCTTCAATGGGAATGTGTCCACCGCCCTCCCTTCAGAGACAGGTCACCCTGATGCAGGGAGTGTGCGCATCAGACCCCTTCTCACCTGACTGTGCTGACACACAAGCCCTTTCTTTGGCTGATGATGGGAGCTTGGCCAGCCCGAGCGATTGTTCCTGGGACCACTGTCTCCTGTCCCTGATGAGGAGAACGGTTCTTGTTCTTTCTCTGTCAGTTCTGTGCTCAGTAAGGAAAGAGAGGAGTTGACATGATTCTTGTGTAGGCAATAACCAGACTAGATACTGAAGGACAAAAACAGTCCTCTGTGTGAACTAAGTCAAATTTTCCCCCTGTGCAATATAAATTAAGTATTTGTCTACTTCTACTTCGTTCTCAGCTACTTGGACCTCACTTCAGCAACCCCATGACTGAAAGTTTTCTTCTAGAGGAGTGTATCTAATGTTACTGACTCAATCTGGATATTGACACTATATTTATTGAGATTGTACTTCAGTGTCTTTGAATCATTTTCTCTCTGAATAGGGGCTATAGAGCATTTCCAGGTGAGCAGATAACATACGTGTTTTGAAAAAACAAATCCCCAAATACATCTTTTATTTCTCTCATAAATAGATGGGTTTTTAAAAAATATTTTAAGGGGAGATTTCTAGATACAAACACAAAGTAAGAGGTCTTAAAGGAGCTTGATGAAAGTGGCCACGGAGCTATGATATATCCCTTTCAGATCTAGTAAAAATAATTAAGGTTCTTTTAAAGCTTACTGTGTGCTACAAGCTTATTTACTGTGTCAAGTGCCATATGATCAGTATTGCATTAAATGCTCCCAGCAATCCTGTTCTCATTCCCATTTCACAGATGAAGAACTGAGTCTTAAAGAGATAGCGGATTTTCCTAAGGCTGACATGAAGAGGCTGAGTGGAGAATTTGTATGCAGCCAGTAACTCCAGACTCAAACTGTCAACCATCATACTGCTGCCACCTTCCTGCCAGAGAGCAGTCTACTCTCTTCCTAGGGGAAAAAATGCTCATTTAGTTACCCTCCCCAAAATGAAGTGGGAGTTTGAGGAATCTTAGCACAAACTTTTATTGGCTTAGGTTGTGTAGCATAAATAAATTTATTGATTTAACTCTTGAAACATTTCCATCTTTTAATGTGTCCAAGAAGGTCTTAAACAAAACTAGGGAGGTTCATGACATACTCACAGTGTAATTCCTGATTATCTTGACGAGGTGGGATGATTTTGTGTTGTACTCATCGCAGTTGATTTTCTTACACCGGCTCGAATGCCAACTGGAAGAGATATCAGATAGTCTTCTCTAGGACATTGGATTGTAATTAAAGGGCTCTTCTGTTCCACTGCTTCTTTTACTTTCTCTGAAGTCCAAAATCAAAACCAGAACTCTAGCATACTTAACATTTCTTTCAGTCTTGTGCATTAATAAAACTTTTTTTCTTGTTGCTTTATAAGGAATACATTTAGAAAGGCACAAAGGACTCATTTCTTTAAAAGCTTAATGCATAGATATGTGACTTTTAGATACAAAAGTGATTGAACTCTTAAACCTAATGCAAAGTTCTTAATTAATAACTGACTACATATAGTAATCACTGAAATTTCTAGGAAAATGGAAATTGCTGATGGAAAACTATGATAAGAATTATAGAAGTGCCTGCTCATACCAAGACAGCTGTCAGCTGTACCCATTAAGAAAGGGTGCCCTGTGTTTCCAGGCTAGGAAATAAGGCCACAGTAATTTAAAGACACAGATAAAATTTCTGATTGTATTATTTTTGTAAATATTTTAATCATTTTCTAATTTGAGAGAGAAGTTGGATATTCAGTTGTACTTTCAGGAGACTATTTAGCATCCATTCAGCTATCAAATATACCTTATATATTTTTTCTCAACTGTTTAAAAATTATTTTAAATATGTATGCTTTAGTAAAATTCACAGTTCATTTTAAAGCCATTAAATACAATTAATTCCTATGTGTTTTCTTAAAGTTGACATAGTACAGCTACCAGTGTCTCACTTTTGGGAAATCAAAGGCAATGAATGGTTAGATCAAAGACCTGGTGTCTTTTAAAAAGAAAAACAGGGAAATTCCTGGCAGCCCAGTGGCTAGGACTCCGTGCTCTCACTGTTGAGGGCCTGGGTTCAGTCCCTGGTCAGGGAACTAAGATCGCACAAGCTGTGCGGTGTGGCAAAAAAAAAAGAAAAGAAAGAAACTGTTTATGTGTGTGTGTTTATGTGTAGCATTGCAGTAACTTGCACCAAATATAATGCATTTATAGATAGGAAAACTTACTCCTGGTCTGTCCCTACGCTGTGCAGTCATGATGAAGGATGGGAAGTATAAGATGTGGTGCTCTATCTTAAGCAGCTTAAAATCTCATGGGGCAGACAAAAACATCATACACATTAAACTGTTAGGACACTAACTCTTGCAGTATTAACTGCAGTATTGAATCGGAACCTTGACACTCCATACTGCCAAGTGTGGTCCTCAGACCCAGCACAGTTCTGCGGACGGAAGCTTATGAGGACTGTATAATGTCAGGCCCCATCCCGACCTATACTGTATCAGCATCAGCATTCGTACATGATCCCCACAGATTGGGTACTCTGCCTATTAAAGTTTGAGAAGTGCTGAGCTGGAATAAGGCAAGCAGTGTGTTTTAGACCCCACAGCACTGTCCAGTGAACTTTCTGCAATGATGGAAACAGTCTCTTTTGTTCGCTGCCCAATACAAGAGCCACTAGCTTATGTGGCTGTTGAGCACTTGAAACGGAGGTAGTGCAGCTGAGGAACTGAATTTTTAATTCTAAATTTAAACTTAAAGAGCTGCATGGGGCTAGTGGCTACCGTATTGGACGGTGCAGGAGAAGAAAGCACTGGATGAAAAACCAAGAGATTTAATGCTTGTTTCAGCACTAATGATATGGACCACCTTGGGGACGTACCCTTAACTTACTTTGCCTCAGGTTTGTCATCTGTAGATGATGGGTTGAATTAGATGATCTTAAAGGTTTTTTGTGTTTGTTTTGGGTTTTTTGTTTTTTTTGGTTTTTGGTTTTTTTTTTTTTGTATTACTGTTACAAGCCTGCTTTTGTTGAAAGAACGCTTCTTTGAACAACTGAGTCTTGACATGGACATGCCATTTTTAAGAGTATATCCTGGGAAGAGTCAATAAAGTAGGAAGGAAAGATGGATTTATCTCCATGAAGGAGGAGAGCATAGTTTGGTACACAGTACATACAAAATATTCAGAAAATGTCTTGTTCCCGCCTTATCCCCAAAGCCTAGATCACTGTCTGATACACAGTAAACACTCACTGTAAATTTGTTGCATAAGTGAATCAATGTGATGGTTAAATGACTGCTCAAATCATCAGAGTTGGTATTTAAGTCCGTTTGACTTGGTCCATTATTACTGGGTTTTGGTTTTTGTTCCTTGGTGCATTTATTCAAGAATAGTCTCCCCTCAGGTCCCAGTTAACACAAAACAGATAATTCAGTAAGCGTATTTGTGTTGAGTGAGGCGTTTTAATTTAGCAACACCCAAATGGGATCTTTATGTTGAGATCTTGTAGAATGGAGAAGAACGAATATAACTCTAAGTGGGCTACATGTAGTTTTTCCAAACAGTTAATTTAAGAGCGTTCACCTCCACTAAATATGAATTAAATCTGTGATTTGGGCATGAAACTTAATGAGTCTTCATAGCAAGTAGGGTGAAAAACCTACACATCTGCACAGCGAGTTGGGAAGAGGCCCCGTTTGAAGGCTGGACACACAGGAATGTAGGAACCCAGAAGCCAGGTGCTCTTGGTAAGTTCTGGGGCCCTGGATCCTGCGTTTGGCAGAGCAGTTCATGTCCTGCCTCACTGAGGAGGGAGCCAGATGTAGAATTGCTCAGGGAAATACAGTAATTGGTCAGGAGGAGAGATGAGCTACTGAGAGCTATGGTGGTAAAGGCCAGAAAAGTCTTGCAGGGTTCATGTCCTTTTGTAGCAGCTGGAGGCATTTTTCACCGTGGCGCTTTGTGGTGTCCCCCCTGACGTTCTCTTCTCAGTTCCTAGATTGATTTCTTTCTTTAGCAGCTTTATTTCTGGAAACAGACCAGAGTCCACTTAGATTCCTGCAGTTCTGGTTCTAACTAAGCCTTTCTGCCCATAGCTGCTGCTGCTACCAGGGCTGGTCTCTCATCTTCCAGGTCTCCCTGTCTTTTGGCCTCTGCATTTTCAAGCCTTTCATTATAGAGTTCAATGGACGATGTTTATGTCTAGACTAGAGAACCAAGACTTTCTTTTTAATCAGGTGCTGTTTTTACTGCTCTGTGTTCAGTTTGCAGGTAAATTATGATGTAGGTATGCTCACCTGTGCCTCCTTCCTTTTCCCTCTGGAGTAGCTATGAACTCCAAGGGGGAAAGGGACTGTGTCTTGTTCATCAACATATTCCTGCACCACAGCGCGGAGTCTGGCACACCTCAAGCAGCCAGTAACTCTAGGGAATGAAATGTTCCAGTTGCCTAGGTGTGAAGAGTCCTGTGCTCAGCCCTAAAGCAAGCCAGGGGTAGGGTCTGCCCTACCAAAACCACTGTAGACTGAGAGTGGGGGAGGGAGAGCTGCCCAAAGAAAATAGTTTTTACTAGAAAAAAATGAAAATAACGTGTCAGGAAGACAAAACCTGCAGGTATCTACTATAGCGTGCTACACGTATTTTTCTTTGTCCTTCCTCTGTGGTTCAGACATGAGCGAATTTGGTCTTTCGTGTCCATAAGATAGGTTTCTCCTTCTAGGAACAGAAATCTCAGTTTCTTTGTTTTTTTCCAGTATCCTCTTTCAAAACACTCTGCCTTTGCCCGTAACTCTGGTGACAATGGATCAGGGTGCAAAACTTGGAAGGAGAGGCAGTTCATCCAAGAGGATGCTGTGTCAGCAGACCCCTACCCTGCCCTCTACAAGTCATGTCACCTCAGACAAGGGTCTAACCTCACAGGTGCTTCATCATCCCCATCTCAAAGGGCTGCTGTGAGGAATTAGTCCATGATTGTGTGTAAAGCTCTTAGCATGTGCCTAGCTTCTCAAAAGTGCTTATATTTTATCTGTTGCTGTCGTTGTTAATACTAGTAATGACCATGCTTACACACTGGCCCCTCTGCTAGACTCCCACGGGCTGGAGTGGATCCAGCCTTCTTCCACTCCCTAACCCTAACCCAGCCAACCCTAGATTCCTGAATTTACCTGCTCTCGTCCACCCGGGGCTGGGACATGCACATCTTCAGGAAGGCACTTCTTCCCGCTTTTTCCCTCTCATCCATCAGGCCTCAGCATCAGTGGGTTTGTCCTTTGTCATTGGAGAGGGCTTTCCTGACCACCACCCTGCTCCTGCCCCAAGCCCCAGTCTATTATCTTCTTCCATAGCACTCTCTTCTTTTCCGTCATTTTCCTTACCACCATTTAAAATTATTTTTGTATTTTTATGTTTTTGTGTATTTCTCCTATCTGATATAAGCCCCACTTTAATGCAGTAAATAGGAACTCAGTAAATATTTATCAGTAAAATAAGTTAATGTCAGACGTTTTCTGGTCCTCCTTAAGGGCCCCGGGAATTTTGCTGAGGATAAAATGAGGACTGCCAGAGAGCTAGACAGTGATGGGGAATATTGAGAAGAGATGGTTGAAGAGGAAATATAGGCTGGTTTGTCTTAAGAGCCTTTTGTGTGGGGTTTGGGAGGGTGGGCTACAGTGATGAAGAGGGTCAGCAGGGTAAGCGCTCTGCTGCTTGAAGGTGGATGCCGAGCTTGCAACAGTCATTTTAGTCTCACTTTTTCAAAGTGGATTTTGTCTGTATTTAGCATCTTTGCCCATTTAATATATTTTCTCTCTCTCTTTTTGTGTGTGATTTGGGGTACGAGGAGGTGTTGGTCACATTGCCTATTTATTATACAATTTCCCGAGTACCTTGAATGGACACTTTATAAATAATGGCTATTTATGATTTTTGTCTAGACTTAAAATGGTTGTTTAACAGGCAATGAAATAATTTACTCACAGTTCTTATACTGTAAATACACACACTGCATTCAAGGGGCAAATGTTAGGGCTCATGCTCAAAATCTTGTACATAGTGGCGAATTATTCTCTAAGGACAATGAAATTTGTATTCACTAGTATGAAATACAAAATAAATACAGTTACTTTTCAGGGATCAAATTCTTAGAAAGAGTTGAATGTCTAAAGCCATCATAAATCTAATCAGTGCTGACTGGAGCATGTTAACAGAATCATTTCTGAAATTCAAAATAATACAGGTTTATTTTCAAACATTTAGAAAATACAGAAGAGAAAAAAGAAAACAAGAAAATAACTATAATCCTGCTTCCTGGAATAATACCATGAGCATTTCGGCATATACCCTCCTATGCTTTTTTCTCCTGTTCATGAATTTTTAAAGCATACGATTAGAAACGTACTATAGATATGTCATATAATCTGTTTTGAAATTTTCATACATTATTAACTACTTTCTAGATCTAAGTATTGTCTGTGACTGCACTGTTCAGTACTGTCACCACAGCAGCATGGACTGTTGAGCACTAGAATTGTGGCTAGTTACAATTAGGATGTGCTGTGACTACAAAAAAGCACATCAAATTCCAGAGGAAGTACATAAAAAGGGAAAATGCCTCATTATTAATTTTTATTTTGATTACCTGTTGAAATATTGGGTTAAATAAGATATAGTAATAAAATTAATTTCACTTTTTAAAAACTTTTTTTCATGCACCTATTGGAAAATTTAAAGTTACAAATATCATACACACTCTATTTCTGTTGGACAGCACTGGTTCTATAGCATCATTTTTATAGCTGCACAATTTTATACCACTTGAATATAATTATTTAACTAATTCTTAATCAGTCCCATAATGTTGAATCTTCAAGGTACTTCTTATTTTTCAGTATTAAAAATTACTCTTGGAACACCCTGTACATAAATCTTTTTGCACATCTCTGATTACTTCTTTAGGATTTACTGCTAGAAGTAGAAATGCTGGGAGAATGGAAATTCTTTTTTTTTTTTTGGCTGCGTTGGGTCTTCATTGCTGCTCACAGGCTTCCTCTAGTTGTGGTGAGCGGTGGCTTCTCTTGTTGCGGAGCACAGGCTCTAGCCACGCGGGCTTCAGTAGCTGTGGCTCGAAGGCTCTAGAACGCAGGCTCAGTAGTTGTGGCTCACGGGCTTAGTTGCTCCACGGCATGTGGGATCTTCCCGGACCAGGGCTCTAACCTGCGTCCCCCGCATTGGCAGGCGGATTCTTAACCCTGTGCTAATAGGGAAGCCCGAGAACAGAAATTTTTAAATGAGAAATATGTTATAAATAAATGAAAAAAATAATGCTTTTGTTTCTCATTATGTTATCATCCTCATAAAGATATGCTTCTGATTATTAACTGTTGCTCATTTTACATTGAATCAAAAATATCACGTCAACTATATTCAAATAAATCAAAATTAGCTCTAAGTTGTCTGTAAAGTTGGCTCTGAACTTTCATGTTTTATGTGAATTGTAAGGGGTTAAGAGTTGGACTCAGCATTATTCTTCCTCCCGAATTAAAACGCATACGCTTTCTCGGTTGTTGCTTGTAGACAATCATGAAATGGAAAAGGTTAACAGTATATAGTTTTTTTAAACCTTTCTGATTTATCTTTGTAAAACTACATCATGTGAAGGGGGAGGGCGTTGTGAGCCTAAAAGATCATTTATCAGAGATCCAGAGTATTTGATCTATCATTGGTGGAAAGGTACCACTGCTTTAACACTATTGTACATTAAAAACAAAGCCTTAGGATGTTTAGCGATAAGGCATATGTTCGATGAACAAGGTTGTGCTTTTCTTGTAATATTAACTGGACAAAGTGCACTTAGTTTTTTGTGTCACTTGGCCAGTAGATCCTCTGTGAAACCTTCCTTGCTTATTTAGGGGTTTTGCCTTTTGTACTTTTCTCTAGTGTCTCAGGGACTCTTAGAGAAAAAGTCAGGAACCTTCAGGAGTTACTGAACTCTCTTTCGTTTCCCCAGGGAAGTAGTAAAGAAAATGCCGATTCAAAAAGAGAGCTTATGTTTGACTAGGGAAGTGACTTCAATATAATTTAGGGGGAATGATTCATGGCATTTCTAAAGTATAAAATAAAGAGTTTCAGGTTCTCTGTCAGGGTTTCATTTAAAATAATGAACTACATTGTCTACCAATGGAAGAAGCAGAAATAAAAATCCATAATTTAATCCAACTTGACAAATTCTTCCTTTTTCCTAACTTTGGATCTAATGAATTTGATCCAAACCCTACCTCCATGAACAGAAACTCCAAGCTGGATTTTTCCCCTTATGAGGGAGGGGAGAAGAGAAGACTGACTTTCAACGGAATGGTATTCAGAACTACCAAAAAAGGATTTTTAGTCCCCGAAGATAATGTTATGTAAGACTCTACTATCTATACATTTTGGATTATTATTTAGTTGCTTTGTCTTCCCTCCAGAGGAGATAACCATCCAAGATAAAAATATTTACATAACTCTTTTATTCCTAACTTGCAGTGAATGTTTCCCATCTTTGCCATCTGATTGCAAAAAAAAAGATTCTCCATTTATTCACTTTAACATGAGTCTTCAGTGAAAATCATCTTTTACAGACTTCGCTGTCTGCCTCTCAGTTCAACGTACATGAAAGTACACCATGTCGTACTAGCTTGGGATAGTTTTGTTTTCGATCGGATATAGTAGCAGTAGATCTGAGATGACCTGACTTCTGTAAGAATCACATTTTTATCCTATGGTGGCATTTTAAATAAAAGGCTAGTATTTTATTTCATAAAAACAAGTAGCAAAGTACAAGCACTTCATCCTTACTCTGTTTCTAGCTTGACTCTTGTATCTCCCAGGTAAGTAGACAAGTATGAGAAACATTTTTTAGAGGTCATTCATTTAGATTTCTTTTAACTTGTATATATAATTAATAGCTTAGTTTAATTCCATATTAAATCTTTGCCATCTGCAGGATTATCATGCAGTGGCGACATACAAGGCACACAGGAACATGTTTAATTGAGTAATTAAGGCTACAGAAAATGCTTCCAGAGAAATATTTTGATTACAAATAAAATCAAAGCAAAATATCTAGTTTTGAAGGACTAGAAATTTTTCCTAATTAAAAAAAGAACCTGCCATTTTTTAGTGTAATTTTATAAGTGTTTCCGTGTGTAGTGCCACAGAGCAGAAGGTCTAAATCTGACACATCCATTCTTTAAAAAAAAAAAGTACAGAGGAAGAGGGGCTGCTTTCAAGGGAAGCTTCCCTTAGTGGTGGTACTTCAGAGGCAAAGAGCCATCTTTTGGTTTTCACATGAAGATTTATTTGAGAGGCTACAAGGACTGCTTTCTAAGATGCTGGAGGTCTGTGCGGTCCTTAAAAAATTAGCTAATGCAGCTCATTCACATGCTCGTCATACAACTACATGTTAGGTATGTGATGATTATTTCTTGATTTTTTTCACTCAACAAATTAAAAGAAATTTTTTTTTTTTTTTTTTTACGGTACGCGGGCCTCTCACTGTTGTGGCCTCTCCCATTGCAGAGCACAGGCTCCGGACGCGCAGGCTCAGCAGCCATGGCTCACGGGCCCAGCCGCTCCGCGGCATGTGGGATCTTCCCGGACCGGGGCACGAACCCGTGTCCCCTGCATCGGCAGGCGGACTCTCAACCACTGCGCCACCAGGGAAGCCCAGAAAATTTTTTTAGTACAGTTTTAGGTTCACAGCAAAACTGAGAGGAAGGTACAGAGATTTCCCACATACCTCCTGCCCTGCCATGTGCACGGCCTCCCCCGCAATCAGCATCCCTCACCGCAGTGGTGCGTTAGTTACAATTGATGAACCTACACTGATGCATCATAATCACCTAAAGCCCGTAGTTTACATTACATACAGTTCATTCATAGTGTTGTATATTGTATGGGATATGACGACCTGTATTCATCATTGTAGTATACAGAGTATTTTCTCTGCCCTAAAGATCGTCTGTGCTCCACCTTCCCCCAACTTCTGGCAACCACTCATCTTTTTACTGTCTTCTTTCCCTCAATGTCGTATTATTGGCATCATACAGTATGTAGCCTTTTCTGATTAGTTTCTTTCACCTAGGAATATGCATTTAAGTTTCCACCATGTCTTTTCATGGCTTCATACCTTCTTTCTTTTAGAGCTGAATATTCTATTATCTGAATGTACTACAGTTTATTTACCCATTTACCTATTGAAGGACATCTTAGTTGCTTTCAAGTTTTGGCAATTATGAATAAAGCTGCTATAAACATCCATATTTCTGTAAACATACGTTTTCAACTCCTTTGGGTAAATACCAAGGAGTGTGATTGCTGGATCGTATGGTAAGAGTATGTTTAGTTTTGTAAGAAACCACCAAATTGTCTTCCAAAGTGGCTGTACCATTTTGCATTCCTACCAGCAATGAATGAGAGTTCTTATTGCTCCAGATTTTCACCAGCATTTTGTGTTGTCAGTGTTCTGAATTTTGGCCATTCTAATAGGTGTGTCAGTGGGTATTTTTTGAGCCGCTGTGAGAATATCAAATGGAGTCTCATGTTATATTCCAAACATTTCTAATTACATCAAATTCTGCCTGATTGATAGCTATAATAGCTATCAATATGATAGCTATGGCAATTTAAATTTAATACATTTAACTTTTTCCTAATACCTAAGATCTTTAAAATAATAATGTTTTATTATGAAATAATGTTTAAAGGCAACTGTAAAACCAGGCCATAAGTATTATGTTCTTATTTTTATAAATATGAAGACTTCTTGCAAACATTCAGTTTTTCTCAAACTTAAGAAGTTTTTCTCAAAACTTTCCTTAAATATAATGTTTTCCACAGTAAGACTTCCATACAGATTTAGCTTTCCCATGTAAATTTGAGAAAGCTTGCACTTCATTTTATTTGTTTAATTGCTTTATGGCAAAAAGATACAAAATAAAACTTTAGATAGACATTAAAGAGTATAGAGTATATATAAAATTTTTAGTAGATTGCTTATCATTAGATACAGAACTTGGGTAGTTATTCCTTTCCAACATCAATACTCCTTGATCAGGTCTTGCTTATTTTAAGAATTTTCTTTCTCTAATTCCTAACATTTTTATCTCCATTTTATAAATTTATTTATTTATTTATTTTTGGTTGCACTGGGTCTTCATTGCTGCACGCAGGCTTTATCTAGTTGCAGTGAGCGGGAGCCCCTCTTTGTCACGGGCTTCTCATTGCAGTGGCTTCTCCAGTTGTGGAGCACAGGCTCTAGGCATGTGGATTTCAGCAGTTGTGGCACGCGGGCTCAGTAGTTGTGGCTCGTGGGCTCAGGAGCGCAGGCTCAGTAGTTGTGACGCATGAGCTTAATTGCTCCGCAGTATTTGGGATCTTCCCGGACCAGGGCTCGAACCCGTGTCCCCAGCATTGGCAGGTGGACTCTTAACCACTGCACCACCAGGGAAGCCCTCATCTCCATTTTATAAATAAAAAAACTCAAAACACAGGAGTTCAGTAGATTCAAGTAATTTTGAGACCCAGTCCACTGTTTTATTCACTTCCTGCTTATCAAATTCACGGACACGCGCTTATTAAGTGCCCTCTGCATGCCATGTCTTCATGGGCTCCCAGTAAAGTCTTCTCATGACAAGGTGTCCTGGTCATGAGATGGGGCCTCCAGTAGTGCTTGTTGCCTGCTAAGTTGAGTTGCATCTTGGGTTGGAAGGAAGAGAGAAGGAGGCAGTTTTCCTTTAGGAAAACACACCCTTAAATTCTACCCTTTCCCAGTGACCCAATCTGACTTCCTCACTTCTCCTTTCTTAACTGCTTGATCATCTGAATGTGTAGAGATAATGCTGGTCCACAGTTTGATATTGGACACACTTTCCTTGACAAGGCCATTTCACAATGGCCCCTGTAACATTCAAGCACCATAGACTATTGTGTCTTCCTGGGAACTCGCCCTCAAATCTAAGCCTTCCTCTCATTTTCATTGCCACACTTAAGGCACCGTGATTATTTAACAGCTTCCCAACTAGTCTTTCTGCCTAGGCTTCTTTCTGCATTCCTCTGAACCATTTTCCACACTGCAGCCATGGTCCCTGTTCTGAAGAGCAATCTGATCATGGCCTGGCCCTGCTACAACATGCCAATGGATCACCCTTCACCGGAGTTCTCATGCAAGGCCCTTGCAAAGTGGTCCCAGCCCACCCTCCAGACCTCTCTGGCCACGATTTTGCACTTGCACTCTCTGTTTCTCAACCATGGAACCTCTCACTACCCTCTAGGCAGGAAAACACATGGATTTCTTGGGAAAAGGCATTCATCCCCTCCTTGCCCATTATGATGGTCTTTGGTCCATTCGTAATAGTGACATTTAACATCTGTTGAGCACTTACTGTGTAGAAGGCATAGTGCTTTATATGAATGATCATTTTTATTGGTGCTGTTGATGTAGGTGCCATTATTGTCCCTGCTTTAGAGAATAGGAAATGGAGGCCCAGGGAGGTGGCACAGCTAGTGAGTGGCAGAGCTGCCATATGGACCAAGTCTTGATGATTCTAGAACCCATGTCCTTAACCACTGTGCCTTACTGTCTTCCAAACAAACATTTCTTCTAAAAAGGATCATAACTAATAAAGAAGAATTTTAAGGTAAATGTGAAAAATTTAAACAGTAATTATTACAATAATATTTACTCAATAATTTAACTTTGGTTTTTATTTCAGGAAAACTTTAATCTACTATTGGGTTAGTAGGAAAAAATTAATTTAAAAAGGATTACATGACTAAAATTCAGGTGCTTGCACTTACTGGTTCTTTGTTTTTCTATTATTTGCAGTGTTTCAGAATAGCCTTGATTTTCATAATCACACATTCTATACAAAACAACACTTTGTAAAGCTGCTGTATTATAGGTGTGCTTGCTGTTTCAAATTACCTGTGTTGCAAAGGCCATTTTAATGGAAATAAAATTAGCTTAAAGATAGGAAGTGCCTTTTATCAATGAAGCCATGGTCAATTCAATTAAAGTGTTAAAATATATTTCAGAGGAAAGAATGTTTAGGGTCATAAGTTAATTCAACATTGTTGAATTGTTGTTCCTAGGCACTTACTATTTGCCTGGGGACGAGTACTGTGTTTGGTACTTTGAAGATAAATGTTATTTACAAAATGCCTAGTTAATAAAAACTTGCTTCAGAATGCTATGTTTGACATTCAAAATCTTTTTTTTTTTTTTAAATTTTTATTTTGTCTGCGTTGAGTCTTGTTGCTGCACCCGGGCTTTCTCTAGCTGAGGTGAGCGGGGGCTACTTTTCATTGTGGTGCATGGGCCACATTGTGGTGGCTTCTCTTATTGCAGAGCACTGGCTCTAGTCGCGCGGGCTTCAGTAGTTGCAGCACGCGGGCCCTATAGTGCACGGGCTTCAGTAGTTGTGGCGCATAGGCTTATTTGCTCCGTGGCATGTGGGATCTTCCCAGACCAGGGATCGAAACCGTGTCCCCTGCATTGGCAGGCGGATTCTTAACCACTGCGCCATCAGGGAAGTCCCTGACATCCAAGATCTTTATCCTGAACTTTGTGGCTGACACGGTTTAATTTCATTTAAGCATGGGATAAGTTTGGTTAAGTTTGCAGATAGATAAAAGTTGCAGGTTTATACAGATCACCTGTTTTGACTGTGTTTGTAAGATGTATTTCCATCTGTACTACGTAATGTGACCCCCAGATTTTTACCCTTTAATACACCAAGAGGGTTCTTATTTATAATTGGGCATTCCTTGAGCCATCTCCCTGAGAATGTGAAAGACGTGCATATGAAAATCCATTGCTTCCACCCGTCTTCTTTCTTTCCTTTCTTGGTCGTTTGAAGACTCAAGAAAGGTGGTTAGTATCAGCCTATTTTTTCACACAGGTTGGGAACAGATGCATTTGTGTGAAAAAGAGTTTATTGAAATATTTACCAGGTGACCTTTTTGTGAAGTAGCCATTAAAAGACCTAGTTCCCTGTGTCCTGTTCACAATTCAAGAGATGCCCCTGCATCAATTGGGCTAGAGGGAAATTCAGAAAATGGGCAACTTGATTAACCTTTAAATGCCTGCTCCAAGTTTAAAAACAACTTTGTAAAAGAGGTTTTGTTTTGTTTTTTTTAATCACCTTTCAACTAACATGAACTGCTTTGGGACATGGGCAGTCTTTATATTAAAGTGGTTAAGGATAAAACGGGTGGAGTAGCACAAAGCTTGCTTTCTTTATGAGAGTTCACTGAAAATTCCTAGATCCCTTAAGATCAAATTTATGTAACATATCCACTTTAAAAATAACTTTGCCAGTGTCTTGCTTTAAAGAAAGATTCTGTTTGCTAATGGAAGAAAAGAAAACTTTGCTCAGCCACCAAAGTAATAAAACTCACTTGGTGCCGTGGTGGGCTTCCCACGGCAAAGTGCCACAGGAGGTGCAAAGGAAAGGAGCATTAATGTGGCCAAGTCCCAAACCCCGCCAGATGTACATAGCTCTCATTTTCAAATTTTTAGGGTATTTTTTGACTGTTGGCTACATTTATTAAAACAAGATACATTGTCAGATAAATATACTTTCTCTTGTCACATTAGGTGGTAATTCTATGGACTGTGCTGTGGTATAATTTAGAAACCAGGGTTTACAATACCAAACTTGCAAATTTCAAGGCCAAGACATAGCCTGAATTATCTGAGTAAAACTCAGTAAAACTTGTCTGCTTTGATCTGGTTCTATTGCAAATGGACTGTAGTCATTTAATTCCACATTATTCTAGCTGTACAAGCAAAGTAGAAAATGGCAGTCCTAAAAAACCCCTGATTTCATTTGAAGTATTTAGATAATTAAAACCAAATTGGGTTGTTCTGAGGGTAGTTGTCTCACTCTTCACTGTTGGTTTATACAGCTAGTGTCTTCATAGGAGACATTCTCAGTGCTGGGAGAAATGGGACAGATTGCAGCAGACCATTTCTTCTGAATTTTAACTGGTTGGTTAATTTCCACTGTTAATCACTTTTAACTGTATTCCCTTCCTAACGGTCTTGAAACTGAAATACATTGTGGTTTTAAAAGTATTTCTCTTCATCCATTAACTGTGTAATTGGCAAAGAAATATAGTGTTCCTCAAAATAAGGTTTTAAAGTTTCTTTGCCATCACTCTTTTGACTTTCAATTGTATAATCAACATTTGTATTAATACAATATAAATTGCCTAGATTAACTCATTTTCCTTGTATCAGTAGATGTAAGCACACACTACCAAACATGACATTACATCTGATTCAAATTGTGCATATACTGAAAAATTTCTTTGATGCTTACATTCTGATTTGCAATACCTCACTGTATTGCTAACCAACCAAATTCAATCAACAGTTTGAGGCTCTGCCTAAATTAAAGAACTTTTTCTTAAGTTCAAAACCTTTTGAATTAAAAGTGTATTGTTAGGTTATACAGATAACACAAACTAAAGTGAAGACTTAATCAAATTAAAACAATGTAAAGGACTGTTTGGCATGGATCTTGTTCACTGAATCTCCCCACTGTGCTAAGCACTTTTCATGCATCATCTCATTTAATCTCCATCACAACTTGGTGAAGGAAACTTTCCATCTCCATTGCGTAGTGGAGGAAAATGAGGCTAAGAGAGAGTGAAGTGACATGCCCCCCTCAGGAAATTACTAAATGGGAGAGCTGGCATTCTAACTCAGGGCTGTCCTTCTGCACAGTGCACTGTCTCTTAATATTCTTCTCATGTATGTCGTCCACCAAGGCCCTGCATCTTTCTTTTCCACATGTTAGGTTGGTTATGGCAGAAAAACATGGTGAGCGGTTCGGTTGCCAGGGTGTATTGGGGGAATCATCTGTTCTCCTGTGCAGATTCCATATAACTCTCTTACTTCCAGGACTCCAGATCCACCATAGATCTGGGGACTCATAGGTATACAGTGACCTTATCATTTTTTATCCAAACCTGAACACTTGAGAGGTTGAAAGAGGGTGACGTCAATAATTGTATGTGGAAAAGAGGCACAAACTAAGATTTTCCAAATCAAAATGGGGCGTGTGGTTACGTTATATAAGCAGTGGTTGCTGGGAGGGTGTGCCATATCAGAACTGCAGGGGAGGGAGTGCTGTGGGTTGAAATACACCACCGTGGGGACAGCTACTGATCCTGATCGGGACAAAGAAGATTGAAAAATTCTGGTTTAGCGCAGTATTTCTCAACTGTTTTTAAAAGCACATGCCTGGGCTTCCCTGGTGGCGCAGTGGTTGGGAGTCTGCCTGCCGATGCAGGGCACGCGGGTTCGTGGCCCGGTCCGGGAAGATCCCACATGCCGCAGAGCAGCTGGGCCCGTGAGCCATGGCCGCTGAGCCTGCGCTTCCGGAGCCTGTGCTCCGCAACGGAAGAGGCCACGGCGATGAGAGGCCCGCGTACCGCAAAAAAAAAAAAAAAAAAAAAAAAAAAAAGCACATGCCTATGCTGCTAAACACACAGGTCTGCCTTTAATGTTATTTGAATTGCTAAGTAAACACTGGATTAAAACACTCAAAGCCACAGGAAAGTTCTGCTTTGTTTTCCTCACCAAGATCAGCGAAGGGGTTGGAGTTGATCAAGTACATTAAGCCACAGAAGTCTTGAAGTATCCCTTTTCTTTGGTAAAAGTCTAAAGCTAGAGCTAAAAATTCAGTCAATGTCTATTAACAACACAGTGGAGGGACTTCCCTGGTGGTC